>NC_092338.1:170325500-170984500 GCF_046630445.1 Rutidosis leptorrhynchoides | reverse complement strand
GTTTGAGATAATAAATATGGTGGATGTGGGTTCAACAAAATAAAAAAAAAAGTTATATGGAAAAGAAAGTGGAGATGGATGGGATGTGTAACAAACTTGGGTCCATAATATTCGATTTGGGAAAAAAATAAAGTGTGATCCTGATATTGAATTCATTTTATAATGGGATTAGGTTCGACTACAATCAGACAGGATCCAAAATCATGAGCAGTAGATGAAAGAAAAATTTAAAGTTGATTGGTACTAGGCTCGGTTATTAGTTGCTTTATTTACATATCTATATCTATATACATATATTACTAATTAATATATATAAATAAATACATTAATAATAAATATGCTGCAAAATAATAATAAAGTAATAATACTGTTAATATTAATAATAATATTATTAATATTAATATTTAGAACAAAGTTAATAATAATAATAATATTGATATTAACAATAATAAAAATTATAATAAAAATACTAAATTTAATTTTTGGAAATAACAATTCATGTATATCAACCTTCCTATCTATATAAAACTAATACTGCTATTAATAATAATGAAAGTAAGTATAACAACTATATTTTAAACTTGTAATTAAACTTAATTTATTAATATTACATATTATTAATTATTTATTTAATATATTATATAATAATATATTTTGAGTATTTTATACCTTTTAATATATAATAATATATTACATACAATCAACCGTTATGTATAGATATCATGTATATATTTAGATATATATTGAAACAAATTAATTTAAAGTATACATTATATATTTAACATTTTGTTAACGTTGATCAATTAAGTTCAAAAATCCATTATATTCAATATATCCTATTTATTCGAAATAACAAGTTTCAGTTATTTTATTTATCTTTCATAATAACTAATTCACTTAATAGTTTCTTTATATATTTAATTTATTATGTATAATTATTCACATATATAATTACCTATATATACATCACTGTTTATAATTAAAAGTTCGTGAATCGTCGAGATTGGTCAAAAACAAATGCATTCATGGAAATAGTTCAAACATTATGAGACTCAGTTTAATAAACTTTGCTTATCGTGTCTAAATCATATAAGATTTAAGTTTAAATTTAGTCGAAAATTCCCGGGTCGTCATAGTACCTACCCGTTAAAGAAATTTCGTTCTGAAATTTGAGTGAGGTGGTCGTGGCTAACATTAAAAATGTTTTCATGACGAGTATGAGTTGATAAATAGAGTTTTATCATCATTGAGTAATATGGATAAAACAATTCGATTATTTTAAGAGCACGAATGAAGCTATCACAAAAGATTGAATTGTAGAAATAAAGTTTCGTCTTAACTTTTGACATTATCTCTGTTGAATTTCGGAATTTAAGGGATTTAAAGGAAAATCTTGGAATTATATAAGATCTGATTATTCAGGATTGATGGAAATTAAGATCTCTTTAATTAAATGTGTTGATCTGCCTCGATTGCTCCGTCTGATATTTTCACTATAAATGAACTTCTTCCGTTCCAGTATTCTCACCATTCCTATACTTCCTTCCTCCATTCATACTTCCAAAATATTGTGGAAATGCTCCATCCAGTTCTGATTCTTGATATTTTCCTAACTATCGCATCTGTCATTCTTCTTTTCCATTTACCTCCGGAGGAATCTATTTACTTTTACTTCGCTCTTGGGGGTTATAGTGCTTATTATTCTCCCGTGTCTTTATGTTGCCATACACATTGATATACACGGTTTGTAATTTCCATTGTTGTTGTCGTGCTTATATTTTGGAGCTCCATACTTTTGTTTTCTCTTCCCGACCTGAATTAAAGCGATCAAGACGTCTCGGTTTATGTGTATGAAGTTCAAAAGAATATAACTAAGATTAATAGCAGAAAAGAAAGATAATAGCACAATTTGGTTTGTTAAATTACCTGAATCACGGAAGATAGAACTATCAAGAATATATATTCTTGATATGTTCGAAAGTTAAGTAAAATGAAAGAGTTATGTAATATGGCACATGATGACGTTATGAACTGTGAATCATCACGTTTCATTAGAAACTCAGCATGACCTATTGTAATATAATCACGTTGATCAAGTGTCATTATATTATACTAACTCATGCATCAATTTCCAACACTACTTCAAAATCATTCATAATTCAATTTCGAATTTTCCAGAAATTTAGAAACTAAAGTAGTTTCCTTTATGATGTAATATAGATAGCACTAAGAGATAAATAATTTCGGACGAGAATATTTATGAAAATATCCTCAGAAATATCGAAGATATTTATGATGATATTTTGGAATTTCTAAGTTCGAAGGTTGATGAACAAAAATTTTCCGCAAGATTTTTAATATGACCTCAGAGCAAGATATTCTCTAAAGATTTCATCGGATTCTGAATTACCTGGATTCTTTGAATACAGGGTTTGGTCCTTGTATTTGTCCTTGGTCTCGTTCGTGGTTAGCTCAATCCATTTTCCAGTTCCAACTTTTCTGAGCTTTTCCAACATACTATTCTTTATCATCAAACTTCCGACGACTAAGGTTGTTTACGGTTGCCTACAGTTTCTGCTGCTTCATTCAGCTTTTTCAAAGTTCAATGTATTGATTCGTAGGCTGGGTGTCTTTTCAAAATTTCAGAATTGAAGATCGTAATTCGAGGAGATAATTGTTATATGTATACATATAACTATTGATGTAGAAATGCTACGAGATTCGAAATACTGATTGCTGATTATCGGTAATTGGTATGGCAATTATTGTTACAGGGTATAGATAAATACACGATGGGGTTTCAATGAATATAATGATTTTTTAGAAAGTCCAAATTCATTGAAGTTGCTGGTAATTTTACTGCTATTGTGGTGAAATATAAACGGTTCTCTGGTAACGATGACGACAGGAAAACTTATATATCAAGGTTATAATAAGGCTAATTCGAATGGAAGTCGAAGTTGATTTGTTGAAGCTGTGATAAATTTGGCTATTTTGAAAAAGAACTGCAAGGTTATTTTGGGTAATACTAACACTAAAGGAATTAGCACAGCTATGTGTTAGACGTTTACTCAGTTTTCGAGAGTTTTTTTAGGTGCATAACTATATGCATCAATCTTTTCTTTCGTGGACGAAGTGCGGTTGGTTCATCCTCTAGATTGAGGTGTCTTCAAGAATCATGAAAGGTTTGAACGCAGATTGTAATCGTCATGATACAAGCAAAGTTTAAGATGAAATCAAGTGGCAACTTGAGGAAATATTTAACTGTAGTAGATGTAATTTATTTAGGATCTTTTAATTCAAAATGTGTTGTAATTAATATTTCCTACTCTTTTAATACTTTTTAATTGTCCATGATAGTAGTCCAATAGTCCAATAGTTCAACCAAAACTAGTATATTATAAGGATATAGTCATATAGGAACAGTTAGCTAGGAACAGTCTGCTAGGATTTGATTAGTATAGGTTTAAAATTTTACGTAGTTTAATTAATTGGTTACTAATCAATTTTATTTTGTTCATTATTTTCTTCATTATGCCACTTGTCAAATTTTGACTTGGATTATGATCGGTCTAAATCCGAATATGAAATTGAATTTGAATGAAAATAGTTGTTATTTGGTGAACGGATACGTATATGTGTGGATTTGAGCGGTGTTGTTAATGACTGCTGAATCTAAATTGAAGAATGTACAGTGTAACTTATTAATGTGAAATCTAAATATTCCTCTGGTATTACCTACCCGTTAAAATATTTTCACCATTAACAGTTGTTACAAAAGAATTTTAATTACAATCTTTATGAAAATATATACTTGCATATATATTTTCTTCAGATGTAATCATAGATTTAATGAGTTATTATGATATTAAACTCATATGATTTTCGGTTTGAGCTAGAATAAGTAATCTCTAAAACTATTAGGAATCACATATTCTTCGCAGAATATTTCTTCAATGAAGTTATGGATCAATACTTCATCGTTCATTGTTGTTGGTACTCCTTGGTATCTATGGTACGTATGATGTTGATGTTCGAGATACAGATTGTAACGTTGAGGTATGGGATGTGGATATTGCTGTTGTTGGTGGTGACGGTACTGTTGATGTTGCTGAAGCTGGTAAGTTTTGCACCATATTCTCCAAATTGATTACTCGAGCGCGAAGTTCGTTAACTTCTTCTATTACACCGGGATGATTGTCGATCGGAATGAGTAGATTAATAAGATTTAGAATTTGAGATAGTATATAATCGTGACGAGATATTCTGGAACTGAGAGAGAAAATGGTATTACGAATAGGTTCGCCGGTAAGTGCTTCAGGTTCTTCGTCAAGAGGTGAATTCGGTTGGCAGAAAGGATCGACTTATTCTCGTCTGCATTGATTAAGTTGACTACTAACCCATCCGATGAATTGGGGATGGCTGGTTGGCTGATTGATTCTGGTGACACTGCTTTCGGAGCTTAGGCGAAACTCCATATCGGAATAGCTGTCGAAATCCGAGGAATTCAAACTGGTTGTGGGATTCATCTCGTACGATCAGATGAAGGATTTTCGATAAGAAATAGATTATAGGATGTAGATTAGTACCCTGCAATACATAATTTACATATGCATATATAATACTAAAATCCCATAAGTTACGGAGGAATCTACGGAAGCTGTTAGGCAATGGTAACAATAACAGATTCGCTAAAATATGAATTTATCTATACACTGTCTATGCAATAGAGGCAGTAAGACGTGTCTAGACTAAGAATGATAAGCAGGTAATTTCCTAAGGATGATAAGCAGATGATTTCCGACTAGAAATGATAAGCAAAACTTTTGACATGCAGACACGGTCGAAGTCCAGACTCACTAATGCATCTAAACAACTATCAGTTAGACACACTAATGCAAGACATGGTTCGCTAAGACCACCGCTCTGATACCAACTGTAGAGACCCATCCTAATCCATCCGGACGAAGTCCGTATCAATTATAAACGATTCACAATAGTTGATTACATCGCGAGGTACTTGACCTCTATATGATACATTTTACAAACATTGCATTCGTTTTTGAAAAGACAATATTTCATAACATCGAAAGTTGACGGCATGCATACCATTTCATAATATATCTAACTATAATTGACTTAATATCAATCTTGATGAACTCTACGACTCGAATGCAATGTCTTTTGAAATATGTCATGAATGACTCCAAGTAATATCCCTAAAATGAGCAAATGCACAGCGGAAGATTTCTTTCGTACCTGAGAATAAACATGCTATAAAGTGTCAACCAAAAGGTTGGTGAGTTCATTAGTTTAACATAAATAATCATTTCATAATTTTAATAGACCACAAGATTTCATATTTGCATTTCTCATAAACATACGTCCCATGCATAGAGACAAAAATATCATTCATATGGATTGAACACCTGGTAATCGACATTCACAATATACATATAAGAATATCCCCATCATTCCGGGATCCTCCTTCGGACATGATATAAATTTCGAAGTACTAAAGCATCCGGTACTTTGGATGGGGCTTGTTGGGCCCGATAGATCTATCTTTAGAGTTCGCGTCAATTAGGGTGTCTGTTCCCTAATTCTTAGATTACCAGACTTAATAAAAGGGGCATATTCGATTTCAATAATTCAACCATAGAGTGTAGTTTCGATTACTTGTGTCTATTTCGTAAAACAGTTATAAAAACATCGCATGTATTCTCAGTCCCAAAAATATATATTGCAAAAGCATTTAAGAAGGGATTAATGAAACTCACGCATATAAATATTGTAAAACAGTTAATAAAGCATTTGCATGTATTCTCAGCCCAAAAACATAAAGAGTAAAAGGGGCAAATGAAACTCACCTAATGTATTTTGTAGTAAAAATACATATGACTATATTGAACAACTGAACAATGCAGGGTTGGCCTCGAATTCACGAACCTATATCATGCATATAAATTAACACATATCATATTTAATTGACTAAGTTTATTTATATTATATAATGTATTAAGATTAATATCTTTATATATATATAGGATTATATTAAGATATGTTTTTATATAACTACTACTTTATTTGGTAAAATAATAGTTATAATAGAAAGTTGTAATATTTTTTAATAAAAATAAAGATACTAATAATAATAATAAATAATAGTAGTGTTAGTAAAAATGATGATAATAATATATAAAAATCTTGATAATAATAATAATAATAATAATAATAATAATAATAATAATAATAATAATAATAATAATAATAATAATAATAATAATAATAATAATAATAATAATAATTTTTAATATGAACTACCTCAAAAGAAGCCTTAAAAATGAAAACTGTCGCGAACAGGAATCGAACACGCAACCTCTCGCTTAAACATAACACCTCTAACCAACTGATCCGTTCTATTTTTCTGTTATAACTCCGTTCAATATAACCATAACCCGTATTAATTATTCTCATATTTCTCCTTCATGGATTTTCACAGGCCCAAATCTTTCACAAGTCCAATATGAATCATCAAAGGATTTCGGCCCAAGCTGTTTTGGAGTTGTAAATCTTAATCGAAAGGGACTAACCGAAATCAGTGGAAGAATAAATAAAAAAAATTAAGGCCGTGGCTGTTTTACTTCGACAGGAATAGCAGATGGGTCTAGGGTTCACTCATCATCAAACTAGTAATCATTTGATCAATTGAAAGAGGCTGGTCTCACGCATATGTAAGAATAATTGCATCAGATTGCTTCCTTTCGTATTAATCAAGAATCAAAATCATCATCTTTTGATCATGATCATAACCTAGATCAACATTGTTTATCGTTATCATTTTCTCATCGCTCACCACACTCATCTTCATATTCGTCTACCATCACATACATCACTGCATCAACTGGCCATCATTATAAACGTAGCATCCTCTCTACCTTGTCAGTGTCGATCAAACCAAGAAACAAAAGTTGAAATGCATCATGTATGAATTATGGGATGGTTTTCGTACAATAAACCCGATAACAAAATTAGTCCTCGGCCCAACAAAATAGATAATCCATTATTATTTAATGGCCCAAGTTAATTCAATGTGTAAGTATTTGTGGTCTCGCCCAGCTCAGACGAGAATAAGGCAGCCACAACAGACAAGAATAAAGGGTTTCGTGTTTGATTATTTTTTTTTTATATACAAACTTTACACATCAACAATTCACTAGCAGCTCTCATTGTCTTCATTATTATTTCTATATCATCATTATCTTTTCACTTCTCTTTTAATCAGAAAAAAATGAATATGCAGCTACAGCATTCTTCTGGCTTCGTTTGAGTGTTGTTTGATCGAGAGAAAACAATAAGCTGCAAGACAGTGCAGTTATCTATAGTGAGTACATAATAGGTGACTTTGGTGGTTGTTCGAATGGTTTATTGATGAAGATGAAGATGGTGGTTTACGATGACCTCAAGGTGATTGCAAGTTATTGGTTCCATGATATTTGGTGATGGTAAATGAACGTTGCAGTATCACCAATGTTAGCAGTTTAATAGCCACTAAAAAAATATAACGTATCAACAAGTGGAGGTTTTGATAGAGAGAGAGAGGGAGATGATGAAGTAGAGAAAGAGTGAGGGGATGCCGTGGTGGTGTTGTAGAGGTGTCGTGAGAGTGATGAAGTGGTGGCCGTAGGTAGTTAATGGTTTAGTGGTGGTTGTCAAGGATGGTTCCCGGTGATGAAGATGGTGGATGAAGTGGGTGTTGGTTGTATAGCTTCGAATAACAGCAATGAACCGAATGTTAATTCATGTTTGGTGGTTTTGTGATCCGGGTGTAAGAAGAAAAGAAAAAGAGATGAAGATTGTGGCTTCTTTTTACAGGAAGGAGGTTTGAGATAATAAATATGGTGGATGTGGGTTCAACAAAATAAAAAAAAAAGTTATATGGAAAAGAAAGTGGAGATGGATGGGATGTGTAACAAACTTGGGTCCATAATATTCGATTTGGAAAAAAAATAAAGTGTGATCCTGATGTTGAATTCATTTTATAATGGGATTAGGTTCGACTACAATCAGACAGGATCCAAAATCATGAGCAGTAGATGAAAGAAAAATTTAAAGTTGATTGGTACTAGGCTCGGTTATTAGTTGCTTTATTTACATATCTATATCTATATACATATATTACTAATTAATATATATAAATAAATACATTAATAATAAATATGCTGCAAAATAATAATAAAGTAATAATACTGTTAATAATAATAATAATATTATTAATATTAATATTTAGAACAAAGTTAATAATAATAATAATATTGATATTAACAATAATAAAAATTATAATAAAAATACTAAATTTAATTTTTGGAAATAACAATTCGTGTATATCAACCTTCCTATCTATATAAAACTAATACTACTATTAATAATAATGAAAGTAAGTATAACAACTATATTTTAAACTTGTAATTAAACTTAATTTATTAATATTACATATTATTAATTATTTATTTAATATATTATATAATAATATATTTTGAGTATTTTATACCTTTTAATATATAATAATATATTACATACAATCAACCGTTATGTATAGATATCATGTATATATTTAGATATATATTGAAACAAATTAATTTAAAGTATACATTATATATTTAACATTTTGTTAACGTTGATCAATTAAGTTCAAAAATCCATTATATTCAATATATCCTATTTATTCGAAATAACAAGTTTCAGTTATTTTATTTATCTTTCATAATAACTAATTCACTTAATAGTTTCTTTATATATTTAATTTATTATGTATAATTATTCACATATATAATTACCTATATATACATCACTGTTTATAATTAAAAGTTCGTGAATCGTCGAGATTGGTCAAAATCAAATGCATTCATGGAAATAGTTCAAAAATTATGAGACTCAGTTTAATAGACTTTGCTTATCGTGTCTAAATCATATAAGATTTAAGTTTAAATTTAGTCGGAAATTCCCGGGTCGTCACAATCACTACAAGGAAATACATCGATATAGCAGCTGGTGGTTCCATTATGAAGAAAACAGCAACTGATGCTTACAAAATTATTGATAACACTGCTTCCCACTCACATGAGTGGCATCAAGAAAAAGATATCGTTAGATCATCTAAAGCAGCTAGAGCCGATTCTAGCCATGACTTAGATTCCATTTCTGCAAAGATAGATGCTGTCGAGAGACGAATGGAAAAGATGACTAAAGATATTCACTCAATACGAATTAGTTGTGAGCAGTGTGGAGGACCACATTTGACAAAAGATTGTCTCAGTATTGGACGAACAATGGAACAAAGGGAGAATTTTTCATACATAAACCAAAGGCCTGGAAATAATTATCAGAATAATTATCAACCGCCAAGACCGATCTACAATCAAAATCAGAATTATAACCGAAATGTTCCATACAACAACCAACAAGGTCCTAGCAATCAACAAATATCCAATAATACTTATAATCAGCAAAGACCTAATTTTCAAAATAAACCACCACAAACTGATGATAAAAAGCCAAATTTAGAAGACATGATGTCAAAGCTAGTTGATTCTCAAACACAGTTTTTCACATCTCAGAAACAAACCAATGAACAAAATGCTCAAGTATTTAGAAATCAACAAGCTTCTATTCAAAATTTGGAACAAAAAGTAAGCAACCTAGCAAGGTTAATAGGTGAAAGAAAACCGGGAAGTCTACCTAGTGATACTAATGCTAACCTCCGGGAATGAAACAGCTAAAGCCATTACCATAAGAAGTGGTATTACACTTAAACCACCTGAAACACCTGTAATTTCTGATGATGCTATTCCTACTCCACAAGAATCACAACCTGAGAAAGAAAAGGAAACAGAACCGGTAGTTGAAAAGGTTATTGAAGATAACACAGTTAAGGCTAAACCTTATGTTAAACCATACCAACCACCGCTTCCTTACCCGAGTAAAATGAGAAAAGAGAGACTTGAAGCCGAGCAATCCAAATTCTTGGATATGTTTAAACAAATAAATGTAAATCTTTCTTTCATTGATGTGATCCCAGGAATGCCTAGATATGCTAAATTCTTGAAAGATCTGATCACAAATAGAAAGAAAATGGAAGAACTCTCTGCTATTACTATGAATGCTAATTGTTCTGCAGTGCTGTTGAATAAGATACCAGAAAAACTTTCAGATCCAGGAAGTTTCACAATTCCATGTTTTCTGGGTAGTCTTAGTTCAATAGAAGTATTGGCAGACTTAGGTGCTAGTATAAATTTAATGCCGTATTCATTATACACTAAACTAGACCTTGGAGAATTGAAACCAACAAGAATAAGTATACAACTAGCCGATCGATCAGTAAAATATCCTAGAGGGATAATGGAGAACATGCTAGTTAAAGTTGGTACTTTAGTATTTCCAGTAGATTTTGTTATTCTGGACATGGAAGAAGATTCTCGAGTACCTCTCATATTAGGAAGACCATTCTTAAACACAGCTAAAGCAATAATAGACGTGTTCGGTAAGAAACTGACCCTAAGTATAGAGGACGAGAGTGTTACCTTTTCAGTTGATAGATCCATGCAACAACCGCAATCTGCAGAGGATACATGTTATTATATTCAAACTATAGAATCACATGCAGAATTGTTAGAAGAATTTCCAGAACTACAAGGAACAGGAGAATGTTCTTTAGGAGAAAGTACTGAACCAATTGATGAAACTGAAATGTTAGCTACACTTATGGCTAATGGATATGAACCAACAGAAGAAATTCAAATGCTAAAAGAAGAAGACGGATATCGATATAAATCATCGATAGAAGAACCACCGACATTAGAGTTAAAGCCACTTCCAAACCATTTGGAATATGCTTATTTACATGGTGAATCTGAATTACCTGTAATAATATCGTCTTCTCTTACTGAAAATGAAAAATCTAAACTCATTTCTGTGCTAAAAGCTCATAAACCAGCCATTGCATGGAAGATTCATGACATTAAAGGAATAAGTCCTTCGTATTGCACACATAAAATCCTTATGGAAGAAGGTCATAAAACGTATGTGCAACGTCAATGAAGACTAAATCCTAATATGCAAGATGTTGTTAAGAAAGAAATTATTAAACTGCTGGATGCAGGTTTAATATATCCAATCTCTGATAGTCCATGGGTAAGCACAGTTCAATGCGTGCCTAAGAAGGGTGGCATGACTGTCATCACAAATGAAAAAAATGAGCTTATTCCTATGAGGACCGTAACAGGATGGCGTGTTTGTATTGATTATAGAAAATTAAATGACGCCACCAGAAAAGATCACTTTCCCTTACCTTTCATTGATCAATTGTTGGAAAGATTAGCCGGAAATAGTTACTATTGTTTTCTTGATGGTTTTTTCGAATATTTTCAAATTCCAATAGCACCCGAGGATCAAGAGAAAACCACATTCACGTGCCCTTATGGTACTTTTGCTTACAAACGCATGCCATTTGGACTTTGCAACGCCCCTGCAACCTTTCAAAGGTGCATGATGGCGATTTTTCACGACATGATAGAAGAATGCATGGAAGTTTTCATGGATGACTTTTCAGTCTTCGGTGATACATTTGAATCATGTCTAGTTAATCTTGAACGAATGCTTATTAGATGTGAACAATCAAATCTAGTACTAAATTGGGAGAAATGCCATTTCATGGTTAAAGAAGGCATCGTTCTTGGTCATAAAATTTCAAAGGAAGGAATTGAAGTGGATAGAGCTAAAGTAGATGTAATTGCTAAACTTCCACATCCCACCAATGTTAGAGGAGTTAGGAGTTTTCTAGGGCATGCCGGTTTTTACCGACGTTTCATAAAAGATTTTTCTAAAATTGCCACTCCTATGAATAAACTCCTAGAAAAGGATGCTCCATTCATCTTTTCAGATGAATGCATCAAATCTTTTAATATACTTAAAGAAAAACTCACTAATGCGCCGATCATGATAACACCAAATTGGAATCTACCATTTGAACTAATGTGCGATGCAAGTGATTTTGCAATGGGAGCCGTTTTAGGACAAAGGATTGAAAAACGATTTCAACCTATATATTATGCTAGTAAGACGTTACAAGGAGCACAAACGAATTACACAACTACTGAAAAAGAACTCCTTGCTATTGTCTTTGCTTTTGACAAATTTCGTTCATATCTTGTTCTAGCTAAAACGGTGGTCTATACCGACCATTCTGCTCTTAGATACCTATTTTCGAAACAAGATGCTAAACCACGATTAATCTGTCGGATCTTACTCTTACAAGAGTTCGATATTGAAATCCGAGATAAAAAGGGAGCAAAAAATCTCGCCGCTGATCATCTTTCTCGTCTAGGAAATCCCGAATTAGAAGTTCTAAATGAATCGGCCATACAAGACAACTTTCCTGATGAATATCTATTGAAGATAGATTATAATGAAATTCCATGGTTTGCAGACTATGCAAACTACTTAGTATGTGGATTTATTGAAAAAGGGTTGTCGTACCAAAAACGAAAGAAATTCTTTAGTGATATAAAACACTATTTCTGGGAAGATCAACATTTGTTTAAAAGTTGTCCCGATGGAATAATACGCCGATGTGTATTCGGGGATGAAGCTAGTCAAATCTTAAACCATTGTCACACAGGACCAACAGGAGGGCATTATGGGCCTCAACTTACAGCAAGAAAAGTTTACGATGTTGGATTCTATTGGCCTACAATTTTCAAAGACGCACACCTTCTTTGCAAATCCTGTGATGCTTGTCAAAGGGCCGGAAAGATAAGTCAACGTGATGAAATGCCACAAAATGTCATTCAAGTATGTGAAGTATTTGACATTTGGGGTATTGACTTTATGGGTCCATTTCCAAAATCTCATAATAATCTCTACATTCTTGTTGCCATTGATTATGTATCTAAATGGGCGGAAGCACAAGCTCTCCCAAGTAATGATGCACGAGTTGTAGTCACCTTTTTAAAACATCTTTTTGCAAGGTTCGGAACACCAAAAGCTTTAATAAGTGATCATGGTACTCATTTCTGTAATAATCAACTTGAGAAAGTTCTCAAAAGATATGGAGTAACTCATAAAATCTCCACAGCATATCATCCAGAAACAAGTGGACAAGTTGAAAATACCAACCGAGCATTAAAACGTATTCTAGAAAAACTGTAGGATCAAATCCGAAGGAATGGTCCATGAAATTGGAGGATGCACTCTGGGCTTTTAGAACAGCCTACAAAACTCCAATTGGAACCACACCTTTTAGACTCGTTTACGGAAAAGCATGTCATCTTCTAGTAGAAATTGAACACAAAGCATTTTGGGCTTTGAAGACATGTAATCTTGATTTACATGAAGCCGGACGTCTACGATTAAGTCAATTAAACGAATTAGAAGAATTAAGACATGAAGCATATGAAAATTCCTTAATCTATAAGGAAAGAACAAAGAAATGGCATGATAAAAGAATCAGAAGTTCAAAAGAATTCAAAGAAGGAGACAGAGTTCTTCTTTTCAATTCACGATTCAAGCTATTTCCTGAAAAATTGAAATCAAGATGGTCTGGACCATTCATAGTCAAAAGAGTTTTCCCGTACGGGATGATAGAGTTAATAAATTCAAATGGGATTGCATTTAAAGTTAATGGTCACAGAGTTAAACATTACATACATGGTCCGATGGAAGTTGACAATGAAGTCAATCATAATTTCACCACCCAAGAAAACCTTCAAAATGAAAACATAAATATGTTATCAACAACAAATGAAAAATCAAAATTGGAAAATAGGGAGGATTCAAATTGGAGTGATGAAGAAGAATTCTTATACAAACCTCCCATTCCAAGAAATGAAGAAAAATGTGAACAAGAAGTTCAAATAGAAGTGAAATAACCAAGAAAAGAACACCCGAAAAAGGTTTACAAACCAACTCGACTTACTAAAGCAGGAGACCCGGGTGAATTTATCATTTCTTGCTTGCTTAATGATGGTGTTGTATATAATGGACTCGCAGATTTAGGAGCAAGTGCAAATATTATGCCTCTTTCCTTATACAAAAGATTAGGTATGGGTAAATTAAAACCAACCAAAATAGGTGTTCAATCATTTGACCTAACCATTAAACACCCGATTGGAATAGCAAATAATTTACTTGTTAACGTAGGAAGTTTGACCTTTGTTGCAAACTTCATAGTGATTAATATGGAGGAAAACCTTGATATTCCTCTAATTTTAGGTCGCCCATTTTTAGCAACCACCGAGGCATTCATTGATGTAAGAGAAGGTAGAATGACACTTAGGGATGGTGATAAATCGATCACCTTTGTGAACCGAAAGTTTAGATCTCCACCAACCAAAACTGTTAAGCCAATAAAAAAGCATAAGTATGGGGAAGATGAAGAAACACTTAATGATGATCCGATCACAAAGAACCCCGTTGATGATAAGAAATTAGATGAACCCGTTTTTAACAGTTCAACAAAAAAACTTTATAAACGGATTCACGATGCTAAGATTAAGGGAAACTTTAAGTTACGTAACCGATTAGTATCCAATTTATCGCCAAAAGAAAAGGCGATGTTAGTTGAATTTGTGAAAGCTACGGAGGAAATCAACAAATGGATTGAAGTAAAAGTCAAAGATATACAAGTTGTTGATGATCCAATTGAAAATAACGTTAATCACAATTTCAACTAAGTGTGGGGAGGTTTGAGTCTTTAAAGGATAATATGTATTTCTGTTAGAGTTAGATTTTCTGTTTTCGTGTAGTTCTCGAAAATGGAACCCGAATGGTCTTTCCCTAGCAGACCCTAAAGAACTAGTCTTCTCCCCCCATTCTGAATTTTTATTTTTTTAGATTTTACGAGATGAAGACTTCCTGTGAACTAAACCATGGTCTAATGCTACACGCTTTGATCACTAAACGTAATAATGACACCCTTCCAAGTGAAATAGTATCATTAATCAGAGGTAAATTGGACGGAGTAAGAAAAGAATCCAGAAACGAAAATAATAAGTTACAGTTTGGTAAAGGAAAATCAAAATCCGCAGCGAAAAGAAGAGCGCGACACCTTGAAAGATGTCACAAATGTGGAAAATGGTCACACGAAGGAAAATGCTCAACGAATCAGACATATTCCAATACCGAATTCGTTACTTTATGCAGAGATGGACCGTTCATATGTTTCGAAGAAAAAATGTTGAATGCTCGAGGTTACGCCTATGTAGCTATGGAAAACCAATTAGTCCGACTATCTTATGAGTGGACTAAAGCAGGTCACTAAGAATTCTATTTCACAGGTAAGTATGTACAGTTTTAATTTTTATTTTTATTACTTTGAACCTTTTGATAATAAATGCTAATTTGTTCGCTATAAAGTATTAAATTGGTATTCGATAAAATTAGGTCTTGCGACCGAAATTATTGATATCATACAAAAATTTATTACATCACTGCGAAATTTACCGTTTATTCTTAAGGTATAAATATCTTTAATCAATCAACCCAAAATATTTCTAAAATTCGTCATGAGTTAAACTAGGTTATGAAATCGAAATTACTTTACCGAAAAGAGGGGCGCATATTTTTGATAATATTTGATTGATTAAAGTGGAATAAAAGCCAAAAAGATTTTTAATTTTATTTTTACTTTGTTTTTAAAATTAATATATAAATATTAAATTAATATTGTAAAACTTTTAAAATCAATAGATTTAAGTTTGTAAATATTTGAAAAAAAATAATATTTTTTATAAGTTTGTATGCATAAAAACAAAATTATAATATAAATTTGGTGTGAATTTTTAAAATTTTAATAATATGAATTTTTAATTCTATACATTTTAAATTTAAGTTTGGTGTGAATTTAAAAACAAAAATTTACTTTATTTCGCTAAGTTAAAAATTGATTTCCAAAAATTCGTCGTGAGTTGAAGACTAGGTCGTTGAACCGAAATTGCTCTACCCAGGGGAGGGACGAGAATTTTTATTATCATTATTTTTAATCTTGTTGAATTAAAGTATGCCAAAAATATTAAAAAATCCAAAAATCTTTGTTTTTAAAACTGAGCTTTGAATTGACAAATTTTAAAATTTTGTCGAGGGACGGACTAGGACAACGATCCGAAACGCCCTCATCCTAAAAAGAAACAAAATTTTAATTTTTAATTAATTATATGTTTTATTAGTATAAGATTTAAAAAAAAAAAAAAAAAAAGAGGAACTTCGAGATCGCGGAGCCAGGAGGCTATCCCCTTTCGAGATTGCGGAGCAGCAAATTTCCAGAACGCATAAATTGGTCGATAGACCAGTTTCATACAAACACACACCACATATTTCTGCGAAAAACCCACGAAAAAACACACACAAATCACCATTTTGCACCGTTTTTTTATCAAATTTGTTGCTAAAAATTGATGTGGAGATTCCTACCTAGATCCCTTTCAAGAAGAATGGTAATTTCTACACCCCTAACACTCTTAAATTCGAATTTTTTGTGTTCTTGAGCTATTTTTTTTAATTTGATTTTTGTTAATTTTTAGTGTAATTAGTGTTAAATTGTTGATATATTATGCATGTATAACCTAGATTGATGCTATTTAACATGATTTGAAGCCAAAAACTTCAAAATTTTTAGGAATCTAGGGTTTGTGTTCTTGAGCAATTTAGGGCTTTTTGATATAAACAGGTTATGGCCAATTTTTGTCATGATTTATTGCTAAATTAAGTAGTGTAACATATTTAAGTAGCTAAATGATCAATACTTTGATCCTAAACATGATTTTTGAGAATTAAAGTGGACTTTTTAAGTCTAAAATTCATGAACTTGATTAATTTGATATAAAAGCCATTTGAAACTTGTTTAATTGCTAGTAATGATTATTTTGACATGTTATTTGAGTAGAATGCTTATAAACTTGGTAAACATTTTCATATATGCTTATTTGAAAAAGTGTAGAATTGTTAAAAATATGAAAATGAGCATGAATTTAATATGGATTAAACATGTCATGTTAGTTATTTTTAATTGTTATTTTGCTAATACCAATGTATTTTTAGATGCACGATTCCTTTTTGTTTAATGTGTTTAGCAGAATGAACGAGGTGAATCTTCATCCGCGCCACAAAATTTGAATACTTATAATGAAAGTGACGAGGATCAAGATCTCAGTGAACAATACAAACAAAATCAACCGCATCCTTTAATTTCATTGTCGCGATCAGTTGAAGCAAATCTACACCCTAACTTACGATTTGACAGATTTTGGATAGACTATCCAAAATATCAGTGGAACTTGAGCATTCTTTATCCCAAAGATGTTGAAGTGTCCAGGGTGATAGATTGAGTACCATTAGAAACAGTGGGATTGGTCGAGCCAATAAGAGAATTACTTACACAAAGGTATGGTAATTCTACTTTCAATGATTGGATTAATCTATTCACTATACGTAGACCTGTGTATAAGGAATGGTGCGTTGAGTTAATAAGTACTATTGAACTAAATGATGAAGTAACTAGTTTAACGGATAGAAGTTTTATTAGATTTCTATTAGGAGGTGTGATGCACCGTATGTCTTTATTAGATATGGCTGAAGCTTTGTGTATTTATACGGCTGAAGAATTATTAACTAATGATTGTAGACAGTTGATAAGTAATGGTAGAAGGGTTGATTATGATTTTGATAAGAATGAGTTGTGGAGTATAATGACTAGCCATAATTGTTTTCGTGGAGGTCATTATTCTTATACTGATATACATAGAGCTGAGCTTAGGGTAATCCATAGATTCATTTCCAACTCTATTACACAAAGGGGTAGAAATAAAGATAAAGTGACTGAAGATGATTTATTTTATCTGATGTGTATTAGAGACCCACAGAGCTTTGCAAATATTCCTTATTGTGTGGGCTATTATTTGTCGGATATGATAAAGGGAATGCGAAACAATAGTATTATAGGAGGTGGTATTTTTGTAACTTTAATTGCCGAGTACCTCGGTGTGGATATTACTCGGGGGAGGGAGTTAGTACAAGTACCCATTCCTCGTGATCGGATTGATATGCGGGTATATGCTGGTGTAAAGGTTTTGTTGAAAAGAAATAATGTTGCACTTCCATATCAAGGGAATCATCCACAGGTAGAAAGAGGTCAACAACAAGGTAATGTGGGAGGAGGAAACCAAATGACCGATATACAAAGAATAATGTCCCAAACTGAATACTAACGGGCTATGCAATAAGAGTATCAGGCTTCTCAATATCATCAAGAATATATCAAAGCCTATTTAGCCTCCCAAGGTAGGAACTACATTCCTACTGAGCCAGTCTATTTTTCTCCGTGGACCGAGGATACGAGACCACCTTTTCCTACCTATGACCCATTTCAAGCATATTAAGATAGATACAATGAACCATGGAACCCCTACTGGTTTCAGAATCAACCCTAGTTCACTTAGTCTTATTTATCTTATTTATTTATAATGTTGCTATATTTAATACTTATGTTGGTATTGTATTAGTTTTTATAATTTTCTAACTTTTATTATTATATTTTAATAATTTTTGAATGTGGGGTAATATACTAAACTTCAAAAATATGTATATATGTTTGCAATTTATCTTATGTACACAACAGGGTAAAACAATGCATTTTCAAAGACTGGCATTAAGTTCAGCAAAAGCTACTAATTTTGACGACAAGATGCAAAATAAATGTGATGAAACAACAAACGGAATGAACAAATGATGTGCACCATTTATCATTCAACAAACAAACGCCAATGTGTTTGGAAACTTTGGTAAAATTTAATCATTTTTTTACGCTAAACACCCTCAATAATTTAAATTGTTACTGATTTCTTGCAAATAAGGGCATTGCAAGATCTTAAGTGTGGGAAAGGGTTAAATTCTTTCGGATTTAAAAAATTTTTGATTTAAACACTTGGTTACCATTAGAAATACTAGTAACGCAGTAATTGTATTAGAATCTAGTGCTCTCTGATAATAAAGAACAGCCCTAGTCTTATATACTGACTACCCAATTCTAGTAAAAAAAAAATTTCAAAATTTTCAATTAAATGAACTCAAAATCATGTTTATACATATTTATGAACGATAAAACTAGGTGTTAACACCGAAATTATTGTTACCTCGGAAAGGACATAAATTGAGAAACAACCCAAAATGTTAGAATTCATTTAAAATAGAATAGAGGACAATAAAAAAAAAGCCAAGTGTGAGAAAATTTACCAAGTTATTTAAAACATATATCACATATTTTTGTACAAATAATTGAAGATACTTTTGTTTTGGACAAAATTAACTGTTTTACCCGGTAAATTGTAATATATTTGAAAGAAAGATGGAGCTACACGATGAATCAATTCCATCATTAAAAGGAAGTAAAGTCTTCCGAAAAAGAAACGCGCTTCTTGATTTAGGTCATGAAGTTGTCGTCCAGACCAGCTGTAGGTTGACGAAAAATCTAGAAAAGTCATCTCTAAAATCAGCAGGAAATCCACGGACCTCAGCATCAAACAGGGTTGCCAAGTGGTCAGACTTATCATAACCATGAGAGGATCTATCTTGTAAAATGGGGAGAACGCCGTGCAAATTAGCTGGATAAGACTAATGAACCAGATCCCCAGAAAGGATAATCTCCTTAAAGATCAAAAATCAGCTTTTAAGCCTGATATTACTCAATCCTAGAGATTGACCTTAAAGATTGAGAATTACAAACTCATAGAATTCGATGATAGCTAAACTCGAGCTTGAACGAGAAAATAGTTTGATCAAAATTACAAACCGATTTGTTTTCTGAAAACCTATTTTTAATGCGTTCATTACCATTGAACGTAAAATCCTAGGAATTCACCTAGAATTCATTAAGTCACCTGAACCAAATCGGGTGTCAACCGTAAGAACGGTGGTTACATAGCATGGTCAAAGACAGGACCTTGTGCCAGACCGGAAAATTATAAGGGTGAGCTTCACTATTGCTCCTACCAAGGATAGTAATTGCATCCGACACGTTATAGACCATAATTAAAAGCATGTCAGGGGACATTGCCTTAACAGTTGCTTGTTCAACGTTTTCCTTTACAACCGGATGGTATTTTACCGAAAGGTAATATACAGAGCAAGTATATTGGACGTGTTGCTTTCCCAATACAAGGTTAGCAAGTGAGTGACACAAAACCGCAAGTTTTGAGCTAAAATTTTCAAATCTGAAACCCACCAAACCCACAAAAACAATTTGCAAACACCGGTGAAGGGTTATTCCGGAAAACTTATCTAGGGTAAAAGCTAGAGTTAATTTTCAAAAGATCAAATATTTTCATAAAGATCCAATTTCCTTAAAGGATCTAAATTTTCATAGTCATGTGGGACTGTAAACCACATCGTTACTACCATTGTTCATACCGTCATATATAAATCACTGATGTACAAAGTGTGAAGAATAAAGAAGTGATTCTAGTATTTTTATTTCAAGACTATATTGCTTGAGGACAAGCAACGCTCAAGTGTGGGAATATTTGATAATGCTAAAAACGAACACATAATTCATAGCATTATTCCTCAAAAAAGACAAGCTTTTAGTTGCAATTGTTCTATTTACAAGTGATATTCGTTTAAATATTAAAAGGTGAAGACAAAAGGCAGATTCGACGATTTAAAGATGCAAACAACCAAAAAGCTCAAAAGTACAAAGTACGATCCAAGAGGTTCAATTTATTGATGAGAAGCGTCTAGAAATGACAAAAGTACAAGTTACAAAACGCAAAGTACAAGATATTAAATTGTACACAAGGACGTTTAAAAAATCCGGAACCGGGACCTAAGTCAATTTTCAATGCACGACGCAACGGAGCGAAAATTACAAGTCAACTATGCATATAAATATAATATAATATATAAATAATTCTTAAAATTATATATATATATATATATATATATATATATATATATATATATATATATATATATATATTATATTTATTTATTAAAAAATCCATCGGCAAGCTAGGAGCCAAACTTGGATGAGCTGTAAACCACTACTCCGCGATCGCGGAGATGTGAAGGAGAAACCCTTCGAGATCGCGGAGCACACCAAAAGTGAAATGGGGCCTATAAAAGGCAACGCATTCGATCGATATTTTACACATCTTTTTCTTTCCTTTCTATCATACGTAATATATATATATATATATATATATATATATATATATATATATATATATATATATATATATATATATACATATATATATATATATATATTATAATTTTAATTTTAATTTTAATTTTAAATTCTAATAATAAGGGTATGTTAGCGAATGTTGTAAGAGTGTAAGTCGAAATTCTGTCCATGTAACGCTACGCTATTTTTAATCACTGTAAGTTATGGTTAATGTTATTTTTAAATTAATGTCTCGTAGCTAAGTTATTATTATGCTTATTTAATGCCGAAGTAATCATGATGTTGGGTTAAATATTAAAATTGGGTAATTGGGCTTTATACCATAATTGGGGTTTGAATAAAAGAACGACACTTGTGGAAATTAGACTATGGGCTATTAATGGGTTTTATATTAACTAAACGATACCTCGTTAATTTAATATATAAACTTATAATTTGACGTATTTATATATAACCACATACGCTTGACTGGGTACGGTGGGCGGGATATCTATAAATGCCAATAATTGTTCAGTTTACCGGACACGGAACTGGATTAATAGTTAATAGACTTGTTGAAACAGGGGTGGATTACATTCAAGGGTAATTGGTGTAATTATTAACAAAGTAGTAAAACCTTGGTTTACACGCAGTCGATAACCTGGTGTATTCATTAAACAAAGTATTTAAACCTTGTTACAATTCGAATCCCCAATTAGTTGGAATATTTGACTTCGGGAATAAGAATAATTTGACGAAGGCTTTCGCACTTTATATTTATGACCGATGGACTATTATGGATAAATCCGTATGGACATATCGAATAATCCAGGACAAAGGACAATTAACCCATGGGAATAAACTAGAAACAACACGTCAAACATCATGATTATGGAAGTTTAAATAAGCATAATTCCTTTATTTCATATTTAATTTCCTTTATTTTATATTTAATTGCACTTTTAATTATCGTACTTTTTTATTATCGCAATTTTATTTTATCGCAATTTCATTATCGTTATTTACTTTACGCTTTAAATTAAGTTGTATTTATTTTTAATATTTTACATTAGGTTTTAACTGCGACTAAAGTTTTAAAATCGACAAACCAGTCATTAAACGGTAAAAAAAAAAACCCCCCTTTATAATAATAATATTACTTATATATATTGTTGTATTTTTACAAATATAGTTTCTAAATATATAGCGTTAAGCTTGTTTAAGAGATCCCTGTGGAACGAACTGGACTTACTAAAAACTACACTACTGTACGATTAGGTACACTGCCTATAAGTGTTGTAGCAAGGTTTAGGTATATCCACTCTATAAATAAATAAATAACTTGTGTAAAATTGTATCGTATTTAATAGTATTTCCTTGTAAAAATTAATACTATTTCCTAGTACACCTCGCACACATCACTAGCCATCAACACCAAAACCAATATCCATTAGTGTACTTAACACCGCGTAACACTAACTCCCAGGTGATGTCTTAACACCGCGACTAACCCACCTAATTATACCATCATACTCATACGCGCATCATACGTACGCGTACACAACGCCAACACAATCGAGCAAGAACCACCTATATCGCACATAGGCACACAACAATAATTCTCTATAAGAGAATCCGACACGCACATCCCTTAACCGAGGGATCTCACCTTGCTCGTCAAACACGTCCATTATCTCTAAATGAGATTCACCACATTACCACCTCGGTGATAATTTAAATCTAAAACCATAAGTACAATTTATTCCAAATCGTACTTTTACCACAATCGACCAACGCAGGTCTCAACGCTAGATCCGAATCCATACGAGCATCGTCCAATATCAATACACTGGAACATCTTCGTGCGAGAGTTCAAACTCCCCCACTTAGAATCACGTTCCCTAACCCCATCTTGTACAACCGTACAATGCTACCAAAGGTAGACTTTACTTAGAATTGGGTTCACACGGCCCGTCTCCACATCTTGCTCCGACCTTGAGCATACGAAGGATTTTAACCTATCCTTAAACACTTCGAATGAAGAGTTTACCACAATTACACAAACTTTAATCTTGCAATCCTCCGATTGCTCTAGCTTGTCAAATTTCAACCTAGTCACTCATGTACCTAAGGGTTTTTCTTCGGTACCCTAAGTACAATGTAACCGCAACACCATCGGAGTAGAGCACCACCCTAGTAGGTATGAAAGAGGCACCTATCGTCGTGCCATGTAGACTCCTTCATCAATATACATCGAGATCAACACTAGATCTCTCGGGTTTTATCCACCCGACGAACCTCATGGTTCCACCATCCACAATATAAAAGCGGACACGCGCTTAACATCCGAACACCAAAGCCCATACACATGGCTTGGTAGAAACATTTTCCAAATACCAAGGAATGCTTGGTTGCACCAAGTCTTTCGCCTTTCGCCCGATGATATTGCTCATTAACATCATATATATCTATCGCAATATCACTTAAAACGCTCTAGAATCGAAGATAATGAAGGTGATCTACAAGTGATAAGCCAAGATGCGCGAATTTGTATCGGAAGAATGATTTACAACGAGTTTTGATAATTTATGACATTGGTTGATCCCGATACGAGTTAAGGTCAAGATAGCGCTCTAAAATGATAAAACAAGGCTTCCGATATGTTAGACTTCGTCCAAATGAACTAATATTGAAAAGAAAACGAAACAGTGCCTAAAAGCCAAGTAGAACGCCGTCTTGCCTTGGAGGACGCCGTCCTGTTCTTTATTTCGAGACGCCGTTTACCATTTCAGGACGCCGTCCTGGCTTTTAATGTGGGACGCCGTCTAGGTGGTCTGGGACGCCGTCTTGCCCTTTATTTTGGGACGCCGTCCTCCCTTTTAGGACGACGTCCCAAAGTAGGTGTACCCGACTTTTCTGCTTTTTACCTAATTTCTCCACCTTAAAACTTCATTTTTGGGACTGTTTCATTAGAGTACGAACCAGAGAGCTTTAGAGACGATTTTCAGGAGCATATTGGAGAATTCCAACCTCTTTGAAGAGGCTCAACATCAAGGCATCATCCATCAACATCTTCTTCATCCAAGAACTCTTGTTCTTGTAGGTTATTCACTTGTTCTCAGAAATGATTTCAGTTTATAATTTGATTGTATTGTTGTCTGTTACCATGATTGTTAGCTAGTTTCTATAATGTTTGTCTAGATTAATAACCAAGGTATTGGATGTAATCTTATTGATTGAATGTATTATGCGTGATAGATTGAAGCTTGAATTGAGAACCATGCTTATTGTTGTTAAAACCATTTGTATCTAGTTAATTGATATGTTGTTGATAAAGAGAACTCTTGTTGATGTATCATATTGATTTACAATCAACTTGTCTTAGATTGATTGTTTGCTAAACCGGATCAAGGGGGTAAACTAGATTAAAATGGTTAAACAAAATAGGAATGAATTGTGTAGAGCGAACGCAAAGGCAATTGTTATTCAAGTCTTTAATCTTGTTGATCAACTAGTCACAAACGAAAAGGTCTAAGTTATAGGGAACCCTCGCTTAGTAATTCTAGTTTGAGTACTTGCTAAAGAGAACTCTTGGCAAGTCGATTTAGGTGATTAGCATACTTATAGTTATTTGATTACAAATACAAGAACCATAGTAAAAAGGGAAACCTTGAGCTTGTTATTGTATTTGCGTGTTTATCCGAGAGAACTCTTAGTAAACCTATTAGATAACTACACGCCTAAGTATTCAATCAGGGCTTAATATCTAAACTACATCCAATACCGAGGGTAAAATATCTAGATGAACATTTCATCTCTTTGATTTAATTCAAAACTATCTTAATTGCTTTATTTGTATTTATTTGCATTTTATAAACCAAAAGACTAAAAATATTGTTTTTACATTTAACCTTCTTGGATTTGGCTAAATCGTTAAAACAGCCACCAAAACATAAAACTTGTACTTTTACTTTAATTAACTTAGTTAATCATAATATAGTTTCTAATTCTAGTTTGACTGATATAACTGTCCTTGGAACGATACACGGATTTTACCATTATCTATACTACTACACGATCGGGTACACTGCCCGTTAGTGTGTAGCAATCTTTAAAACCGGTATTTTCCATAAGATAAATTATAGACACGATTTCGCACATCAAGTTTTTGGCGCCGCTGCCGGGGACAGTTTTGTGTCAAAATAGAATTATTAACTAATTTGTGATTTTAAGTAGTTTCTTAATTATTTTTAAATTATTAATAGTCTTTGATTTTAATTTTTGTAGAATCGGTATGTGTGATAGTTTTTGTTAGTTGTGTGATTGGCAGATTATAGGTTGCATATGCCACATACCCGAAGTTCAGAATCTCCATTATTTACACCATTGACAGAACCGGATAGAAAGCTTGGTAGAATTCCAAAAGAAGTGCTTGATATTTTTGAATCTTCATCAAAGCAGGAAACTTTTGATTCAGAATCAAGTACCACCAAGCCTAGATATTCAGACTTTGGTAAACCAGTTCAACCACCAAATTTTGAAATGGAAGGAGAAAGACCGTTGGTACCAAGACAATCAATGGCAGACAGGATGAAAGCGACGCGAACCGGACAAGGTAGTGCTATTACTCCGCTCACGGGTGAGGTAAATTTTGAAATTAAAGGACCTATTCTTCAAATGATTAATAATAGGTGTCAATTTAGTGGCGGTCCTAATGAAGACGCAAACGAACATATTCGTCTCTTTGAAGAGATATGTCTTCTTTTCAAATTAAAACCAGAAACTGACCAGGCTATATTTCTAAGACTTTTCCCGTGGACACTCCACGGGGAAGCAAGAAGTTGGTTAGATTCATTAGCCGAGGCTACGATAAGAACATGGGATAGTATGATGGAAAAATTTCTTAAGAAATATTTTCCAGCATCTAAGTCAGCGAGACTCCAACAGGAGATTACCCAGTTCTGTCAAAAGCCTATGGAAACCTTGTACGAAGCATGGAATAGATTTTCCAAAATGCTTAGAGGTTGTCCAAACCATGGTTTGGATACCTTTCAACAGGTTCAAATCTTCTATAAGGGTTGCGAAGTTGCAACCCGAATTTCCATTGATCAAGCATCCGGAGGTTCAATTATGGACAAAACCGAGCAAGAGGCTTATGAGATAATCGAGAAATTAGCCGATTATTCTCATGAGTGGCATCAAGAACGCCCAATTACTCGAAATGCTCAAGTCCAAAGCGCCGGTGCTTATGATGACTTCAGCTCCCTAGGTGTAAAAATAGACGGTGTTGTCCGAAACATGGACAAAATCACAAAAGAAATCCATAGTATGAAAGTAGGTTGTGAATACTGTGGTGGTCTACACTTAGGTAAAGATTGTGATGCCGGGTTAACCATGGCTCAAAAAGAAGAAGTGGCTTTTATAAGCCAAAGAAATAATAACCAGTTTCAGGGTAGAGCCCAATTTAACCGTAACTTTAACAACCCCTACAACCCTCAAGGTCAAAATTCTAATTTTCAACAAGGGTCAAGTAGTGGGTTCCAACAACAAACTCCGGGTTATTATCAAAAACCCCAACAGGAGGAGAAAAAGTCAAATTTAGAGAATATGTTGGAAAAGTTAATTGCATCACAAACTCAGCTTGTCACAAACATAAATCAAACCAACGAGAAAAACGAACATCAGTTTCGTAACCAACAAGCATCAATCCAAAATTTGGAAAAACAAATGAGTGGTTTAGCCAATTTACTGAGTGAGAGAAAACCCGGTAGTTTACCGGGAGATACCAACAAGAACCCCAGAAATGAGCACGCAAATGTTATTACCACACGGAGTGGTTTAGCATACGATGCTCCACAAATGCCCGAAAATTCTGATTTCAGAGTTCCATTGAACCAAAACGATGAACCGGTTAAGGAGCCAGAAAAAGTGGTTGAAAAGGAAGAACGGGAAAAACCCGTAGTGAAACCATATCAACCACCGCTCCCATTCCCAAGAAAACAACAACAAGAAAGGCTAGAAGCCGAAAGGCTAAAATTTCTAGATATGTTTAAACAGATAAACATAAACATGCCTTTTATTGATGTTATCTCAGGAATGCCAAAGTATGCTAAGTTCCTAAAAGACTTACTTACTAACCGAAAGAAGATGGAAAGCGTTTCATCAGTCACTTTAAATGCTAGATGTTCCGCGCTGGTGTCTAACACACTTCCTGAAAAGCTTCAAGATCCGGGTAGTTTTACTATTCCATGTCTAATGGGTGACCTTGATTGCATGAGGGCATTAGCCGATTTGGGGGCTAGTATCAATTTAATGCCCTATTCAATTTACCTTAAGTTAGCCCCTGGGGAACTCAAAACCACACGAATGGCTATTCAACTAGCTGATCGCTCTATAAAATTCCCTCGAGGAATAATAGAGAATTTGTTAGTTAAGACCGGAAATCTGATCTTTCCGGCTGACTTTGTGGTTTTAGACATGGAAGTTGATGAGAGAATACCAATTATTCTGGGTAGGCCATTTTTAAATACTGCTCGATGTGTCATTGATGTTTATGACCAGCAGTTGACCCTTAGAATTGGTGAAGCTAGTGCGACTTTTGCAATTGACAAGTCATTGAAATATCCCGAATCTTCGGATGATACTTGTTATTTCATGCAAAGCATAGATTCGCATTACGAGTTCTTGCAAAAATCTCCCGAATCGGATGAAACAGGTGTATACGATTTGGCAAATGGAGATGATGAATTCACTGAAGAAGAAATGGATGTGATGGCCACATTTTTGATGGCCAATGAGTGTGAACCAACTGAAGAGGAAATAGAAAAACTAAGCAAGGATAGCGAGTACCGGAGTCGATCCTCAATTGAGGAACCTCCCATTTTGGAGCTTAAACCGCTCCCTGATCATCTTGAGTACGCTTTCCTTCAGGAAGATTCAAAACTTCCGGTAATTATTTCCTCACTTCTCTCTCAAAATGAGAAAGAACGTCTTGTTTCCTTGTTACAGGCCCACAAACCGGCCATTGCATGGAAAATCCATGACATAAAAGGAATTAGTCCTTCTTATTGCACGCACAAGATCTTAATGGAAGAAAATTCCAAACCAGTGGTGCAACGTCAAAGAAGACTAAATCCTCATATGCAAGACGTTGTCAAAAAGGAAAACATTAAATTACTAGATGCAGGTCTAATCTACCCGATTTCAGACAGTCCGTGGATAAGCCCGATTCATTGTGTTCCTAAAAAGGGTGGTATAACTGTTACCACCAATGATAAGGACGAGCTTATCACGACACGAACTGTTACGGGGTGGCGGGTTTGTATAGATTATCGAAAGTTAAACGAAGCCACAAGAAAAGACCATTTTCCTCTACCATTTATTGATCAAATGTTAGAGAGACTTGCAGGAAATAGCTTTTATTGTTTCCTAGATGGTTTTTCGGGGTACTTTCAAATTCCCATCTCCCCCGAAGACCAAGAAAAGACTACCTTCACGTGTCCCTATGGCACCTTCTCATATCGCCGAATGCCCTTTGGTCTATGTAATGCTCCTGCGACATTCCAAAGGTGTATGATGGCCATTTTCCACGATATGATTGAGGATTGCATGGAAGTGTTCATGGACGACTTTTCAGTCTTCGGTGACACTTTTGATTCATGCCTTCTAAATTTGGAGAAAATGCTAATCAGGTGTGAGAAGTCGAACTTAGTGCTAAATTGGGAGAAATGCCACTTTATGGTTAAAGAAGGCATTGTCTTAGGGCACAAAATCTCAAGTGTTGGTATTCAGGTGGATCCAGCAAAGGTTGACGTCATCGCCAACCTTCCACCTCCTTCAAACGTAAAGGGTGTGAGAAGTTTTCTTGGGCATGCCGGGTTCTACCGGCGATTTGTTAAGGATTTTTCAAAAATTGCAACGCCATTAAATAAACTTCTTGAAAAAGATGCACCCTTTGTTTTCACAAGCGAATGCACTAAGGCATTCAAAATTTTAAAAGAAAAACTTGTCAACGCACCAATAATCATAGCTCCAAATTGGTCATTACCATTCGAGCTAATGTGCGATGCATCGGATTTTGCGGTTGGTTCAGTTTTGGGCCAACGGGTTGAGAAACATTTTCAACCCATTTATTATGCGAGCAAGACTTTACAAGGAGCCCAATTAAATTACACAACAACAGAAAAAGAGCTCCTTGCGATCGTCTTTTCCTTTGACAAATTCCGATCTTATCTTGTCCTATCAAAGACTGTTGTCTTCACTGATCATTCGGCATTAAAATATCTTTTCTCTAAGCCGGATGCAAAACCTCGATTGTTAAGGTGGGTCTTGCTTTTGCAAGAATTTGATATCGAGATTAAGGACAAGAAAGGTGCAGAAAATCTTGCAGCGGACCATCTTTCTAGACTCGAAAATCCCAATCTTGAAGTACTCCATGAATCGAGTATTAAAGATGATTTTCCCGGAGAATTCCTAATGAGAGTAGAGAAGGTGGAGGATCCGTGGTTTGTTGACTTCGCCAATTACATTGTTGGAGGGTACCTAGAAACTGGTTGGTCACATCAGAAAAGAAAGAAATTCTTTAGTGACCTAAAGTACTATTTTTGGGAAGACCCTTATTTATTCAGGCGATGTGCGGATGGAATTATTCGCAGGTGTGTTGCGGGGAAGGAATGCACCGAAATTCTACTTGACTGTCACCGTGGTCCAACAGGTGGGCACTTTGGTCCCCAAATCACGGGGAAGAAAGTTTATGAGGCCGGTTTCTATTGGCCTACAATATTCAAAGATGCCTACGCTGTTTGCAAGGCTTGTGACGCGTGCCAACGGGCCGGTCAAATAACTAAACGAGATGAAATGCCTCAACAAAGCATCCAAGTATGCGAGGTGTTCGATGTTTGGGGAATTGACTTTATGGGCCCCTTTCCAAAATCTCACTCTTACCTCTACATACTTGTCGCCATAGATTATGTGTCTAAATGGGCGGAGGCAAAGCCTCTACCAACAAATGATGGCCGAGTAGTGGTAAACTTTTTAATGGAGCTTTTCTCTAGATTTGGCACGCCTAAAGCTCTTATAAGTGACCGGGGCACCCACTTTTGCAATAAGCAAATGGAAAAGGTGTTGAAAAGATATGGAGTAATCCATAAAATTTCGACATCCTATCATCCCCAGACGAGTGGGCAAGTAGAAAACACCAACCGGTCATTAAAACGCATACTAGAAAAGACCGTTGGTGCTAATCCAAAAGAGTGGTCAAACAAGTTATATGATGCATTGTGGGCATTTCGCACGGCCTACAAAACACCAATAGGAACTACTCCTTTCCGTATGGTATACGGAAAAGCATGCCATCTCCCGTTGGAGATTGAACATAAAGCACACTGGGCGTTAAGGGCATGCAATTTGGATTACCAAGAAGCGGGTCGGTTACGTTTGACCCAAATAAACGAATTAGACGAGTTGAGGCTTGAAGCCTATGACAACTCTCTAATTTACAAGGAAAAAACTAAACAATGGCATGACAAGAGATTGAAACATCCAAAAGAATTCATGGAAGGAGATCGTGTCCTTGTTTATAACTCTCGTTTCAAGTTATCGCCAGGAAAGCTAAAGTCCCGATGGACGGGACCATTTGTGGTTAGAAGGGTGTACCCTTATGGTACAATTGAAATGGTAAACTGGAAAGGCGATACTTTTAAAGTGAATGGCCACCGGGTCAAACACTACGTTGATGGTCCCCTGGAAATTGAGGATGAGGTTAGCCTCAACTTCAAGAAAAACGCCTAAATCAAAACGGGGACGAGTTTGGTGAACGACTCGTAAAAAATGGTTCACATTTGTAATTAGGTTTGTATTGTGTGTGCTATAAATTTTTGTTTGGTACAAAATGATTACCGTAAGACCCCGAAACGCAAACGACTCAAAATTACAGGTCAGTGGGTTTTAGTGTTACGGGACGCCGTCCCACAAGGGAAGACGCCGTCCCAATTTAAACTCCTAGACGCCGTCTTGTTTGGCTAGACGTCGTCCCACTTTGTACATCGAGACGCCGTCCCCAGACCTAGACGCCGTCCCACTCTGAATATCGAGACGCCGTCCTGTATTTTGGGACGACGTCCCGACTCCCTGATTCAGAAAATTAAACGCGTTTTATACCCTTACCCACTTATTTCCTATCCACAAAACACATTCTATCTATATTTTCTCTCCCAAAAACCGAACCACTCTCAAGAACCCTAAATTTCTACATCAAATTCGCGATTTAATCTTCAAATTCAAGCTTCCAATCATGAGCTTTTGGGTATGGATTCTACATTTCTTCACTTTTCTTTATCAATTACTTGAATTATATGTCTATATCTATAAATTGGTTAAAGATTAGTGTGGGGTGTTTGATTTGCATGATTATTGTTAAGATTAACATACCTTAGATGTTTAAATTGCCCTAATGTGTTTATTTTGCAAAGATTACATGTTCTTTAGGGTTTGTTCATGATGCTAGGGTTTGTAGAGTGTAAATCCGAATTTTGAGTGCTTAATTTATGATGTTGGGTTTATGTTTGATGTTTATGATTCTTGTGAAGTATTTGATTGTGTTGGTGATGTTGATGTCAACTTGGCCGGGTCGTTTTTGAAAGTTAGTGAATTTCTAAGCATATTGTGAATTGTAATGAATTTATGAAATGTGTATGCTTGTTTTTCATTTGTTAGGTCATGTTGAATCAAATAAGGGAATGGAATGCCATAATGTATGATGTTATAAGGTCATTTGAGCTAAAAGTTGTGAAAATTGTATTATGATTTGTGATGAATATGATTAGAATGCAAAGTTAAATGTTATGACCTATGACACAACATACTTGAATCCTTTAAGTCCTAAGTTTGTGCTACTTTGTGATGTTATGATTTTCATTTTTTGAAAGTGTGTTAATGAATTCAAGTTGACTTTGGTTGACTCTGGTATAAACTTGTGAACATGCACTTTGGTGTAAATGAATCATAATACTTTTGAACTAGGAATTGAATGATTAAGTTCTCCTGCTACTCGGTTATGTTTTAGCTAACATTAACACAACAGTTTCTATGTTCTTTTGGTTTTGTGTATAATGTTTTGCAGGGACAACCAAGCAGAGGAGGACCGGCTAAAAGAGGAAGGCCATCAGGTTTGGCTCCACCAAGACAACCACCACCACCACAACAACATCATTCATCGTCTTCTTCCGGAGAAGAAGAGGAGGAGGATCTAAATGATCCTCGGGTTTGGTTAACACAGGTACAGAATGACGAAGACTACACCGAAACTTTTGAGAGAATAAACCGCAGGCCCATTAATGCTACTTGGTATTTTATTTGGGGGCCATTGGAGGAGGCGGGCATGCGCCGACATGTTACTAATTTACTCGCCATTCCTTACGGTAGAGTAGTAGCCCACGCCTGGGAACATGTTTTTAGCATCAATGAACCAATCTACCCGGTGCTTCTTAAAGAATTCTACTCTACTATGCGGTTTAGCAATGTAAGTGATTATTTGTCAACTGAGTTTCTACGGTTTCGTCTAGGAGGCCAAGACAGGGGTTTGAGCAGTTTTCAGCTTTGTCGAATTCTGGGTATTTTTGAGGAACTCACCGACACACAGTTAGGTGAATACTTGAGGGCTTCTGATTATGTTGGCCGACATCAGTTTGATGACACTTCTTATTGGCGCAGAATTTGTAAGCCAAATAATGCGCCTGCACATTTTCGATCAAGCAAACACCGGTATAACGAAATCGCAGCCCGGGATGATAGGCTGCTTCATCGACTCATCGCATGCACGTTTAATGCGAGGATTGAGGGTAATGAGAAGGTGAAAACATTAGATTTGTGGATTATGGATCAAATCAAGCGAGGTGCCTATACCGACATTCCTGGGTTGATCGGTAACTATTTTCTTTCCATTGCTACAGAGACACGGCTACAGAAGCCACTTCTGGGGGGGCACTACATAACCCGATTTGCCCGACACTTTAACATTGATTTCGACAGATTACAGGAATTTACGAGTGTGATGAAACCATTGAAAAAGGTTTTTTATATTAATGCCGAAATCATTATGAAAGACAGAAATGGGCATTTGGTACCCTTTGTGGCAGCTGGTGCAGGTGGCGCAAGTGGCAGCGGTGTTCAGCAAGAGCAGCAACAGGAAGAGGAGGCGGAAATGGAGGCACAAACTAATGTTGGTGAACAGGTTCCGTGGCATCCGTCCCAATCAAGTTGGGACAGTTTGGTTGGTAGTGTTAATAACATGAGGTTAAGCCCGAACGAACAAAGGATGCACAACGATCGAATGTGGGATAGTCAGCAGCGAATGGAGCAACGACAGATTGCTCAAGTGCACGATCAGGGATGGATGAGTTATGGTATTGATTGGAATAACCATAACTCAGAGTTGTTTTATTCCAACCCCGAGCAGTACTATGGGACGACACGTCTGACACCCCAATATTACACGGATCCTCAAAACCCACCTCCGCCTCACCCGATTTATGATAATACCGCTGCGTTGCAGGATGCTCGGAACAGATTTGAGCAGCAATATCCACAGGGGCGCCCGTACCGCGATGGTTCGGGTAATTATTTTTGGCCGTTTGATAACTAGGCCTGCGTGCCTATTGGATCATTTTGTACCTTGTTTTTAGACTATTTTATTTGTGTGATGTATTTTGATACAATTATGGTTTGTAATAATATACTAATGTGTGGTTTGATAAACGGATGTGGTTGTAAAAACACCGTTATTTTTATATGCTTTGTGTGGTTTGTTTATTTGTGCAGCATGATTGAACTTCAAAGACTGGCATTAAGTTCAGCAACATTTAATATTATGATGTGTGTATGATGATAATCGCGGACTAGACGATGCTCTTATGCTGGCAGTAAGTTCAGCGGCATCCGTCTACATGTTCCACGATTTACAGGTTCAAAATTGGAAATTTCTACAATCACCCTATCACTTTGCCCTCTAAATTTAATCCTTTTTCTGATTTCATGCAATGAGGGCCTTGCATGATCTCAAGTGTGGGGTGGGGAGTAGAAATTTATCGGGAACTCGTTTTACTAAAATTAAGGCGTTCAAAGCAACATAACTTGTAAAAGGTTAAATTTTATAAGCTTATTTAAAAAAATTTTAAAATTTTCAAGTAGCCTTAAAAACGATTAAAAGCTCAAAAACCACGTTATACACATTATGGTCTTAAAATCTAGAAAATAAATGTTGGTTTACATTTTAAATTATTAATAGTCTTTGAAGTTGCTCCATCATTCAATTATTTGAGTGAAAATCCTACTAGTTTAGTAAGCTAACTTGTAGGTCACTTGTACCAAAAACGAGTGTAAACCGTGAGAGAGCGGTGATTGTATAGCGTGGTCGGAAACCGGATCTCGCGCCAGATCGAAAACCCTAAGGACGATCCTCATTGTTTCTCCTAACAAGAACAATGTTGCGTCCGATCACTTATTATGACCATACATGATGTATCCATTCCATCCTAAAGGGAGTCAAGTCTCCCGAACGACACACTTGCTGATTTATTTCAGAAGTTGTAGTCCAGACCAGTTGTAGGGTGACGAAAAGTCTTGAAAAGTCATTGCTAAAATCGACTGGAAATCTACCAGGCCTCAACATCAAACAGGGAAACTGGTAGTCAAAGCTTATTTCAATGAGGGAGATTTGCTAGCCAAATGGGAAGCGCACCATGATACACAAATTGTCAGTGATTGATCAGATTCCCAGTGGATAACCTCCGGAAAGGTAATATATCAGCTTTTAAGCCTGATGAACTTCAATCTTTATGATTGACTTAACGGATTAGATAATTACCTCATGATTATCAATGATATCCGGACGTAATGTGTATCCTCCTAAGCACATTATTTTCTACCGACATCTCATGATGTTAGGTACCGTGGGAGGGATTGGCTTGACCAATAGCGGGAAACCCGCACTCATTTTTTTTCAAAATTCAAAAATCCGACAAAATCGGAAAACGTGTCTAGTATTAAAAAACTAGCATGATATTTTCAAAATCATAAAACGTTTTCATCAAGGTCCTGATTTCCCTAGGATCAATTTTTTCGGATACTTGGCTCTAATCTACCAAAAATGTGTGTGTGTTTCCATTGTGTATAAAGCGTGCGTGTGATTTCAATAAAAGTGTACTATACTTAAAGCGTGTGTTTCCATAGTGTATATAGCGTGAGTGTGTTACTTAAAGTGTGTGTTTCGTGTGTTTCAAGTAATTCATGTAATGTTTGTAATCTATATTGTGTGATTATGATTGATATTGTTCTACTTTGTAACGAAAGAATTGCTTGAGGACAAGCAAGGTTTAAGTGTGGGGTGTTTTGATATTGCTCATTAACATCATATATATCTATCGCAATATCACTTAAAACGCTCTAGAATCGAAGATAATGAAGGTGATCTACAAGTGATAAGCCAAGATGCGCGAATTTGTATCGGAAGAATGATTTACAACGAGTTTTGATAATTTATGACATTGGTTGATCCCGATACGAGTTAAGGTCAAGATAGCGCTCTAAAATGATAAAACAAGGCTTCCGATATGTTAGACTTCGTCCAAATGAACTAATATTGAAAAGAAAACGAAACAGTGCCTAAAAGCCAAGTAGAACGCCGTCTTGCCTTGGAGGACGCCGTCCTGTTCTTTATTTCGAGACGCCGTTTACCATTTCAGGACGCCGTCATGGCTTTTAATGTGGGACGCCGTCTAGGTGGTCTGGGATGCCGTCTTGCCCTTTATTTTGGGACGCCGTCCTCCCTTTTAGGACGACGTCCCAAAGTAGGTGTACCCGACTTTTCTGCTTTTTACCTAATTTCTCCACCTTAAAACTTCATTTTTGGGACTGTTTCATTAGAGTACGAACCAGAGAGCTTTAGAGACGATTTTCAGGAGCATATTGGAGAATTCCAACCTCTTTGAAGAGGCTCAACATCAAGGCATCATCCATCAACATCTTCTTCATCCAAGAACTCTTGTTCTTGTAGGTTATTCACTTGTTCTCAGAAATGATTTCAGTTTATAATTTGATTGTATTGTTGTCTGTTACCATGATTGTTGGCTAGTTTCTATAATGTTTGTCTAGATTAATAACCAAGGTATTGGATGTAATCTTATTGATTGAATGTATTATGCGTGATAGATTGAAGCTTGAATTGAGAACCATGCTTATTGTTGTTAAAACCATTTGTATCTAGTTAATTGATATGTTGTTGATAAAGAGAACTCTTGTTGATGTATCATATTGATTTACAATCAACTTGTCTTAGATTGATTGTTTGCTAAACCGGATCAAGGGGGTAAACTAGATTAAAATGGTTAAACAAAATAGGAATGAATTGTGTAGAGCGAACGCAAAGGCAATTGTTATTCAAGTCTTTAATCTTGTTGATCAACTAGTCACAAACGAAAAGGTCTAAGTTATAGGGAACCCTCGCTTAGTAATTCTAGTTTGAGTACTTGCTAAAGAGAACTCTTGGCAAGTCGATTTAGGTGATTAGCATACTTATAGTTATTTGATTACAAATACAAGAACCATAGTAAAAAGGGAAACCTTGAGCTTGTTATTGTATTTGCGTGTTTATCCGAGAGAACTCTTAGTAAACCTATTAGATAACTACACGCCTAAGTATTCAATCAGGGCTTAATATCTAAACTACATCCAATACCGAGGGTAAAATATCTAGATGAACATTTCATCTCTTTGATTTAATTCAAAACTATCTTAATTGCTTTATTTGTATTTATTTGCATTTTATAAACCAAAAGACTAAAAATATTGTTTTTACATTTAACCTTCTTGGATTTGGCTAAATCGTTAAAACAGCCACCAAAACATAAAACTTGTACTTTTAATTTAATTAACTTAGTTAATCATAATATAGTTTCTAATTCTAGTTTGACTGATATAACTGTCCTTGGAACGATACACGGATTTTACCATTATCTATACTACTACACGATCGGGTACACTGCCCGTTAGTGTGTAGCAATCTTTAAAACCGGTATTTTCCATAAGATAAATTATAGACACGATTTCGCACATCACCCGACAACCAAAACGTCACTATAGGGTAATTCCATTAGGAACGTCACCTATAACAACATCATGCACAACACAATGCATTTAACAAACCCGAATTCATCGGCACATAATAAATAATCAAAGGACATGTTCATTAAAATGAAAAGTATCTTAACGTCTTCTCGTCACACCCGTCCCCGCTAACTCAGGAAACTCTGACTTACGATGTCCTTCTTCTTGGCAATAGAAACACACCGTGCCATCACCCTTTGGCACAGAACATTCCCAAGACTTGTGACCCCTCACACCACAATTGTAACACCTAGACACACTAGAATCCGATATACTCATCCGTATACCACCCGTACTCACACCTGCACCCCTAGTTCTCTTACTTGGAGCACCATACAAAACAACCCTTCTCTCACTTGAAGGTTCACTAATTTTTGATCGCGAATACGACTCGAAGCCCCTAGCCACCGCGAATAGCTCCGCAAACGATTTCGCGTAACCTCGGCTAATTTTGTTCTTCAAGTCATCATTCGAAGTCCGATAGAAATCTTCCATCAACAAACGATCATTCCCCATATAGTCCGGGCAAAAACGAGCCTTCGCCATGAAGGTCGTCTTGAGAGTATTCAAATCCATAGAACCCTGTTGCAAATTTCGCAACTCATTACGCAATTCCGACAAATCGGCTGAAGTTCGGAACTCCTCTAAGAATTCCTTCTTAAAATCGTCCCACGATAACGCCATAAACGGTTCACCACCGACAAGATCAATCTTACCATCCAACCAATCCTTCACCCTACCCCGCAACAAGCTAGTAGCGAGTCTTGTCCTCTTCTCGGGAGGGCAATCAATAGTACGAAAACACCCTTCGACATCCGAGATCCAAGTTGTGCTTACAAAAGGATCCGGTTTCCCGTCATACATCGGGGGTTTAGTTCTCATGAAGCTCTTATGACAACGCCCCATTTCACCCCTACTTTGAATTTCGGAATACTTCCTATCCATTTCTTCTCAAAATGCACTCATTTTCTTCGCAACGGCGGCCGCAACTCTAGTGTTAAACTCCTCGTCATTCGTCTCAATCTCGTTTCGCATCGTCATTCTAAAGAATGCAAAAATGATTAGTCCACGAACGTATAAATCCACACGCACAACACCACCCCATCTTGCTAAACACTCGTCGTACAGCGCTTGTTAGGCACAATTTGCACCCGTAATAAGGTTTGCAAGTCCTTATTACACACACACGCCGTATCAACTTGTTAGTACAACGACCGAATCACTCGATGATATAAACGACACAACCAAATATTCTACGCGACATAAACATACGCAAGAATAATGTCACAACACAAGCCAATACCCTAGTTAGTTCACCTACACGCTAAGGCACTAACCAAGTTCCCATTGCGACCCGTAATCCTACAAGTCCTGCAACAAATAAGCACACACAAAAAGTCTAAGTCTAGGCGCCTATCTCAAGTCACCTAAATCCCTTAGACCATGCTCTGTTACCACTTGTAACGACCTAATCCGTTATCCGACAAAAAACACGCCTTAAAAAAAATTTGTGAGACAGTACATCTGGACGGCGTTCAGCTATCTGGATGGCGTTTAGCTATCTGGACGGCGTTCAGCTATCTGGACGGCGTTCAGTTCTGAAAGACTGGACGGCGTCCAAGCCTTTTGGACGGCGTCCAAATGAACTAAAAGATTTTGATCTGCAATTCAATTTTACGCGGGCGAAAAACCCGCTTCCCGACACTTTCACACGAAAACACTTTCACAATATGTTATAATAATTAAAACTAAGAGTTTTCCACGATAAAACCGAGTTTTACAACACTGGGCCCGCATCGGCCGTTTTACGACTTTCGTACAAATACAAGTTTTCGACCATATAAATTTTAACACAAAGACGAATACCGAGCATGGTTATTGGGGATGCGCTACCCAATCCTAATCAAATACACAAGCACATATTCTAAAGCAAGCTACACAAGTCCACTAGCCCCACACTTACCCGAGCCACCGCCTCCATGCAAATCTATAAAAATGTAAACAACGAGAGGGTAAGCTAACGCTTATTGAGTGAGAATATACTACATACATATATATGCATAAAAGGGACACGCCACACAATTAATCAAATAACACATACCGGAGCATCCAAGCATAAGGAAACTAACTAAGCATACCGTACGAGCGCTATACAATAAGCTAAGAAGTCAACAAAGTAAGTTCACCAACGACTATGTGAACAACTCCAATAAACTACACCCGGAGGGTTAGCTACATCACAATAATACGACGATATATATACATATAACAACAAGCATAAAACGCCCAAGGTTAACCCCTTAACCCAATACCAATGTCAAATCCGCATCCACACGAGACTACTATCTTCAATATCGCAACAACATCGAGGTTGGCCTAACTACACGAGCCTTAATGAATCCGCAACCACACGAGACCACTACCTTAATAAGATGACCGAACTACACTAGTCATCGTGAATCCGCATCCACACGTGATCCACTTCTCCAATCACAACTCAATACTAACCCTTAGCCATTGGGGTTGTATAATCCACATCACAAGCATATGTGATAACGTACACACAAAGTGTGCACCTCACCAAAGGTGGTCAACCAAAACGCACAACCATGCCAATTGGACCTATATGCAAATCCATCAAATATACCTATACGTGAAATAAGCTCTATAACCGAGAACCACTTCACCCGACCCGCACCCATCCTACACATACATATGCACATAGGATATTAACACTCACATTGTCGTCTTTGATGAATGCAACCGAAATCCACAACACACCAATGGAAAGTACCTATTCCATTATCACAATACAAACAACACACTTAGAGTGGATTTACAAACCAACTCAAATCGACACTTAGTGCAATTTCGACCCATTGCACTTCCAAGCACCAAACCGCGTCCAAACCAACCAATAATCACTAACACAAGTGAGAACGGTCCTAATATGCCAATTAAACCTGAACACAAGTGTTAAACACTCGTCTTGCCCAAATTGACACATAAACCCTAATTTTGACCCATTTCAAAATTAACCAACCAAATACTCCCAAAAGGGTTCCAACACTTCCATAATCACTAAACCTAGTGATTAAACCCAATATCGAAGCCAAAACATGGCCAAAACGTCAACCAACCCGAAACCCGCCAAGTGACAAGAATAACTTGTCACCACAAACCCACTTCATCATCTAAAAGGGTTTCACAACCAAACAAGCTCAAACCCTAACTTGAATATCAAATCTAACAAATGAAATTCGGAGTTTGAACTTACCAATACTACCACAACATAGCTGTGAACGAGATGAACAACTTTAAAACCCAAGCTTTTGCGAGAATCCGACTCCTTCTTCTCCAAATCAACCACACTCTCTCTCTAAACTCTTTCTCTCTCTCTAGATGCAAGTGTGTGAAGGGAAAGAGGTGAAATGAGGATAAGATAGGCCATGGATCAGTTTTGTGGCTCCAAAACCGACCCTCCAGTGAAAATACCATAATACCCCTCATTAAGTCAAATTACAACAGCTGGGCCGTCAGTTCTGTTGGAAGGCGTCCCAATTATTGGACGGCGTCCAATCTTTCTTTGCTGGACGGAATCCCCCATTCTGGACGGCCTTCAATCTAATTGAACAAAACAGTAATTAGAACAGGGTCTTACAGAATGCTCCAGCAATTTTTATGGATTTAATGAATCGGGTGTGTCGACAGTTTCTCGATAAGTTTGTCATTATATTTATTGACGACATTTTGATCTATTCAAATACAGAGTCTGAGTATGCTGATCACCTACGTCAAGTATTAGAATTGTTGAAACGAGAACAGTTATACGCCAAGTTTTCCAAATGTGAATTTTGGTTACGTGAAGTTCAGTTTCTGGGTCATGTTATTTGTCAAGAGGGTATTAAAGTGGATTCATCCAAAATAGAAGCGGTAATGAATTGGAATGCACCGAAGACTCTGACTGAAATTAAGAGTTTTCTGGGTTTGGCAGGGTATTACCGTAGATTTATCAAGGATTTCTCTAAGATTGCGAGCCCATTAACAAAGTTAACTAGAAAAGATGTATCTTTTCAATGGGGTGATGAACAGGAGAAAGCATTTCAGACATTGAAGCAGCTATTGTGTCAAGCTCCAATATTAGCGTTACCTGAGGGTACTGATGATTTTATGGTATATTGTGACGCGTCATATGCGGGTTTGGGATGTGTTTTAATGCAGAGAGAGAACTTTATTGCATATGCTTCACGTCAATTGAAAACTCATGAAAAGAATTATCCTGTACATGACTTAGAAATGGTAGCAGTGGTTTTTGCTTTGAAGCTATGGAGACATTATTTATACGGTACGCACTTCATTATTTGTACAGATCACAAGAGTTTACAGTATATATATTTTCTCAGAAAGAGTTGAATATGAGGCAGAGACGGTGGCAAGAATTAATAGAAGATTATGATTGTGAAATCCGCTATCATTCGGGTAAGGCAAATGTAGTCGCTGATGCTTTAAGCCGAAAAGGATCCATTGACAATGTGAAATTTATGCGAATAGAAATTGTATCGGATCTGATCGACGCTTGAAGATAACGCAGCTAGAAGCCTTGAAGGATGAACACTTGAAATCTGAGCTTTTAGTTAAGAGAAAAGAGGATTTAATTGACGATTCTCGTAGATTAAAAAAATTCAACAATCGAGTATGGGTTCCTTTACTCGAAGAATTGAGGGAATTATTTATTAATGAGGCGCACAAATCAAGATTATCCATTCATCCAGGAAGTACAAAGATGTATCATAATTTGAAAACCTGTATTGGTGGCCAACAATGAAGAAAGACATCTCGCATTTTGTGGAAAAATGTCATATCTGCGCCCAAGTTAAAGCGGAACATCAAAAACCCTATCGATCGTTACGTCAATTAGAAATTCAAGAATGGAAATGGGAACATATAACGATGGATTGGGTAACCAAGTTACCCCGAACCCAGAAAGGACATGATATGATCTGGGTGATTGTTGATCGATTAACCAAGAGCGCACACTTTTTTCCTGCTAGTGAAACGACATCGTTGAGTAAATTGGCTCAGTTGTACATAAATGAAGCTGTAGCTCGGCATGGGATACCATTATCTGTTGTGTCAGATAGGGATTTGAGATTTGTATCTAACTTCTGGCAGAGTTTACAACAAAATTTGGGTACTCGTATTAATCTTAGTATGGCGTATCATCCTCAGACAGACGGTCAAAGTGAACGAACTATTCAAACATTAGAGGATATGTTAAGAGCCTGTGTATTAGAATATGGTGGGTCAAGGGATTCTCACTTACCATTGATAGAATTTGCATACAATAATTCGTATCATTCGAGTATCGGTATGCCACCCTACGAGATGTTGTATAGTAGACGATGCAGAACTCCGACTTGTTGGTTAGAGGCCGGAGAGAAACATTTTGCAGGCCTAGAAATTGTACAACAAACTGCTGATAAAGTTGCAATAGCTCGAGAAAAGTTAAAAGCTGCCAGAGATAGACAGAAAATGTACGCAGATCCTCGTCGACGACCAGTGATATTTTCTATAGGTGAACGTGTGTACCTGAAGGTATGACCGTAGAAAGGTGTAATTCAGTTTGGTAAACATGGAAAGCTAGCCCCAAGGTATATAGGTCCATTTAACATCAGGCAGATATTGAACAATCAAACAGTGGTTCTGGATCTTCCTGCAGAGTTAGCTGGCATTCACGATACGTTTAACATATGTTATCTTCGTAAGTGTAAGGTGGACGACAAAAGTCAGATTCTACCATTGCAGGATTTAAAGGTTGACATGAATAAAAAGTTAGTTGAAGAACCAGTCAGGATTGTTGACAGAAAGGTTACCAAGTTACGTAAGAAACAGAGACCAATGGTACTTGTAGAATGGAAACATAGTTTGGGTTCTAATTTGATTTGGGAAATGGAAGAGCTAATAAAAGCTAGATACCCTCAATTGTTTGACCTGGACCAGATTCTGAGGACGGAATCTTCTTAAGGGATAGATTTGTAACAACCTCGAATCGGGCCTAGCGGTAAATGACCTTTTTACCCATAGTTTATATTAATTATTAATATTGTTGATTTTAATGATTATGGATTAATAATTATTTGATTAGTTAGTTATGTGCGCTTTGTGAAAAGGGTCATAGAACAGGTTTCGTTATGTGAATTGGACCTCGGTAGGGCCACCTAATGAGGTACATTGTGTTTTAGATAATTGATAAATACCCATGTGTAGTGGGGAATGGGGTTTTCTTACAATGAAGAAACCCCTAAATCAATATATACTCCCGTACGTTCTTTATTTTACCAATTTTAGAAACCTAAACCTAAAACACCCTCTTGCTCTCTAATCTTTGAAATTAAAAAGTGCAAATCAATCCTTGTGATCTTGTTTATCTGATTCTCTGTGATTCAAGTAATCAAACAAGGTAAACATCATTGAATTTGATAAATTTAAAGCGGGTTTTGGGTTAAAATGGGTTTTAATGATTTTTGGGTTTGATTCTTGATGATATGTGTTTGTTATGCTTTATTGATGTTAGAAATAGTTTCTATATGTGTTATATGGTATTCTTGATGCATTAGATTGACCAAAACAAGCGAAAATCGAGTTTTGGGGTCAAAAAATGCGAAAATAGCGAGCTAGAGATGTTCTACAGCTCCCACACGTTTGACAGCTCAACTACGCGGTTGAGCACACTTTTGAGGGCTCAACCACGCGGTTGAGCAGTGGTCAGCTTTTGGAAAAATTGAAAAGGGTGTAACTTTCAAACCGTAACTCCGTTTTTGACAAATAAACTATCGTTGGAATCGTCTTGAAGTCTAATTTCAAATGATAGGGTTTTAAAACACTAAAACTAACTTTATCTTGAGTATCAAAAGCTCAAATTGCAGTTATGCTGCTGTTCTTGCTCAACCGTGCGAGTGCGGCACTCACCCGTACGGGTGAGGTGTCCACCCATGCGTGTAAGCTTCTCAATCGTGTGAGTGGACTTGAAAGTCACTCGTGGGGGTATATTGTTAGTCGTTCGAGTGAGAATACTCAATCGTACGAGTGAACTAGTCAGTCGCACGAGTGAGAGCCCATCCGTGCGAGTGATAGTGTTTGTATGTTTGGGTCAAGTGCTATTCTGACTCATTTACTATATTGATGTGTTTATTTATTCTGATGTGTAATCTGATTGAAATGGGTACTAACTAGAGAAATGATATTCTCAGGTGATAAAGGAAAAGGTGAAGACTCAGTGGAATAAGACTACTGAGTTCTTGTATTTCCAGGTGAGTGGGACTATCCTAATGTTTATAAGTATTTAGTAGCGGGTCATGCTACTGTTACATTGGCTTACTCACCTGAATACTTATTATCTGATATACTGTGTTATATTATGTGACTTGTTGTGGCCACCTTGATGCCGGCTACGTGTTAGTAGTCTGGTAGTTGATATTGCCGATTGCGGGTTTTGTAGCAGCAACTGGCTTACATGTGGGGCAGCTATGGTTTTGTAGTTATGCCAAATTTGTAAGTTGGGCAAGAGGCATGAATGAGTCTTTCTGGTTCAGGAGTTACTATTCACGTAGTATAGTTGAACGATGCATCCCCTGCATCAGGATACTATGCGAGGGAGACAGTAACTGGAATTATCGGTATACTCCAGCCTGATCAGTTGGAGTTAAGGGCCCAACCAGGCCGCCGATCCTCTTGTTATCAAGACCTTGTTTGTGTATGGCTAGCTTGATGTTATATGCTTATACCTGTTAGGACTGTGCCATTCACTTAGCCTTGTGCTAACCCCCCTCACTTCCTCCCTTGCAAGTAGGTTTATATGCCAGGGTTTTGGGAGGAGCTTGTTGTGCCGGATATGTTTGAAGAACAGACTCTGATGTTTTTTGTATAACATAAGAATAGTGTTTTAACGTAACACCAGATGAATTATTATAACCATGTGGTATTGTAAAACTTAATTATAATTATGTAATTATTATATGTATAAAGTTTCCGTTGTGTATTAAAAAAATGGACGGTGTTACAACTTTTCACTTGATCCTACCACTATCTATAGTTTCTATTATATTGTTAAAATGATGATGTCATTATTAGGCTAATTCCTTTGTTAAGAAAAAATCAAAAAGAAAAAGAAAAAAATCTAAGCATGGTGGATATAATTTTTAATTAAATTTAAATCTTATTAATTAATTATTATTATTAAATCTTATTAATAATTATTAAAATTAAATAATTTTAAATAATTTTAATTAATTATTTATAAAAGTTAGGCAGAAGAAAACTAATTCTACATTTATATTTTAATTTACACTCTTTAAATAAAATGACAACCAATATTATCTCTTATGATTGGATGTAGATTGTTAAATATGCATTTTAGGTGTTTGATGAAATGTTCAGCTGACGAGTTTCTTAGTCGGACTATGTGGTTCCACGGGTCATTAAACTAAATAACTTTATCATTTACGTTCACTTAATACCTATCATTAAACTGTTTCGTTAAATAAACACGTGGTTTCACGGGTCATTTCACTAGTATATATATATATATATATATATATATATATATATATATATATATATATATATATATATATATATAGAAAATTACAAATAATAGGATATATTCATTTGGATCTTTAATTTAAGTTGGAATCCAAGAGATAAATATCATTTGTTGGATCATGATCATGTAGGGACAATCACATGTGTTTACCAGTCTTGGATCACATGTGATTAACGATCAAGATTAAAACACAAAAATAAAGGAAAGGTAATCTGGTAATCACATGTGATTATATCAATCTAAGGGTTGTTAATCACATGTGATTGTTCCTCCATCACATGATCCAAAGAGTGAGACTTATCGCTTGAATATTTACTTAAATTTTGGATGCAATTGAATATTTACCTACAAATAATACCCAATCTTCTATTCTTCATCTTCAGTACACAATTATTAAAACAAATGGTACCTTACAAGTTGTAAACTGATCAACTCTTATTGCAAAAGTTGCACCTTTCACTTTATTTGGCACTAATTAAACCCTTTATGACATAAGCCTTAAACAAAGAAATTAAATCATGAAACTGATATTTTTAAATCTTTTGAAATCGATGGTTGAGACAACATGTTAGGAACCATGTTGCCTATATAAAGGTATTTGGTTTCAACAAACATACTACATCAAACAAATTCCCATTCTTTGCAACTTCTAGTATTTTTAGACTAGGAAATAAAATTTCGAAAATTTTATGGTTGGAACTCTCTTTCACCTCAATCCTGAAAGAAATCGTGGTGCTTAACGGATTTCTCGTTCATATACCTTTAATTGTCATTTTCACATCTTTTTGGATTGGGGTGAAGGGAGTTCCTCCCATAAGTTCCTCAAAGTATTTTGATCTTTATATCGCTTCTTTTTTTTTTTTGAAAAGCAAGATATTATTAGCTCACAAACAAATTACAAAGTTCAAGTATGGCATGACAAGTACCATACATTAAGTGATACACATTTTGGGCTTGTGAGGCTATCAAACCCAATCCCGAAATACAAAGCTAAATCGAATTACAAGATGTTTAGATACACACATGGATTGCTAAGCCAAGTTAACCAATCGAGTTTCCTTCCATGTAATCGGTTTGAAATCCACTCGAAAGATTTGACTTGGATCTCGTTAAGCGCAATAGGAGTGCTCCAACTTTTATCCCGAAAAACCTTGTTGTTCCTATTCTTCCACAAATAGTACGAACATACCCATTCCGTTGCTTGCCAAATTAATTTCCCGATATTAGATGTTTGGGTCGGGGTATTTCCTCGAAGGATCTCGTGAAGACTAAGATTCGAGAAACTACCAAGACCCCACCATCTAAAGACTCTTTCCCAAAGCTCCAATGAATGTTTGCAAAATAGTAGAGTGTGCTCCACCGTTTCGACGTCGTCATTGCATAAAGGACAAAGAACACTATGGAGGTCGATGCCCCTCTTGTCAAGCTCTACCCTTACCGGTAGTCGTTTTTTGATTGCTCGCCAAACGAAAACCTTGTTATATCGCTTCTTTTTAATAGACAGATCTTATCAATATCATATTTTGAACCTATTTATAGTTACTAACTTACTATGGCCTATCATATTATAGTTGAAAAGGCCAAGTCTTATTCGTGTTCTTCAGTAATCCACTCTTGTCGCTTTCCTAAATCTCTTTAATACAAATATCAATCAATGACGATCGAGTCAGAGGCGGAGTGGATGCTTTGCATCCCCAACTTTTTAAATAAGCGAATTATAGTGCGTAAAAAATTGTATATTAATTGCCAGTATCTCCCATAATAAACACAAGCATCCCTTAAATATCTCATTAAATATCTCATAATTACGATGTATATATGAAAATTTTATGTTGATATATAATTTTTGTAAAATGCATCTCCTATACGTGAATTCTGGCTTCGCCTCTGGATCGAGTACTACTTGATGCATTTAAATATAGTCATAATGCTTGATAATCTTTTAGTATAGAATATATGCTATTTTTGGTCTGACTCAATTCTCTTGCTATATCTGAAATGCGGGGAACTTTGACAATTGACAAACAAGAAAACGGATAAACCAAAACACAAGTTTCATATGAAGAATGGCTACTTATTGAAACGGATAAACCAAAATATATGTTAAAAGTAATGTTGAGTGGACCACTAGATCAAATCAAGTTAACACTATCACAATGGAATGGCTACTTATTGAAACTCTTCATACAACGATCAAATAATAGTGTATATGGTTTGATCTTATTTCAAAAGGTATAAGCTTGTAAACAACTTTAATTAGCTTACAAAGCAGGGTTAATTTACAATAATACAAGACCAACAATTACAAGTAGCACTATCTTTCTTATAGTGAAAAGCGACAAACAAAATTATAAAAACTTAAAAATAATGTGCACCAATAAATGGAGAAAAATGAGTAATTAATTTTTTATTATAAGATTGATTTAGATCTAGATATTGATCCATATAGATCTTATATATAAATTTATACAATGTTATTGCAAGTGTAACCTGTAGTCAATGCCAAATTTAAAGGTGGTAAAAGTAAACCATAACAATTGACAAATTTAGATAATGTTTTGCCCCATGATCACCTTCCTGTGTGGAAAGGAAAATCATACATGTTGACTCCTGAGTTCAGTTACAGTCATTGCCAAATTCAAAGTAGAAACCATGATGTTTTTTCCTACAATTCCATGGATATGGATTGTATTTTTAATATATATTATTTTATTGTTCATTGTTGTTACATTAAATTTATGACAACTAATTTAGTATATATATACACGATCATTGGCTAAGCTTAAAACTAGTACAAACTAGATAAGCAAATTTGGACCACAAACCACCAAAAAACCAAATATAACACGGAGGGGTAAACAGGTAAATTACAAATTAAAAAAATTAAAAACCTAAGAACGTAAATACATACTGATGAACGACGTTTTAGGGGGCGTTTCGTTCGTGGGATTTCGTGGGATTTGGAGGGATTTGCATTTCAAATACCATGAAATCCCATGTTTGGTTGGAGGATTTGGTTGGAGGGATTTGCATTTCAAATCCCATGAAATTCTATAGATGAAGGATTTGAAAATCCTTTGTATATATGAGGGATTTGAAATCCCATGTTCTAAGATTTTACGTTTACGATTTACGTTTCGCGTTCACGTTTTGGGTCCGCGTTTCGGGGTCTCTTTCCGGGTCCACATTCCGGGTTCGCGTTTCGGGTTCTCGTTTTGGGTTCTCGTTTTGGGTTCTCGTTTCGGGTTCGCGTTTCGGGTTCAAGTTTTGGGTTCGCGTTTTGTGTTGGCGCTTCAGGTTCATGTTTCGGTTTCGCGATTCGGTTTCGCCTTTTGGGCTCGCGTTTCGGGTTCGCATAACGGGTTCGCGTTTCAGGTTCCATTTTGGGTTCGCGTTTCGGGTTCGAGTTCCGGATTCGCGTTTCGGGTTCACTTTTCGAGTTCACATTTTGGATACGCGATTCAGGTTTGCGTTTCGGGTTCGAGATTCGGGATGGTGTTTCGGATTCGCATTTCGGGTTTGCGTTTCGGGTTCGCATTTCGGGTTCGTGTTATGGGTTCGCGTTTCGGGTTCCATTTCGGGTTTGCGTTTTGCGATCGTGTTCCCGTTTCGGGTTCTCATTACAAGTACTGAGATTTGAAAACCTCGAACCAAACAGAAGATAGGATTTCAAATCCCAAGATTTCAAATCCTGTGGGATTTCAAATCTTGGGAATTGAAATCTTTGAACCAAACACCCGCTTAGGGTTTTTATAATAAAAACGAAGAGAATCTAGTAACAAATCGGCGTTTTTAACAAACAATCTACTGATAATCAATTGAGAAACGAAGATTACAAGCTTCGATTGAAGATGAAAATGTTATGAATTTGAAACTGATGACTGAAATTGAAAATGTTTTGAATGATTAATCTGATGAATGATCTATGATGATTGTTATTTCAGTAGTTACACGATTGATTAGTATACTAGATTTAAGAGTCTGTGCGTTGCACGGGGATTCTTAGTCAAACTAAATTGAAACATAAAATGTTATATCAATTAGCGGTATGATAAAAAGAGTATCACAATAATTTTGTGCATGAAATAAAAATAATCTGCTTAAGTATATTTGTATAAACACCTTCATGCCGTTTAACCAACAAATATGTCAAATGGGTTGTTGTGAGCTTGTTATATATATATATATATATATATATATATATATATATATATATATATATATATATATATATATATATATATATATATATATACATACATATATATATACATACATACATACATACATACATATATATATATATATATATATATATATATATATATATATATATATATATATATATATATATATATATATATATATATATATATATATATATATATATATATATATATATATATAAGAGCCCGTGCGTTGCACGCGGCATAAAAACTAGAGAGAATTTTGTCGATTACAGAGTGCCTTCTTTCTTTCGTACTGTAGGAGGAATAGAACCCTATATCACCACCCGGTGAAACGATATTTAATTATTACTCTTATATACTAAAAATTCACCTCAAATTGTGTCGTTTGACTAATAAAAAACAACCCCTGTCCCAAACCTTTTTTATTTGGATCAAAAGCATAGACTCCATGAACCATCAGACCACTTGTAGTGGTGAGTGGCGTTTCTTACTCGTGTTTCTTACTTTTTGTACTTTTTGATAACTATGACATGTTTCTTTTTTGGTGGAGTAGTGGTGGTGTTGGTTTTTTGTGTTGGTTAGAAGTATTGTGATGATGTATTAATATATAATTGAGTTAAGTATTAAAAGAGAATAAAAATAATATTTTTAAAATAATAAAAAAAGAAAAGAAACTAGAAACGTGTGTTTCTTTTGGTGTTGGATTGCAAATGACGCCTCAAAAACGCCTCAAACAAACGCCCAAATATGATTAAATTCGGGTATTTCTTTTTGCCACATCACCACAAGGTGGTGTTTCTTTCCACTAATACAAGTGGTCTCATGTTCAATCTAAACACTTTAAGGTTGTGTTACTCTCATACTGTCCAACAGACCAACATTATATCAATTACATCACAAATGCCCGTTATTTTAATTGTGATTATTTAATGACAAATCGGTAGTTGGATGACATGACAAAGAAAGTAATAAAAGGAAAAAAGAAAAATAATTAATCGATCGATACTCATTCCACATGAAAAAAAACAACATCAAAATTACATCAAATCTCCACAATTATCCAGTAACAAAGTAATCCTTAACAAAATTAAATAAATATCACCACTTCAATGGTACCAAAGTAATAAATTGTCAAAAGTTGCCTAAATAAATATCAATAGACAAGTAAAAGACAAATTCGCCAAGTAAAAGATACATTCGTCAAGTTCCGAATAAAAATTTGCTACTTCGCCAATTTTGTTGGAGCAGAACATAAAATGTATGAGTCAGTGCGTTGCAAGACAGTTAAAAAATAAAATAAATAATAATAAACCATTGTTAGATTTATAACAATGTTATCAAACATAAAATAAATAATACATTTACAATTTACAATGAAGATGAGAATTAGTAGGGAAAAAATAATCAAACTATACTAAATGGGAGTATGGTTAAGTACTAATATAATATTGCAATAGTACAATAGAATAGATAGTAACATAGCTAATAATAAGAAAACTTGATTAGTACTTTTCCTTTTGATCACTAAACCTTATAATTAGGATGTAATTATAATTGGGATGTAATGGAATATACATAGTTGCTTCTATATATATCCTCAACATTAGGAGTTTCTTAATACTTGTATCTATATATATCCATGTATACAATCTGCTCAACAGGCAGAAATAATTTATCAGTTTACTGAAATCTAATATGGTATCAGTTTGACATCGTTTCTGGCCGCCTTCTTTTTTCTTCTTTCGTCCACCATGGCCGGCGAAACCTCTTCTGATTCCTCCAACACTGATGCTCCCCTTCCTCTTTCCACAATCCTTCACATGCTTACCATCAAATTATCTTCAGCCAATTATCTTTTATGGCACAAGCAAATGATCCCTTTGTTAGACTACCAAAAAATTAACGGGTTACGTCGACGGATCTATTCCCAAACCGTCTCCTACCATTGTCAGTGGCGAAACCTCATCACCCAATCCTGCATACACTTCATGGATTGCCGCTGATCAGCGTGCCCTTATTTTACTTCAGTCTTCTTTATCAGAAGAAGCCATGGCTGAAACTCTAGGTCATACTACATCTCATGATGTATGGACAGCCCTTGAAACTGCTTATCGACATGTCTCCCTTGAACGCACTCATACTCTCAAGGATTCGCTTCGTCATCTGAAAAAGGGATCCTCCACTGTTGCCGAGTTCTCTCGTAAATTCAAAGGTATTTGTGACCAACGACAGGCTATCGGTCACTCTCTTGATGAAGATGAAAAATCACATTGGTTTTTGTGTGGTCTTGGATCATCCTTTGAAACCTTTTCAACCACTCAGCGCCTCATAACGCCTCGCCCCAAATTTTGTGACCTCATTTCTCAAGCTGAAAGTCACGAGATGTTTCTCTAGACCGTCTCTGACACTACGGTTGCTCCTGTTGCATTTAATACTACATCTTCTCGTACAGGATCCGACTCACAATCTTATCGTGGTCGTGGAAAATCCTATTCTCGGGGTTCATCTTTTCGAAGACGTGGTCGTGCTTATAGAAGACCACCTCACTGTCAACTATGCCGTAAAGAAGGACATTACGCTGGCCAATGTCCAGATTTGTCTACCTTTTCTCGAAATCCAACCACAGTTGATGCAAATCTAGTTGAGGCCTTTCATGCTCAATGTAACACATCTGTTCCAGACTGGTATGTTGATACAGGTGCTTCCGCCCATATGACGCCTCCATCTACTCATCTTGATAATGCTACTACGTACTCTGGTAACGAATCTGTCACTTTTGCTAATGGCGGAAATTCGTCAATTTTACATATTGGCCGTTTCTCTAATACTCCAAATATCACTTTACTTGATATTCTTGTTGTTCCTAAACTTACAAAAAGCTTACTTTCCGTTAGCAAACTTACACAAGATAACCAAGTTGATGTTTTATTTTCTGATCCTATGTTTTATATTCAGAATCATTAAACCAAGGCAACTCTCACACAAGGAAGACGTAGAAACGGCTTATATGTCCTTGAGCAAGGTCACCTTGCATTTTTGGCAAAGCTTTCTTCTCAACGCACTCAAGCTTCTTTTGAACTATGGCATAATAGATTAGGTCACGTGTCTTATGATGTTATTTCAGTTTTGAATAAATCGGTTTGTGTGTCTGTTACGTCTTTATTACCAACCACTCACTTATGCTCCTCTTGTCAATTATCCAAGAGCAAACGTTTACCTTTTGATCTTAATTCCAAACGTGCTCTACATATTTTACATTTAATACACTGTGACTTATGGGGACCTTCACCGGTTACATCCGTTGATGGTTTTCGATATTATGTTGTTTTTGTTGATGATCACTCAAGGTTTACTTGGTTCTATCCGATGAAGGCTAAATCTGATTTTTATCATATTTTTACTACCTTCATTGCCTTGGTACAAACGCAATTTTCGTGCAAGATTAAAAAATTTCAGTCTGATGGTGGTACAGAATTTTCAAACAACCAAGTTCGCACACTTTTAGCTACTAATGGAACACACCATCGTTTTTCATGCCCGTATACTCCACAACAAAACGGGCGTGTTGAACAAAAACATCGACATATTATTGAGACTGGTCTTGCCATTATGTTCAATGCTCATATTCCATCTATCTATTGGACGCATGCCTTTAGCTCAGCGGTCCATATAATTAATCGGCTTCCAATAAAACTTCTGGACAATGCATCCCCATACGAGTTGGTATTTTCTTCCACTCCTAATTATGGAAATTTTTGGGTTTTTGGTTGTTGCGTTTATCCGTACCTTCGAGATTACTCTTCACACAAACTTGCTCCAAGAAGTGCTCCATGTGTTTTCATTGGTTATAGCTCTCAACATAAAGGGTATAAGTGCCTTGACTTGTCGACGAAGCGTATCTATACAACTCGTCATGCTCAATTTGATGAGCATTTTTTTCCCTTTCAAGGGACCCAATCTAGATCCTTGACTGATGTTTCTATATTGTCAACTTACTGTGATGATTACCCAGTTAATCATCCTACGCCTACACCACCCACTCCCTCATCTATTACCAACGAAAACACTTCTCAGCTATGCGATTTATGCACTGATAAACCACCCGCTGTAGCTTCAAATTCGCAGCCCTTACCAACCATTCCCACTCCTTTAGCGGAGCCGGAATCTCCACCATCACCCACTGATGTGGTACCAAATACTTCTACTTCGGGTCATCCTATGATGACACGTGCCAAAGTGGGCATTTTTAAGCCACGATATATTGCTGACCTTTCACATGTCTCGACATCAGCCTTGCATCATGCTTTATTTACAACAAAAGAGTCAAAAGGATTCAAATCAGCTGCTAAGGATCCTAAATGGTATGCTGCCATGTGTAACGAAATGCAAGCCCTGAAACTTAATGATACTTGGGATCTCGTACCTCGCCCACAAAACTCCAACATTGTTGGATCAAAATGGATATTTCGTACGAAGTTTTTGGTTAACGAGTCAATCGATAAATTCAAAGCTCGTCTCGTTGCTCAAGGTTTCACTCAAGTTCCGGGCATCGATTACTCCTCAACTTTAAGTCTTGTGGTAAAAGCTTCTACAGTTCGCATCATACTATCGCTTGCCGTTCTCAATAAATGGAATCTTCATTAATTAGACATTAAAAATGCCTTTTTGCATGGCAAACTCACTGATACTGTCTACATGGAGCAGCCCCCTGGCTTTCTAAATTCGAAATTTCCTAAACATGTTTGTCGGTTGAAGAAAGCCATGTACGGTCTCAAACAAGCACCTCGAGCATGGTTTCAACGTGTAAGTTCGTTTCTTCTTGGTCTTGGGTTTATTTGTAGCCGAGCAGACACATCCCTGTTTGTTTTTAAAAAGGCTTTAGATGTTTTATATCTATTAGTATACGTCGATGATATAATTCTCACGGGAAATAATTCGTCTCTTGTTCGACACTTTATTACTCAGCTCAACAAAGAATTTTTGATTACCGATCTTGGCAAGTTGAATTACTTTCTCGGTTTGGATGTCTCTTATCATGACTCTGGATTATTTTTATGTCAATCCAAATACGCACATGACATCCTTGCTCGTGCCAAACTATTGGACATTAAGCCGGCCACCACACCTCTTTCTACTTCCGCATACTTTACTACTCAAGGCTCTCCGTTTCCTGATCTCACGCTTTATAGATCACTCGTTGGAGCTCTTCAATATCTCACTATTAAACGGCCTGATATTTCTTATGCCATAAAGTAGGTGAGTCAATTTCTTCATGCTCCAATGCAGGATCATTTTCAAGCGGTGAAAAGCATATTGCGCTATATTAAAGGGACACTTTCCTATGGTTTGTCCTTCTTACACTCGCCATCACCGAATCTTTTAGGGTATTCTGATGCTGACTGGGTTCGGTGTATTGAGACTCGTCGCTCCACCTATGGCTACTCTATCTTTTTAGGTGTCAATTTTGTTTCATGGAGTGCAAAGAATCAACCCACAGTGTCCCGTTCTAGCTGTGAATTCGAGTATCGTGCTTTAGCTAACACTGCTTCTGAAATAATTTGGATTACTCATCTTCTTCAGGAACTTCACGTTTTACCTTTCGGACATCCTACCATTCTTTGCGACAACCGAAGTGCGCTCTTTTTAAGTCAAAATCCTATTTCTCACAAGCGCGCCAAACATATTGATATTGACTATCACTTTGTTCGGGAATTGGTACTTTCGGGAAAACTATACACCAAATACGTCTCCATGCACCTACAATTAGCTGACATCTTCACTAAGAGTCTTCCACGCCCGCTTTTTGAAGGTTTTCGATCCAAGCTCCGAATTGGTCCTCCTCCTCCTCCGCTTGCCGGGGGGGGGGGGGGGGGGGTAATGGAATACACATAGTTGCTTCTAGAATAGTTCAGATTAATTGTATTGCATTTATTGTATAGTCTGTTTGTATATCCTCAACATTAGGAGTTTCTTAATACTTGTATCTATATATATCCATGTATACAATCTACTCAACAGGCAGACATAATTTATCAGTTTATTGAAATCTAATATGATGCCCTATCAAAAACTTCACTGTACCTAAATCATTTTGGTATTGATGCAACTCTTTCTTCTGGTAGAGTATAATTATTGATTCACACGTGGAATACAAATTACCTTTATTGACACATAAGCAACAGATAAGTTGACATCCATGCAACGAAGTCGTTTCAAAAACCACCAGCCTAGAGGATTCCAATTAGTGTGTACTTTAGAAGATTAAACAGGAAATACATATACATATGTCTAAATTCCATCAAGTTAAAATTTAGCTACAAGAAATTCAAAGGAGTGGCTGAACAATAATTCCAACCAAATCAACACTACTTCGGTAGGATCTAAATAAGAAGGGACACATACCACTTTATCTGCAAGAAGTATCTTCTGAGTTCTGACCTATATTTGGGATATCAGTATGCTAACATACATCGTTTTTGGTAAATGTTTATTTGGCTAAAATGACTTGTAACTACATCTTAATTAACACAACAAACTAAGTAGCATAAATCGAATTCCGACATTTTACCCTATAAACAATTTAATCCGACACCATTGTGACATCCTACAAATAATAAATGTATACAATAAACAAACGACATTCTTATCAAACCCAAGGAATTGAAAAAATAGAATTTTACTAATGTTATGGTCAATAGAGAAGATAAGTTATTTCCAAGGCACTAAATAGCAAAGAGCCTTTAAGCCTAATTTCACTTCTATGCATATAAAACACAAAGAATCAAGTTATGATTTACAGAAAGTACACCAAGGCAGTAGTTTTGGAAGAGTCCATGATTTCGTATGGTGATTTCTCAATAAAAGTCAATACACACTTATATATGCCTTCAACTTTAAGCAAGTATAAGCTATAAATGATGAAAATGGTCAAAAATATGCGTAGTGCTGAAACGTAGAAGACATTAAATAGCATGAAAATTAGTGAGAAACAAATGAAAATGGTTAAATAACTTCTCAAGTAAGGTAGTTACCGTGGGGACTGGTCATCAACGCTTCAGCTTTATTCAGGTACTCAAACATTTTAATAACCAACTTGAATTTAATAAGTAATGTCCCTGTATAAAGATCAAATTGTTAACAATACCTTTGTGATTCAAGTTAACTGACACCCGTTTGACACTGTACCCTATTCGCTAACCCGGCCGCCCAAGTTGCCACTAACAGTTAGCTCTCAGTTTGATCAAATTTGCCCTTTCACTTCTAATGTTTTATTTTAGTCAAAAATAAAGGCAAAAGGTTGAGCAAATAAAGCGAATCCAATTTCTAAAAATTATACGTTACATATGTACATGAAAACAATACACATTCAACTACAATGATACATTGCCCAAAATCAAGACGTATTAACTATTGTGATTATGAGAGGATCGACTGGACGTTGGTACACACAAATTTGAGAGAAGATGACTCTATTACTCATAAGAATAAATTACAGAGTATTACAAAACTCAAAAACACAAAAACACTCTCAAACTAACACACTAGGAATCTCACCACTATCTAGGATGTATTCACTCTTGGTTAGGATTACACTTAAACTCACACACACTAACTAGGTGTGATTACACTTTTTTTGAATGAATTACAATGGAGCTTTGCACCTCTATTTATAGAAAATTTTGAGGAGGTAGAATGGTGTGAACGAAGATAGTGTGAACACAAAAAATGGTGGCTAGCAGTAACTGTTTCCAATTTTGCTACTTCCTTATGGTGTGAACGGAAAAACAAGTGGCTAGCCGTCATTGAATTCAATTTTGCTACTTTCTTATCCATAGTCAAAATTGGCAACTTTGAATATCTAGTATCTTCTAGATTGCGGCTAGAATGGAGACATCTAGCGGCATCAAGAAGATACTAGATTACGGCTGGAACTTATCAATTCTCCCCCTCCAGCCGTATACAGGGAAAACACATCCCGGTTATGTCTCTGCATAACATTAGCTTCTCTCGAGTCACCACCTTTGTCAACATATCTGCAGGATTCTCCTTTGTATGGATCTTCACTAGTCTCAACAGTTGTCGATCAATTACCTCGCGTATGCAATGATAGCGAATATCAATATGTTTTGTACGGGAATGGTACATGGAGTTCTTGCTCAAATCTAGAGCACTCTGACTATCACAATGTACTTTATACTTGAAATGTCCCTTTCATATTGATTATAAACGTTCCATATTAATTGATTTCGTCGCGAGGTTTTGACCTCTATATGAGACGTTTTTCAAAGACTGCATTCATTTTTAAAACAACCATAACCTTTATTTTATCTATAAAGGTTTAAAAAGCATTACGTAGATTATCAAATAATGATAATCTAAAATATACCGTTTACACACGACCATTACATAATGGTTTACAATAAGAATATATTACATCAAAAATAAGTTTCTTGAATGCAGTTTTTACATAATATCATACAAACATGGACTCCAAATCTTGTCCTTATTTTAGTATGCAACAGCGGAAGCTCTTAATAATCACCTGAGAATAAACATGCTTAAAACGTCAACAAAAATGTTGGTGAGTTATAGGTTTAACCTATATATTATCAAATCATAATAATAGACCACAAGATTTCATATTTCAATATACATCCCATACATAGAGATAAAAATCATTCATATGGTGAACACCTGGTAACCGACATTAACAAGATGCATATGAGAATATCCCCTATCATTCCGGGAAATCCTTCGGACATGATAAAAACGAATTCGAAGTACTAAAGCATCCAGTACTTTGGATGGGGTTCGTTAGGCCCAATAGATCTATCTTTAGGATTCGCTTCAATTAGTAGATCGGTTTACTAATTCTTAGGCTACCACGCAAAAGGGGCATATTCGGCTTCGATCATTCACCCATATAATGTAGTTTCATTTACTTGTGTCTATTTCGTAAAACATTTATAAAACTTCATGTATTCTCATCCCAAAATATTAGATTTTAAAAGTGGGACTATAACTCACTTTCATATATTTTTACTTCGTCGGGAAGTAAGACTTGGCTACTGGTCGATTCACGAACCTATAACAAATATGTACATATATATCAAAGTATGTTCAAAATATATTTACAACATTTTTAATACGTTTTACTGTTTTAAGTTTATTAAGTCAGCTGTCCTTGTTAGTAACCTACAACTAGTTGTCCATAATTAGATGTACAGAAATAAATCGATATATATTATCTTGAATCAATCCACGACCCAGTGTACACACGTCTCAGGCTAGATCACAACTCAAACTATATATATTTCTGGAATCAACCTCAACCCTGTATAGCTAACTCCAACATTACTGCATATAGAGTGTCTATGGTTGTTCCAAATAATATATATAGATGGGTCGATATGATATGTCAAAACATTTGCATACGTGTATATGGTATCCCAATATTGCATAATATATTAGAATACATGTATAATACAATATAAGTTAGCTAGGATATGATTAATATAGATTTGTTACCAATTTTCACGTAGCTACAACAAGAAAAAATAACCAATCTTGTTTTACCCATAACTTCTTCGTTTTAAATCCGTTTTGAGTGAATCCAATTGTTATGGTTTCATATTGAACTTAAGTTTATAAATCTATACAGAAAAAGTATAAGTTTATAGTCGGAATTACAGGTTACAAGTCATTTTTTTAAAGGTAGTCATTTCAGTCGAAAGAACGATGTCTAGATGACCATTTTGGAAAACATACTTCCACTTTGAGTTTAACCATAATTTTTGGATATAGTTTCATGTTCATAAGAAAAATCATTTTCCCAGAAGAACAAATTTTAAATCAAAATTTATCATAGTTGTTAATTAACTAACCCAAAACAGCCCGCGGTGTTACTACAACGGCGTATATCCGGTTTTACGGTGTTTTTCGTGTTTTCTAGTTTTAAATCATTAAGTTAGCATATCATATATATATATATATAACATGTGTTTAGTTTATTTTAAAAAGTCAAGTTAGAAGGATTAACTTTTGTTTGCGAACAAGTTTAGAATTAACTAAACTATGTTCTAGTGATTTCAAGTTTAAACCTTCGAATAAGGTAGTTATATATATATATGAATCGAATGATGTTATAAACATCATTACTACCTCAGGTTTTGTGTATAAACCTACTGGAAATGAAAAAAATAGATCTAGCTTCAAAGGATCCTTGGATGGCTTGAAAGTTCTTGAAGCAGAATCATGACACGAAAACAAGTTCAAGTAAGATTTCCACTCGAAATAAGATTGTTATAGTTATAGAAATTGAATCAAAGTTTGAATATGAGTATTACCTTGTATTAGAAAGATATCTTACTGTAAATAAGAAAGATTTCTTGAATTTGGACGATCACTTTACAAGATTGGAAGTAAGCTAGCAAACTTGGAAGTATTCTTGATTTTATGAAACTAGAACTTATAGAATTTATGAAGAACACTTAGAACTTGAAGATAGAACTTGAGAGAGATCACTTAGATGAAGAAAATTGAAGAATGAAAGTCTTTGTAGGTGTTTTTGGTCGTTGGTATATGGATTAGATATAAAGGATGTGTAATTTTGTTTTCATGTAAATAAGTCATAAATGATTACTCATATTTTTGTAATTTTATGAGATATTTCATGTTAGTTGCCAAATGATGGTTCCCACATGTGTTAGGTGACTCACATGGGCTTCTAAGATCTGATCATTGGAGTGTATATATCAATAGTAGATACATCTAAAAGTTGTGTATTGTACGAGTATGAATACGGGTGCATACGAGTAGAATTGTTGATGAAACTGAACGAGGATGTAATTGTAAGCATTTTTGTTAAGTAGAAGTATTTTGATAAGTGTCTTGAAGTCTTTCAAAAGTGTATGAATACATATTAAAACACTACATGTATATACATTTTAACTGAGTCGTTAAGTCATCGTTAGTCGTTACATGTAAATGTTGATTTGAAACCTTTAAGTTAACAATCTTGGTAAATGTTGTTAACCCAATGTTTATTATATCTAATGAGATGTTAAATTATTATATTATCATGATATTATGATATATTAATATATCTTAATATGATATATATACATTTAAATGTCGTTACAACGATAATCGTTACATATATGTCTCGTTTCGAAATCCTTAAGTTAGTAGTCTTGTTTTTACATATGTAGTTCATTGTTAATATACATAATGACATGTTTACTTATCATTTATCATGATTAAACATAGTGTAACAATATCTTAATATGATTTATATGTAATTAGTAAGACGTTGTTATAACAATAATCGTTATATATATCGTTTCGAGTTTCTTAATTCAATAAACACAATTTTATGTATATAACTCATTGTTAAAATACCTAATGAGATAATTACTTATCATAATATCATGTTAACTATATATATAATCATATATATGTCATCATATAGTTTTTACAAGTTTTAACGTTCGTGAATCACCGGTCAACTTGGGTGGTCAATTGTCTATGTGAAACCTATTTCAATTAATCAAGTCTTAACAAGTTTGATTGCTTAACATGTTGGAAACACTTAATCATGTAAATATCAATTTCATTTAATATATATAAAAATGGAAAAGTTCGGGTCACTACATTACTCCTTTTACTTGATTCGAAATTCTTGAAGATAACGCTTTAACCACAACATTTCTTTTTCAGCTTCCGCGGCAGCAATATATTCTACTTCGGTTGTCGATAATGCAACACACTTCTGTAGTCTTGACTGCCATGAAACAGCTCCTCCTGCAAAAGTGTAAATGAATCCTGAAGTAGATTTCCTACTATCAAGATCTCCAGCCATATCAGTATCCGTATAGCCTTCCAAGATTGGATCAGCTCCCCCGTAACAAATACATATCTTCGTTGTACCTTTAAGATATGTGAGAATCCATTTTACCGCATTCCAATGCTCTTTCCCGGGGTTAGAGAGAAAACGACTCACTGTTCCCACTGCGTGAGCAATATCGGGCCTCGTATACACCATTGCATACATCAAACTTCCAACTGCTGAAGAATATAGTACTGACGACATCTTTCCGATCTCTTCCATGGATGAGGGACATGATCTCTTACTTAACTTGAAATGGTTGGCTAATGGAATGCTAACTGGTTTGGCATTGTTCATATGGAACCGTTCAAGAACTCGTTCAATATACTTCTTCTGAGATAGCCATAACCTTCTATTCTTCCTATCTCGGGTAATCTGCATTCCCAAAATTTGTTGAGCCTGTCCTAAGTCTTTCATGTCAAAAGACTTAGAGAGTTCCTTCTTCAGCTGGTTGATCTTCGTTGCATCTTTCCCAACGATCAAAATATCATCTACATATAGTAGAAGAGCAACGAAATCTCCTTCAGAAAACTTCTGAATGTAGACACACTCATCTGCTGCAGTTTTCTTGTACCCTTGACTCACCATGCATGAGTCATACTTCTTGTACCACTGCCTAGGTGCCTGCTTTAAACCGTACAAACTTTTCTTCAGCTTGCATACGAGATTATCTCCTGAAACCTCAAAACCTTCTGGCTGTTCCATGTAAATTTTTTCATGTAAATCTCCATGAAGAAAAGCTGTCTTTACATCAATCTGTTCAAGCTCCAAGTTCATACTTGCGACCAATCCAAGTATGACTCTAATTGAAGTCATCTTGACTACTGGTGAAAATATCTCGTCAAAATCAATCCCTTTCTTCTGTTGGAATCCTTTGACTACAAGCCGTGCTTTGTATTTCACCACTTTTCCGCTGCTATCCTTTTTCAGCTTGAACACTCATTTGTTTTTCAGTGCCTTCTTCCCTTGTGGAAATTCTACGATCTCATAAGTCTGATTTTTCTGCAGAGAATCCATCTCATCCTGCATTGCGAGCAACCATTTTTCTTTGTCCTTATGAGATACTGCTTCATGAAAACTCTCTGGTTCTCCATCTTCAGTAAGTAGAAGGCACTCGGATTCCGAATATCTACTCGATGGAATCCGACCTCGTTCAGATCTTTGAACTTCTGGAATATACTGAGGAGACCCACCGTCATCTTTGCCTTGTGATGGTCCTGGAACGTCTGGCAGATGGGGTTGTGGCTCCCCCTGCTCAGCACCGTCATTTTCCTCATTATCTTCTACTTCTGGTATTTCATCTTGCACTGTATATTCATTTCTCATAAATGATTCCGTTGTTGCCTCTGGCACTTGAGCAGCAACATTTGATTTCTGAGATATTGTGGGCTTTTCAATATCTTCTATTGTCTGGCTTTCATGGAATACTACGTCTCTACTTCGGATCACCTTTTTCTCCTTTAGATCCCATAATCTGTATCCAAATTCTTCATCTCCATAGCTTATGAATATGCATGGAGTAGTCTTTACATCCAGCTTCTGTCTGAGCTCCTTGGATACATGTGTGTACGCCAAACATCCAAATACTCTTAAGTAAGAGTATGATGGATCCTTTCCAGACCAAAGTTTCTCCGGAATTTTAAAATTTAGTGGTACTGATGGAGATCGGTTGATCAAGTAACATGCGGCTCTGACTACTTCTCCCCAGAATGGCTTTGGTAGCTTAGCCATACTGAGCATGCTCCGAACACGTTCCATGATTGTTCGGTTCATTCTTTCAGCTATACCATTTTGTTGAGGGGTACGTGGAACTGTCTTTTCATGTCGGATGCCATATGATCTGCAATAGGCATCGAACTGCCTGGAAGAGTATTCACCGCCGTTGTCGGATCGAAGACACTTTAACTTCTTTCCTGTCTCACGTTCTACCATGACATGAAACTATTTGAAGTAATCGAAAACTTGGTCCTTCGTTCGCAAGAAATATACCCACACCTTTCGAGAAGCATCATCAATAAATGTTAGAAAGTATCGGTTGCCGCCAATTGATTCAACCTCCAAGGGACCGCAAACATCAGAGTACAACAGACTGAGTAACTCTGATCTTCTCGTTGAAGAGGAATTAAACGAGACTCTATGCTGCTTACCAAACAGATAATGATTGCAAGGATTTAGTGCAGCGTCCTTGTCTACATTGATAAGCTCCTTCTTTATTAGGGTAGACAACCCTTTTTCACTCATGTGACCGAGTCTATTGTGCCATAAATTTTGTGACGCCTCTTTTTCTGCAACATTAAGGCCGTCTGTACAGATCTTCACATGAGTTTTGTATAGTGTGCCACAAATGTGTCCTCGAGCGACTATCATAGCGCCTCTTGACAATTTCCATGTGCCTCTACTGAAATGACTATCATAGCCCTGTTTGTCAAGAGCTACTCCAGAAAGTAGATTCAGCCGAAGATCTGGCACATGGCGAACATCCTTCAGAGTGATTGTGCTCCCGAAACTTGTCTTTATTGTGACATCTCCAAGTCCGACAATCTCAACGGAACTGGAATTTCCCATTTTCACAGTTCCAAAGTCACCAGCTTTGTATGTTGTGTAGTATTCCTTGTATGGAGTCACGTGGTAGGATGCTGCAGTATCTACCACCCATTCTGTGTCTTCTCGTGAGACGTGAAGGCATGTCTCATCATGGGTTGAACAATAAGCTACATCACCAGTGATAGTAACTAATGTTTCTCCACCCTTATTCTTCGATTGTGAACTGCTCTGACATTGTTCTTCTTTTAATCGGTAGCAGTTCTTCTTCATATGTCCCTCTAATCTACAATGATAGCATTTATATATTGATTTTCTGCTATCAGAGGACCTGCCCCTGCTCTTACTTCTGCCTCTCCATTTATTTTTGCTACTTATTTGTTTTCTCCCCCAATTCTCTGTGACAAAGGCATCGGTCTGATCTGTGCCCATGTCCTTTCTCCCTGCCTCTTTACTGAATAGGGCATCCTTGACCATTGACATGGTAAGTTTGCCATTCGGGGCTGAGTTGCTGAGTGTTACTACCAGCGTCTCCCAACTATCGGGAAGAGAACTAAGCAGCAGTAGTGCCTGAACTTCATCGCCAAGAGGCATCTCTACAGACGATAACTGGTTGACCAAGCTCTGGAACTCACTGGTATGCTCGACAAGTGAAGTTTCACTTTTAAGCTTCATGTTGACTAAACGCCTCATCAAGAGGGCTTTATTCCGTGCAGTCTTGGCCTGATACATGTCCTCCAACGTTTTCCAGAGGACATATGCGTCTGTCTCTTATGCAACATGGTGGAAGACAATATGATCAATCCATTGATGGATCTGACCAATAGTTTTTCTGTTTAACTTCTTCCACTCGTTCTCTTTGGCGAAATCAGGATTTGTACCCTTTAATTCAATAGGGTCAAACAAATCCTTACAGCAGAGGAGATCTTCCATCCGAGGTTTTCACAGCGTGTAGTTGGTGGCAGTGAGCATAATCATGGCTCTGAAAGATGATCCTGGCTCTTCCGTGGGCATTATCACCTTACAAATAATTTTTCAACATAAACGGGGTTGAAAACTTCAGAAAACTCAAAAACTCAACCAACACCTCTAACCTGGCTCTGATACCACTTGTTGTGATTATGAGAGGATCGACTGGACGTTGGTACACACAAATTTGTGAGAAAATGACTCTATTACTCACAAGAATAGATTACAGAGTATTACAAAACTCAAAAACACAAAAACACTCTCAAACTAACATACTAGAAATCTCACCACTATCTAGGATGTATTCACTCTTGGTTAGGATTACACTTAAACTCACACACACTAACTAGGTGTGATTACACTTTTTTGAATGAATTACAATGGAGCTTTACACCTCTATTTATAGAAAATTTTGAGGAGGTGGAATGGTGTGAACGGAGATAGTGTGAGCACAAAAAATGGTGGCTAGCCGTAACTATTTCCAATTTTTCTACTTCCTTATGGTGTGAACGGAAAAACAAGTGGCTAGCCGTCATTGAATTCAATTTTGCTACTTTCTTATCCATAGTCAAAATTGGCAACTTTGAATATCTAGTATCTTCTAGATTGTGGCTAGAATGGAGACATCTAGCGGCATCTAGAAGATACTAGATTACGGCTGGAACTTATCATTAACCGTTGTCAAAGTAGAACCACACTGTCAAAAGAATGATTGGAAGTAAGTCTTTGTCTATTTTTCAGTATGTTCACTATATGAAAAACATGTTTTAATAGATATGGCTGATATTAGACAGCTTAACTAACATAAATGAAGCCATATACCAAGTTATATTTACGGGTCAGTTTGATACACTATATTTATACCCACATATATTTACATATCTCTAACTAACAAATATGATTCACCTGAATCAACCTAAATGAGCCCATAGTTCGACTGATTTTCTTCAATTCATCTGTTTATGATACTTAATGAGAAACATGATTTAATGAATGATTGGATGTAAGGCTTGATCTCATTTTAGTAATGATAAGAACATTATTTAAGTTTATCAATTTAATTCTATTGTGCAATATATCAACATCAAACAGTAACCTCACTTTGACTAATTTTACACTTATATAAAACAAAATTATTTTAGTAATGATCAATTTCTCATGATTAGTAGTAGAAGAAGAAGACATTGCAATAAAAAATTCAAACACAATAACTAAATTAAAGATACCTAAAGTGATTGACCAAAATGAGACATGGATGCACGAACAACTTATTTTAGAGATACTTAAAGTGATTGATCATAATTCATAAGAAAATAAGCTTTTGAGTAACCTGGTTTTATTTTGTTTGGGTGTTTTCTACCTTCTCTACGAACTGATGGATCTTATCATATACTTTCCTCTCAAGCTCTGCATCACTAAATTTCACCTACAAAAAAGATATGTCTAGCATCTATGGTAGAAAACATTATACCAAATACAATAAAGGATGGAGTAGCAAACGAACATGATTCTTTATCTCGAAATAGAGCACTATATAAAATAATATATCAATGAGAAAATAATGTATAATGAACTTAGCAGCTATACAGATGAAAGGACGCGTTCATATCGATTATAAACGATTCACAATAGTTGATTACATTGCAAGGTACTGACCTCTATATGTTACATTTTACAAGCATTGCATTCTTTTTAAAAGACAAACTTTCATTTCAACGAAAGTTTACAAATATGCATACCAATGATATTATCGTGTTTCTCAAATATAACTGACTAGTCTGTCATTCATCTATTTACAATCTTTTTGAACTCAAATGATTTGAATGCAACGTCTTTTGAAATATGCCATGAATGACTCCAAGTAATATCTTTAAAATGAGCAAATGCACAGCGGAAGATTTCTTTAATACCTGAGAATAAACATGCTTAAAAGTGTCAACCAAAAGGTTGGTGAGTTTATTAGTTTATCGTAAACATTCATTTTTATCATTTTAATAGACCACAAGATTTTAAATATTTAACAGCACACGTAACCCGTGTACAAAACATGATACACATAACTTGTGTTTAAAAATCATTCATATGGTGAACACACTGGTAACCGACATTAACAAAATGCATGTAGAATATCCCCATCATTCCGGGACTCTCATCGGTCATGATAAAATCGAAGTACTAAAGCATTCGTAACCCGGATGGAGTTTGTTAGGCTCAATAGATCTATCTTTAGGATTCGCGTCAATTAGGATTTCTGTTCCCTAATTCTTAGATTACCAGACTAAAAAGGGTGATATCGGGTATAGTAATCCAACCATAGAATGTAGATTCAAGTACTTGTGTCTATTTCGTAAAACAGTTATAAAAGCAGCGCATGTATTCTCAGTCCCAAAAATATATATTGCAAAAGTATTTAAAAAGGGAGCAAATGAAACTCACGATACTGTATTTCGTAGCAATAATGCAAATGACGTCACTGAACAAGTGCAGGGTTGGCCTCGGATTCACGAACCTATATTAAGTATATATATTTATATGTTGGTCAATATCTGTCTAACAATTTAGGTCAAGTCGTAGTGTATCACAATCCTAATACTCGAGTTCGACATGCAAAAGTTAAAAAAGTCAACTTGACCCAAAATGACTTCAAAAATCTATACATGTTTATTATATAATTTAAATATGTTTAAAAAAGCTTCAGCTTTCAGCTTTCATCTAACAACTAACAGTTAATAGCTAACTGCTACAAGCTTTCAGCTACCAGCTCTAGCTACCAGCTAGTTTTGCCAAACATACCCTTAGTCCTCTTTTATATCGTATTCATAATAATGATAATAATAGTAATCATAATAATTAGTTGATACTAATAATAATAATTATAATATTAATAATGATAATACTAATAATTATTATAATGATAATAATAATAATAATAATAATAATAATAATCATAATAATAATATTAATATTAATAATAACCTTAGTGATAATAACGATAGTATTAATAATAACAATAACAATTTTAATGATAATACTTATATTGATAACGATAATGATGATAATAATAATAATAATTATTAGATAATAATAATAATGACGATAGTAATAATAATAATAATAATATTAGAATTAATGATAATTCAGTTAACCATATCTTTTAATCCATTCATCGAAATCACACGATTCCTAAATGAAAAGTTATTAATTTTTCGTCAGTTTTCAAACGACATGCATATTATATACTTTATATCAGTAGCATATGTATCAAATTCATGATTCATCATAAACTATCTAATGACGAAATTAAGCATACAAGCATGCATAATCATATATACTCGAGCACTAGTCAGGGATACACTATTACTCCCTTCGTCCCAAATTAACTGTCCTATTTGACTTTTCTAAGTCTTTTGTTTACAACTTTGACCATAATTATTTCGGTTTGTGTTATACAATAATTGATAAAATTTATATGGATGAATTCGGTTTTTAAATGTGTTTTTATTGGTATAACTATCATCAAGTATTAAATAACACAAATTGAAATAATTATCGTCAAAGTTGTAGACAAAAGACTAAAAAAGTCATAAAGGACAGTTAATTTGGGACGGAGGGAGTAATATGTAAAAGATAGGATATGAATGCTCACATATCAATATTGTGATTCAATATTGTGAGAAAAGTACGTAGACGCAACGGAGATGATAAACACTAGTTTGACCTCCCGAACAATACCCATAACCTCCATAGCTATAACCCATAATTTTCTTAGCTCTAGCCCGCTCGAAAAACTCGTTTGAAATAACTTGCCCATAACCTCGTCGTAGTATTTTATGTAAATACTTAATAATACTAATAATAATAATACGATTAATAATAATTATATTAATCTTAATAATAATAATAATAATAATAATAATAATAATAATAATAATAATAATAATAATAATTTTAATATATATATAGAAAGAATAGAGAGAATGCGAGATAGATTGAATGAATTGGAATCAGAAAACGAGCGAGCTTTATAGACATTTTTGCCACCAGCCTCCCATGCGATCGCATGGGATTTAGGCTATATGGCCATGCGATCGTATTAATAATTAGACTTCAATTGCCAATAAACTATATCACTCTAACTGTAACATAAACGTTCGAGTGTTATGGACATTTGCTTCTTTAAACCAACTTCTCATTGTTTATTACAATATATATTGTTATCGAAATACATACATATATATATATATATATATATATATATATATATATATATATATATATATATATATATATATATATATATATATATATATATATATATATAATTTCCTTTCGAAATATAAATTTGAAATATTTATTTAATAATATAATATTTATTTTCAAAACAAACTATATTTCAAAGATCATTTTAAAATCGTTTAGAAAATATTATAATACCTAACGTTTACACTTTGAAACTTAATTTGATATAATTCATCTATGCACCAACGTTTATTTTTAACATCTTATAAGTTTTAAAACACATTTTTATTTCTCATTATATTTATTTATTTTTTATTGAATCACAGACCATTATTAGGTATAACTTGTCAAAAGGTTTCTAGAAAGATTCTAAAGTTTAAGATAACGTTAAAACCTTTATTCTTATCAAAATGGCTCGGTAACAAATTATCAAAAGTGGTTCTAGATATTTATAAAGTTATATTTGTTTTAAAGAAGACGTGACACTCCAAACGTTTTATATAATTTTTGAAATTTATAAAAGATAATGATAATAACTCTAATAATCTTAAATTTTTATAATATATTTCTACTTCTTGACATTTGTATTATTTATTTTAAATCCTAATTTATCTATAAATTACAAGTAAATTAATATCATTTTCTTTTATATTTTCAAAACGTTTTATATTTTTGAAATAATATATATATATATATATATATATATATATATATATATATATATATATATATATATATATATATATATATATATATATATATATATATATATATATATATATATATATATATATATATACACGTGTAAACTATCACGTTTTATTACAAAGATAATTATCTTAATTATGAATATCGAAACAGATAAATATCATTCGCTTAACGTTTCCAAGTCATATACTTATAATAGATTTATTACTAAATAAATTATTTTTATATCAAACAAATCGTTTAATGTTTTATTAACATTTCTCTACTTAATATACACACATATATATACATACATACATATCTATTTACATATAATTGTTCGTGAATCGTTGAGAACAGTTGAAGGGTAATTGAATACATGAACACAGTTCAAAATTTCTGAGACTTCAATATTACAGACTTTGCTTATCGTGTTGGAAACATTAAATCACTTAAAGATTGAGTTTAAATTTGGTTGAAAATTTTCGGGTCGTCACAGTACCTACCCGTTAAAGAAATTTCATCCCAAAATTTGATCGAGGTCGTCATGGCTAACAATAAAAATATTTTCATGATGAATGTGATTTGATAAATAGAGTTTTATCATCATTGAGTAATATGGATAAAAAAATTCAATTACGCGAAGAGTATAATTGAAGCTATCACAAGAGAGTGAAATGAGTAAATGCAGGTTCGTCTTAACCGGTGACGTAGTCATGGTTGAATTCCAAAATTCAAGGGATTTAGAGAAAATCTTCGTAATAAGATTTGATTCTTCGATAATTATGGAAAATAAGATCCTCTTTGCTTAAATGCGATAATCTGTTTTGATTGCTCAGTCGGATATTTTACTATAAATTCACTCCCTTCGTTTCCTTATTTCCACAACTCACATCTTCTATTCTTTCTCCCACAATTCATATTTTCGTCAATATGCTTGATCCAGTTCTGATCCTTGATATGTTCTTAACTATCGCAACAATCATTCTTCTTTTTCAACTCCCACCGGAGGAATATATTTACTTCTATTTCGCTCTTGTGGTGGTGATTTTCATAATCCTTCCTTGCATCTGTCTTTCCATAATTATCGATAATCAGGGTTAATGATTTCTCTTATTTGCTGTGATTTATACTCCTATCTCTATTTCGAAACTTCATACTTTTGTTTTCTCTTCTCAGCTTTAAGTAGAACGTAATGGTCCAGAATTCATAGATATGAATTTTGGTATGAACATAGTTAATGTTCTAAGAAAGAATTTGAAAAAGCACGATCTTGATTAGTCAAATTACCAGAAATTACGAAAAATATAGAACTTATCAAGAAGTATGTTCTTGATAGGTTTAGAGATCAGGTATAATGTAAGAGTCATGTAACATGACACAGGATGACGTTATGGTATGTGAATCATCATGTTCCATTAGAAACTCAGCATGACTTACTGTAATATAATCACGTTGATCAAGTGTCATTATATTATACTAACTCATGCTTCAATTCCCAACACTACTTCAAAAATATGCATACTTTAAACTCGAAGGTTTCAGAATTTAGAAACTAAAACAGTGTCTTTCATGATGTAACAAAGATAGCGCGAAGAAGTAAATAATTTCGGATCTTAATAGTTATGAAGATATCTTCAGAAATATCAAAGATATTTATAATGAAAGATATGATGGTATCTTAGAATACCTAAGATCAGTGGATGATGAAGAATATTGTCCGCAAGGGTTTAGAGTAAAGAGTAAGGTATTCGTTAAACACTTTAGCAGACACTGAATCATTTGGATTCTTTGAAGGCAGATTTAGTCTTTGTGATTTGTCCATAGCCTCCTTCATGGTTTGCTCAATCCATTTTCCAGTTCCAAACCTTCTCTTTTTCTGAGCTTTGCCAACACCTTATTCTTTATCATCAAACTTTTGACAGTTACCGTTGTCTATAGTTTCTGCTGCTTCATTCAGCTTTTTCAAAATTCAGTTTATTGATTCGTAGACTGGGTGCTTTTCAGAATTGAAGATCAAAATTTCCAGGAGTTACACGTTATATGTATATATATAACTGTTGAAGTGAAAACGCTGCGAGATTCGAGATTGATGATTGATGATTCCCGGTAGTTGCTATGGCAATTATTGTTACAATATGTAAATGAGTACATGATGGGGTTTCAATGAATAAATATAGTGATTTTTTTTAGAGATTTAAGTCAAATAGTAATGAAGTTGTTGGTAAGTTTACTGCTAATGTGGCGGGATATAAAAGGTTCCCTGGTAACAATGATGAGAAGGGCAATTTATATGTCAAGATTATAATAAGGCTAGTCCCACTGAAAAATCAAAATTGATTTGCTGGAGGTGTGACAAAATTTGCTACTTTAAAAAGGGATCGTAAAGTTATTTTTGATAATAAATGCCAAAGGATATGACACAGATACGTGTTAATCTCTAGTTTATAAAATCATTTTATAATAATGTGAGTGGCATGGGAAGTAAAGCAAGCATGCTTTGACTAGCCATTTAAGTGGTTGATTCCATATTCAAGGTGCATATGTACCAAGGCATTTGCAAGACCAAAGAGATACATGCAAACACATCAAACTAGCAAAAAAATTCTACTCTCCCCTTGCTGTTTGGCCGTGAGCTTTTGAAGCAAGAAACGGTGTTCTTAATTTGTTTTTACAAGCTAATTTAAGTGTCTAAGAAATCCTAACTAAAAGCAAAGGTGTTGGGGTTAAAATCTTGGGGTATTACAACTTGAGGTTTCATCTTTTGGAGCTCCATTCTTCATCATCTTCATCATCATCTTGCTCACTTGAAAACAACCCTCAACTAGCTTGAGGAGGTATATATCTTACTTCCTTGTTCTTATATGTAAGCATATGTTTCAAGACTTGATATTAACATGAAATTTAACTAAATGGCTAAACATATAAACATGAACTTAACATTATGCTACCGCTTTCTTTAACTCTAATTTAATTGGTTTTGTAATTATGTTAACCATAAGAACATGTTTTATGAACTTGTTAAATTCCATCAATGGTATCTAGAGCCGAAGTCTATGAAGTATGCTTCTTATATGGCCTTTAAACCCACTATATTTGCATTCTAGGTATATGCATGAATATGGAATGCAAAAATTTTCAGGTTTGGGAGGGTTGCATGGTTTGGCCGAAATATTGGTAACCCAAAATGGGTTTTGGGTTGTTCCATTTTGGTCAAATTTTGTTGTATTTTGTTGTTCACAATCAAGCCTTGACCTTGTGTTTGAATGGTTGAATGTTTAGTTGAGATAATTCATTCATTTGGTATGTAATACTAATTCATTCATTTGGTTGTAATATTCATTCAATTGGTTTGTAATATTTATTTATTTGGTTATGTAATTTATTTTATATTTGGTATGTAAAATAGATTAGGTTGTATTTTCATTTTTTAGAAAAATGTATTAGGATATATTTTTTGTAAAAATGAAGATGCAAGATGAAGACAAGGAAGATGCAAGATTAAGTGGGAGATTTGAAATCTCCTACTTTGTGTTATAACCCTTAACCGGTGGCATTTGTTTTCGACTAAACAAATGTCTACCAAATTGGCTTGATTGTGAACATATTTGTTTTGCATGCATGGTTGTTTATTGTGTTTGTATGTTTAGTTGCTACAAGTAAATCACAAGATAACAACAAGCAAAATGACAATTTAATTGGTTAAATTAAAGTGGCAAAAGGACATTGATAAACGGTTATTAAGAACATGAAAAGGATTTAATAATTATTAAGACATATAAAATGGTTTATATCAATGTAATGAAATTGGCTTTATTACATAACATGAAAAATGGATTTTCAAATAAACCATACACTAAATGCATGTTGGTGTATGGTATAATAGTTCTCTTAAACTATAAATAATGAAAACTTAAAATCCCTTATTTACAAGGCAAACAAGTTAAACGTCATCCTTTTGTGTGACACTTAAAAATAATTAGGGAACTCATAATGGGATAAAGGTCACCTAACCGTTATGAGCAAACTAATATGATTAAGGTGAATTTCGCACACTTGTGGGATAAATGTCACCTAACCACTCGTATGTTAAATTTACACGTTTACACAAGTAGGACGACTTGATTTGGGAATCATGAACTTAGGGTCACCGAAGCATGAGGAACAAATAGGCGTTGATGGAATAAATATGCCATGCAAAAGGATTGCATGATCCCATAACTTAAAAGTTGCAAAAGGATTACAATTGTCATATAAATGACTACCTAGCTAAATTGAATGACGGGATAAAGGTCACCTAACCGAAATTTGGTTTACCGTTGGATTCTAAAATTTAATAAATATCAATTGGATTTAAAGGGTATTGATTGTTAAATTAAAATTGATACTTAAACAACTTTGTTAAATTTTGTAAATGGTCGCCAATAACAACAACGTTCCAAACGCACCAATCAACTTTAACAACCTATCGTTGAGGTCAATCCTCGAAAAGGAAAAATTCAACCATACGAACTTCATGGATTGGTTTCGCAATATAAGAATTGTCTTCAAACTAGAGGATAGGGCGTATGTGTTGGAAGACCCCATTCCCGATCAACCGGACGAGGATGATACGGAAGGCATGGCTTATTGGGATAAGTATTGCACTGATTCGGTGCAAGTCTCTTGCCTTATGCTTGGGACTATGATACCCAAACTCCAAAAGGACTTCGAGCATCATAGTACATATGACATGATCACACAATTGAAGGATATGTTCCTTCAACAAGCTCGTGTCGAGCGCTTCGAAACAGTTCGAGCACTTCATGCATGTCAGATGGACGACTCCCAGTCCGTTTCATCTTATGTCCTTAAGATGAAAAGCCTAATTGATCGAGCGAACCGTCTAAATTGCAACGTGTCTAATGAATTGGCCACGGACCTTATTCTCAACTCATTGTCAAAAAGGTTTGACACATTCGTAATGAATTACAACATGAATGGTTGGGATAAGAGCATTGGCGAATTACATGCCATGCTTAAGACGGCCGAAGCAAGCATGGATAAAAGGGCTTCACCCGTGTTTACGATCAATGAAGGCTGGTCCAAAAACAATAATACTTCTAAGCCAAAGGTGGCTAAAAGGAAAGGACCCGCCTACCAAGGCAAGGGCAAGGGAAAAGGAAAGATGGTTACCCCAACCAACAACAATAAGAAGCAAAATATTGCCAGTAAAGCTAACCCTAAGGAAGATCCGTGCTTTGGTTGCGGTGAAATGGGTCACTGGAAATGAAACTGCCCGGTCTACCTAAAGGAGTTGAAAGAAAAGAGGGATGCAGGGCAAACCTCAGGTAATGTATATATGGTATACATTGAGCTTAGTATTACTTCTTCTAATACATGGGTATTAGACACAGGATGTGGAACTCACATTTACAATTCTATGCAGGGGTTCAAAAGAAGTAAACAAGAAGCGGGAACATCAAGTCTCTTCATGGGAAATGGAGCTAAGGTGCACGTAGTAGCTCAAGGAGACTTTATTTTGAAGCTTCCAAGTGGTTTGGAGCTTATTTTGAAAAATGTTTTGTATGCACCTGATTTATCTCGAAACATTATTTCTATATCCCGTTTGAAACAATATGGTTTTAATCTTAATTTCATTAATGATGATATCCATGTTTATTTAGATAATGTGTTTTATTTTAAGGCTTCGCCTTTGAATGGTATTTATGAATTGGTTCATGACGACACATCATACAATAGCTCAATGTTCCATGAAAACACCAAGAAACTCAAAAGGGATTTGAGTGATTCCTACTTATGGCATTGTCGCCTTGGTCAAATAAACAAGAATCGAATGCATACACTTAAAAAGAATGGACTTTTGAAATCAAATGAACCATTTGATGTATGTGAATCTTCTTTACAAGGCAAAATGACTAAAGCACCTTTCAAAGGGACCTATGAAAGGGCTAAAGACTTATTGGGATTGATACATTCGGATGTATGTGGACCCTTTAAGCCCATGACTAGGAAAGGTGAAAGATACTTCGTCACTTTCATTGATGACTTTAGTCGTTTCAGATATGTCTACTTGTTAAGACACAAGGACGAAACTTTTGAAGCATTCAAGGAATATCAAAATGAAGTAAAAATCAACTCAATAATATAATCAAGGTACTTCGTACCGATAGAGGAGGTGAATACCTAAGCGATGCTTTTCAAGATCATCTTAAAAGTTGTGGGATTATCTCGCAACTCACTCCTCCTGGAACACCCCAACTTAATGGAGTTTCTGAAAGGAGGAACCGAACCCTAATGGATATGGTTCGATCTATGATGGCTAGAAGCTCGTTACCTCTATCATTTTAGGGTTATTATCTATGCTCCGCGGCTCGTGTTCTAAATATGGCCCCAACCAAGAAAGTGGAACGAACTCCTTATGAGATGTGGTTTGGAAAACCTCCATCTCTATCATACTTAAAGGTATGGGGATGTGAAGCTTATCCTAAGTGTTACATCCCAAATAAGTTGAATGCTCGATCCACGAAGTGTATCTTCATAGGATATCACAAGGATGATATGGGATACTATTTCTATGATCCTTCCGAGCAGAATGTATTTGTTGTTCGGAAGGTTGAATTCCTTGAGACTAAGTTCCTAATGGAAGAAAATAGTGAAAGGAAGATAGATCTTGAAGAGGTTCAAGATCAAGTAGATGATACACAATTGGTTGACACTAGCACTCAACATGAAAATGTTGAGAATGATCAAATGGATGATCAAAATATACAAGACGTTCGCAGATCTGGTAAGATTAGAAATCCTCCTAAGAGATATGGGTTTCTCATGGATGGTTGCTATGTGGTTGATTTGGATGAACCAACAAACTACCAAGATGCTTTATCAAGGATTGATAAGGATAAATGGCAGGAAGCCATGAATGCTGAGATGCAATCCATGTATGACAACCAAGTTTGGGAACTTGTTGCACAACCTACTGGCTCAAGGCTAGTTGATTGTAAATGGCTTTTCAAAATGAAAACCGACATACATGGAAACTTGGATACATACAAAGCTAGACTTGTAGCAAAAGGTTTCACTCAAACTCAAGCGGTTGACTATGATGAAACTTTTTTGCCTGTGGCAATGCTAAAGTCTATTAGGATATTACTTGCCATTGCTGCTCAATATGATTATGAAATATAACAAATGGATGTCAAGACCGCTTTCCTAAATGGACATCTTGAGGAAGATGTCTATATGGTTCAGCCTGAAGGTTTTGTTGATCCGAAAAATCCTAAAAAGGTATGCAAGTTAAAGAAGTCAATCTACGGATTGAAAAAAGCATCTAGAATTTGGAATCGTCGTTTTAATGAGGAGGCCAAGAAATTTGGCTTCATTAAAAATGGTGATGAAGCTTGTGTATACAAGAAAGCTAGTGGGAGCACTATCATGTTCTTTATACTATATGCGGATGATATATTGTTATTTGGAAATGATATCCCGGCAATGCAAGGTGTTAAAACTTGGCTAAGTAAATGCTTCTCCATTAAGGATCTTGGAGAAGCACAATACATTTTGGGGATTGGGATCTACAGGGATAGATCCAAGAAACTGATAGGTTTGAATCAAAGTGCATACATTGAAAAAGGTCTTGAAAAGGTTCAAGATGGAGAACTCTAAGGAAGGTTTGGTACCTATTCAAAAGGGAACACTTCTCAGTTCATCTCAGTGCCCCACCACAAAAGATGAACAAGAGAGAATGAAGAAAGTCCCGTATGCATCTGCTATTGGGTCAATCATGTATATAATGATATGCACTAGACCAGATGTGTCATGTGCTCTTAGCCTGACAAGTAGATACTAGAATAACCCAAGAAACAGTCATTGGATTGCTGTGAAAAGTATATTGAAATACCTTAGGAGGAATAAGGATATGTTTCTTATATACGGGTCTGGTGAGGAGGAACTTGCTGTAAAAGGTTACGTAGACGCGAGTTTCCAAACTGATCGAAATGATTCTCGATCGCAATCCGGTTATGTCTTCACGTTAAATGGAGGTGCGGTCTCTTGGAAAAGTTCAAAATAGGATGTTGTTGCTTTATCCACTACAGAGTCAGAGTACATTGCCGCCTCATTGGCAGCTTAGGAAGCTGCATGGATGAAGAAATTCATCAACGACTTAGGAGTAGTCCCTTCCATTCAGGACCCTCTTGAGATCTTTGTGACATAGAGGGTGCGATTGCTCAAATCAAAGAACCTCGTTCTCACCAAAAGACCCATCACATTGAGCGGAGATTCAACTACATAAGGGATGAAGTTGAAAAGGGAAAGATATGTATTCTCAAAGTTCACACAGATCTTAATATAGAGGATCCTCTCACGAAGCTCTTACATGGAGCAAAACATGCAGGACATGTTTGTGCATTAGGGCTTCGATATTCTAGTGATTGGTCATGATCTGTTTTAAGTATTGTAACAAAACAAAATTGTTCAAACTCATTAATATAATTATGGTATTAATTTATTTTGAGTCAAGTTCCTTTTTTGCATATTTTATCCATGAATAAGAAATTAGTCTAAATTCCGTAGTCGATCACATTTGTGGGAGCAAGTGTGAGGTTTAGACTATTATGAACTTGGATTGGTATACATTCACGGGATGAATGTGGGGCAAGGTTGTAACCAAGGTTCATAGATATTTGTGGGATACAAATATTGGAAGACCCGCCCTCAAGATTTACTAAATAGAGCATTTGTGGTTGATCACATGTAATCTTGAGTAAAGGCGAATATCATTGTATCCTCTAACCTGAGATACATATTGGGTTCAGATATTTACCAAGTATTGTGCCTTGATTCTTTCCTTCGCTATTCTGAAATATGGTAGTTCATAAGGAAGAGCTCAGGTGTAATACAAAGTATATATCTAGGACGTATGTAGTCAAGATGGAATTCGTCCCTCTTATTCGTTGAGAGTCAGATGTCTAAGGCCTGATAAAGTTAAATCTAGAAGAGAGTGATCACTCTGTATCTCTTGGATTTAACATGACATCTAGGACGAAAAGTTATAATGAAAGATTCACCTATTCATATTCGAGATGGGAACTCAAAAGGGATGATGTTATTGAATGGCACAAAGTCATAACATATTGGGGGTGATGGACGGTCGTTAGGTGGTATTCATCACTTGCATTAATTTCTTATGTTTCTCGTGCAAGTGGGAGATTGAAGGTATATCGTATGCCCGAGAGACATATTAAATTAATGTGGCTAATATGTTTTGATCCAAGTCGGGTCATACCCAATAACAAGCTTACTGACACCTTATTTGTATTTGATCTTAACGATTGGATCATTGATTAAATACGCGACACTTGAATTTTAAGAAAAATGGTTTTCTATAATAATAATATTACTTGATGTGTATATAAATTATGGAATAATTTATATAATAAGAATTTAATTATTTATAGGTTAAATAATTAATAAAGTTATGTTACATTTTATAAAACTGGTTTTATAAAATAAATTAAACATAACTTATAATATGGAATTCATAAAATGAGTTTTATAAATAAGTATACATAATTTATAAAATGCAAGTTTATAAAATGTGTTTTATAAAATCTAATTTTATAAAAACAAGTTTATAAATGTGCAAGTTTATAAAAATATCTCTAGTTTATAAAATCATTTTATAATAATGTGAGTGGCATGGGAAGTGAAGCAAGCATGCTTTGACTAGCCATTTGAGTGGTTGATTCCATATTCAAGGTGCATATGTACCAAGGCATTTGCAAGACCTAAGAGATACATGCAAACAGATCAAACTAGCAAAAAAATTCGGCTCTCCCCTTGCTGTTTGGCCGTGAGCTTTTGAAGCAAGAAAGGGTGTTCTTAATTTGTTTTTGCAAGCTAATTTAAGTGTCTAAGAAATCCTAACTAAAAGCAAAGGTGTTGGGTTTAAAAGCTTGGGGTATTACAACTTGAGGCTTCATCTTTTGGAGCTCCATTCTTCATCATCATCTTGCTCACTTGAAAACTACCCTCAACTAGCTTGAGGAGGTATATATCTTACTTCCTTGTTCTTATATGTAAGCATATGTTTCAAGACTTTATATTAACATGGAATTTAACTAAATGGCTAAACATATAAACATGAACTTAACATTATGCTTCCGCTTGCTTTAACTCGAATTTAATTGATTTTGTAATTATGTTAACCATAAGAACATGTTTTATGAACTTGTTAAATTCCATCAATATATATATATATATATATATATATATATATATATATATATATATATATATATATATATATATATATATATATATATATATATATATATACATATATATATATATTCTGCAGATGTAACATAGATTTAATGAGTTAATATTAAATTATACTCATTTAATTTACGGTTGGAATTTTAATTGAGAGATCCCTAAAACTTTAGAATTTACATTATCTTCGCTGAGTATTTCTTCCTCTTGAATGAAATTATGAATTACTACTTCATTATTCATCTATTGATATCTCTTTGGTGAATGATGTTGGTGTTTGTGGAATTTTTGTGAACATTACAAGACACGAATGATGTTTCTAGAAAGTTTCGAGTACATCGAAAATGAAAGTGTAAAACCAAACATGTATTTGAATAATACACTTGATTTATTATGAAATGGAATCTATTAAGTTTAAGCAGGGATTATAGTTACCGATTGTTAAGTCGTTAACGAAGGATGTACATCATAGCATATTAGTAATATGAATTAATCGGGTAGTACCTACCAGTTAAAAATTCACACGTAATAGCTTAGTACGAAAAGATTTGTTATGGTTTCAAAGTTTATATATATAAGATTTACATACTTCATAACTCATTGATATGACATACTTGTTGTTGATTTGTGATGATGTCCGCGGTGATTATGGAACTGGCGGAGAGTGTGATGTTTTAGGTGCTGCTGGTGTTGACGATGCTGACGGTACTGACATGTTGGTGATGCTGACGGTACTGTTGATGCTGCTTGTATAACAAGTCTAGCTTGTAAATCGCGCACCATTCCTGTCAGGGTTTTACTTCACTATTTCTATCCGCCCACTCATCTGATTTACAATTTGAACCAGAATATATAATTTCTAAAACTTTTAGAAACCACATATTCTCTGCAGAATATTTTTTTTCCGATGAAGTTATGAATCAATACTTCATCGTTTGTTGTTGTTGGTATTCCTTGGTATCTACAGGGCGTATGACATTGATGCTCGTGGGACAGATTGTGAAGTGGAGGTTCGCGATGCAGTTGTTGTTGGTGGTGGTAATGGTACTGTTGGTGTTGTTGTCGGTGGTACTGCTGATGTTGGTGGTGCTTGTGATGCCTGAAAGTTGTGCCTTGATAGTGCTCTAAATGAACATATATTTAGTATCAATATCCTTCCGAAATGACAAGAATTTAGTTGTAATTGTTCCATATTCAAGTAATATTCGTTTATATTAAATAAGTGCGAAGACAAAAGGCGAAAACGAGATTTGAAGACGGAAAGGTCCAAAATGCTCAAATGTACAAGATACAATTAAAATGGTTCAAATTATTGATGAGGAACGTCTAAAAATAACAAGAGTACAAGTTACGAAACGCAAAGTACACGATATAAAATAGTACGCAAGGACGTCTGAAAATCCGGAACCGGGACCCTAGCCAAGAAGAAACGCCCGACGCAATGGACCAAAAATATCTAGTCTACTATGCACATAAATATAATATAATATATAAATAATTATTAAAATTATTTATATTTTATATATATTTAATAAATATGTCGACGAACAAGAAGACAAAAGATATGTGAGCTGTCCAGCGTGGCCATGCGAGTCGCATGGCAAATAGGCATAAACCCATGCGAGTCGCATGAGGATCAGAATCAGCTCACATTCTATAAATTGCCAGTTTTTCGTTCGTTTTTAACACACCACACACATAATAATAATAATACTCTGTAATAAATAAATATATATAATATATATAGTATAGTGTAGTTTTATATTAGATTAGTTCGGGTTATGTAAAGGTTATTTTACGGGTTTTAAAGTTGGAGCTCTGTCCGTGTAACACTACGCGATAAATAATCAATGTAAGCTATGTTCTTCTTTTTAAATTAATGTCTCGTACTTAAGTTATTATTATGCTTATTTAAAACGAAGTAATCATGATGTTGGGCTAATTACTAAAATTGGGTAATTGGGCTTTGTACCATAATTGGGGTTTGGACAAAAGAACGACACTTGTGGAAATTAGACTATGGGCTATTAATGGGCTTTATATTTGTTTAACTAAATGATAGTTTGTTAATGTTAATATAAAGATTTACAATTGGGCGTCCCTATAAATTACCATATACACTCGATCGGACACGATGGGCGGGGTATTTATATGTACGAATAATCGTTCATTTAACCGGACACGGGAATGGATTAATAGCCACTAGAATAATTAAAACAGGGGTGAAATTACATTCAAGGGTAATTGGTGTAATTGTTAACAAAGTAGTAAAACCTTGGTTTACACACAGTCGATAACCTGGTGTATTCATTAAACAAAGTATTAAAACCTTGTTACAATTCGAATCCCCAATTAGTTGGAATATTTAACTTCGGGTATAAGAATAATTTGATGAGGACACTCGCACTTTAAATTTATGACCGATGGACTGTTATGGACAAAAACCAGACGGACATATTAAATAATCCAGGACAAAGGACAATTAACCCATGGGCATAAAATTAAAATCAACACGTCAAACATCATGATTACGGAAGTTTAAATAAGCATAATTCTTTTATTTCATATTTAATTTCCTTTATTTTATATTTAATTGCACTTCTAATTATCGCACTTTTATTTATTGTTATTTAATCGCACTTTTAATTATCGTACTTTTTAATTATCGCAATTTTATTTTATCGCATTTTTATTATTCGCAATTTCATTATCGTTATTTACTTTACGCTTTAATTTAAGTCTTGTATTTATTTTATATTTTACATTAGGTTTTAACTGCGACTAAAATCTTAAAATCGACAAACCGGTCATTAAACGGTAAAACCCCCACTTTTATATATTATTATATATATATTTATATATTTTTGTACAAATATAATTATATAAAAATAAGTGTTTCATAAGCCCGTCTCCCTGTGGAACGAACCGGACTTACTAAAAACTATACTACTCCGCGACTAGGTACACTGCCTATTGTGTTGTAGCAAGGTTTTGGTATATCCCACTCGATAAATAAATAATTAAAACTTGTCATAATTTGTAGCATTTCGTATTAAAAATATAGTATATTTCGTAACCCCACGCTACGACATCAAGTTTTTGGCGCCGCTGCCGGGGAGTCGGCGAAATATTTATTTACATTTTTAGAAAAAACAATATAAAATCTAAAAAAAAAAAAAAAAAAAAAAAATTTTAAAACCGAAAAAAAAATATACTTATATATATTTTTAAGATTTTTATTTACAAAATTATCAAATATTTCTATTTTTAGTTTTATAAAAATATAAGTTTTTATTTAAACTATATAAATATTTTATATTAAATTTTAAAACAGAAAAATTAAAAAATAGAAAAACAGAAAAAAAAATAAAAAAAAAATAATAAGTAATCGGGCCAAGGTACTGTAGCAGCCCAACTTTTGGCCTGGATCCGAACACCATGCGAGTCGCATGATATTTCAACTAAACCCCATGCGAGTCGCATGAGGTCTTCTGACAGGCCACCATTCTACCCTAATTTCGCATTTATTACGGATTTTATTATTATTATTATTATAAACCCTAATCTATTTATTATTATTATATTTCAGTTTTTAATTAGTTATTATTACTTATAATTAGTTTTATTTTATTTAAAATTAATACTTTTATAATATAAATATAAAAATAATATTTTTATAAAAATATATAATTTTATCAACTTTTTATTTTCCTTTATATTTTGTATCTTTTATTTATTTTTAGCGTAATTTTTGTATTTTTATCATTCGTGCTTAGTTTTAAGTCTAGTTTTTGCCGTAGTTTCATTTTTATTTCTAGAATTTTTAGGCATTGCCGTAAAATCCCTTAAGTGCTTATTCCTTAGACTAAGATTTAGGTGCTTTAGAATTTTGCGACGCCGTTTTTCGCTTTAGTTTTAAATAGATTTTAGTGCCTTTAAGTAATTGCGGATTTCCTATAGAATTGCTTCTAAGCCTTAATACCTTTAGGCACAACTTTTTAGATTTAGTTTTTAGACTTTTAAGTTCCGACGTTTTATTTTCTTATTTTTATTTTTCGACGCCTATTTTTCTACCTTTTTATTTTTTCGACACTTTTCGACGCGCAATCTATTTCTTTCTTATTTCTCGACGCTTTAGTTTTCTAGGACTTAGAAATTTTCTCTACTTCTTATCTAATTCTCAAAACGGAAAGAAAAATTATTTAAGCGGCTAAGTTAATGGACGTTGACATTTTTCTGGTTCGTAGTAATAGTTGGATTTGTTAGTGGCTAGTTGTGGGCTTCCGATTTAAAGGGTCCTGGCTACCTGCTGCATCTTTTGGCTATTCGAAACGTGGGCAAAAATCAGAAAAGTCTATTAATTGGACAACTTATATAAGTTTTTCTATTTTTATAACTAATAGGATCATTTGTGAATGTAGCTAAAATTTGGCCGTCGCAATAAAATGGAAAATTTTGAAAACAAGGCCTTGGAAACTCTTTTTGAACTCCAAAATCAATTAAATCAATACTCTCAACCGAGTGTTGATGACAATTCGTTCAGTCAATCTTGGATCACAAATGACGAAACAATAACTGGTTGTGAAATCTGTGGAGATTATCACTCAACATGGGAATGTTATTATTACGTTCCTATGGAAAATTACGTACCCACAGAACCTGAATGGAACGATTATGAAGAACGCAATTCAAACTGGGATTATTCCCAAGAATATATCCAAACTCAACAACCAGAAGACGAGGAAAATTACGTGTCCGAAAATTCTTTAGACAATATGAAAATCAAACTCGAAGAACTTGATGCTCAAAAGGAACAAATGAGAGAGTTTGTAAACCGGCAAGCTAAAACTCTATCAGATTACACACCTGTTGATCTGAGGAGTCGTGTGCAAGAAAATCTCAAATCATCGAATTTTGATGAATTCGGGAGCTCCGAAATCACCAACTATCCCGATGATACTTTTTATTCAGTCTTACCAAATTCACAACATATCGACACATTAGCCTCTACCGACGAAATAATCAATCCATCAATGGAGGATGAAGAAGAAGAAAGGGTGACAAATTGGTACTCTTGGGAAAACGATAACGTTGAAAATTTTACCCCCGAGGCCAAACCGAACTTTACCATCCCACAACTTTCCAACCCAATATTCTCAATAGACGAGTCATCTACTGAAGATGAACTACGAGCTGTAATAGATAATGACACCTCGGATTTCACCCAATTGGGTAATAGAGGTGAAAACTTTAATCCCGAGAATAAACGGAAGGACACTTTTGGAATTGACCACCCTATAGATATAAGTATGTCGGTGTATATCGATCCATTTGACCAAGAACCAGAAAAGAGACATATCCATTTACTAAAAGCTACACTTAAAAAAGAATTAAGTAGTGACGATCGGGTGAGTCTAAACTTTAAACCCATTGATATATTATACACCACCCGAGATGCAAATAACTGGCTCACTATTTTAATTCGTGGAACTTATTCCACCGATTTCACATGTCGTCAGCTAAGTGTGGGGAAGTCTAACCCCACTTAACGTTAAATTAGGGGTTCGGGTTAGTGCATAACTCGTTAATAAACATGCATAATAAATTAGGGTAAAAGATGCATTTTCAAAGATTAGCAAACAGTTCAGAAAAGCAACCATTTTTGAAGAAAAACATGTGTGATAATACAAGAAGGAATGAACGATGAGGCGCGCCATCTATCATTCGTCGAGCTTTGTAAGTACAAACTAGGTATTCTTAATCACTTTTCTACACTAATCACCCTCATGAATTTATAATTAGAGTCTGATTTCATGCAAATGAGGGCATTGCATGATCTCAAGTGTGGGGAAGGGTTATAAATTCTCTCGGGTTTACACTTGGTTTATTTGCCAAATTTTGTGAAAATTTGAAAAAAATTTCAACTAAATGAATTTAAAATCATGTTTATACATATTTATGAACGATGAAAACTAGGTGTTAATACCGAAATTATCGTTACCTTAAAAAGGACATAAATTGAGAAACAACCCAAAACGCTTGAATTCATTTAAGAATGGAATAGAAGAGAATAAAAAGGCAAAGAAATAAACTAAGTGTGGGGAGAACGTACCAAGTTATTCAATTAAAAATTATCTATCACATGTTTCTGTAAAGTTATTGCAGGTGCTTTTGTTTTGAACTAAATTAATAGTTTTACCCGGTTTATTGTGATACTTTTGAAAGAAAGATGGATCTACACGATGAATCAATTCCATCATTAGAAGGAAGTAAAGTCTTCCGAAAAAGACACGCGCTTCTTGATTTAGGTCATGAAGTTGTCGTCCAGACCAGCTGTAGGTTGACGAAAAATCTAGAAAAGTCATCACTAAAATCGGCTGGAAATCCACGGACCTCAGCATCAAACAGGGTCGCCAAGTGGTCAGATTTATCCTAACCATGAGAAGGATTTATCTCGTACAATGGGGGGGCACCGTGCAAATTAGCTTGATAAGACTAATGAATCAGATCCCCAGAAAGGATAATCTCCTTAAAGATTAAAAATCAGCTTTTAAGACTGATATTACTCAATCCTTGAGATTGACCTTAAAGATTGAGAATTCAAACTCATGGAATTCAATGATATCTAAACTCGAGCTTGAACGAGAAAATATTTTGATCAAAAATACAAACCGATTTGTTTTCTGAAAATCCATTTTAAATGCGTTCATTACCATTGAACGTTAAATCGTAGGAATTCACCTGGAATTCATTAGGTCACCTGAACCAAATCGGGTGTCAACCGTAAGAACGGTGGTTGCATAGCATGGTCGGACACAGGACCTTGTGCCAGACCGAAAAATCATAGGATGATCTTTACTATTGCTCCTACCAAGGATAGTACTAGCATCCGACACGTAATTAGACCATGAACAAATGCATGTCACGGGACATTGCCTTAACAGTTTCTTGTTCATCGCTTTCCTTTACAACCGGACGGTAGTTTACCGAAAGGTAATATACGGAACAAGTAAACTGGATGTGTGCTTTCCGATACCGGGATAGCAGTGGATTACACGAACCTAAAAGTTTTTAGCCAAAATATTGATCCACAAATATATTTTGCAACACCGATGGTGGGTCAAATCAGAAAACTTGTCTAGGGTAAAAGCTAGAATGAATTTTCAAAAGATCAAATGTTTTCATAAAGATCCAATTTCCTTAAGGATCTAAATTTTTATAGTCATGTGGGACTGTAAACCTCCTTTCAAATGTGCACTTTGCTTTGGAAACCGAAAGTAAATCGGCTATTTGATTGCCAGTGTCGTTGACCTAAACCCGAGGCAACTATAAAAGACACACCCACCTTTAACCACATCGTTACTATCATTGTTTATACCGCTCTATCAAAATCACTGATGTACAAAGTGTGAAGAATAAAGAAGTGATTCGTATGTTTTTATTTCAAGACTGTATTGCTTGAGGACAAGCAACGTTCAAGTGTGGGGATATTTGATAGTGCTCTAAATGAACATATATTTAGTATCAATATCCTTCCGAAATGACAAGATTTTAGTTGTAATTGTTCCATATTCAAGTAATATTCGTTTATATTAAATAAGTGCGAAGACAAAAGGCGAAAACGAGATTTGAAGACGGAAAGGTCCAAAATGCTCAAATGTACAAGATACAATTAAAATGGTTCAAATTATTGATGAGGAACGTCTAAAAATAACAAGAGTACAAGTTACGAAACGCAAAGTACACGATATAAAATAGTACGCAAGGACGTCTGAAAATCCGGAACCGGGACCCGAGCCAAGAAGAAACGCCCGACGCAATGGACCAAAAATATCTAGTCTACTATGCACATAAATATAATATAATATATAAATAATTATTAAAATTATTTATATTTTATATATATTTAATAAATATGTCAACGAACAAGAAGACAAAAGATATGTGAGCTGTCCAGCGTGGCCATGCGAGTCGCATGGCAAATAGGCATAAACCCATGCGAGTCGCATGAGGATCAGAATCAGCTCACATTCTATAAATTGCCAGTTTTTCGTTCGTTTTTAACACACCACACACATAATAATAATAATACTCTGTAATAAATAAATATATATAATATATATAGTATAGTGTAGTTTTATATTAGATTAGTTCGGGTTATGTAAAGGTTATTTTACGGGTTTTAAAGTTGGAGCTCTGTCCGTGTAACACTACGCGATAAATAATCAATGTAAGCTATGTTCTTCTTTTTAAATTAATGTCCCGTACTTAAGTTATTATTATGCTTATTTAAAACGAAGTAATCATGATGTTGGGCTAATTACTAAAATTGGGTAATTGGGCTTTGTACCATAATTGGGGTTTGGACAAAAGAACAACACTTGTGGAAATTAGACTATGGGCTATTAATGGGCTTTATATTTGTTTAACTAAATGATAGTTTGTTAATGTTAATATAAAGATTTACAATTGGGCGTCCCTATAAATTACCATATACACTCGATCGGACACGATGGGCGGGGTATTTATATGTACGAATAATCGTTCATTTAACCGGACACGGGAATGGATTAATAGCCACTAGAATAATTAAAACAGGGGTGAAATTACATTCAAGGGTAATTGGTGTAATTGTTAACAAAGTAGTAAAACCTTGGTTTACACACAGTCGATAACCTGGTGTATTCATTAAACAAAGTATTAAAACCTTGTTACAATTCGAATCCCCAATTAGTTGGAATATTTAACTTCGGGTATAAGAATAATTTGATGAGGACACTCGCACTTTAAATTTATGACCGATGGACTGTTATGGACAAAAACCAGACGGACATATTAAATAATCCAGGACAAAGGACAATTAACCCATGGGCATAAAATTAAAATCAACACGTCAACCATCATGGTTACGGAAGTTTAAATAAGCATAATATATTTTATTTCATATTTTATTGCACTTTTAATTATCGCACTTAAATTATCGTCATTTATATTTTTCATTAGGTTTTAATTGTGACTTAAAATATAAATTCGACAAACCGGTCATTAAACGGTAAAACCCCACTTTTATATATTATTATATATTGTTGTACAAAAATATTTATATAAAAATAAGTGTTTCATAAGCCCGTCTTCCTGTGGAACGAACCGGACTTACTAAAAACTATACTACTCTACGATTAGGTACACTGCCTATAGTGTTGTAGCAAGGTTTAGGTATATCCCATCTGTAAATAATTAAAACTTGTGTAATTTGTAACGTATTTCGTAGTAAAATATAGTACTATCACGTACCCCCACGCTACAACATCATGCCTCGTATTCTCCAAAGCCACTACTCGAGCGTGAAGCTCGTTGACTTCTTCTATTACATTGGAATGATTGGCTGTTCGGACGAGTGGATGAATAAGATCTAGGATTTGAGATAGTATGTAATCGTGACGAGATACTCCAGAAATGAGAGAGAAAATAGTGTTTCGGACAGGTTCGCCAGTAAGTGCTTCAGGTTCTTCGCCAAGAAGGAAATGGGGTGGATGGAAAGGATCACCTTCTTCTTGTCTTCAATGATTAAGTAGACTGTGAACTCATCCCTAATTCATCCAAAATAGATGATGGCTAATTGGTTGATCTATTCCGGTGACACTGCTTTCAGAGCTCGAGTGGAAATCCATATCGGAATCCGAGGAACTTGAACGGGTTGCGGCATCCATCTTGTATCGTTAGGGAAATGATTTTTGATATGAAATAGATTATAGAATTTAGATTCGTATTTTTCAATACATAATTTACATATGTATATATAATACCAAAATTCCATAAATCACAGAGGAATCTTTGGAAGATGTCAGGTAAAGTTTACAGTAACAGATATGCTAAGATATGAATTCGTCTATACACTATCTATGCAATAAATGCTGTAAGACGTGTCTAGACTAGGAATGATAAGCAGGTAATTTCTGACATGACATGATAAACAAAACTTTTGACATGCATACACGATCGAAGTCCAGACTCACTAATGCATCTTAACAACTATCAGTTAGATACACTAATGCAAGACCTGGTTCGCTAAGACCACCGCTCTGATACCAACTGAAAGGACCCGTTCATATCGATTATAAACGATTCACAATAGTTGATTATATTACGAGGTACTGACCTCTATATGTTACATTTTACAAACATTGCATTCTTATTAAAAGACAAACTTTCATTTCAACGAAAGTTTACAAATATGCATACCAATGATATTATCGTGTTTCTCAAATATAACTGACTAGTCTGTCATTCATCTATTAACAATCTTTTTGAACTCAAATGATTTGAATGAAACGACTTTTGAAATATGCCATGAATGACTCCAAGTAATATCTTTAAAATGAGCAAATGCACAGCGGAAGATTTCTTTAATACCTGAGAATAAACATGCTTAAAAGTGTCAACCAAAAGGTTGGTGAGTTCATTAGTTTATCGTAAACATTCATTTCCATGATTTTAATAGACCACAAGATTTCAAATATTTAACCGCACACGTAACCCGTGTACAAAACATGATACACATAACTTGTGTATAAAAATCATTCATATGGTGAACACACTGGTAACCGACATTAACAAAATGCATCTAGAATATCCCCATCATTCCGGGACTCTCATCGAACATGATAAAATCGAAGTACTAAAGCATCCGTAACCCGGATGGGGTTTGTTAGGCCCAATCGATCTATCTTTAGGATTAGAGTCAATTAGGGTTTCTGTTCCCTAATTCTTAGATTAGCAGACTAAAAAGGGTGATATTCGGTATAATAATCCAACCATAGAATGTAGTTTCAAGTACTTGTGTCTATTTCGTAATACAGTTATAAAAGCAGCGCATGTATTCTCAATCCCAAAAATATATATTGCAAAAGCATTTAAAAAGGGAGCAAATGAAACTCACGATACTGTATTTCGTAGCAATAATGCAAATGACGGCACTGAACAAGTGCAGGGTTGACCTCGGATTCACGAACCTATATTAAGTATATATATTTATATGTTGGTCAATATCTGTCTAACAATTTAGGTCAAGTCGTAGTGTATCACAATCCCAATGCTCGAGTCCGACATGCAAAAGTTAACAAAAGTCAACTTGACCCAAAATGACTTCCAGAATCTATACATGTTTATTATATAATTGAAATATAGTAGTTTTATATATTTAAATATATTTATCAGATTTTATTAGAGTAAATAATACAAGTCATTCATTAATAAATAAAAATTTATATTAAAATTTATATATGATAAAAATATACTTTTATATATCTCAAGTAATAAAATTTATAAAGTTCACTTAATATTATAAAAATATAATGATATGTATTATTAATGTAATTATATTACGTGTGGTAAAATATCTTTGTATTACATATTTATTTGATAAAATAATATTGATAATAATAATGAGTAAAAGTTGTATTATTTTGTAATAATAATAATTATTATTATTATTCTATTATTAATAATAATAACAATATTTATTTACTAATGATGATATTAATTATAATAAAATGTTAATTCTAATCATGATAATTTTAATAATAATGATACTTTTAATATTAACTGTAATAATAATAATATTTTATATAAAAATAATAATTCTATTCAAAATGATAATTTTTAATAATAATAATACTAAAATGATAATAATAATGATATTTTATAATAACAATGATATTTCTATTAAAAATGATAATTTTAATAAAAATGATAGTTTTAATATTAATGATACTTTTAATAATAATAATGATGATAAAAATAATGAAAATGATATTTTTATCTAAATAAATTATCTTACAATATTTTAATTTCATCATGATACTTATACTCATTATTTCCTAATCGATTTGTTTAATAGCTTTTAGTGTATGTTTGGCGAGCAGCTTTTTGGAGCGTTTTGAAGCTTTTGAAGCTTTTAGCTTTTAGGAAAAAGCTCATATATAATTAAAAAGCTTTGTCTGGTAAACAAGTGCTTAAAGCTTTTAATAAAGTTAAAAAGCTCTTATATGAAACGCTTATGTAAGTAGCGTTTAGAATCAAGAGAAGCTTGTTGGAGTTCATTTTACTTGAATACTCATATTAATATATCATGATTCATGAATCGTCCATAAAGTGATGGTTATCTAATAGAGTTATGGTTATCCAATACAAGATGGAGATATCCAATTGAGTTCTTTTTTCATGTTATATACGTATTAAATATTATCAATTATTAATTAAATTAATAATATGTATAATGATTAAATTATCAACACTGTTATTATTTTTTTATTTTTTTCAAAACCGATTAACATTATACTGAAAAGTCCCGTTCATATTGATTATAAACGTTCCATATTAATTGATTTCGTTGCGAGGTTTTGACCTCTATATGAGACGTTTTTCAAAGACTGCATTCATTTGTAAAACAACCATAACCTTTATTTTATTAATAAAGGTTTCAAAAGCATTACGTAGATTATCAAATAATGATAATCTAAAATATACTATTTACACACGACCATTACATAATAGTTTACAATAGAAATATATTACATCGACATATGTTTCTTGAATGCAGTTTTTACATAATATCATACAAACATGGACTCCAAATCTTTTCCTTATTTTAGTATGCAACAGCGGAAGCTCTTAATATTCACCTGAGAATAAACATGCTTTAAACGTCAACAAAAAATGTTGGTGAGTTATAGGTTTAACCTATATATATCAAATCGTAACAATAGACCACAAGATTTCATATTTCAATATACATCCCATACATAGAGATAAAAATCATTCATATGGTGAACACCTGGTAACCGACATTAACAAGATGCATATATAAGAATATCCCCATCATTCCGGGACACCCTTCGGATATGATATAAATTTCGAAGTACTAAAGCATCTGGTACTTTGGATGGGGTTTGTTAGGCCCAATAGATCTATCTTTAGGATTCGCATCAATTAGGGTGTCTGTTCCCTAATTCTTAGATTACCAGACTTAATAAAAATGGGCATATTCGATTTCGATAATTCAACCATAGAATGTAGTTTCACGTACTTGTGTCTATTTTGTAAATCATTTATAAAACCTGCATGTATTCTCATCCCAAAAATATTAGATTTTAAAAGTGGGACTATAACTCACTTTCACAGATTTTTACTTCGTCGGGAAGTAAGACTTGGCCACTGGTCGATTCACGAACCTATAACAAATATGTACATATATATCAAAGTATATTCAAAATATATTTACAACACTTTTAATACATTTTGATGTTTTAAGTTTATTAAGTCAGCTGTCCTCGTTAGTAACCTACAACTAGTTGTCCAACGTTAGATGTACAGAAAAAAATTGATATATATTATCTTGAATCAATCCACGACCCAGTGTATACACGTCTCAGGCTAGATCACAACTCAAAGTATATATATTTTTGGAATCAACCTCAACCCTGTATAGGTAACTCCCACATTACTGCATATATAGTGTCTATGGTTGTTCCAAATAATAGATACACATGGGTCGATATGATATGTCAAAACATTTGCATACGCGTCTATGGTATCCCAAGATTACATAATATATTAGAATACATGTATAATACAATATAAGTTAGCTAGGATATGATTAATATAGATTTGTTACCAATTTTCACGTTGCTACAACAAGAAAAATTATCCAATCTTGTTTTACCCATAACTTCTTCATTTTAAATCCGTTTTGAGTGAATCAAATTGCTATGGTTTCATATTGAACTCTATTTTATGAATCTAAACAGAAAAAGTATAGATTTATAGTCAGAAATATAAGTTACAAGTCGTTTTTTTAAAGGTAGTCATTTCAGTCGAAAGAACGACGTCTAGATGACCATTTTAGAAAACATACTTCCACTTTGAGTTTAACCATGATTTTTGGATATAGTTTCATGTTTATAAGAAAAATCATTTTCCCAGAAGAACAACTTTTAAATCAAAGTTTATCATAGTTTTTAATCAACTAACCCAAAACAGCCCGTGGTGTTACTACGACGGCGTATGTCCGGTTTTACAGTGTTCTTCGTGTTTCCAGGTTTTAAATCATTAAGTTAGCATATCATATAGATATAGAACATGTGTTTAGTTGATTTTAAAAGTCAAGTTAGAAGGATTAACTTTTGTTTGCGAACAATTTTAGAATTAACTAAACTATGTTCTAGTGATTACAAGTTTTAACCTTCGAATAAGATAGCTTTCTATGTATGAATCGAATGATGTTATGAACATCATTACTACCTCAAGTTTTCTGGATAAAGCTACTGGAAATGAGAAAAATGGATCTAGCTTCAAAGGATCCTTGGATGGCTTGAAAGTTCTTGAAGCAGAATCATGACACGAAAACAAGTTCAAGTAAGATTTTCACTCGAAATAAGATTGTTATAGTTATAGAAATTGAATCAAAGTTTGAATATGAGTATTACCTTGTATTAGAAAGATATATTACTATAAATAATAAAGATTTCTTGAGGTTGGATGATCACTCTACAAGATTGGAAGTAAGCTAGCAAACTTGGAAGTATTCTTGATTTTATGAAACTAGAACTTGTAGAATTTATGAAGAACACTTAGAACTTGAAGATAGAACTTGAGAGAGATTAATTAGATGCAGAAAATTGAAGAATGAAAGTGTTTGTAGGTGTTTTTGGTCGTTGGTATATGGATTAGATATAAAGGATGTGTAATTTTGTTTACATGTAAATAAGTCATGAATGATTACTCATATTTTTGTAATTTTATGAGATATTTCATGCTAGTTGCCAAATGATGGTTCCCACATGTGTTAGGTGACTCACATGGGCTAAGAGCTGATCATTGGAGTGTATATACCAATAGTACATACATCTAAAAGCTGTGTATTGTACGAGTACGAATACGGGTGCATACGAGAAGAATTGTTGATGAAACTGAACGAGGATGTAATTGTAAGCATTTTTGTTAAGTAGAAGTATTTTGATAAGTGTCTTGAAGTCTTTTGAAAGTGTATGAATACATATTAAAACACTACATGTATATACATTTTAACTGAGTCGTAAAGTCATCGTTAGTCGTTACATGTAAGTGTTGTTTTGAAACCTTTAGGTTAACGATCTTGTTAAATGTTGTTAACCCATTATTTATTAAATCAAATGAGATGTTAAATTATTACATTATCATGATATCATGATGTATTAATATATCTTAATATGATATATATACATTAAATGTCGTTACAACGATAATCGTTACATATATGTCTTGTTTCAAAATCATTAAGTTAGTAGTCTTGTTTTTACATATGTAGTTCATTGTTAATATACTTAATGATATGTTTACTTATCATAATATCATGTTAACTATATATATATATATATATATATATATATATATATATATATATATATATATATATATATATATATATCCATATCTATGTCATCATATAGTTTTTACAAGTTTTAACGTTCGTGAATCGCCGGTCAACTTGGGTGGTCAATTGTCTATATGAAACCTATTTCAATTAATCAAGTCTTAACAAGTTTGATTGCTTAACATGTTGGAAACATTTAATCTTGTAAATATCAATTTCATTTAATATATAAAAACATGGAAAAGTTTGGGTCACTACATATATAATAATTAAAAATATTCATAAAATATAAATATGAAATCCCCCAAAAACATACAATACTATGCGAAACGACCGAGGTCGACTAAAACAACCAACCTAACATATGCTCGCCACTTTTAACTATCGAGCTCAAGTGTTTGTTAATAATGATTATGCTTCATTAAATTAAAATGAAGATATTTAATATTAAGTGTTTTTTTTTCCGTGTCCATTTTTGTCATTTTATATTTTTTCTAACAGCTACCAGCTACTTTATCAAACATATAAATATATATTTAAAAAGCTTCAGCTTTCAGCTTTCAACTAACAGCTAACAGCTACAAGTTTTCAGCTACCAGCTCTAGCTACCAGCTAGTTTTGCCAAATATACCCTTAGTCCTCTTTTATATCGTATTCATAATAATGATAATAATAGTAATCATAATAATTAGATGATACTAATAATAATAATAATTATAATTATAATAATAATAATGATAATTCTAATAATTATTATAATGATAATAATAATAATAATAATAATAATAATAATAATCATAATAATCATAATAATCATAATAATAATATTAATAATAACCTTAGTGATAATAATGATAGTATTAATAATAACAATAACAATTTAATGATAATACTTATATTGATAACGATAATGATAATAATAATAATAATAATTATTAGATAATAATAATAATGACTATATTAATAATAATAACAATAATATTAGAATTAATGATAATTCAGTTGACCATATCTTTTAATCCGTTCATCGAAACCACACGATTCCTAAATGAAAAGTTATTAATTTTTCGTCAGCTTTCCATCGACATGCATATTATATACTTTATATCAGTAGCATATGTATCAAATTCGTGATTCATCATAAACTATCTAACGATGAAATTAAGCATACAAGCATGCATAATCATATATACTCGAGCACTAGTCAGGGATACACTATTAATATATAAAAGATGGGATATGAATGCTCACGTATCAATATTGTGATTCAATATTGTAGGAAAAGTACGTAGACGCAACAGAGATGATAAACACTAGTTTGACCTCACGAACAATACCCCCGAGCAATACCCATAACCTCCATAGCTATAACCCATAATTTCCTTAGCTCTATCCCGTTCGAAAAACTCATTTGAAATAACTTGCCCATAACATCGTCGTAGTATTTTATGTAAAATAGTTAATAATACTAATAATAATAATACAATTAATAATAATTGTATTAATCTTAATAATAATAATAATAATAATAATAATAATAATAATAAAAATAATAATAATAAAAATAATTTTAATAATTTTAATAATTTTAATATATATATATATATATATATATATATATATATATATATATATATATATATATATATATATATATATATATATATATATATATATATATAGAGTAGAGAGAATGCGAGATAGATTTAATGAATTGGAATCAGAAAACGAGCGAGCTTTATAGACATTTTTGCCACCAGCCTCCCATGTGATCGCATGGGATTTAGGCTATATGGCCATGTGATCGCATGGCCTCCTCTGGCAGCTCACTTCCCACTTATTTGAGGGCTGCCGACACCGTTTAAATAATAATAATATATATATTAATAATTAATAATCTATATAATTATTTATATAATATATAATATTCATGTGCATAGTTGACTTCTAAAATTAATTCCGATGACTTGTACGTTTACTCCCGACTTATGTTCCGTTTCCGATTTTTCGAACGTTACTTCGTTCGCTTTAATAAATTGCATTTTATGTTTCGTGACGTGTACCTTTATTAATAATTAGACTTAAATTGCTAATAAACTATATCACTCTAACTGTAACATAAACGTTCGAGTGTTATGGACACTTTCTTCTTTAAACCAACTTCTCATTGTTATTGAAACGTTTTATATCTAAATTAATATTATATTTTATCATATTGTAATATATATATATATATATATATATATATATATATATATATATATATATATATATATATATATATATATATATATATATATTTATATATATATAAAATTTCCTAGCGAAATATAAATTTAAAATATTTATTTAATAATATAATATTTATTTTCAAAACTAATTATATTTCAAAGATCATTTTAAAATCGTTTAGAAAATATTATAACACGTAATGTTTACACTTTAAAACTTAATTTGATATAATTCATCTATGTGCCAACATTTATTTTTAACATCTTATAAGTTTTAAAACACGTTTTTATTCCTTGTTATATTTATTTATTTTTTATTTAATCACAGACCATTATTAGGTATAACTTGTCAAAAGGTTTCTAGAAAGATTCTAAAGTTTAAGATAACGTTAAAACCTTTATTCTTATCAAAATGGCTCAGTAACAAATTGTCAAAAGTGGTTCTAGATATTTATAAAGTTATATTTGTTTTAAAGAAGACGTGACACTCCAAACGTTTTATATAATTTCTTAAATTTATAAAAGATAATGATAATAACTCTAATAATCTTAAATTTTTATAATATATTTCTACTTCTTGACATTTGTATTATTTATTTTAAATCCTTATTTATATATAAATTACAAGTAAATTAATATCGTTTTCTTTTATATTTTCAAAACGTTTTATATTTTTGAAAGAATATATATATATATATATATATATATATATATATATATATATATATATATATATATATATATATATATATATATATATATTTATATATATATACGTGTAAACTATCACGTTTTATTACAAAGATAATTATCTTAATTATGAATATCGAAACAGATAAATATCATTCGCTAAACGTTTCCAAGTCATATACTTATAATAGATTTACTACTAAATAAATTATTTTCATATCAAACAAATCATTTAATATTTTATTAACATTTCTCAACTTAATATACACACACACACACACACACACACACACACACAGATATATATATATATATATATATATATATATATATATATATATATATATATATATATATATATATACATACATACATACATATCTATTTACACATAATTGTTCGTGAATCGTCGAGAACAGTCGAAGGGTAATTAAATACATGAACACAGTTCAAAATTTCTGAGACTTCAATATTACAGACTTTGCTTATCATGTCAGAAACATTAAATCATTTAAAGATTAAGTTTAAATTTGGTCAGAAATTTCCGGGTAGTCACAAGCAGTAGCAACAATTCACCTGCAAACTTCACCATCTTCATCGATTCATCATCAAACTTCACCATCGTTATTAGGATGTCCCCATCATCGTTCATCATCATCGATTCACCTGTAAAAAATTGAAGCAAGCAGTAGCATCAATTAGGACTTAATGCAAACAGTAGCAGTACCGGTATTTTCTTGATTTAAGGCATAAATTTTTTTTGATTTTTACAAATTCGTTTGAAGCAAGCACTGTAGTCGTGTAGACACCATTATTTGTCAAATTCAAGGAAAATTCTTTCAGATATGTGTTAACAAAAAGGTATTTGGGATATTGTTCTTTATTTATTTTTTACACATTCAGTTTCAATTCCAACAAAAAAACCCCAGATGTACATCAAGGTAAATCAATTCAAAGAAAATACAAATCGTCTTTCACCTACTACCATGTAATCACAAGCATTCCCACAAAATAATTGCGAACAAAAAATCCCCTAATCGTTTCTCTGTCAAACGAAATCATGGGTTTTGCAGGTTTCGAGAAATGCATCTGAGGGATTAACGACGATGAGGGTTGTTAGGAATTATGGACCCAAACAAGACCGGTGATTTAAACCAATCACCAAACCTACAATGACAAACGATAAAATAAAGCATGGAACGATAAATAAACGACACGAGATTTCAGGTGGTTATATCCCAACTCCAAAACACGGAGAAGAGTTTACTCCACCGGCGCACACCAGAGATTTTTCTTTATAATTTTTCGTGCACACATGTTAGGGTTACAATGAGATGTTTATATAGGCAAGGAAACAACTTAGAGAACAAGAAAACTTGATTCTAGAATTTTCAGCCCGTCAGGCCCTAGCCGCGCCGCGCCGCGCCCAGGAAGGACCCCGCCGCGCCTCCACGGCAAAATCCAAATCAGCCTTTTTTTCTTTTCCTTGTTGTTTTGATATCCTTCACACATCCAACAATCTCCCACTTGAAGGATGATCTAAACACAACCTTCACTAACCCGTCACTATGTTTCTTCAACAACCCACAATAACTCCAGATTAGCCGATTACCAACTCCTTTTGATACCGCCAGATGAGACACCTGAATCACGCCGCACTTCACTCGTTATCCTACGTACAAGTGAAGTTTTTCGACACCAAAAACACCGCTGAGCGATAATCCAATCTCATAGTTATTAGCTTGAGCCATCTCTATTTCTATCGCCACCATCTTCAAACACGAAGATCGTCTTCTTACACTAGAAGACCAACTGAAGTATGCAACTCTTCAGTTATAGGATTCTTCATGAGACTACACCGACTCACCAATCACTCTAGACATGTCCAATCCCGAACACACATGTCAATGATCACCCTCGTACTGGATTTCACCATCTATCTATGATTTCCTTTCCAGCAATCATAAAATCCAACAGACGCACTCGTAGACTCTTCATCAAGGCTCTAGTAAGAACACAGTCACAACCTCGAAATCTACTAACTTTTTAACTTTTCGCTTTCTCGCTGGTACACTGACCTCCCCGTAGCTATGAATTTCACAAACCCATCTTCTCATCATAAGCACGCTCTCACTGTACGAGTAAGAAATTAAACCACGGCTACTCGAGAAGAAACTTGTTTCGTACCACCAGTCAGTCACAAATTTCTTTGCCATCGGAGAGTAAAACAAGTACTCGAAGCTCTAGTGTTACCTGGAATCATCACACTAATCTTGAGAACTTTGGAGAACAACGTCGCATAATTATCTCCACCACTCTACTAGTTGACTAACTCCCACTAGTTCGATAACTTCCGTCGATTACTAAACTCAACCAAGTTCCCGACACCCTCAACGATCCTAGAAAGCTCAAGTTCCATAATATCCTAATCATCTTGAAATATACGACCATACGCTTGGTCACCTAGTTTCATAACCACGCAAGCAACAAACTTCCCCGATAACTCCCACTGTCGACTTCAACTCGATGCATCTTGTTCGTTATCCAACTGCTCTAACCCGAGATAAAAACAACCTCCTGAGCTCCCATAACAAACTCACATCCCCAAAAAATACAGGTCGTATCCCTCGAAGTTTCACGAGACAAAAAAAACGTCTCGCACTCGCGTCATCAAACCCGAAAAAGTTCAACCCTGAAACTGCCCAAATTTGAAAAATCAAAACTGAAAATCCAACGGTCCGATCAATCTTGAATATTTACCACAACTAGATCTATGTGTGTAGAATCACCACCCCAAAAATCAAGTGGATCCAACGGTAGACGAACCCACAATTAATTTTCACCCAGCTGCGCAAACAAACCCCAAAAGGGTTTTTCCTGGTGGCTGCAAAATTCAAAAAAATATAACTCCAAATTGAACGGTCCGATCGCTACGAATTTTGGATATGTATTCAACCTACATGTCTACCACCAACAGAAAAAGTTTCAAGATGATCCGATGGTTAACGAACCCTATATGAATTTTCGAACACAGCTCTGCAATTAAACCCCAAACCGAGTTATTGCAACTTCGAAAAATTGTATCTCCCAATCCAATGTCTGATCACTTTAAAATTTGGTACACGACCAGAACTATGAGTCTTCAACCTATGATTAAAATATCATGGAGATCCAATGGTTAACGAAACCGCAACGAATTTTCTACCACAGCTGTGCCAGAATTCCGAATTTTTGAAGAAAAAAAAACTCTTTCACAACAAAAACTATCGATCCGACCACCGACTCCGTTATCACCGCGAATCACCACAATAATCTATTATAATCATAGAACAATTTTAATGGATTACCTCATGAGTACATAGCCATACCCATGAGTTCTTCGCGATCTCTTCAACTAAGCCCTTTGATCTCGATACATATTGTACCAAACCCGTCATTCATTCATCATGCTTTCAAATCGCCATCACTCCCACTCGAATCCTTGAGCTCTGATACCAATTAGGAATTATGGACCCAAACAAGACCGGTGATTTAAACCAATAACCAAACCCACAATGCCAAACGATAAAATAAAGCATGGAACGATAAATAAACGACACGAGATTTAACGTAGTTATATCCCAACTCCAAAACACGGAGAAGGGTTTACTCCACGGACACAAACCAGAGATTTTTCACTATAATTTTTCGTGCACACATGTTAGGGTTACAATGAAATGTTTATATAGGCAAGGAAACAACTTAGGGAACAAGAAAACTTGATTATAGAGTTTTCAGCCCGTCAGGCCCTAGCCGCGTCGCGCCCACGAAGGACCGCGCTGCGCCTCCATGGCAAAATCCAAATCAGCTTTTTTTTCTTTTCCTTGTTGTTTTGATATCCTTCACACATCCAACAAGGGTTTACCGCATCTGAGAGAAACCAGAAATGGATCTGATGAATTAACGACGATTAGCGATTATAGTATCCGAGCAATTTTTCAATTTTTTTTTTTTTTTTAGGATTAAAACTTGCTTTTGATCTAAGGAATTTTAGGGATTAATGTTCCTGAGAAAAAAGAAAAAGAAAATAGGGAAGATATAGAAAGTAAGGTTATATGGAAAAAGCAAGAAAAGGATGAAAAGACGAATTTATACTCACATGCAATGAATGTGATGGCAATTAACGTTCAATTTAAACAGATGGCTGACGAATGGACTCGATATGTTTAAATGTGATAATGAAAGGATGTTGTTAGCCAAAAAAGATCGGAGGAACGCTGTTAGCTTTTTGGTGTATAATGGAAGGACCAACAACACAAGAAATCGCAGTTTTTATATAAAAAAATTGATTTTCTAATAACCTAAGAATATCTATAAAGGTTAAAAGTTTTACATAAATATGTTGTAAATGAGAGTAGTTATGTCTAGAAAATAGGTAGTTATAGCCAGTGATGGAAGCAGAAATTTTTTTCATCGGAGCGAAATTTTTTTAAAAGCGTAGCAATTTTTTGGGCGAAATATGGAAGCTTTTGGGCAAAAATGTGGAGGCTTTTGGGCAAATTATGGAAGTTTTTTTTGCAAAATCTGGATGCTTTGGGGCAAAACTAGGAGGCTTTGGGGCAAAAATTGAAGGCTTTGGGCAAAATCTGGAAACTTTGGGGCAAATATGGAAATTTTTATTCACAAAAAAATCCATTGGGGGCAAATATGGAGGCTTTTGCCCCTACATATTTCCGCCCCTTGTTATAGTCAATGTAGAATCACTTTTTCATGTCTAAATTTCTTAAGTATAACCTTTATAGCTACATTTGAATAAATCCTATCCTATAACAAATAATAATAGTTGAAGAAATGAACATGATATTTAGACCACTTGTAACCAAGTGTGTTAGGCACTGATGCGCCACTAACACGTCATAGTGCGGCGTGTTGGGGCTATTTTTTCTGGCTGGCACGAGAGATGGTGATGGCGTGTTTGAACAAACAAGGATTAGCCCAAATCAAATTTCGACCATTAAAAAAAGAAATGCTCATCCAACGATTGTTTTTTATAAATAATCAATAATAATAAAATAACAACCTCTTCAATTTATATATATATATATATATACACACACACACACATTCACCATTTTTTCATAGTTTTTTCATACTTCTCAAAGTTTACCAACAATGTCTAACCCAAATCAAGGACCCAACGAGAGGTCGTGTTATGTGAATTATTTTGGGTAATGAAACAACAGCTCGCGGCTCGTCGTCTTTAATCCTGATTATGCCCAAATTATACATATTTTTTCAAACAAATTAAGACGTTATATTGGTATTTAAACATTATTATTAATACTTTTATCGAAAAGTGAATAATTCTTGTAAAAAGGTAATTTGATGTGTTTGTTTAGCGAATGTGATTAAACAAGAAAAAGCAGAAAATCAGCTGAAGCGCCGGCTGGGATACACCAGAGCCGCCGGCTAGAGTGAAAAGTTCTAGAAAATCAAGCCAGAAATCGAAGAACTTAGAGCCCAAGAAAAATACACCGGAATCGCCGGCTAACATAGCTGCAGCCGCCGTCTAACATAGCTGCATCCGCCGACTAAATCGTTATTTCTTGTACGTAAAGCCTAAGTCAGAGATAAATAAGGAAACGAAAATGTATCGGATATCAGACACCAGAGCCGCCGGCTGGATCACCTAAAGTTGTCGGCTAGATATGCAGAATGGCGGTTTCTTGTGCTTGAAGAACAAGTTAAACGCGTAAATATTGTTAACCCACATACCTATCCACCGACTAGATCCACCGGTCGAATTCTGCTATTTTCAATGTACATTCAGTTTTAGGGTTTAGCTACGAAAAGTTATGAATGGGAGAAACAAGAGGCGAATCTAGTCGAGGAGGAGCCAGCGTTGCTTTGAGTGGATTTACAGATAAATCGATTAGGGAGGTGATTGTTGGACCAATCGATTTTCTTAAGTGATTGGTTAAAGTTTGAATAACAATTAGCTATTAGTTAAACTATTAGCTGTATGTTTTATTTAATTATAGTTTTTAGTTATTAATTGTTTTAGTCAATTTGAATAAGTATTCTGGTGGTACTCGAAAATGTGGATCATGAGAAAAAGTCGTGATACAGGGGATACATGATCACACATTTTATTTAGTTGGCTAGTTGCTATTTTGTAGGGATTTTATTGTTTATCTTGGCTATATATAAAGCCTATCTATTGAGAATAAAATAATGTAGCACTTTTATATACTCTAAAGTTCCTTTGTCATATTTATCACTCTTTCTTTTCCGTTGAACAACAAACACAACCTTAACTTTTCATTCTGTAAAATATTTATTTTGTTTTATTCAGTAGCTAATCCATCACTTGGTATCAGAGCCAGGTTCGATCAAAGGAGCGTAAACGTATTCTGATCAAAAGTTGAAGAGGCTAGAAAAGAAGCTTCTATTCTAGATCAACCTGTTCGTGTTGAAAAAGAGTCTAACCGATTAGGTGCAAGAAGACGGTAAAGCTAGCAGGTGTTTTCTTGGTCGGTGGAACAGTGCTTGTAGAATAGGTGTGGTCATAAAAGGGTTAAAGCTGTGAAAAGGAAAATAATGGCAATGGTACAAGCAAAGGAAGGAGGTTCAATCTCCTATCGGGTTCCCATTTTGACACCGACAAATTATCCCATGTGGGCAGTTAAATTTAAGGCGATTATGGATGTGTATGGTATATGGGAAATGATATCGGCCAAAAAGTCACATTTTTATCCCCTATATTAAGCCCTAAAACAATAAAGATTTAAACTTTGAAGGCAAAATTATCGCTTTTTCGGTTAATTTTGTAGATTAAGTAATTACGAAGGCAATGCAAAAAGAATCAAGTAAAACGGAGCTAAAACAAAGATTCTAGAGCGAAAACGGTGAAAGACAAGAAATCAAGTTATGATCCAGCAAATCAGCAAGCAAACGGCCTGCCAAACGGCCTGCCAAATGGCTTGCCAGTATGACAAACGGCCTGCCAAATGGTCAGAGCAAACGGGCACCTTAAACGGGTAAATCTGGCAAACGGCCCCTGCAAACGGCCTGCCAGCCGTTTGCAGGAAAATTTCAAGTCTATTTAAAGGGCTTTCTCCATCCATTTCAACACACACTCAATTTGTAATTCATTTTATATTTTCAAGCTTTTAGTTAGTTTTTAGTAGTAGTTAGCTTAGCTTTTATTTTCCAGAGGATATCCCGGTGAGTCCCTGCGATCTCGTACAGATTTCTTCGGCCTTTTCAGGTTTTTATCCGAAACGCTTGTCTTTTGTATTAAACATGTATTCTTACTTTTTATGTTTAATAATGTGTTCCGATATTACCATGATAGCTTAATTAATCTGTATGTTGCCATGATAGAAGTTTGGGTTAGCGTAATTATGTTAATTTAGTACGATTACTGTTATAATACTGAACTAGAAAGTCTGATAGATTTGTATGCTAGCATCTTAAGGATCGACCAACCGGGGTTGTGATCAGGACTTGTCCACCTATATGAAATTAGCTACTTCATAGGATTAATACCCTTGGTTATACTGTATCTGAAGATTCTATGAACTCGGTATGGCCGGAGTTCCCGAGAGGCATTTAATGCGCTTTTAGGGCACGGAACTTAGGAATTGAGACATGAATGACCTAGTATGCCTATTGACTGTTCCGAAGAGACTTTTTAGGAGCTGTTAAGATCTAGTTAGTGCCTTCAGTGTGTGACCCAAGCCTATTGCATGTTCTTGTTTGATTGTTGCCTTAGGTCTTAGTCATATCAACTGTTTAGGTATTCATTAGATTTCTATCTGCTTTACTATCGGTATATTAACTGTGATGCTGTATAATGTTTGAATTGTTATGATATCATTAGTATGATGGAATGGTTGTTAGTTTTTATTTAAGGTTTTGCCAACTTAAACTGACAGATTCCTTCCATTTGTGATCAGTGTTTAATAAACACGGCATGTTGTTATTCAGTTAACTAAACTGATAACGAGGGTTAGGATTAGAGCTTAACTTACTAATAAACCTAGTACTTTAATGAGGATAACCTCCGAGGTATTGTTACCTTTCAATTATACGACCAAGTGACATACTTCTCACTGCTCAAAGAGAACTCCGAGAGTTCAGAGACAAGTAGGTCTGTGTAATTGGCTCATCCAACCAGATCTACATCATTCCAAGCATAGTCTTAACATAAGCATATTTACCATTCCCTAACCCAATACTGGTATCTTGGTCAACATTTCCCTGATCTGCATACTCCGGATATCCTTCTACTTATTTACTTTTCTGCATTTAGGACTTTTAGCTAAAAAAACAACTACTATCTTTTTATCCAGGTAATTTAACTAAAAGACAATTATCCACTTGATTCTCAATTCGTTAATCAGTAAAAATACGACACTAGGTTAACTTACACCTTCTACACCGTAGAAAGTAAAAGTAAATTTAGGCTCCGCACAATATAAATAAACAAAACCACTGTGTGCTATCTTGGTCAACTGAATCAGACGTCCTTCGGCCTAACGACACCGCATAAATAAAACCGTCCGTTTTAGCCATATCATAGTAGTAACGAGTTTTCTGGCTCCGCTGCCGGGATCGAATATTTTGATCGAGAAAGATTTTTAACAGACAAAAGTGTTGTTTGGTGGTGTCTAAGAAAGACAATTATACACGGACTTGGTTGTTGGATTTTCCGAACAGTCTCCGATTATATTGGAACCAAAAGGATCCTGCCTCTCCGTAGTCAGCCTGGCCACCTCGATACAAGTAATCTGTAAGAAATCCTATCAGGAAAGATATCCGATCTGGTTAGCGACCGAATTTCAAGAATAATTATTTTTATTAAATTATCGATCCTTTTAGTAAATTAATATTTTCTAAAAGTTACTTTTAAGTCTTTTTAACAGAAAATCTAAAAATGGAACAACAAGATACCCTTGCTTCTATGCATAAGTCATGCTTAAAGGAAAGAGGAGGACCAATCACCTTAGGAACTGAAGGAATTCCTGAAATTAGTTCACACATGATTAAACTAGTCAGTATGATCTGTAAATTTCAAGGATTACCGACTGACGATCCAAACTTTCATTTAATCAAATTTATCAGTCTGGTTGACTCTTTTAAGAAGAAAGAAAACAAGAAAAAAAATTTAAAACTTCATCTTTTTCAATATTCACTTTCTGTTCACGCTTTAGCATGGTTTGACGAACTTAACTCGAATTCAATCCATTTATGGGAGGATTTAGCGACTAAATTTCTAAACAAATTTTATCCACCCTTCCTGCAAACCTGTTTAGGAAATGACATCACAAACTTTTCTCAAAAATAAAATGAGTCATTGTGTCTAGCATGGAATAGAATAAAGATGATGCTTATAAGATGTTCGAATCATTCGTTAAGTCGGGCAGACATAATTTGTACGCTTTACAATGGTTTGACCAAGGATGATAAGTCTCTCCTAGACATGGCCTCGCAAGGCAATTTCATGTCCCGAATAGTAGACGAAGCATGGAATCTCTTGGACATAATAATTGCACAGCAGGAAGATTGGAACAATGAAGCTGCTGAGAAGGATGACGTCTTCCTAAATACGGTAAAAATGCTAGAAACCAGGTTACAAGATCTCACCCTCACTCGTTAAAATTTACCAATTCTTAGAAACTCCGATGCTACTAGAACCAATCTAAGGTATCCTTACCCAAGATGGGAACACAAATAGCAAAATAGCTCGGATCATAATATAATCTTCCCGTTACACAAACCTACTCTCCACTCTAAGGAAATTTTAGTTGAATTTATGAAAAAGCAATACGCGATAAACCTTCAAGTCATAGAATGTCAAAATAAGTTCGATACTTTAATAAATACTTTTGAAGAATTAATCACCAATTTTCAGCTTACGCTTAAACGATTAACCACTAAAGTTGAAATAGAGTGCAGTGAGTTTGATGCCCTAGTAATTACTAGAGGAGGGAAGGAAATTTAATGCCCCGTCCTAATCCATCTGGACGAATACATTACATTTGGTTATATCGCGAGGTATTTGACCTCTATATGATACATTTTACACACATTGCATTTGTTTTTAAAAGATAAACTTTCATTACATCGAAAGTTGACGGCATGCATACCATTTCATAATGTAACCAAATATAATTGACTTAATAATAATCTTGATGAACTCAACGACTCGAATGCAACGTCTTTTGAAATATGTCATGAATGACTCCAAGTAATATCTCTATAATGAGCTAATGCACAGCGGAAGATTTCTTTAATACCTGAGAATAAACATGCTTAAAAGTGTCAACCAAAAGGTTGGTGAGTTCATTAGTTTATCGTAATCATCCATTTCCATCATTTTAATAGACCACAAGATTTCATATATTTAATTGTACACGTAACCCGAGTATAAAATAACACGCGTAACCCGCGAAATAAAAATCATTCATATGGTGAACGCTTGATAACCGACTTAACTTTAATGCATAGAATATCCCTGATGTTATGCGAGGTGTATATGAAATAGCTTTATTTTTACAACGAAAAAAACTATTAAATACGATACAATTTTACACAAGATACTTATTTATTTATAGAATGGATATACTTAAACCTTGCTACAACACTTATAGGCAGTGTACCTAATCGTACAGTAGTGTAGTTTTTAGTAAGTCCGGTTCATTCCACAGGGATATCTTTAAACAAAGCTTAACGCTATATTAGTTTTACTTTATAAAAATACAAATATATATAAGTAATATTATTATTATAAAGAGGGGTTTTTACCGTTTAATGACCGGTTTGTCGATTTTAAAACTTTAGTCGCAGTTAAAACCTAATGTAAAATATTAAATAAATAAAAGACTTAATTTAAAGCGTAAAGTAAATAACGATAATGAAATTGCGATAAATAAAAGTGCGATAAAATAAAATTACGATAATTAAAAAGTACGATAATTAAAAGTGCAATTAAATACAATGACAATAAATAAAAGTGCAATTAAATACAATAATAATAAATAAAAGTGCAATAATTAGAAGTGTAATTAAATATGAAAATAAAGAAATTATGCTTATTTAAACTTCCGTAATCATGATGTTTGACGTGTTGATTTTAATTTATTCTCATGGGTTAATTGTTCTTTGTCCTGGATTATTTAATATGTTCGTCTGGTTTTTGTCCATAACAGTCCATCAGTCATAAATATAAAGTGCGAGTTTCCTCGTCAAATTATCCTTACACCCGAAGTCAAATATTCCAACTAATTGGGGACTTAAACTGTAACAATGTTTTAATACTTTGTTTAATAATTACACCAGGATATCGACTGCGTGTAACCCAAGGTTTTAATACTTTGTTAACAATTACGCCAAGTGTCCTTGTACATAATTTCACCCTTGTTTTAATAAATCTATTAACTATTAATCCATTCCCGTGTCCGGTTAAATGAACGATTATTCGTACATATAAATATCCCGCCCATCGTGTCCGATCGAGTGTATATGGTTATTTATAGGTACGTCCAATTGTAAATCTTTATATTAAAATTAACAAACTTTCATTTAGTTAAACAAATATAAAGCCCATTAATAGCCCATAGTCTAATTTCCACAAGTGTCATTCTTTTGTCCAAACCCCAATTATGGTAGAAAGCCCAATTACCCAATTTTAATATTTTTAGCCCAACATCATGATTACTTCGGTATTAAATAAGCATAATAATAACTTAGCTATGAGACATTAAATTAAAAAGGTTGAACATAACTTACAATGATTAAAAATAGCGTAGCGTTACACGGACATAATTTCGACTTACACCCTTATAACATTCGCTAACATACCCTTATTATTAGAAATTAAAATTAAAATTAAAATTATAATATAAATATATATACATATACGTTGATGAATGAAGAGAAAAAGGTGTGTAAAAATCGGCCGAATGCTCGGCCTTTTATAGGCCCACGTAATACTGTTTGACCTCTGCGAGTGCGGAGGTTTTTGTCTTCAAAGCTCCGCGAGTGCGGAGCCCCTGATTCCAGCTAACATAAGTTTGGCTCCTAGCTTGCCGACGGATTTTATTATATAAATATAATATAAATATATAATTTATATAATTAATTATATATTATATTATATTTATATACATAATTAATTTGTAACTTTCGGTCCGTTGCGTCGTACGTTGAAAGGTGGTTCATGTCTCGGTTTCTGATTTTCGAACGTCCTTTCGTATGATTTAATATCTTGTACTTTGCATTTTGCGGCTTGTACTCTTGTCATTTTTAGGCGTTCCTCATCAATAATTTGAACCTCTTTGCTTGTACTTTGTACTTTTTAGCTTTTTGGTCATTTGCGTCTTCAATTTGTCGAATCTGCCTTTTGTCTTCACCTTTTAATATTTAAACAAATATTCCTTGTAAATAGGACAACTGCAACTAAAAGCTTGTCTTTCTTGAGCGATAATGCTATGAAATATATGTTCGTTTTTAGCATTATCAAATATTCCCACACTTGAGCGTTGCTTTTTCTCAAGCAATATAGTCTTGAAATATACTAGAATCACTTCTTTATTCTTCACACTTTGTACATCAGTGATTTCTATACGGCGGTATGAACAATGGTAGTAACGTTATGGTTTACAGTCCCACATGACTATAAAAATTTAGATCCATTAAGGAAATTGGATTTTTATGAAAACATTTGATCTTTTGAAAATTAAATCTAGCTTTTACCCTAGATAAGTTTTTCGGAATAACCCTTCACCGGTGTTTGCAAATTCTTTTTGTGGGTATGGTGGGTTTCATATTTGAAATTTTTAGCTCAAAACTTGCGGTTTTGTGTCACCCACTTGTTAACCTTGTATTGGAAAAGCAACACGTCCAGTATACTTGTTCCGTATATTACCTTTCAATAAACTACCGTTCGGTTGTAAAGGAAAGCGTTGAACAAGCAACTGTTAAGGCAATGTCCCCTAACATGCTTTTAATTATGGTCTATAACGTATCGGATGCAATTACTATCCTTTGTAGGAGCAATAGTAAAGCTCACCCTTATAATTTTTCGGTCTGGAACAAGGTCCTGTCTTTGACCATGCTATGCAACCACCGTTCTTACGGTTGACACCCGAATTGGTTCAGGTGACCAAATGAATTCCAGGTGAATTCTCAGGATTTTACGTTCAATGGTAATGAACGCATTGAAAATGGGTTTTCAGAAAACAAATCGGTTTGTAATTTTGATCAAAATATTTTCTCGTTCAGCTTGAGTTTAGATATCATTGAATTCCATGAGTTTAAATTCTCAATCTTTAAGGTCAATCTCTAGGATTGAGTAATATCAGTCTTAAAAGCTGATTTTTGATCTTTAAGGAGATTATCCTTTCTGGGGATCTAATTCATTAGTCTTATCCAGCTAATTTGCATGATGTCCTCCCCATTTTACAAGACAGATCCTCTCATGGTTAGGATAAGTCTGACCACTTGGCGACCCTATTTGATGCTGAGGTCCGTGGATTTCCTGCTGATTTTAGAGATGACTTTTCTAGATTTTTCGTCAACCTACAGCTGGTCTGGACGACAACTTCATGACCTAAATCAAGAAGCGCGTTTCTTTTTCGGAAGACTTTACTTCCTTTTAACGATGGAATTGATTCATCGTGTAGATCCATCTTTCTTACAGTAAATCGGGTAAAACTGTTTAGTTTAGTCCAAAGCAAAAGTATCTTCAGTTATTTGTATAAAAATATGTGATATATGTTTTAAATAACTTTGGTAAATTTTCTCACACTTGGCTTTTATTTTCTTTTATTTGCCTTTTTATTGTCCTCTATTCCATTTTAAATGAATTCTAACATTTTGGTTTGTTTCTCAATTTATGTCCTTTCTGAGGTAACAATAATTTCAGTGTTGACACCTAGTTTTATCGTTCATAAATATGTATAAACATGATTTTGAATTCATTTAATTAAAAATTTTGAAAATTTTTACTAGAATTGGGTAGTCAGTATATAAGACTATGGCTGTTCTTTATTATCAGAGAGCACTAGATTCTAATACAACTACTGCGTTACTAGTATTTTTAATGGTAACCAAGTGTTTAAGTTAAAAATTTTAAAAATCCGAAAGAATTTAACCCCTTCCCACACTTAAGATCTTGCAATGCCCTAATTTGCAAGAAATCAATAACAATTTAAATTATTGAGGGTGATTAGCGTAGAAAAATGATTAAATTTTACCAAAGTTTCCAAACATATTGGCGTTTGTTTGCTGAATGATAAATAGTGCATATCATTTGTTCATTCCGTCTGTTGGTACATCACATTTGTTTTTCGTTTTGTCGTCAAAATTAATAGCTTTTGCTGAACGTAATGTCAGTCTTTGAAAATGCGCTGTTTTACCCTGTTTTGTACATGAGATAAACTACAAACACATATATACATATTTTTGAAGTTGGGTTTTCACACCACATTCAAAAATTATTAAAATCTAATAAAGTTAGAAAATTATAAAAGCTATTATAATAATAAAATAAGAAATAAGAAAATTAAGAATTAGTAACATTACAATAAAATAAACAAAAATAGAAAATTATGGATGAGGAGGATGGTTCTAGTATGGGTCCCAAGCGTATCCATAGATGCTGTAAAATGCTTGGGCCGGGTCATATGTAGGATATGTTGGTCGGCTCTCTAAAGTCCAAGGGGCAAATTCAGGCATAACGGTAGGAATGTAGTCTCTACCTACGTGTGTACAATGACTTATGATTTGGCTTTGATGATACTGCCAATCTTGAAATGCTTTTTGTCTAGCCATTTCATACTCGTGTCGAGCCATAAAAATTTGCATTTCCGTCATTGGATTACCCCCTCCCGGTTGACCTTGCTGTTGATCTCTCTCAACCTGTGGATGCCTGCCATCATAACGTGCTGCCGCATTGTTTCGTTTCTTTAAGACCTTAGCACCATGATAAACATGCAAATCTATTCTATCGCGGGGTTCTGGTTCTGCCATTAATATTCCCCCTGACTTCTATCCACACCGAGATATTCAGCAATTAAAGTAATAAATATACCACCTCCTATTATGCTACCACGCCTCATACCCCTAACCATAGTCGATAAATAATAACCCACACGAAAAGGTATACTTACAGCGCTATGTGGGTCTCGAATACACATGTGGTAAAACAAATCATGTTCATTTACCTTTTCCTTATTCTTACCTCGTTGTGTAATCGAATTGGCTAAAAACCTATGGATTACTCTTAATTCAGCTCTATCAATATCAAGATAAGAGTATAATCCCCCCTGGAATCGGCGATGGCTAGTCATCCTACTCCATACGTCATTTGTATCAAAATTCTCATCCACCCTCCTACCATAAACTATTAACCTCTGGCAATCATAAGATGCTAGCTCCTCGGGCGTATATATACCTAAAGCCCGAGCCATGTCTAGTAAGGACATATGGCGCATCTCCCCTCCTAATAAAAATCTAAGAAAACTACGATCGGTTAAAGTATCTACCCAATCATTTATTTCAATAGTACATAATAACTCTATACACCATTCTCTATACACAGGGCTACGCATGTTGAATAAACTTACCCAATCACTAAAAGTAGAATTACCATACCTTTGAGTAAGTAATTCTCTGATTGGCTCGGCCAATTCCACTACCTCTAATGGTGCCCAATCTATAACTCTGGGTACCTCAACATTATTAGACACAAGGTTGTGCAGGTTCTTTTGATATTTTGGATAGTCTATCCAATATCTATCAAATCTCAAATTCGGATGTAAATCTGCCTCATGAATGTTTGAATATGAAACAATTGGGTGAGGCATAACTTGTCGGTATTGGTTATTAATTTCCTGTTGATCTGCATCTTCCGGAGGAGCATTGTGAGCCTGGGATGAAGATTCACCCCTTTCAGTCAGCAAAATAAACACAATTTTTGTGCATCCAAATATACATTAGTTTTAGCAAAATCATAAATCTAAACAATTACAATGACATGTTTAATCCATATTAAACTCTATACACATTTTAAAAATATTAACAATTCTACATTTTTACAAATATACTTTTACAAAAATGTATACAAAGTTTCTTCGCATTTAACTTCTAAAACATGTCAAAAATAATCATTATAACAATTAAACAAGTTTCTCATGGCATTCATATCAATTAAATCAAGTTTATGCAATTTTGGTTCAAAAAGTCCACTTTAATCTTCATAAATCATGTTTAGGATCAAAGTTTTGATCATTTAGCAACCTAAACATGTTACACTACTCAATTTAGCATAAACTAACAACAAAATTCGGCCATAACCTGTTTATATCAAAAAGCCCTAATTTTGCTCAAGAACACAAACCCTAGATTATTCAAAAATTGAAGTTCAAAGCTTCTAATCATGTTAAATAGCATCAATCTAGGTTATACAAGCATAATATACAAACAATTTAAGCATTATTACACTAGAAAGTATCAAAATCGAATTATGTATGAAATTGTTCAAGAACACTAAAATTCGGATTAAATGGTGTTTAGGTGTAGAAATTTACCGATTTCCTTGAGTAATTCCTTGATAATAGTCTCCTCATTGTGATTTTAGCAACAAATTTGACGATTTATGGTGAAAAATTTCGATTTTGAGAGGTTTTTGTGTGTATTTTTCGTGAAAAATGGGTGTGGTGGTGAAGGGGACTGGTCTGTTTGACCAGATATGTTTCTGGGTTTTTTTGACCTCCGCGAGTGCGGTGGTGGGGCCATTTAAACCTCCGCGAGTCGCGGTGTTTTTTTTTTAAATTAAAACCTTATACTAATAAAACATAAATTAAATTAAATTTTAAAAAATTTGATTCTTTTTAGGATGAGGGCGTTTCGGAACGATGTCCTAGTCTGTCCCTCGACAAAAATTTTAAAATTTGTCATTTTTAAGCGCGGTTTTAAAAGCAAAGATTTTTTGGTTTTTTAAATGTTTTTGGCATACTTTAATTTAATAAGATTAAAAATAATGATAATAAAAGTTCTCGTCCCTCCCTCGGGTAAAGCAATTTCGGTTCAATGACCTAGTCTTCAACTCACGACGAATTTTAAAAATCATATTTTTAACTTAGCAAAATAAAGTAAATTTTTGTTTTTAAATTCACACTAAACTTAAATTTAAAATGCATAAAATTAAAAATTCATATTAAAAATTAAAAATTCACACCAAACTTATATTATATTTTTGTTTTTATACATACAAACTTATATTAAAAATATTAAAATTTTCAAATATTTACAAACTTAAATATATTGATTTTAAAAAAAATTCACAATATTAATTTAATATTTATATATTAATTTTAAAAACATGGTAAAAATAAAATTAAAAATCTTTTTGGCTTTTATCCCACTTTAATCAATCAAATATTATCAAAAATATGCGCCCCTCTTTTCGGTAAAGTAATTTCGGTTCCATGACCTAATTTAACTCATGAAGAATTTTTGAAATATTTTTGGTTGATTGATTAAAGATATTTATACCATAAGAATAAACGTTAAATTTCGCAGTGATGTAATAAATTTTTGTATGATATCAATAATTTTGGTCGCAAGACCTAATTTTATCGAATACCAATTTAATACTTTATAGCGAAAAATTTAGCGTTTATTATCAAAAGGTTAAAAAAATAAAAATAAAAATAGAAACTGTACAAACTTACCTGTGAAATATATTTCTTAGTGATATGCTCTAGCCCATTCATAAGATAGTCGGACTAATTGATTTTCCATGGCTACATAGGCGTAACCTCGAGCATTTAACGTTTTTTCTTCTAAACATATGAACGGTCCGTCTCTGCATAAAGTAACAAATTCGGTGTTTGAATAAGTTTGATTATTTGAACATTTAACTTCGTGTGACCATTTTCCACATTTGTGGCATCTTTCAAGGTGTCGTGCTCTTCTTTTCGCTGCGGATTTTGATTTTTCTTTACCAAATTGTAACTTATTATTTTCGCATCTGAATTCTTTTCTTACTTCGTCCAATTTGCCTCTGATTAATGATACTATTTCACTTGGAAGGGTGTCATTATTACGTTTAGTAATCAAAGCGTGTAGCATTAGACCATGGTTTAATTCACAGGAAGTCTTCATTTCGTAAAACCTAAAAAAAATAAAAATTTAGAATGGGGGGAGAAGACTAGTTCTTTAGGGTCTGCTAGGGAAAGACCATTCGGGTTCCATTTTCGAGAACTACACGAAAACAGAAAATCTAACTCTAACAGAAATACATATTATCTTTTAAAGACTTGATTCTCCCCACACTTAGTTAGCTGTGGTGTTGAAATTGTGATTAACTTCGTTGTCAACTTCCATCGGACTATCTATGTAATGTTTAACTCTGTGACCATTAACTTTAAATTCAATCCCATTTGAATTTATTAATTCTACTGTTCCGTATGGGAAAACTCTTTTGACTATGAATGGTCCAGACCATCTTGATTTCAATTTTCCAGGAAATAGCTTGAATCGTGAATTGAAAAGAAGAACTCTATCTCCTTCTTTAAATTCTTTTGAACTTCTGATTCTTTTATCATGCTATTTCTTCGTTCTTTCCTTATAGATTAGCGAATTTTCGTATGCTTCTTGTCTTAATTCTTCTAATTTGTTTAGTTGACTTAATCGTAGACGTCCAGCTTCATGTAAATCAAGATTACATGTCTTCAAAGCCCAAAATGCTTTGTGTTCAATTTCTACTGGAAGATGACATGCTTTTCCATAAATGAGTTTAAAAGGTGTGGTTCTAATTGGAGTTTTGTAGGCTGTTCTAAAAGCCCAGAGTGCATCCTCCAATTTAATGGACCATTCCTTCGGATTTGATCCTACAGTTTTCTCTAAAATATATTTTAAAGCTCGGATGGTATTTTCAACTTGTCCACTTGTCTGTGGATGATAAGCAGTAGAGATTTTATGAGTTACTCCATATCTTTTAAGAACTTTCTCAAGTTGATTATTACAGAAATGAGTTCCCCGATCACTTATTAAAGCTTTCGGTGTTCCAAACCTTGCAAAAAGACGTTTTAAAAAGTTGACTACAACTCGTGCATCGTTAGTTGGGAGAGCTTGTGCTTCCACCCATTTAGATACATAATCAATGGCTACGAGAATATATAGATTATTATGAGATTTTGGAAATGGACCCATAAAGTCAATACCCCAAATGTCAAATACTTCACATTCTTGAATGAAATTTTGTGGCATTTCATCACGTTGACTTATTTTTCCGGCCCTTTGACATGCATCACAGGATTTGCAAAGAAGGTGTGCGTCTTTGAAAATTGTAGGCTAATTGAATCCAGCATCGTAAACTTTTCTTGCTGTTAGTTGAGGCCCATAATGCCCTCATGTTGGTCCTGTGTGACAATGTTTTAAGATTTGACTAGCTTCATTTCCGAATACACATCGGTGTATTATTCCATCTGGACAACTTTTAAACAAATGTGGATCTTCCCAGAAATAGTGTTTTATATCACTAAAGAATTTCTTTCGTTTTTGGTACGACAATCCTTTTTCAAGGAATCCACATACTAAATAGTTTGCATAGTCTGCAAACCATGGAATTTCATTATAATCTATCTTCAATAGATATTCATCTGGAAAGTTGTCTTGTATGGCCAATTCATTTAGAACTTCTAATTCAGGATTTTCAAGACGAGAAAGATGATCAGCGGTGAGATTTTCTGCTCCCTTTTTATCTCGGATTTCAATATCAAACTCTTGTAAGAGTAAGATCCAACAGATTAATCGTGGTTTAGCATCTTGTTTCGAAAATAGGTATCTAAGAGCAGAATGGTCGGTATAGACCACCGTTTTTGCTAGAACGAGATATGAACGAAATTTGTCAAAAGCAAAGACAATAGCAAGGAGTTCTTTTTCAGTAGTTGTGTAATTTGTTTGTGCTCCTTGTAACGTCTTACTAGCATAATATATAGGTTGAAATCGTTTTTCAATCCTTTGTCCTAAAACGGCTCCCATTGCAAAATCACTTGCATCGCACATAAGTTCAAATGGTAGATTCCAATTTGGAGTTATCATAATCGGCGTATTATTGAGTTTTTCTTTAAGAATATTAAAAGATTTGATACATTCATCTGAAAAGATGAATGGAGCATCCTTTTCTAGGAGTTTATTCATAGGAGTGGCAATTTTAGAAAAATCTTTTATGAAACGTCGGTAAAAACTGGCATGCTCTAGAAAACTCCTAAATCCTCTAACATTTGTGGGATGTGGAAGTTTAGCAATTACATCTACTTTAGCTCTATCCACTTCAATTCCTTCCTTTGAAATTTTATGTCCAAGAACGATGCCTTCTTTAACCATGAAATGGCATTTCTCCCAATTAAGTACTAGATTTGATTGTTCGCATCTAATAAGCATTCGTTCAAGATTAACTAGACATGATTCAAATGTATCACCGAAGACTGAAAAGTCATCCATGAAAACTTCCATGCATTCTTCTATCATGTCGTGAAAAATCGCCATCATGCACCTTTGAAAGGTTGCAGGGGCATTGCAAAGTCCAAATGCATGCGTTTGTAAGCAAAAGTACCATAAGGGCATGTGAACGTGGTTTTTTCTTGGTCCTCGGGTGCTATTGGAATTTGAAAATATCCGGAAAAACCATCAAGAAAACAATAGTAACTATTTTCGGCTAATCTTTCCAACATTTGATCAATGAAAGGTAAGGGAAAGTGATCTTTTCTGGTGGCGTCATTTAATTTTCTATAATCAATACATACACGCCATCCTATTACAGTCCTAGTCGGAATAAGCTCATTTTTCTCATTTGTGATGACAGTCATGCCACCCTTCTTAGGCACGCATTGAACTGGGCTTACCCATGGACTATCAGAAATTGGATAAATTAAACCTGCATCTAGCAGTTTAATAATTTCTTTCTTAACAACATCTTGCATATTAGGATTTAGTCTTCGTTGGCGTTGCACATACGTTTTATGACCTTCTTCCATAAGGATTTTATGTGTGCAATACGAAGGACTTATTCCTTTAATATCATGAATCTTCCATGCAATGGCTGGTTTATGAGCTTTTAACACAGAAATGAGTTGAGATTTTTCTTTTTCAGTAAGAGAAGACGATATTATTACAGGTAATTCAGATTCACCATGTAAATAAGCGTATTCCAAATGATTTGGAAGTGGCTTTAACTCTAATTTCGGTGGTTCTTCTATCGATGATTTATATCGAAATCTGTCTTCTTCTTTTAGCATTTGAATTTCTTCTGTTGTTGGTTCATATCCATTAGCCATAAGTGTAGCTAACATTTCAGTTTCATCAATTGGTTCAGTTCCTTCTCCTAAAGAATATTCTCCTGTTACTTGTAATTCTGGAAATTCTTCTATGAATTCTGCATGTGAATCTATAGTTTGAATATAATAGCATGTATCATCTACAGATTACGGTTGTTGCATTGCTCTATTAACAAAAAAGGTAACACTCTCGTCCTCTATACTTAGGGTCAGTTTCTTACCAAACACGTCTATCATTGCTTTAGCCGTGTTTAAGAATGGTCTTCCTAATATGAGAGGAACTTGAGAATCTTCTTCCATGTCCAGAACAACAAAATCTACTGGAAATACTAAAGTACCAACTTTAACTAGCATGTTCTCCATTATCCCTCTAGGATATTTTATTGATCTATCGGCTAGTTGTATGCTTATTCGTGTTGATTTCAATTCTCCAAGGTCTAGTTTAGTGTATAGTGAATATGGCATTAAATTTATACTAGCACCTAAGTCTGCCAATGCTTCAATTGAACAAAGACTACCCAGAAAACATGGAATTGTGAAACTTCCTGGATCAGATAGTTTTTCTGGTATCTTATTCAACAACACTGCAGAACAATTAGCATTCATAGTAACAGCCGAGAGTTCTTCCATTTTCTTTCTATTCGTGATTAGATCTTTCAGAAATTTAGCATATCTAGGCATTCCTGAAATCACATCAATGAAAGGAAGATTTACATTTATTTGTTTAAACATATCCAAGAATTTGGATTGCTCGGCTTCAAGTCTCTCTTTTCTCATTTTACTTGGGTAAGGAAGTGGTGATTGGTATGGTTTAACATAAGGTTTTGCCTTAACTGTGTTATCTTCATTAACCTTTTCAACTACCGGTTCTTTTTCCTTATCTTGTTCAGGTTGTGGTTCTTGTGGAGTAGGAATAGCTTCATCAGAAATTACAGGTATTTCAGGTGGTTTAAGTGTAATACCACTTCTTGTGGTAATGGCTTTAGCTGTTTCATTCCGGGGGTTATTGTATCACTAGGTAAACTTCCCGATTTTCTTTCACCTATTAACCTTGCTAGGTTACTTATTTCTTGTTCCAGATTTTGAATAGAAGCTTGTTGATTTCTAAATGCTTGAGCAATTTGTTCATTGGTTTGTTTCTGAGATGTGAAAAATTGAGTTTGAGATTCAACTAGCTTCGTCATCATATCTTCTAAATTCGGCTTTTTATCATCGATTTGTGGTGGTTTGTTTTGAAAATTAGGTCTTTGCTGGTTGTAAGTATTATTGGATACTTGTTGATTGCTAGGTCCTTGTTGGTTGTTGTATGGAACATTTCGATTATAATTTTGGTTTTGATTGTAAATTGGTCTTGGCGGTTGATAATTATTCTGATAATTATTTCCAGGCCTTTGGTTTATATATGAAACATTCTCTCTTTGTTCCATTGTTAGTTCAATACTGAGACAATCTTTTGTCAAATGTCGTCCTCCACACTGCTCACAACTAATTCGTATTGAGTGAATATCTTTAGTCATCTTTTCCATTCGTCTCTCGACAGCATCTATCTTTGCTGAAATGGAATCTAAGTCATGGCTAAAATCGGCTCTAGCTGTTTTAGGTGATTTAACGATATCTTTTTCTTGGTGCCACTCATGTGAGTGGGAAGCAGTGTTATCAATAATCTTATAAGCATCAGTTTCTGTTTTCTTCATAATGGAACCACGAGCTGCTATGTCTATGTCTTTTCTTGTAGTGATGTCGCATCCTTGGTAGAATATTTGTACTATTTGACAAGTGTCTAAACCATGTTGCGGACATCCTCTCAATTACTTTCCAAATCTGGTCCATGCCTCATATAGAGTTTCATTTGGTTTCTGTGTGAACGTAACAATTTCTCCTTGAAGTCTTACGGCTTTAGATGCCGGAAAGAATTGTTTAAGAAATTTTTCAACTAAAACGTCCCATGTATCAATCGCCCCTTCAGGTAACGATTCCAACCAATCTTTGGCTTCTCCCTTTAAAGTCCAGGGAAATAACATGAGATATATCTGTTCATCTTCAACTTCTCTTATTTTAAATAGTGTACAGATCCTATTAAAGGTATGAAGATGTTCATTTGAATCTTCCTTCGGCGCACCACTAAATTGGCATTGATTAGTCACCATATGTAGAATTTGTCCTTTGATTTCATAATCTGGCGCATTTATGTCAGGTTGAGTAATTGCGTGACCTTGGCCAGTGCGTTTAGCTCGCATTCGATCTTCCATACTTAAAGGTTCCAGATTCTCCATGATTGAATTTGTTGAATCTGAATCACTAGAGGATTCTGATTTAATAGTTCGTTCCTCAACAATCTCTGTTTGAATGATTGGTGGTTCCGGAGGAAAGATTAATGGTTCAGGATCTCGAAATCGTCCCTGAATATTCTCCGGATTCTCAATTGTGAGGTCGGGTTCAAAAAATGGATTATCGGAAATTTGAATTGGAGTACTTGGTCGATTGGATGACGATTCTAAAGAAAAATCAACGGCGACAATATTTGCGAGATGTCTTGATCGAGTTACAGGTGGTGAACGTACAAAAGGTGGTGAACGTTTTGCTCGGTGCATTCACTGAATATCTTATTAGTTTTTAAAAAGAAAGAAAAATTATATAAGTTATCCAATTAATAGACTTTTCTGATTTTGCCCACGTTTCGAATAGCCAAAAGATGCAGCAGAGGGGCAGGATTCGTTTGGTCTCAATATAATTGAGTACTGTTTGGCTCCAATAACCCGGTCCACGTACAAATCCAACTATTACTACGAACCAGAAAATTTTGATGTCTATCAATTTAACCGCTTAAAATAATTTTTCGTTGAAATTTAAGAAATTTAGATAAGAAATAGAGAAAATTCTAAGTCCTAAAAACTAGAATGTCGAGAAATAAGAAAGAAAAAGAGCGCGTCGAAAAACGTCGAAAAATAAAAGTTTGAAAAATAATAGGCGTCGAAAAATAAAAATAAGAAAGTAGCGCGTCGAAACTTAAAAAGGGACTAAAAACTAAGAATTAAAAGTTGCGTCTAAAAATATTAAAGCTTACAAGGAATTCTATATCCCAAATGGCAATATCTTAAAAAGGTACTAAAAACTTAGAACAGCGTCGCAAAATTCTAAAGCACCTAAATCTTAGTCTAAAGAAAAAGCACTTAAGGGATTTTACGGCAAAGCCTAAAAATCTAGAAATAAAAATAACTATAGAAAATACTATGATTTAAAACTAAATACGAGCGAAAAATACAAATATTACGCTAAAACGAATAAATAAAAAAAGTACAAAATATAAAAATATACTTAAAGTTGTAAAAAGTACAATTTTTATAAAAGTATTATTTTTATATTATTTATTTAATAAAACTATTAATTTTATAAATTAATTAAACTAATTATAACTTAATAATACAAATTAAATAAATAACTAAACTAATTAATTAAATAAAACCCTAAAAACTAAATATTTAAATTAATTAAACCCTAATTTCGTATTAATTGCAGTCCTAGGTTGACCTGTCAGATTGACCTCCGCGAGTGCTGTTAGGTCCAGTTCAAAAGCTCCGCGAGTCGCGGAGGGTCAAATTTAGGCTGAAAAGGGGTTCGTTTTTGCACAGGTTCAGTTTTTTTCTTTTTATTTTTTTATGTTTTTCTGTTTTATCATATATATATATAATATAAATATAACTAAATATTTTTATAAAACAATAAAATACTTATTTTTAAACTCAAAAGTAAAAATACTTTTTTTTTAAACTTTATATATTTTTTAACAAACTCTTTTTGTATTTTTATATTTTAAAAAAAACTTATATTTTTATACGAAGGACTTAATAAAAACTTTTACAAAATTATATTATTATTATTTTTTATGTCATTAGCGTTGCGCTTTCGGCGTTTAAGTTCCCCGGCAGCGGCGCCAAAAATACTTGATGTTATGCGAGGTGTATATGAAATAGCTTTATTTTTACAACGAAAAAAACTATTAAATACGATACAATTTTACACAAGATATTTATTTATTTATAGAATGGATATACTTAAACCTTGCTACAACACTTATAGGCAGTGTACCTAATCGTACAGTAGTGTAGTTTTTAGTAAGTCTGGTTCGTTCCACATAGATATCTTTAAACAAAGCTTAACGCTATATTAGTTTTACTTTATAAAAATACAAATATATATATATAAGTAATATTATTATTATAAAGGGGGTTTTTACCGTTTAATGACCAGTTTGTCGATTTTAAAACTTTAGTCGCAGTTAAAACCTAATGTATAATATTAAATAAATAAAAGACTTAATTTAAAGCGTAAAGTAAATAACGATAATGAAATTGCGATAAATAAAAGTGCGATAAAATAAAATTACGATAATTAAAAAGTACGATAATTAAAAGTGCAATTAAATACAATGACAATAAATAAAAGTGCAATTAAATACAATAACAATAAATTAAAGTGCAATAATTAGAAGTGCAATTAAATATGAAAATAAAGAAATTATGCTTATTTAAACTTCTGTAATCATGATGTTTGACGTGTTGATTTTAGTTTATTCCCATGGGTTAATTGTTCTTTGTCCTAGATTATTTAATATGTCCGTCTGGTTTTTGTCCATAACAGTCCATCAGTCATAAATATAAAGTGCGAGTGTCCTCGTCAAATTATCCTTATACCCGAAGTCAAATATTCCAACTTATTGGGGACTTAAACTGTAACAAGGTTTTAATACTTTGTTTAATAATTACACCAGGATATCGACTGCGTGTAACCCAAGGTTTTAATACTTTGTTAACAATTACGCCAAGTGTCCTTGTACATAATTTCACCCTTGTTTTAATAAATCTATTAACTATTAATCCATTTCCGTGTCCGGTTAAATGAACAATTATTCGTACATATAAATATCCCGCCCATCGTGTCCGATCGAGTGTATATGGTTATTTATAGGTACGTCCAATTGTAAATCTTTATATTAAAATTAACAAACTATCATTTAGTTAAACAAATATAAAGCCCATTAATAGCCCATAGTCTAATTTCCACAAGTGTCGTTCTTTTGTCCAAACCCCAATTATGGTACAAAGCCCAATTACCCAATTTTAATATTTTTAGTCCAACATCATGATTACTTCGGTATTAAATAAGCATAATAATAACTTAGCTACGAGACATTAAATTAAAAAGGTTGAACATAATTACAATGATTAAAAATAGCGTAGCGTTACACGGACAGAATTTCGACTTACACCCTTACAACATTCGCTAACATACCCTTATTATTAGAAATTAAAATTAAAATTATAATTATAATATAAATATATACACATATACGTTGATGAATGAAGAGAAAAAGGTGTGTAAAAATCGGCCGAATGCTCGGCCTTTTATAGGCCCACGTAATACTGTTTGACCTCCGCGAGTGCGGAGGTTTTTGTCTTCAAAGCTCCGCGAGTGCGGAGCCCCTGATTCCAGCTAACATAAGTTTGGCTCCTAGCTTGCCGACGGATTTTATTATATAAATATAATATAAATATATAATTTATATAATTAATTATATATTATATTATATTTATATACATAATTAATTTGTAACTTTCGGTCCGTTGCGTCGTACGTTGAAAGCTGGTTCATGTCTCGGTTTCTAATTTTCGAACGTCCTTTCGTATGATTTAATATCTTGTACTTTGCGTTTTGCGGCTTGTACTCTTGTCATTTTTAGGCGTTCCTCATCAATAATTTGAACCTCTTTGCTTGTACTTTGTACTTTTTAGTTTTTTGGTCGTTTGTGTCTTCAATTTGTCGAATCTGCCTTTTGTCTTCACCTTTTAATATTTAAACGAATATTCCTTATAAATAGAACAACTGCAACTAAAAGCTTGTCTTTCTTGAGGGATAATGCTATGAAATATATGTTCGTTTTTAGCATTATCAATCCCCAAACAGAACCTCTCGTCTGTATAATAATAATAATCTCAAAGTACTAAAGCATCCGTACCACGGATGGGACTTGTCGAGGTCCATAGATCTATCTTTAGGATTCGCGTCGATTAGGGGCCATACCAGTTTCCTAATCATTAGGTTACCAAGCTAAAAATGGGTGATATTCAATATTCATAATCCAGCCATAGAATGTAGTTTTTGATCACTTGTGTCTATTTCGTAAAACATTAATAAAATCAGCGCATGTATTCTCAGTCCCAAAAATATATGTAAAAAGGGAGCAAATGAAACTCACTATACTGTATTTCGTAGTAAAAATACATATGACGTCATTGAACAAGTGCAAGGTTGGCCTCGGATTCACGAACCTATATCATTTGTATATTTATTAATATACATAGTTGTAATCGAACAATATATATAAATTTATTAGTTATATATACTTTTTATATTAATAATATATATGTTTCATATATTTATTTTGTTATATAAAATATTGCTTTTTGTTATGTTATATGTATTAAATATATTTTTATATGATTATCTCTTATTGTAATTATATTAATAATATTAATAGTAATATTGATTGTAATAGTAATATAGTTGTAATAATAATAATAATGATACTAGTAGTATTGTTAGTAAAGAAGAGGTTAATAATATATAAAAATCTTGATAATAATACCTAATACTAACAATGATTAATAATAATACTAATTATGATAATAATAATAATAATAATAATAAAAATGATAAAATGGCAGTTTTACTAATAATTATAAAGTAAAAATGATAGTTTTAGCAAAAAATAATATTTTTAATAATGGTAGTAAGTTTAATAATAATTATAGTTTTATTAGATATTTAAATGATCATATTAATAATAATACTAACAGTATAATATTAATAATATTAATGATGGTAATATTATTACTAGAAATTATAAATTGATACTAATAATACTTAATACTAGCAGCAGCAGCAGCAGCAGCAGCAGCAGCAGCAGCAGCAGCAGCAGCAGCAGCAGCAGCAGCAACAACAACAACAACAACAACAACAACAACAACAACAACAACAACAACAACAACAACAACAACAACAACAACAACAACAACAACAACAACAACAACAACAACAACAACAACAACAACAACAACAACAACAACAACAACCACCACAACAACAACAACAACCACAACAACAACAACAACAACAACAACAACAACAACAACAACAACAACAACAACAACAACAACAACAACAACAACAATAATAATAATAATAATAATAATACTTAGATTAATGATAATAATAATGATGATATTCATAATACTTAATATTAATAATAATAATAACACTCATACTTAATAATAATCATAATAATTACATTTATAATACTTGTAATAATAATTGTAATGCTAGTTATAATACTAATAATATTACTAACAATAATAATAATAATAATAATAACAATAATAATAGTAATAGTAATGATAAAAAAATAAGAATAAAGAGTATACCCTTTTTATAAAGCTTTTTGTAAAAAGAATGCCCCAAACAGGACTCAAACCCGAGACCTCCCGTGTAGTGACCCGAACTTTTCCATGTTTATATATATTAATTGAGATTGATATTTACATGATTAAATGTTTCCAACATGTTAAGCAATCAAACTTGTTAAGACTTGATTAATTGAAATATGTTTCATATAGACAATTGACCACCCAAGTTGATCGGTGATTCACGAACGTTAAAACTTGTAAAAACTATATGATGACATATATATGGATATATATATATAGTTAACATGATACGATGATAAGAAAACTTATCATAAAGTATATTAACAATGAACTACATATGTAAAAACAAGACTACTAACTTAATGATTTTTAAACGAGACATATATGTAACGATTATCGTTGTAAAGACATTTAATGTATATATATCATATTAAGAGATATTCATACATGATAATATCATGATAATATAATAATTTAAAATCTCATTTGATATTATAAACATTGGGTTAACAACATTTAACAAGATCGTTAACCTAAAGGTTTCAAAACAACACTTACATGTAACGACTAACGATGACTTAACGACTCAGTTAAAATGTATATACATGTAGTGTTTTAATATGTATTTATACACTTTTGAAATACTTCAATACACTTATCAAAATACTTCTACTTAACAAAAATTCTTACAATTACATCCTCGTTCAGTTTCATCAACAATTCTACTCGTATGCACCCGTATTCGTACTCGTACAATACACAGCTTTTAGATGTATGTACTATTGGTATATACACCCCAATGATCAGCTCTTAGCAGCCCATGTGAGTCACCTAACACATGTGGGAACCATCATTTGGCAACTAGCATGAAATATCTCATAAAATTACAAAAATATGAGTAATCATTCATGACTTATTTACATGAAAACAAAATTACATATCCTTTATATCTAATCCATACACCAACGACCAAAAACACCTACAAACACTTTCATTCTTCAATTTTCTTCATCTAATTGATCTCTCTCAAGTTCTATCTTCAAGTTCTAAGTGTTCTTCATAAATTCCAAAAGTTTTAGTTTCATAAAATCAAGAATACTTTCAAGTTTGCTAGCTCACTTCCAATCTTGTAAGGTGATCATCCAACCTCAAGAAATCTTTGTTTCTTACAGTAGGTTATCATTCTAATACAAGGTAATAATCATATTCAAACTTTGGTTCAATTTCTATAACTATAACAATCTTATTTCAAGTGATGATCTTACTTGAACTTGTTTTCGTGTCATGATTCTGCTTCAAGAACTTCGAGCCATCCAAGGATCCATTGAAGCTAGATCCATTTTTCTCTTTTCCAGTAGGTTTATCCAAGGAAATTAAGGTAGTAATGATGTTCATAACATCATTCGATTCATACATATAAAGCTATCTTATTCGAAGGTTTAAACTTGTAATCACTAGAACATAGTTTAGTTAATTCTAAACTTGTTCGCAAACAAAAGTTAATCCTTCTAACTTGACTTTTAAAATCAACTAAACACATGTTCTATATCTATATGATATGCTAACTTAATGATTTAAAACCTGGAAACACGAAAAACACCGTAAAACCGGATTTACGCCGTCGTAGTAACACCGCGGGCTGTTTTGGGTTAGTTAATTAAAAACTATGATAAACTTTGATTTAAAAGTTGTTATTCTGAGAAAATGATTTTTATTATGAACATGAAACTATATCCAAAAATTATGGTTAAACTCAAAGTGGAAGTATGTTTTCTAAAATGGTCATCTAGACGTCGTTCTTTCGACTGAAATGACTACCTTTACAAAAACGACTTGTAACTTATTTTTCCGACTATAAACCTATACTTTTTCTGTTTAGATTCATAAAATAGAGTTCAATATGAAACCATAGCAATTTGATTCACTCAAAACGGATTTAAAATGAAGAAGTTATGGGTAAAACAAGATTGGATAATTTTTCTCATTTTAGCTACGTGAAAATTGGTAACAAATCTATTCCAACCATAACTTAATCAACTTGTATTGTATATTATGTAATCTTGAGATACCATAGACACGTATACAATGTTTCGACCTATCATGTCGACACATCTATATATATTTCGGAACAACCATAGACACTCTATATGTGAATGTTGGAGTTAGCTATACAGGGTTGAGGTTGATTCCAAAATATATATAGTTTGAGTTGTGATCAATACTGAGATACGTATACACTGGGTCGTGGATTGATTCAAGATAATATTTATCGATTTATTTCTGTACATCTAACTGTGGACAACTAGTTATAGGTTACTAACGAGGACAGCTGACTTAATAAACTTAAAACATCAAAATATATTAAAAGTGTTGTAAATATATTTTGAACATACTTTAATATATATGTATATATTGTTATAGGTTCGTGAATCAACAGTGGCCAAGCCTTACTTCCCGACGAAGTAAAAATCTGTGAAAGTGAGTTATAGTCCCACTTTTAGAATCTAATATTTTTGAGATGAGAATACATGCAGGTTTTATAAATGATTTACAAAATAGACACAAGTACGTGAAACTACATTCTATGGTTGAATTATCGAAATCGAATATGCCCCTTTTTATTAAGTCTGGTAATCTAAGAATTAGGGAACAGACACCCTAATTGACGCGAATCCTAAAGATAGATCTATTGGGCCTAACAAACCCCATCCAAAGTACCGGATGCTTTAGTACTTCGAAATTTATATCATATCCGAAGGGTGTCCCGGAATGATGGGGATATTCTTATATATGCATCTTGTTATTGTCGATTACCAGGTGTTCACCATATGAATGATTTTTATCTCTATGTATGGGATGTGTATTGAAATATGAAATCTTGTGGTCTATTGTTACGATTTGATATATATAGGTTAAACCTATAACTCACCAACATTTTTGTTGACGTTTAAAGCATGTTTATTCTCAGGTGAATATTAAGAGCTTCCGCTGTTGCATACTAAAATAAGGACAAGATTTGGAGTCCATGTTTGTATGATATTGTGTAAAAACTGCGTTCAAGAAACTGATTTCGATGTAACATATTTGTATTGTAAACCATTATGTAATGGTCGTGTGTAAACAGGATATTTTAGATTATCATTATTTGATAATCTACGTAAAGCTTTTTAAACCTTTACTTATGAAATAAAGGTTACGGTTTGTTTTAAAAATGAATGCAGTCTTTGAAAAACGTCTCATATAGAGGTCAAAACCTCGCAACGAAATCAATTAATATGGAACGTTTTTAATCAATAAGAACGGGACATTTCAGTTGGTATCCGAGCGTTGGTCTTAGAGAACCAGAAAATTTGCATTAGTGTGTCTTATCGAGTTTGTTAGGATGCATTAGTGAGTCTGGACTTTGACCGTGTTTTCTTTAAAAATGATTGCTTAACATTTTTGTTGGAAACTATATATTTTTAACATATGAATATTATGTGATATATTAATCTCTTAACGTGTTTGATATTATGTGATAGATGTCTACCCCTAGAACAAGTCCCATTGACTCACCTAATAATAATGAAGAGTCAAATGTAAATTGGAATGATTTGTGGACTGATTCACAAGTTCCCGAAGAGGAACCGGAAGAAGAGTCGGAACCGGAAGAAGAATCGGAACCGGAAGAAGAATCGGAACCGGATGAAGAAATAGAACCGGTGGGGGAAATAATAAAACGGTTAAGTAAAAGAAAATCCTCAACCAACCGACCAAAGTTAATTATGGTCAATGGTGTTTCCGCCAAGGAAGCAAAATATTGGGAGGATTACCAATTCTCCGATGAATCGGATTCCGACGAGAATTCCGATGATGTTATAGAAATTACCCCAACTGAATTTAAAAAGGCAAAAGAAAATAATAAGGGAAAGGGCATAAAAATAGAGAAATCTAATTCCAACCCCGATGAACTTTATATGTATCGTCAACCCCCGAAGTCCTTAAGTTGTAACAATGACCCGGGAACCTCTAAACCACCAGGTTTTTCTAAACCAATGTGGACAACGACGGCTCGTATTAGGGGAACATCATATATCCCTAGAAACTTGGAAAAACGAACCAAAACCGAAGAAGAAGAAATGAGCGAGTCGGAATAAGATAGTTGTATTCGTGTGGTGTAATATATGTAATATAGTGTTCTTATGCTTTATGATATATGTAAAAATTGCTTGTATTAATAAGTATTTTTTTTATGAATCTAACTCTTGTCTATTTTACAGTTTAAAAACACAAAATGGATAGACAACCCAATATTTTAAGAGACCTACCCGGAGACATGATTGATGAAATCTTGTCTAGAGTCGGCCAGAATTCTTCGGCACAACTATTTAAGGCGAGATCAGTTTGTAAGACATTCGAAGAACGTTCCAAGAATGTCTTGGTTTATAAGAGACTTTCGTTTGAAAGATGGGGGATATCACATTGGGAAACCCATAAGTTACGATGTGTTTACTTTGACGCATATATTGCGGGGAACCCAAATGCTATTTTACGCAACGGGTTAAGAAATTATTTTGACTCAATATATCCGAATATTGGACTTCGTGATTTAGAAAAAGCGGCTAAGATGCAACATAAAGAAGCATGTTATGCTTACGGATTAGTAATGTTCGCTTCTCACCAAAGTGAGAACAAGAACATCGGGCTACAACTATTAAACAAAACGTTTCCACAAGTGACGGAGTCGGTAATTGGGGTAAGAAATGAGGTTTTTAGATTATTACGGGACTGTTGGACATTACGTAACCCTCGTCCCTTTGATGACGTTACAACACGCTGTCTTATCAACGGCCATAACGGTTATGTTGCACAAGACCAAGGATGGGAAGTAGTTCTAGTAAAACCAGAATGCATGACTTGTTTCTGGACGTATGAATTACGTGTCTTTATTGCCTTTGCTGAACGACTTGTGTACTAGCTAGAATTGTCTTCACAACTATCTTGTATCAAAGTTATTGTGTGCTATATTTCATGCTTTATGTAAAATAAGCGGTATTGTAAGTTTGTAAAATATTGTATAAAAGTTTGAACGCGAAGTATTATTATAATCAGTTTTTCATATAGAATTGTAGTAGTTGAATTGTATATTAGCTACTAAGTATGAACTTAACGGGTAGGTACTACCCGAATTTAAACTTATAAAACGCTAATATGAAGAAAAAGCTTTTATAAATGAGTTCATATTATGCTACGAAATACTATTAACTACTCTTAATATTCTGTATGATTAACTTGTTCCATTTAACTATTTTGAAGGAAATGGCACCGACTACTCGACACACCGTGAATATGAATGAAGAGGAATTCCGTACTTTTCTAGCTTCAAACATAGCCGCAGTACAGGCTGCGCTACATACCAACAATAACCTTGGATCTAGCAGTACAGGAAATCGTGTAGGATGCACCTACAAAGAATTCACTGCCTGCAAACCTTTGGAATTTGATGGAACCGAAGGACCGATCGGATTGAAACGGTGGACCGAGAAGGTTGAATCGGTGTTTGCCATAAGTAAGTGTACTGAAGAGGACAAAGTGAAGTACGCTACGCATACCTTCACAGGTTCTGCGTTAACATGGTGGAATACCTATCTAGAGCAAGTGGGACAAGATGATGCGTACGCACTACCGTGGTCAGCATTCAAGCACTTGATGAACGAGAAGTACCGTCCCAGAACCGAGGTCAATAAGCTCAAGACAGAACTTAGAGGGTTACGAACCCAAGGATTTGATATTACCACGTACGAAAGACGATTCACAGAATTGTGCCTATTGTGTCCGGGAGCATTCGAAGATGAGGAAGAGAAGATCGACGCGTTTGTGAAAGGATTACCGGAAAGAATCCAAGAAGATATAAGTTCACACGAGCCCGCCTCCATACAACAGGCATGTAGAATGGCTCACAAACTAGTGAACCAGATTGAAGAAAGAATTAAAGAACAGACTGCTGAAGAGGCCAATGTGAAGCAAGTCAAAAGAAAGTGAGAGGAAAACGGTGATAAGAATCACCAATACAACAACAACAGCAATTACAACAATAATCGCAACAATTATCCCAATAATCGCAACATCAATCGCAACTACAACAAACGGCCCAACAACAACAACAACAACAACAACAACAACAACAGCAACTACAACAATCATCCCAACAACAATAATAACCGCAACAACAACAACAACAATCAGAAGCAGCTATGCCAAAGGTGTGAAAAGAATCACTCGGGGTTCTGCACCAAATTTTGCAACAAGTGTAAAAGAAATGGTCATAGCGCGGCGAAGTGTGAGGTCTACGGACCAGGGGTTAATAGAACGAAAGGAACAAATGGTGTCGGAACGAGTAATGGCGGAGCAAGTAGTGTCGGAGCAAGTTATGCCAATCTAGTTTGTTATAAATGTGGAAAACCAGGCCACATTATTAGAAATTGCCCGAACCAGGAGAACACGAATGGACAAGGCCGTGGAAGGGTTTTCAATATTAATGCGGTAGAGGCACAGGAAGACCCGGAGCTTGTTACGGGTACGTTTCTTATTGACAATAAATCTGCTTACGTTTTATTTGATTCGGGTGCAGATAGAAGCTATATGAGTAGAGATTTTTGTGCTAAATTAAGTTGTCCATTGACGCCTTTGGATAGTAAATTTTTACTCGAATTAGCAAATGGTAAATTAATTTCAGCAGATAATATATGTCGGAATCGAGAAATTAAACTGGTTAGCGAAACATTTAAGATTGATTTGATACCAGTAGAGTTAGGGAGTTTTGATGTGATAATCGGTATGGACTGGTTGAAAGAAGTGAAAGCGGAGATCGTTTGTTACAAAAATGCAATTCGCATTATACGAGAAAAAGGAAAACCCTTAATGGTGTACGGAGAAAAGGGCAACACGAAGCTACATCTTATTAGTAATTTGAAGGCACAAAAACTAATAAGAAAAGGTTGCTATGCTGTTCTAGCACACTTCGAGAAAGTACAAACTGAAGAAAAGAGCATCAATGATGTTCCCATTGCAAAAGAATTTCCCGATGTATTTCCGAAAGAATTACCGGGATTACCCCCACATCGATCCGTTGAATTTCAAATAGATCTTGTACCAGGAGCTGCACCAATAGCTCGTGCTCCTTACAGACTCGCACCCAGCGAGATGAAAGAACTGCAAAGCCAATTACAAGAACTTTTAGAGCGTGGTTTCATTCGACCAAGCACATCACCGTGGGGAGCTCCTGTTTTGTTTGTCAAGAAGAAAGATGGTACATTCAGGTTGTGTATCGACTACCGAGAGTTGAACAAACTTACCATCAAGAACCGCTACCCACTACCGAGAATCGACGACTTATTTGATCAACTACAAGGCTCGTCTGTTTATTCAAAGATTGACTTACGTTCCGGGTATCATCAAATGCGGGTGAAAGAAGATGATATTCCAAAGACTGCTTTCAGAACACGTTACGGTCATTACGAGTTTATGGTCATGCCGTTTGGTTTAACTAATGCACCAGCTGTGTTCATGGACCTTATGAACCGAGTGTGTGGACCATACCTTGACAAGTTTGTCATTGTTTTCATTGATGACATACTTATTTACTCAAAGAATGACCAAGAACACGGTGAACATTTGAGAAAGGTGTTAGAAGTATTGAGGAAGGAAGAATTGTACGCTAAGTTTTCAAAGTGTGCATTTTGGTTGGAAGAAGTTCAATTCCTCGGTCACATAGTGAACAAAGAAGGTATTAAGGTGGATCCGGCAAAGATAGAAACTGTTGAAAAGTGGGAAACCCCGAAAACTCTGAAACACATACGCCAGTTTTTAGGACTAGCTGGTTACTACAGAAGGTTCATCCAAGACTTTTCCAGAATAGCAAAACCCTTGACTGCATTAACGCATAAAGGGAAGAAATTTGAATGGAATGATGAACAAGAGAAAGCGTTTCAGTTATTGAAGAAAAAGCTAACTACGGCACCTATATTGTCATTGCCTGAAGGGAATGATGATTTTGTGATTTATTGTGATGCATCAAAGCAAGGTCTCGGTTGTGTATTAATGCAACGAACGAAGGTGATTGCTTATGCGTCTAGACAATTGAAGATTCACGAACAAAATTATACGACGCATGATTTGGAATTAGGCGCGGTTGTTTTTGCATTAAAGACTTGGAGGCACTACTTATATGGGGTCAAAAGTATTATATATACCGACCACAAAAGTCTTCAACACATATTTAATCAGAAACAACTGAATATGAGGCAGCGTAGGTGGATTGAATTATTGAATGATTACGACTTTGAGATTCGTTACCACCCGGGGAAGGCAAATGTGGTAGCCGATGCCTTGAGCAGGAAGGACAGAGAACCCATTCGAGTAAAATCTATGAATATAATGATTCATAATAACATTACTACTCAAATAAAGGAGGCGCAACAAGGAGTTTTAAAAGAGGGAAATTTAAAGGATGAAATACCCAAAGGATCGGAGAAGCATCTTAATATTCGGGAAGACGGAACCCGGTATAGGGCTGAAAGGATTTGGGTACCAAAATTTGGAGATATGAGAGAAATGGTACTTAGAGAAGCTCATAAAACCAGATACTCAATACATCCTGGAACGGGGAAGATGTACAAGGATCTCAAGAAACATTTTTGGTGGCCGGGTATGAAAGCCGATGTTGCTAAATACGTAGGAGAATGTTTGACGTGTTCTAAGGTCAAAGCTGAGCATCAGAAACCATCAGGTCTACTTCAACAACCCGAAATCCCGGAATGGAAATGGGAAAACATTACCATGGATTTAATCACTAAATTGCCAAGGACTGCAAGTGGTTTTGATACTATTTGGGTAATAGTTGATCGTCTCACCAAATCAGCACACTTCCTACCAATAAGAGAAGATGACAAGATGGAGAAGTTAGCACGACTGTATTTGAAGGAAGTCATCTCCAGACATGGAATACCAATCTTTATTATCTCTGATAGGGATGGCAGATTTATTTCAAGATTCTGGCAGACATTACAGCAAGCATTAGGAACTCGTCTAGACATGAGTACTGCCTATCATCCACAAACTGATGGGCAGAGCGAAAGGACGATACAAACGCTTGAAGACATGCTACGAGCATGTGTTATTGATTTCGGAAACAGTTGGGATCGACATCTACCGTTAGCAGAATTTTCCTACAATAACAGCTACCATTCAAGCATTGAGATGGCGCCGTTTGAAGCACTTTATGGTAGAAAGTGCAGGTCTCCGATTTGTTGGAGTGAAGTGGGGGATAGACAGATTACGGGTCCGGAGATTATACAAGAAACTACCGAGAAGATCATCCAAATTCAACAACGGTTGAAAACCGCCCAAAGTCGACAAAAGAGCTACGCTGACATTAAAAGAAAAGATATAGAATTTGAAATTGGAGAGATGGTCATGCTTAAAGTTGCACCTTGGAAAGGCGTTGTTCGATTTGGTAAACGAGGGAAATTAAATCCAAGGTATATCGGACCATTCAAGATTATTGATCGTGTCGGACCAGTAGCTTACCGACTAGAGTTACCTCAACAACTCGCGGCTGTACATAACACTTTCCACGTCTCGAATTTAAAGAAATGTTTTGCTAAAGAAGATCTCACTATTCCGTTAGATGAAATCCAAATCAACGAAAAACTTCAATTCATCGAAGAACCCGTCGAAATAATGGATCGTGAGGTTAAAAGACTTAAGCAAAACAAGATACCAATTGTTAAGGTTCGATGGAATGCTCGTAGAGGACCCGAGTTCACCTGGGAGCGTGAAGATCAGATGAAGAAGAAATACCCGCATCTATTTCCAGAAGATTCGTCAACACCTTCAACAGCTTAAAATTTCGGGACGAAATTTATTTAACGGGTAGGTACTGTAGTGACCCGAACTTTTCCATGTTTATATATATTAATTGAGATTGATATTTACATGATTAAATGTTTCCAACATGTTAAGCAATCAAACTTGTTAAGACTTGATTAATTGAAATATGTTTCATATAGACAATTGACCACCCAAGTTGATCGGTGATTCACGAACGTTAAAACTTGTAAAAACTATATGATGACATATATATGGATATATATATATATAGTTAACATGATACGATGATAAGAAAACTTATCATAAAGTATATTAACAATGAACTACATATGTAAAAACAAGACTACTAACTTAATGATTTTTAAACGAGACATATATGTAACGATTATCGTTGTAAAGACATTTAATGTATAAATATATCATATTAAGAGATATACATACATGATAATATCATGATAATATAATAATTTAAAATCTCATTTGATATTATAAACATTGGGTTAACAACATTTAACAAGATCGTTAACCTAAAGGTTTCAAAACAACACTTACATGTAACGACTAACGATGACTTAACGACTCAGTTAAAATGTATATACATGTAGTGTTTTAATATGTATTTATACACTTTTGAAAGACTTCAATACACTTATCAAAATACTTCTACTTAACAAAAATTCTTACAATTACATCCTCGTTCAGTTTCATCAACAATTCTACTCGTATGCACCCGTATTCGTACTCGTACAATACATAGCTTTTAGATGTATGTACTATTGGTATATACACTCCAATGATCAGCTCTTAGCAGCCCATGTGAGTCACCTAACACATGTGGGAACCATCATTTGGCAACTAGCATGAAATATCTCATAAAATTACAAAAATATGAGTAATCATTCATGACTTATTTACATGAAAACAAAATTACATATCCTTTATATCTAATCCATACACCAACGACCAAAAACACCTACAAACACTTTCATTCTTCAATTTTCTTCATCTAATTGATCTCTATCAAGTTCTATCTTCAAGTTCTAAGTGTTCTTCATAAATTCCAAAAGTTCTAGTTTCATAAAATCAAGAATACTTTCAAGTTTGCTAGCTCACTTCCAATCTTGTAAGGTGATCATCCAACCTCAAGAAATCTTTGTTTCTTACAGTAGGTTATCATTCTAATACAAGGTAATAATCATATTCAAACTTTGGTTCAATTTCTATAACTATAACAATCTTATTTCAAGTGATGATCTTACTTGAACTTGTTTTCGTGTCATGATTCTGCTTCAAGAACTTCGAGCCATCCAAGGATCCATTGAAGCTAGATCCATTTTTCTCTTTTCCAGTAGGTTTATCCAAGGAAATTAAGGTAGTAATGATGTTCATAACATCATTCGATTCATACATATAAAGCTATCTTATTCGAAGGTTTAAACTTGTAATCACTAGAACATAGTTTAGTTAATTCTAAACTTGTTCGCAAACAAAAGTTAATCCTTCTAACTTGACTTTTAAAATCAACTAAACACATGTTCTATATCTATATGATATGCTAACTTAATGATTTAAAACCTGGAAACACGAAAAACACCGTAAAACCGGATTTACGCCGTCGTAGTAACACCGCGGGCTGTTTTGGGTTAGTTAATTAAAAACTATGATAAACTTTGATTTAAAAGTTGTTATTCTGAGAAAATGATTTTTATTATGAACATGAAACTATATCCAAAAATTATGGTTAAACTCAAAGTGGAAGTATGTTTTCTAAAATGGTCATCTAGACGTCGTTCTTTCGACTGAAATGACTACCTTTACAAAAACGACTTGTAACTTATTTTTCCGACTATAAACCTATACTTTTTCTGTTTAGATTCATAAAATAGAGTTCAATATGAAACCATAGCAATTTGATTCACTCAAAACGGATTTAAAATGAAGAAGTTATGGGTAAAACAAGATTGGATAATTTTTCTCATTTTAGCTACGTGAAAATTGGTAACAAATCTATTCCAACCATAACTTAATCAACTTGTATTGTATATTATGTAATCTTGAGATACCATAGACACGTATACAATGTTTCGACCTATCATGTCGACACATCTATATATATTTCGGAACAACCATAGACACTCTATATGTGAATGTTGGAGTTAGCTATACAGGGTTGAGGTTGATTCCAAAATATATATAGTTTGAGTTGTGATCAATACTGAGATACGTATACACTGGGTCGTGGATTGATTCAAGATAATATTTATCGATTTATTTCTGTACATCTAACTGTGGACAACTAGTTATAGGTTACTAACGAGGACAGCTGACTTAATAAACTTAAAACATCAAAATATATTAAAAGTGTTGTAAATATATTTTGAACATACTTTAATATATATGTATATATTGTTATAGGTTCGTGAATCAACAGTGGCCAAGCCTTACTTCCCGACGAAGTAAAAATCTGTGAAAGTGAGTTATAGTCTCACTTTTAGAATCTAATATTTTTGGGATGAGAATACATGCAGGTTTTATAAATGATTTACAAAATAGACACAAGTACGTGAAACTACATTCTATGGTTGAATTATCAAAATCGAATATGCCCCTTTTTATTAAGTCTGGTAATCTAAGAATTAGGGAACAGACACCCTAATTGACGCGAATCCTAAAGATAGATCTATTGGGCCTAACAAACCCCATCCAAAGTACCGGATGCTTTAGTACTTCGAAATTTATATCATATCCGAAGGGTGTCCCGGAATGATGGGGATATTCTTATATATGCATCTTGTTATTGTCGATTACCAGGTGTTCACCATATGAATGATTGTTATCTCTATGTATGGGATGTGTATTGAAATATGAAATCTTGTGGTCTATTGTTACGATTTGATATATATAGGTTAAACCTATAACTCACCAACATTTTTGTTGACGTTTAAAGCATGTTTATTCTCAGGTGAATATTAAGAGCTTCCGCTGTTGCATACTAAAATAAGGACAAGATTTGGAGTCCATGTTTGTATGATATTGTGTAAAAACTGCGTTCAAGAAACTGATTTCGATGTAACATATTTGTATTGTAAACCATTATGTAATGGTCGTGTGTAAACAGGATATTTTAGATTATCATTATTTGATAATCTACGTAAAGCTTTTTAAACCTTTACTTATGAAATAAAGGTTACGGTTTGTTTTAAAAATGAATGCAGTCTTTGAAAAACCTCTCATATAGAGGTCAAAACCTCGCAACGAAATCAATTAATATGGAACGTTTTTAATCAATAAGAACGGGACATTTCATCCCGTTCCCTCACCAACATGCTAAACCATTGCTCTGTTCCTCGTTTTTCTGAATTATACCCTATTCTAATTTACCTAACCCAATACTTGTTTTATCTTCTTCATCTCCTTCAATTCAAAACCAAAATTGAACCAAGGAACCTTAAATACTAATCATAACGAATTTATGATATTAATTAAGATTTGTAAATAACTATAAGCTAAGAATGTTCCTGATTATAAATGAAAAGAAAAAAAAAGGCTGCTGCCATTCACGACAGCTTTTAAAAAAAAAAAATTGGTTTCCAGTTTCGATCACGTAATAGCTAAAGATTTTAACACGAGAAAGTTTGCAAATCAAATATAGAAACTAATGGAATCGTCAATTGATCTTGAAACATCAAAACAAACTTAAATTTTACCAAGAACAATTTAGTTGACTTTTATTTCAAAAACCTTTGACTTCAAAATTCGAATTCAATTTAAGGAATTGGAACATGAAATTTTGCAGTTAGTATGATTAGATGATTCCTCACACAAATGCAATTTTAGATTTTTAAAAATGATACAAAATCGAGTTTTTGATAAAAAATTTATGCTAACAGAGGTGTCGTGCTGTAAGGAATAAAAAAATATATGTCTTCCTTCCTTTCGATGACAGAGATGAGTCGTATATAAACAATGATAAAAAGGTTAATCGAATCCTTAAAGCAGTACAATTGATTGTAACTTAGTGCAAGTGGTCGACATGAGATTCGTAGGCAGAAGAAAAAAAAAAGTAAAGCAGATGTTGAAAGATAACTGAATACAATTATATCTGATAATTTTGAAGACAAAAACAAAAAAAAAAATCGTAAAAGCTGGATAGGGATGTTACACTGACCCGATTTTTTCTATATATAATTTCAATATCCTAATTAATAATAATAATGTATTAATAATAATAATTCTATTAATATTAATAATAATAAATGATAATAATAATGATAATAATAATTATTAATAATAATGTTATTCCTAATAATAATAAAGATAATAATAATATGATTATAACAATAAGGATAATGGTAAAAGTAATAATAATATTTTTATATGATTATTTTATTAATAATAATAAATAATAGAAACAAATAATCACAATAATCAAAATTATAGTTTTAATCATTCTTATAATAATATTTATGTTTGACATCTTTATTTTGATAATCATAACTTTTTAATTATAACGATAATAATAATAATATTAATAATACTGATTTTGATATCAATATTAATGAAAAAAATGAAGGTAATAATAATATTACTATGACAACTATCTTTGTAATTATATTTAATATATTAATATTACAATTTATTAATCATGTAATTTTTAATATTTTTATGGTAACATATATTTAATATTTATATATTTTATTAATATACAAACAGTAATAATTATGTATTATATATGTATTCAAACTTCTATATATAATTATGTTTTTAAATGTCAAATTTTATTACTTAGATGACCGTACATATTAAGACAATTAAACTTAAAGTATAACATTTTACTTTTAATACTTTGTTAACGTTGACAAATTATATTCAAAGTCATTTATATTCAATATATTCTATTTAAAATAACAAGTTTCAATTATCTTTCATAATAACTAAATTACTTAATAGTTCATTAATATATTTAATTTATTATGTATAATTATTTACATATATAATTATCTATATATACATTTCTGTTTACAATTAAAGGTTCGTGAATCGTCGGAAATAGTCAAAGGGTAACTGATTATATAAAAGTAGTTCAAAATTTTTGAGATTTAACTTTACAGACTTTGCTTATCGTGTCGGAACCATATAAAGATTAAGTTTAAATTTGGTCAGAAATTTCCGGGTCGTCACAGTACCTACCCGTTAAAGAAATTTCGTCCCGAAATTTGATTGGAATGGTCATGGCTGACAATAAGTATGTTTTCATGACGCATACAAGTTGGAATTTAGAGTTTTATCATCATCGAGTAATATAGACAAAATAATTTGATTTTGTGAAGAGTACGAGTGAAGCTATCACAAAAATGAAATGAGAAAAGTAAGCTCCATCATATCTTTTGACGTAGATAGGGTTGATTTCCAGAATTCAAGAGATTTAGAGAAAATTTTCGTAATAAGATTTGGTTCTTCGATAATTAAGAAAATTAGGATCTTCTTTGGTCAAATGTGATAATCTGTTTCGATTGCTCTGTCAGATAGTTCACTATAAATCCACCCTCTTCATTTCCTTTATATTATGGAGTTCCATCCTTTTGTTTTCTCTTCCCGACTTTAAGTTAAGCGAATAATGTTCCAGAATTCATAGATATGAAATTCGGAATGAACATAGCTAACGTTCTAAGAGAGATTGTAGTATCACGATCTTAATTGGTTAAATTACCAGAATTCAAGAGAAAATATAGAACTATCAGAAAATATGTTCTTGATATATTCGGAGATTAGTTAGAATGTAAGAGTCATGTAACATGGCACATGATGACTTTGTGATCTGTGAATCATCACGTTTCATTAGAAACTCAGCATGACTTACTGTAATATAATCACGTTGATCAAGTGTCATTATATTATACTAACTCATGCTTCAGTTCCCAACACTACTTCAAAAACATTCATATTTTAAATTTGAATCTTTCAGAATTTAGTAACTAAAACAGTTTCTTTTATGATATAACTTAGATAGCACGAGGAGATAGATAATTTCGAACAAAGATATTTATGAAGGTATCTTCAGAAATATCGAAGATTTTTATAACGAAAGATACGATGATATCTTAGAATTTAAAATATCGATGGATGATGAATAAGATTTGTCCGTAAACGTTTAGAGTCAGGAGCAAGGTATTCGCTAAAGATTTCATCAGAAACAGAATCATCTGGATTCTTTATGTACAAGTTTAGTCCTTGTGATTTGTTCAGAGTCTCCTTCATGATTTGCTCAATTCGTTTTCCAGTTCTAACTTTTCTGAGTTTTTCCAACATACTATTCTTTATCATCAAGATTTTGATGGTTAAGGGCATTTACAGCTTTTGCTGCTTCATTCAAATTTTTCAATATTCCGAGCATTGATTCGTAGACTGGGTGCTTTTAAGAATTTCAGAATGAAAGATCATAATTCTAAGAGATAAATGTTATATGTATACATATAATTGTTGATGTAGTAACGCTGCGAGATTCGAAATAATGATTGATGATTCCCGGTATTTGGTATGATAATTATTGTTACAAAATGTGGATGAGCACATGATAGGGTTTTAATGAACAATATATTGGTTTTTCGGAGAGACTTAAGCTGATGAGTAATGAAGTTACTGGTAAGTTTACTGATAATGTGGTGAGATATAAACGGTTCTTCGATAACGATGACGAAAGAAAAACTTATATATCAAAGTTATAATAAGGCTAATCCAAATGAAAGTCGAAGTTGATTTGCTGGAGTTATGACAAAATTGGATAATTTGAAAAAGAATTGCAATGTTATTTTCGGTAATAACAATGCTAAAAGAGCTATCATAGATACGTGTTAAACGTTTACTCAGGTTCCGAGTAATTTTCAGGTGCATAACTATATGCATAAACTTTTCCTTCCATAGATGAGATGCAGTTGATTCCTCCTCTAAATTGAGATGTTTTCAAGATTTATGAAAGGTTTGAACGCAAATTGTAATCGTCAAGATACAAATGAGGTTTAAGATGAAATCAAGTGGCAAACTTGAAGAAATGTTTAGTTTCATATGTTATAATCAATATTTTATTTCATTTTAATTGTCCAATGTTGGCATTCCACAGTTAGCAGTCCATAATTAGTAATTTAATAATTCATATATAGTTTAATATATAATATTCGAATTAATTAATACGTATCGTGACCCATTGTATACATGTCTCAGACTCGATCACAACTCAAAGTATATATATTATTATAGAATCAACCTCAACCCTGTATAGCTAACTCGATCATTACTGCATATAGAGTGTCTATGGTTATTCCAAATAATATATATAGATGCGTCGATATGATATGTCAAAACATTGTATACGTGTCCCGATATTTAAAATGTGTAAATAACAGTATTTAAATGATGATAAATAAAGTGCGTAAAATAAATAACAGAAATTAAATGACGATAAATAAAATTGTGAGAATATAAATTGCGATAAATAAATTGCGATAATAAAATGTAATAAGGAATTAACAGTTAGCTAGGAACAGTTAGCTAGGATTTTGTTAGCGTGGATTCTTAACAAAATTTTCTCATGGTTAATTTGTTTGTTTCTAACAAATTTTATTTTTGTCCAATGTTTTCTTCATTATGTCACTTATTGGATTATGATAGATCAAAAACCAAATATGAAATTGAATGAAAAGGGTTATTCTGCGATGAACGAATACGTATATCAGTGGTTGTAAATAGGATAGTAAATGACTGTTGAATTAGATTTGAAAGAATGTACAGTGTACTTATTAATGTGAAATCTAAATATTCCTCAGGTATTACCTACCCGTTAAAATATTTTCACCATTAACAGTTTGTACGAAAGAATTTTTAATTACAATCTTTATGAAAATATATATACATATATATTTTCGTCAGATGTAATCATGGATTTAATGAGTCAATATGATATTAAACTCATTTGATTTACCGTTAAAGCAAGAATATATAATCTCTAAAACATTAGAGATTACATAATCACTATGTCGAACGAAGATAAATGATGTAGAACGATTCGTAGAACGATGATTATGCTCGAGGTACATAATGAGATGTTGAGGCGCGTGATGCTGAAACTTGGGTTGTTGGTGGTACTGGTATTGATGTTGGTGGTACTCTTGGTGCCGGTGATGTTGCTGAAGCTGGTACGTTTTGCACCATATTTTCCAAGGCTACAACTCGGGCGCGAACCTCGTTGGCTTATTACTCCGAAATGATTTTCGTTAGGAACAAGCGGATGAATAAGGTTTAGAATTGTAGATAGAATATAATCATGTCGAGCTACTCTGGAAATGAGGCTGAAAATGGTGTTTCGGATAGGTTCGCCGGTAAGTGCTTCAGATTCTTCGCCAAGGGGGCAATTTGGTTGGTGGAAAGGATCGCCTTCTTCACGTCTCCATTGATTAAGTTGACTACGAACCCATCAGATGAATTGGGGATGGCTGATTGGTTAATTCATTCTGGTGACGCTGCTTCCGGAGCTTAGGTGAACATCCATGTCGGAATAGCTGTCGGGTTCCGAAGAACTTGAACTAGTGACGAGTTCAATTTTGTACGATTGAGTAAAGGATTTTTTGATAGGAAATGAATTCCGGCTATTGGATGATATTCTAATGACATAGAATATCTATATATATAGAATAAAAGGTTTCATAGATTATAGAGAAATTTACGGAATATGACAGGCAAAGCTTACGGAATACGATCCAGCAAATCAGCAAGCAAACGGCCTGCCAAACGGCTTGCCAGTATGGCAAACGGTCAGAGCAAACAGGCACCTTAAACGGGCAAACCTGGCAAATGGCCCCTGCAAACGGCCTGCCAAACGGCTTGCCAAATGGCCTGCCAGCCGTTTGCAGGAAAATTTCAAGTCTATTTAAAGGGCTTTCTCCATCCATTTTAACACACACTCAATTTGTAATTCATTTCATATTTTCAAGCTTTTAGTTAGTTTTTAGTAGTAGTTAGCTTAGCTTTTATTTTCCGGAGGATATCCCGGCGAGTGCCTGCGATCTCGGGCAGATTTCTTCGGCATTTTCAGGTTTTTATCTGAAACGCTTGTCTTTTGTATTAAACATGTGTTCTTACTTTTTATATTTAATAATGCGTTCCGATATTACCATGGTAGCTTAATTAATCTGTATGTTACCATGTTAGAAGTTTGGGTTAGCGTAATTATGTTAATTTAGTACGATTACTGTTATAATATTGAACTAGGAAGTCTGATAGATTTGTATGCTAGCATCTTAAGGATTGACCAACCTAGGTTGTGATCAGAACTTGTCCACCTATATGAAATTAGCTACTTCATAGGATTAAGACCCCTGGTTATACTGTATCTGAAGATTCTATGAACTCGGTATGGCCGGAGTTCCCGAGAGGCATTTAATGCGCTTTTAGGACACGGAACTTAGGAATTGAGACATTAATGACCTAGTATGCCTATTGACTGTTCTGAAGAGACTTCTTAGGAGCTATTAAGATCTAGTTAGTGCCTTCACTATGTGACCGAAGCCTATTGCATGTTCTTGTCTGATTGTTGCCTTAGGTCTTAGTCATATCAACTGTTTAGGTATTCATTAGATTTCTATCTGCTTTACTATCGGTATATTAACTATGATGCTGTATAATGTTTGAATTATTATGATCTCATTAGTATGATGGAATGTTTGTTAGTTTTCATTTATGGTTTTGCCAACTTAAACCGACGGATTCCTTCCGTTTGTGATCAGTGTTCAATCAACACGGCACGTTGTTATTCAGTTAACTAAACTGATAACGAGGGTTAGGATTAGAGCTTAACTCACTAATAAACCTAGTACTTTACTAAATATAACCTCCGAGGTATTGTTACCTTTCAATTATACGACCAAGTGACATACTTCTCACTGCTCAAAGAGAACTCCGAGAGTTCAGAGACAAGTATAAAATGGGGGGTTTACCGTTTATAACCTCCGAGGTATTGTAACCTTTCAATTTTTAACAACTATATTTATATAAAATATATATAATTATATATAGTAATATTATTATTATAAATGGGGGGTTTACCGTTTAATGACCGGTTTGTCGATTTTATATTTTAAGCTTAAAGATAAATGACAATAATTAAAGTGCGTAAATAACAATATTTAAAGTTACGATAATTAAATTGCGTTCAATGAAATGACAGTAAATAAAATGACAGAAAATAAAAGTACGATGAGAAATACAATAAAAGTATTATGCTTATTTAAACTTCTGTAATCATGATGTTTGACGTTTTGATTTTAATTTATTACTCTGGGTTAATTGTCCTTTGTCCTGGTTTATTTGAAACCTATCTGGTTTTTGTCCATAATAGTCCATCGGTCATAATTATAAATTGCTCGTCAAATTAACCTTATTCTTGAAGTCAAATAATCCAATGAATTAGGGATTCAAACTGTAACAAGGTTTTAATACTTTGTTAATAATTACACCAGGTTATCAACTGCGTGTAATCCAAGGTTTTAATACTTTGTTAACAATTACACCAATTACCCTTGTATTTAATCCACCCATGTTTTAATAAGATATGAACATTAATTTACCCACTTGATCAGTTTGAATAATCAATTACCCAACCCGAATAATTAATTAAATGATCGTAAAAGATGTCATATAAACGTCACTAAATAGGACATGCATAATCGTCTAATAATTATTTGATTAACTAATTTGAAGATAGGTTCAACAGATTCTAATGAGTTGTCATTCGATTAGATAATACCCCCATCTATTAATAGTCCATAGTCCAATATCCACAAGTGTCGGTCTTTTGTCCAAACCCGAATTATGGTACAAAATCCAATAACCTCGTCTTAATATTTAGTCCAACATCACGATTAATTTGGCTCAAATAAGCATAATAATAACTTAGTTACGAGACATTAATTTAAAAAGGAAGAACATAGCTTACAGTGATTATTAATAGCGTAGCGTTACACGGACAGAGTTCCGACTTTAAAACCCGTAAAACATTTCTTACAATAACCCAATTATTATTAATCTTAAATTAAACTTAATATTATAAATATAAATATAAATATATCTTACAGAGAGAAGGAAAGAAAATGTGAAGGTGTGCTTGAACTCATCCGAAAATGTGGCAATTTATAGACTTGACCAGGATTCCTCATCCATGCGATCGCATGGAAATTGTGCTTCCAGACCATGCGATCGCATGGCTGCCTTTGGACATCTCATTTGCTTTTGTTTGCTAGCTTGTCGACGTTATATTTTAATATATAATATAATATATATAATTTTATATAATTATATATATATTATATTATATTCATGTGCATAGTTGACTTGTAATTTTAGATCCGTTGTCTCGCGCATTGATGCTCGGTGTATGTCTCGATTTTGGATTTTCGAACGTCTTTTTGTGTGCTTAGATATCTTGTACTTTGCGGTTCGCGGCTTGTACTCTTGTAATTTTTAGACGTTTCTCATCAATAATTTAAACCACTTGGATTGTATCTTGTACATTTGATCTTTTTGGTCATTTGCGTCTTCAAATCTTCATTTTCGTCTTTCGTCTTCGCACTTATTTATTTAAACAATTATAACTTAAAAATAGAACAATTACAACTAAAAGCTTTACATATTGGAAGGATATTGCTATGAAATATATGTTCCTTTTTAGTATTATCAAATATCCCCACACTTGAACGTTGCTTGTCCTCAAGCAATACAGAACTTGAAATTAAATCACATTTCACTCGAATCACTTTTTTATTCTCACACTTTATACATCAGTGATTTTGATACGACGGTATAAACAATGATAGTAACAATCTGGTTTACAGTCCCACATGAATATGAAAATTTAGATCCTTTAAGGAAATTGGATCTTTATGAAAACATTTGATCTTTTGAAAATTCATTCTAGCTTTTACCCTAGATAAGTTTTCCGGAATAACGCTCCACCCGTGTTTGAAAAATGTTTTTCTGGGTTTTGTGGGTTTTAGATTTGAAAATTTTAGCTCAAAACTTGCGGTTTTGTGTCACCCACTTGCTAACCTTGTATTAGGAAAGCAACACATCCGGTATACTTGCTCCGTATACTACCTTTTGGTAAACTACCGTCCGGTTGTAAAGGAAAGCGTTGAACAAACAACTGTTAAGGCAATGTCTAATGACATGCAGATGTTCATGGTCCACAACGTGTCGGATGCAATTACTATCCTTTGTAGGAGAAATAGTAAAGATCACCCTATAGTTTTTCGGTATGGCACAAGGTCCCGTCTTCGACCATACTATGCAACCACCGTTCTTACAGTTAACACCCGATTTGGTTCAGGTGACCTAATGAATTCTAATGAATTCTTAGGATTTTACGTTCAATGGTAATGAACGCATTAAGAATATGTTTTCAGAAAACAAATCGATTTTAATTTTGATCAAAATATTTTCTCGTTCAAGCTCGAGTTTAGATATCATCGAATTTCATGAGTTTGTAATTCTCAATCTTTAAGGTCAATCTCAAGGATTGAGTAATATCAGGCTTAAAAGCTAATTTTTAATCTTTAAGGAGATTATCCTATCTGGGGGTCTGATTCATTAGTCTTATCAAGCTAATTTGCACGGCGCCCTCCCCATTTTACGAGACAGATCCTCTCATGATTAGGATAAGTCTGACCACTTGGCGACCCTGTTTGATGCTGAGGTCCGTGGATTTCCAGCTAATTTTCGAGAAAACTTTTCAAGATTTTTCGTAGACTCTACAACTGGTCTGGATGACAACTTCCTGACCTAAATCAAGAAGCGCATTTTTTTCTTGGAAGACTTTACTTCCTTTCAATGATGGAATTGATTCATCGTGTAGATTCATCTTTTCTTTCAAATGTATTACAATAAACGGGTAAAACAGTTAATTTAGTCCAAAATAGAAGTACCTTCAATTATTTGTACAAAAATATGTGATATGTGATTTAAATAACTTGGTAAATTCTTCCCACACTTAGCTTTTATTTATTTCTTTCTTTGCCTTTTTATTCTCCTTTATTCCATTTTAAATGAATTCAAGCGTTTTGGGTTGTTTCTCAATTTATGTCCTCTCCAAGGTAACAATAATTTCGGTATTATCACCTAGTTTTATCGTTCATAAATATGTATAAACATGATTTTGAATTCATTTATTTAAAAAAATTTTTAAAATGTTACTAGAAGTGGGTAGTCAGTATATAAGACTAGGGCTGTTTTTTATTATCAGAGAGCACTAGATTCTAATACAACTATTGCTTTACTAGTAAAATTTAACGGTGACTATTAAACCAAGTGTATAAGTCAAATGTTTAAAACCTGAAAGAATTTAATCCCTTCCCACACTTAAGATCATGCAGTGCCCTCATTTGCATGAAATCAGGCTATAATTATAAATTCATAAGGGTGATTAGTGTAGAAAAGTGATTAAAAATACCCAGTTTGTAATTACAAAGCTCGTCGAATGATAGATGGCGCGCTTCATCGTTCATTCCTTTTGTTGTTTTATCACACATGTTTTTCTTCAAAAATGGTTGCTTTTCTGGACTGTTTTCTAATTTTTGAAAATGTGTATTTTACCCTGTTTTGTACATAAGATAGACTACAAACATATATACACACACACACACACATATATATATATATATATAATATATATATATATATATATATATATATATATATATATATATATATATATATATATAATAAAATCTTTATTTATTAAAACGATTTAAATGAATACTTTTTTAAAATTTTGTTTCCTTTTACTTTAGGTAGAGGTAGTTTCGGTACGTTTACCTAGTCCATCCCTCGACAAAATTTAAAAATTGTCGTTTTAAAGCGATTGTTTTAAAAACAAAGATTTTCAAGTTTTTTAATTTATTTTTTTTGCATAATTTAGATCAATAATATTAAAAATAATGATAACAAAATTTTTCGCCCCGTCTTTGGGTAAAGCAATTTCGATTCTATGATCTAGTCTTTAACTCACGACGAATTTTAGAAATCATTTTTTTAACTTAGTGAAATAAAGTAAATTTTGTTTTTTTAATCACACAAAACGTAAATTTAAAAAGCATATTAATTTCATACAAAACCTACAAAACAAAACAAAAAATCAGAATGGAGGGAGAAAACTAGTTCTTTAGTGTCTGCTAGTGGAAAAGATCAATCGGATTCCATTCTCGAAACTACACGAGAACAGAACAACTAACTCTAGACAACATTATTTCTTAGAACATTTGAATCTCCCCACACTTAGGTAGCTGTGGTGTCGAAATTGTGATTAACTTCATTGTCAATTTATTTTGGACCATAATCAACTTGCATATATTGGACTTTTCCTTTAAGCCATTGGTCGGATTCCTGTGTAATATCCACAAATTCAACTAGTTTCGCCTTTTCTTTAGGCGATAGATTGGATAATAACCGGTTACATAACTTAAAGTTCCCCTTGGTTCAAGCATCGCGAATCCGTTTAATAAGTTTCTTCATTGAACTGTTAATAACGGGGTCATTTAATTTCGTATCAACAACGGGGTTCTTTGTTATCTAGTCATCATTAGGTGTTACTTCATCTTCCCCACACTTAGGCGTTTTATTATTGCTAAGCACTACCGTTGAAGTTGGTAAAACAATATGGTTCTTATCGATCATTTTTATTGGTTCAACGGTTTTGGTTGGTGGAGATTTAGACTTTCGAATCACAAAGGTGATTGATTTTTTACCATTACTAAGTGTCATTCTACCCTCTTTTACATCAATAAATGCCCCGGTGGACGCTAAGAATGGTCGACCTAAAATTAGAGGAATGTTTGAGTCCTCTTCTATATCAATGACAATAAATTCGACCAAAAAGGTTAAATTACCTACTTGAACGGGTGGGTTGTCAGCAATACCAACTGGTACTTAATGGTTTGATCTAAGAGTTGAACACTCATTTTCGTTAGACTTAACTCACATATACCTAATCTCTTATATAATGAAAGAGGCATAACACTCACACTTGCACCTGAATCTGCTAGTGCATCATACATGACACAATCACTAAGTAGACAAGGAACAATAAATTCACCCGGATCACCCAACCTGGATGGAAGTTTTGGTGAAACTGTCTTCACCGGGTTTACTTTTACGGTTTTTGTTTCTTGCACTTTCTTATTCTTCTTCTTCTTTCCAAAGGTATCACAAACTTTATTACCTATCACTTGCTCATACTCAACTCCTTTTCTTGGAAACGGGATGGGTGGTCTGTATGGTGCCACCACTGGCTTTACATACTCGGGTGGTGGTGGTGTTGTAACTTCTTCATTATTACTCACATCTAAAACCTTCCCATCTTCTGGTGCTTGTTTTTCAAAATTCGTTGAAACCATTTTAACATTTTCATTCCGAGGATTTACTTCAGTATTACTCGGTAGCTTTACTTGTTCCCTCTCACTCATCATGCTAGCAAGAGTACTTACGTGTTTTCTAGATTCAAAATGGAAGCTTGTTGAGTTCTTAATGACTGATCAAACCTCTCATTTGTTTGGGTTTGAGATGTAATAAATTGTGTTTGAGATTCCATTAGATTTGCCATCATTTCTTCCAGATTTGGCTTTTTCTCTTCGGTTTGTTGTGGTGGTTTATACAAGCTAGGTCTTTGTTGATTGAAAGTGTTGTTTTGAGTTGCTTGGTTATTCGGACCATGTTGGTTGTACGAGTTATTGTTGGGTCCATTTGGATTGTAAAGAATGTTTTGATTTCGATTGAAGTTTGGCCTTGGCGGTTGATAATTATTTTGATAATTATTTCCCGGCCTTTGGTTCATGTAGGAAACATTCTCACGTTGTTCCATCGTTTGTTCAATGTGACAATCTTTCGTTAAGTGTGGTCCACCGCATTGCTCACAACTGATTCGTATTGCGTGAATATCTTTCATCATCTTTTCCATTCGTCTCTCGAAAGCATCTATTTTTGCTTAAACGGAATCAAAGTCATGGCTAGAATCGGCTCTAGCCGCTTTAGATGAATGAAAAATATCTTTTTCCTGATGCCACTCATGCGAGTGGGAGGCTGTGTTATCAATAATTTTGTGAGCTTCAGTTGCGGTTTTCTTCATAATGGAACCACTAGCTGCTGTGTCGATGTCTTTTCATGTAGCAACGTCGACACCTTGGTAGAATATTTGTACTATTTGATAAGTGTCTAAACCGTGCTGAGGACATCCTCTCAACAACTTTACGAAGCTTGTCCACGCCTCATATAATGTTTCATTTGGCTTTTGCGCGAACGTAACAATTTCTCCTTGAAGTCTCACGGCTTTAGATGCCGGAAAGAATCTTTTAAGAAATTTCTCAACTAAAACATCCCATGTATCAATCGCTCCTTCAGGTAACGATTCTAACCAATCTTTGGCTTCTCCCTTTAAAGTCCAGGGAAACAACATGAGATAGATCTGTTCATCCTCAACTTCTCTGATTTTGAATAGAGTACAAATCCTATTAAAGGTTCGTAGAAGTTTGTTTGGATCTTCTTTTGGCGTACCACTATATTGGCATTGATTAGTTACCATGTGTAGGATTTGTCCTTTGATTTCATAATCTGGTGCATTAACATCTGGCGAAAAACAGCGTGTTCTTGGCCAGTGCGTGTAGCTCTCATTCGATCTTCCATACTTTGAGGTTCCGTTACTTCCATTTTTGAATTTGTTGAATCCGAATCACTAGAGGATTCTGATTTAACGGTTTGTGGTTCAGGAGGAATGATTAGTGGTTCAGGATCTTGAAATTGTCCTTGAATATCCTCCGGGTTCTCAATTGTGAAGTCGGGTTCAAAAAATGGATTATCGGAAATTTGAATTGGAGTACTTGTTCGACTTGATGATGATTCTAAAGAAAAATCAACGGTGACAATATTGGCTAGATGTCTTGATCGGGTTACAGGTGGTGAACGTATGAAAGGTGGTGAACGTTTTACTCGGTGCATTCACTGAATATCCTATTAGTTATAAAGATAAAAATTATATAAGTTATCAAATTAATAGACTTTTCTGATTTTGCCCACGTTTCGAATAGTCAATAGATGCAGCAGGTAGCCAGTACCCTTTAAATCAGAAGCCCACAACTCGCCACTAACAAATTCAACTATTACTATGAACCAGAAAATTTGGATGTCTATCAATTTAATTGCTTACAATAATTTTTCGTCGAGATTTAAAGAAAATAAAGAATATTCTATGTTCTAAAAACCAGAGCGTAGAAATGAAAAAGAAAAAACGCGCTGAAAAAAAAGAAGCGAAAAAAATAACCGTCGAAAAATAAAAGTCGAAAAACAAACTAAAACTTGCGTCTAATGGTATTAAAGCTTAAAAGGAATTCTAAACGAAAAACGGCAATTACTTAAATAGGTACTAAAATCTTAAAACGGCGTCGCAAAATTCTAAAGCACCTAAATCTTAATCTAAAGAAAAAGCACTTAAGGGATTTTACGGCAAAGCTTAAAAATCTAGAAATATAAAATAATTATGGCAAAATACTAAGTTTAAAACTAATTACGAACGATAAATGTACAAATATTTAAAAATATACAATTTATAAAAAGAGACAAAAAATGATAAAATTACTTATTTTTATAAAAATATTATTTTTGTATTATTATTTTAAAAAAGTATTAATTTATAAAACTAATTAAAACTAATAATAACAAATTATAATTAAACTAAACTAAATATATTAAATTAAAACCCTAATTAGGTTTAATAATAATAAATAATAATAACCCTAAAAGATTAAATAATATTAATAATAATTAACCTAACAACGTAATAAATGTATACGAGGTTTTGGGTCTGTTAGCTCAAACCATGCGAACACATGGATTTACAGCACTGCAGCCATGCGATCGCATGACATGCAGATTCAATTTATATGCAGGTTCAAATTCACAGGTTCAATTTTCTATTTTTTTTAATGATTTTAAAATTCACAAAAATATATAAAGAAAATATTTATTAAAATAAATTTATATTTTAAAACTAAATATAAAAACAAAATCTTAAAAATATATATATATATATATATATATATATATATATATATATATATATATATATATATATATATATATATATATATATATATATATATATATATTTCTTTTTAATGTTTTATATTTTTTTTCTTTTTAATGCTTTATATTTTTACAAATATAAATTAAAAATATAGCGTTTCACCAAGTCCCTGGCAGCGGCGCCAAAAACATGATGTGTGAAGCGGAGGTGTACGAAATACTATTATTTTTAATACGAAATACGGTACAATTTACACAAGTTTTATTATTTATTTATAGATGAGAGATACCTAAATCTTGCTACAACACTATAGGCAGTGTACCTAATCGTAGAGTAGTGTAGTTTTTAGTAAGTCCAATTCGTTCCACAGGGAGCTAGTTATTACATACTATATTTTTAAAAACTATATTTATATAAAATATATATAATTATATATAGTAATATTATTATTATAAAATGGGGGTTTACCGTTTAATGACCGGTTTGTCGATTTTATATTTTAAGCTTAAAGATAAATGACAATAATTAAAGTGCGTAAATAACAATATTTAAAGTTGAGATAATTAAAAGTGCGTTCAATGAAATGACAGTAAATAAAATGACAGAAAATAAAAGTACGATGAGAAATACAATAAAAGTATTATGCTTATTTAAACTTCCGTAATCATGATGTTTGATGTTTTGATTTTAATTTATTACTCTGGGTTAATTGTCCTTTGTCCTGGTTTATTTGAAACCTATCTGGTTTTTGCCCATAATAGTCCATCGGTCATAATTATAAAATGTTCATCAAATTAACCTTATTCCCGAAGTCAAATAATCCAACTAATTAGGGATTCAAACTGTAACAAGGTTTTAATACTTTGTTAATAATTACACCAGGTTATCGACTGCGTGTAATCCAAGGTTTTAATACTTTGTTAACAATTACACCATTTATCCTTGTATGTAATCCAGCCCTGTTTTAATAAGATATGAACATTAATTTACCCACTTGATCTGTTTGAATAATCAATTACCTAACCCGAATAATTAATTAAATGATCGTAAAAGATGTCGTATAAATGTCACTAAATAGGACATGCATAATCATTTAATAATTATTTGATTAACTAATTTGAAGATAGGTTCGACAGATTCCAATGAGTTGTCATTCGATTAGACAATACCCCCCATCTATTAATAGTCCATAGTCCAATGTCCACAAGTGTCGGTCTTTTGTCTAAACCCGAATTATGGTACAAAATCCAATAACCCCGCCTTAATATTTAGTCCAACATCACGATTACTTCGGCTCAAATAAGCATAATAATAACTTAGTTACAAGACATTAATTTAAAAAGGAAGAACATAGCTTACAGTGATTATTAATAGCGTACCGACTTTAAAACCCGTAAAACATTTCTTACAATAACTCAATTATTATTAATCTTAAATTAAACTTAATATTATAAATATAAATATAAATATATATTATAGAGAGAAGGAAAGAAAATGTGAAGGTGTGCTTGAACTCGTCCGAAAATGTGGCAATTTATAGACGTGGCCAGGATTCCTCATCCATGCGATCGCATAGAAATTGTGCTTCCAGGCCATGCGATCGCATGGCTGCCTTTGGACACCTCATTTGCTTTTGTTTGCTAGCTTGTCGACGTTATATTTTAATATATAATATAATATATATAATTTTATATAATTATATATATATTATATTATATTTATGTGCATAGTTGACTTATAATTTTAGGTCCGTTGTCTCGCGCATTAATGCTCGGTTTATGTCTCGGTTCTGGATTTTTGAACGTCTTTTTGTGTGCTTAGATATCTTGTACTTTGCGGTTCATGGCTTGTATTCTTGTAATTTTTAGACATTTTTCATCAATAATTTGAAACACTTGGATTATATCTTGTACATTTCAGATTTTTGGTCATTTGCGTCTTCAAATCTTCATTTTCGTCTTTCGTCTTCGCACTTATTTATTTAAACGATTATAACTTAAAAATAGAACAATTACAACTAAAAGCTTTACATATTGAAAGGATATTGCTATGAAATATATGTTCCTTTTTAGCATTATCAGCCTCGCACAATATAAATAAACAAAACCACTGTGTGCTACTTTGGTCAACTGAATCAGACGTCCTGCGGCCTAACGAAACCACACGAATAAAACCATCCGATTTGGCCATATCAGGAAACGGTGGAACCAAGGATGTTAGGTGAGGTGATAGATCCTAAAAAATCAAAGCATCCTCTTGCTTTCTTGTTTCAAGCACTACCCGCAGACATGGTGTTATAAATGGCAAGTTATACGGAACCAAAGCAATTGTGGGATGCTTTGAAAACAAGATATTTGGGTTTGGATCGGGTAAGAACAGCTCGACTCGCAACATTGAAAAGGGAACTTGAAAGCTTAAGAATGAAAGAAGGTGAAACGGTTGATGACTTCGTGACAAAGTTGAACGGTTTAGCCTCAAAAGCATAGAGTCTTGGATATAATCTTGAAGAAGTGGACTTGGTGAAAAGGTTACTTGATTCGATGCCTCCGTACTTTCTCCAAATCGTTGCTTCAATAGATCAATGTTTTGAGTTGGATTCGATGCTACTTGAAGAGGCCGTTGGAAGGTTGAAGGCATATGAGGAACACATAAAAGGAGTGGAGAAAACGGGGGACATGCAAGGTGATTTGTTGATGGCTAGTGAAGGAAAAACGCACAGTTACAAGGAGTGTGGTTAAGAAAGTCAAGACAGGGTGACATAGGACTTGGCCGAGGAGGATGTCGTGGGTCGGGGAGGAGTCGAGAGGGTAATGAACGTGTTAGAGATAAAAGTGACGTTAAATGCTATAAGTGCAGTGTGTATGGTCACTACAATAATGAGTGTCCTCGATGGGAAAAACAAGAGGCGAATCTAGTCAAGGAGGAGCCAGTGTTGCTTTTGAATGGATTTCTAGGTAAATCGATTGGAGAGGTGATTGTTGGACCAATCGATTTTCTTAAGTGCTACGTTAAAGTTTGAATAATAATTAGCTATTAGTTATACTATTAGCTGTAGGTTTTATTTAATTATAGTTTTTAATTGTTTTAGTCAATTTGAATTAGTATGCTGGTGGTACTCGAAAAATGTGGATCACGAGAAAAAGTCGTTGATCAAACCAAAATCGTAATCGTTAAATAGATTCCGGGTTTGATTGCTTGATTTGGGAAAAAAGAGTGATTCGAATGTTTTAACTCCAATATTTGTGCGAACCCGGATTTGAAATTTGGATTTTAAGGGCGTAAAACAATTGATGGGATTAACCTTGTTCGATCGAAATCGGACAAGTTAATATCTTAGAGTAGAAATCAACTCCGATATCGACCGGAATCTTTATCGGAATTGTGTTATCGACTGGAGAGATGTTACCGTAGTTAATTTGAGCAGAGTAACATTAAATGTCACCAGTGTGTCTAATGAATGATCTTGTTCGTGTATTTATAGGAGTTATGAGGGAATGGTGACGTGACACATGTCCTTTTCATGGTCATAACAAACTTTGCTAATCCCAAGGGTTGACATGGCACCTGTCCCTTTCAAACAAATCCTAATGAATTATCCTAGATTTGCGGGCTAACGTGGCATGCAGCTTGTTTGCGCATTGGCTCCGGGATCATATGCTTGCTCCGGGACAAGGCATTTGTTACAAGACAACGTGCTTGTTCCGGGAAGGTGTGCTTGTTCCGGGACGACGTGCTTGCTCCTAGATAATCGTACCTGTCCCGGGGGCAGATACTTAAGCCGAGAAGACGTGGTAGTTTCGAGAGTGTGATAGATCCGTCTAGGTTGTCGTGGGTCGGTGTCTTACTCTTTGTCCAAATAAGGAGGTCTTGCCTGATGCTTAATCCAAGTTTTTCTTCACGGTAGTGTTACAACAGGACAAGATTGTTGTCGGTTTATAGGTAACTTTGTAAATGTTGTCAGATGTCTGACGTTCATAGTTCAGCAGGGCTATTTGTGTGTTGATACAGTTCTTGGCTTCTCAATGCTTCTTCATCCGGCTAAGTTATGCCGGTAGTTTGCATTCTTGTCCAAGCTGGAACTTCTTGTGGCATCCCGGCTAACCCTTATCTGATATGGTTTTTACCGGGTGTGTTCATAAGTAACCTTCTGGTTCGGTTACAAAGATGAGGCCGGGAAGATATTCTCTTCTCGTGATGATTTATGTCAGGCACACTGTATCCGGGGTGCCACTAATAGTGTGCCTTGTGGAGACGGATCATTATGCGTATCATCAAGTCCCCCCCAGTTTGATAATGGTAGCCGGAACGATTACCTTTATCAAACTTGAAAATGAGCCTGCGTTTCCGATTGGATGTGCATTAAATGTTTGACAGTTTGAAAAGATAGTTTCGACAGACACGCCCCCTTTTTTTGTTTTTTCCATTTTTCAACTTTTTGGAACGGCGTTCGAGGGACACCTTTTTTCAATTTTAATCATTAATTTTATGGATTCATCTTTTAATCTAAACCGTTGGATCAATTTCTTTGAAACCTATAAATAACCACCTTTTCCACTCATCTCACTTTATACAGACTTCGTATCTTCAATCGTTTCATCTTCAAAAAACCAACAGTTTTTTCACGAAAAAAAGTTACCCCTTTTATCTTCTATTATCTTCTTTTTCCTGTTAGTTTGTACTTTTGTATTTACGTATATATGGCGGATCAGTCTTCCACATCTACTAGCGTAGACGCTCCTGAATCGTCATCTAGGTCTTTCGTAGATATTAACAACATCATGAGTCGAGTATGTGATGAGTACCTTGACGAATTAGTAGATAAGTACCCATTTTTGGCCAATTATATTTTGAGGGTTCCTGATGTATTCCATCGAGCCCATAAGCCTCCAACAAACATGGTCACCATGTATGGTCCAACTATTACCGTGAGCAACTTTCGGTTGCCCTACTCCGAGTTTATGTATTAATTCTTTCACACTATAGGATAGCGCCTGCCCAGTTACATCCTCACGCGTACCAAAAATTGGTAATGTGGGAGATGTATTTTAACTACTATCACATACTCCCGACTGTTCGCATGTTCTAATATTGTTTCACTATTTCGAGGTCTGAAATTGGATGGTTTTCCATCAAGCGGAGAGCTTTTTTAATTTTATCGGTGACATGGATACCTCTTTGAAAGAATGGCGAGAGTCATTTTTTTGTCGAGAGCAAAGAGCTACCGGCACGGTTTGTCGGTCTTTGTGAATGGACGGTTAATGTGAAGAAGGGAGCCAACAAGGTTCCGAGATTGAATGTTGCTGAGAAGACATGTATATTTGCCATCCAGGAGTTCAGGTTTCCCCATCGGCCATATCCGTAGGCCATGGTTGTGTTGGGAGGAGTTAGTCACCAATGGCTGGATCCAAACACCAAACCCGTCATTCGTTACAATGAAGCAGGTGGAGACTGATCCTAGCCAATTGTTATGTCATTTAGTTAGGTTTTTGTATACTAACCTTGTTTATTTTTATGTAACAGTGATGGAGTTTGCTACTGCAATGGCATTTGGTGATCTCGAGGAGATCAATTTTGAGAATGTGCCGGTGAATCCGGAAGGCGAGCCGGATGTTGTTCCGCAAGACTTGGAACAGAACATCGGTGACGGGGCCGACTTGTTCCTCCGTGCTCTGAATGTAATGGAGGAGCAGGCAGTTGTGAAGAGGAGGATTCATACCCTTCCTCAGCTACGGTCGAAGAAGGCCAAAGGTATTCTTCTTGTTTTGACAAGCTAGTCTTATTACTGTTATGATGTTTGTTTTATGCTTGACTTTCTTAATTATTGCAGTTGTTGTCGAGTCTTCTGCCAAGGGTGGGGCAACCGTGACGGAGCCCATACAGCTGGGGGTGACGAGGAGGGTGACCACTATACCCTTGAGAGTTTTGATGACATTCATTTTAATGTCACTGCTGGTGATGACATTGTTCGAGCTCTCTCTTAGCTGAATATTGATTATCACTGCTGTATGAGTTCGATAGAGAAGGGATCCTCCTCCACCCTCCGCCAGACTGTTTCTACCCTTTCTCTGAATGATGCGAGGGTTGCCCGTGCTCAGGCAATCGAGGCGCTTAACACCTTACTGCTGGATGGCTTTACTCACGATGAGGGGGCGACGGTGGCCCGAGAGGCTATGAGTGACTTGGAGAGTCAGCTAAAGGCTGCGTAGGATGAGCTTGCCCGGATGGCGAAGGCCCGGGAAGCTATAGACAACCTGGAGAGCTAGCTGAAGGCTACCAAGGATAAGCTGGCTCAGGAGGTGGCAGAGAAGGAGGAGAAAGATAAGGAGATATCTTTTGCCGTCCTTATGAAGGACGCATCCGTGGCGGAGTGTAAGTAGTTACAGGGTGCCTTGCCTTATGTTTTGAAGAAGGCCATCAACTCCAGTACTATGAAGGCGCCTTTCGAGGCTTACTTACAGAATTTTGGGACGGCTAACTTTACTCATGTTGTGCGGTTGATGCAAAAGCATCATACCGGAGGGGCTGTCTCCTTGCACCCGAATATCGCCGGCAAGGTGAACGCGGGTGACGTGCAGGATCTTCAGGTTGCTCAACAGGCGTTGGCTGAGATCCGGTTTGGCAGTTTTGAGGATCTTTGTGCAGGCGAGGCTACGACTGTGGAGCAGGTGTTAGATTTTAAATTTTAGTATGCTGTTGCATATTTTTTAATGTAACTTTTAATGAAACTCTGTAATTAATGGAATTAAAGTTTCATGTATTCTGTGATTAATTTTCTTCAGTCGAACTAGTTCATGTCTTCATATGTAGGTTTAGACTACATTTGTATTAGTTTTGGCATGTACACCGTGCAGTCACGTGTGTTTATGCCATCTACTCATTGGCCAATTATCAGTTTAAACTTGTACCGACGAGGGCTAGACAATCACCTCTTTAGAGGGTACAAAATAACTTGCATAGGACTTATGTGGATGCCGAAATCCGTCTGCCGCTAGCCGATTATTATTATGTGAACATCGTTGTAAATAACATAATAACTACGTTATTATAAACGGTATAATTCTTTTATTCATCCTAAAAAGGAAAAACATAAATAGATTCTTTATTTGGAAAAGAAAAACATAAATATCAAGATAACCATGATTTGAAGTGATCAGTTTCAACCATGATATCCATCTAAATTTCAGTGTGGCATCTAGCTACTTTTGTTTCCCTTAGCCGGTGTTCCATCTTGGTTGGAGCTCTCACAACTTTCTGGTCTGGAACATTTAAGTGCTGAATTGAAGGGTTCAATTGCTTCATGCATATTGATGAACTGTTCCTCCCACTCTGGCCGATGATGCCAACCGGCACTCTCCTTCCTGACCTTGTAGTTATTGATCGGGCTTTTCCTGGTAGAGCGTGTCGGTGGGGAGAAGTAAGTTAGCCTTTTGAGAACCGACACGCGTTTTTCTTCCAAAACGTGTAGTGTCTTCCTTGTTTCAGTGTTTACTTTTCCCGGGAAGGGGTGTTGGGTAGATTCGACTGTTGCCACACCTTGCCGGGTTGGAATCTTAAGCAAACCGTGAGCAGTAGAGGCTATTACACCAAACTTCCTGAAGAACTTTCTTCCTAATATCACATTCATGGCGGTCACAGATTTGATGACATAGAAATTAATGATCTCACTACGGAGGTAGGGCTGGGTGCCTACCGTGACCGTTGCCTTGAGCCTTCCTATGGGTTCTTCAGTAGAACCCGTGAACCCGGAGATGACAGTGTTGGACTGTCTCATTTTCCTACCGACACATTTTGGGAGTTGGTAAAGGCAATGAGCATACAGAATGTTAGCCTCACTCCCCGTGTCAGTGTACATTTCGTTGACTCGGAAACTGTCTATCAAACCGTCAATCACTACCGGTTCCTCCCGAGAGTATCGTGTCGGTAGTTTTCAGAACGCGATTGTGGCGTCTTTCCAGGAGCTACATGAAACGAGCTCATCTTTCTCAATGCTGATCATATTGATAACAACCTCGTCTTTTCCTTTTTCACACTTCTTGCCGTCTTCTTTTTTCCAGCTGAATGTTTTGTTAGGGTCAGGTTTCTTGAACTTCCGGCCCTGCAGCAAGTAATTGAGTTCATCTGCCTTGATTTTTTCAATGATCTCACGCATTAACTCTTTACATTCATCAGTTTCGGGACCGTTATCTTCGTGAAATTCACAGTATTTGTCTGATTTTTGACCTTCTCGTTTTTCCAACGGTGCCAGAGGGGTGATTTGGCTTTCACCGGCTCTGTTAGCAGTATCTCTCTTTGAGTTTTGGTCAGGCTGTCGATTAAACATCCCTTATCATATGGACTTCGATTGCCTTTATCATGCCTGTGACTGTCATGGCTTTTGCCATAGCTGTTATGGCTTCTGTGATGGCTGTCATTGCTTCGGTGTGACGACCCGGAAATTTTCGACCAAAATTTAAACTTAATCGTTACATGATAACATTATTCTGGCATGATAAGCAATAAATTTTTACAAGTTTTAAAACTTTTGAAATGACTTTCATACAAACAATTGACCAACCATTTGTTCGACGATTCACGAACGTCATAACTTGTATTAAATATATACTTATGTATATATATGGATATATGGATTATATCTAACTTGAATATATGATAGTTAAGTATCTCATTAAGTATATTAATAATGGGTTTTATATATAAACTGAGACTACTAACTTAAAGGTTTCGAAACAATATATATATGTAACATTTAACGACGTAATAACCCTTATGTTAAAATGAATATATATGTATTGTATTAAGATGTATTAATACACTTTTGAAAGATTTAAATACATATATTAACATACTTATACTCAACAAAGATAGCTATACTCATATTCCCATTCAATTTCATCAAGAATTCCACTCGTATTCATACGGTATTCATACCCGTATTATACACAGCTTCTAGATGTATTTATTATTGGTATACCAATAGGAAAACATCATTTTCAACTTTTTAAATGATTAGAAAACATGTTTAAACATATTTTGTAAGCTAGTATCAATTATTACACAAAAATACAAAACTAATTTTGTTTTTATTACTTATATCATTTATATACTTATATATATTACATACTTACACACATAAAACCATATTTTTTTCATTCTTATTCCTTCCTCCTTCATAAAGCACGACCAAGAACTCTTAAATCTTCATCTTTTTGATCAAAAATCCAATCTATAATCATCTTATAAGAATCATTCAAGAACACTACATGAAGATCATTCATTTCAAGTTTATACTTTCAATCTTTTGAATCCATTCCAACAACTTTTTGAAGATCAAGAAACCTTCATTTATTTCAGTAGTTTTTTTACTTCTTAATCAAGGTAATAAACATATTCAAGCTTTGGTTCAATTCATATAATCATAACTATCTTAAATCAAGATAGAATTCTTATTTGAAACTTTTGTTGATTCCAAGCTTCTACATCAAGAATTCTAAGCTATAGAGGACATCATCTACTCAAAGATCCTTTTCTTATTTTTCCAGTAACATCACTCTTTAAACTTGAGGTAGTAACCTTATTCAAAATCTCGTTCGATTCATATTCATATAGCTATCTTATTTTGAGTTTATAATTTACAACAACTAGAACATAGTTTAGTTAATTCTAAACTTGTTTGCAAACAAACTTAATCCTACTAAATTGACTTTTAAAATACTTTAACACATGTATTATGACAGTATATCAAGCTAACATAAGGATATAAAACTTGTAAACACGAAGAACACCTTAAAACTGAATATACGCCGTCATAGATCATCGGGGGCTGTTTTGGGTTTACTTTTATAAACCTATCTTAAACTTTGAATTAAAAGTTTTCCTTCTATAAGAAAAATTATTTCATATGGATATGAAACATATCCAAAACCCATGGTTTAACTCTAAGTGGAAGTATGTTTTTCAAAATGGTCATCAAGATGTCGTTCTTTCGACGGAAATGACTACCTCTTTCAAAAATGACTTGTAACCAATATTTTCTACTATAAACCTATACTTTTTTGGTTAAGATTAATAATATTTGATTCGATCTGAAACCATGGCAATTTGAAACACTGAAAACGGAATTAAAATGAATAAGTTATGGGTAAAACAAAATTGGATAGATTTGCTTGTTTTAGCTACGTGAAATTCTCTAACAAATCTATACTAACCCTATCCTAGCTAACTTTACCTATATCCTATATGTATTTATACATGTCTTGATCCCGTCCTAATAGAAATATAATTTATAGTAATTGTAGTTAATTCTAACACGATATATATATATATACATACATATATATATATATATATATATATATATATATATATATATATATATATATATATATATATATATATATATACATATATATACATATATTATATATATATATATACATACATATATATATATATATATATATATATATATATATACATATATATACATATATATGTATATATATATGTATATGTATATATATATGTATATATATATATATGTATATGTATATATATATATATATGTATATGTATAAATATATGTATATGTATATATATATATGTATATATATATATATATATATATATATATATATATATATATGTATATATATATATATATATATGTATATGTATATGTATATGTATATGTATATGTATATATGTATATATATATATATATATATATATATATATATATATATATATATATATATATTGAACTATTGGACTATCGGACTGTTGGACTACTAACTTGACAATTTAAAGTATCATATAAGTATGATATAATTATTAATCAAATATCATTATAGTATAGTTGATGCATATTATTATTATAGGTTCGTGAATCTGTCGAAGGCCGAGTCATATTTTTCATCGAATTGAAAAATAATATTATTTACTATCAACGACTTACAAGTGAGTTTCATTACTCCCTTTTTATATATATTTTTGGGCTGAGAATACATGCGCTGTTTTATAACTGTTTTACGAAATGGACACAAGTACTAAAAACATATTCTACGTTGAGTTGTACTACTTTGCATATTTTTTCCTAATAGCTTGGTAACTAATATTTACATGTTGTAAGAACATGTAAGCGCGAATCCTATTGATAGATCTATCGGGTTTGACAACCCCAACCAGGCTAGTCACTCTAGTATCGTAAACGGGTGCATAGTACTTCATTTTTACTACACTTGGTACAGTGTAGGGAGATTTCATAATAAAGGGAATATGCCACATTAATTGTTAAGTATGGTTACCGAAGCGCTCAACAACTTATAGAATACTTTTATACACTTGCGAGTGTACGGATATTTATGGAAACTGAAATCTTGTGGTCTATTACTATTACGGAAATGATTGATTATGATAAACTAATGAACTCCCCAACCTTTTGGTTGACACTTTTAAGCATGTTTATTCTCAGGTATTAAAGAAATCTTCCACTGTGCATTTGTCATTTTAAAGATATTACTTGGAGTCATTCATGGCATATTTCAAAAGACGTTGCATTCGAGTCGTTGAGTTCAACAAGATTATTATTATGTTATTGATAGTTTGATATAATATGAAATGGTATGCATGCCTGTTAACTTTCGATGTAATGAAAGTTTGTCTTTTAAAAACGAATGCAATGTTTGTAAATTGTATCATTTAGAGGTTAAATACCTCGCAATGTAATCATATGTTATTGTATTCTCCCTTATGGATTAGGGCAGGTCATCACATGTGGTATCAGAGCGTTGGTCTTAGCGAACCAGGTCTTGCATTAGTGTGTCTAAATGGTAGATGTTATGATGCATTAGTGAATCTGGACTTCGACCGTGTCTGCATGTCAAAAAGTTTTGCTTATCATTATTGTCAGAAATTACATGCTTATCATTCTTAGTCTAGACACATCTTACTGCATTGATTGCATAAATAGTGTATAGACAAAGTTCATATCTTAGCGTATATGCTAATTCATATCTTAGCGTATCTGTTACTGTAAACTTTGCCTGACACATTCCGTAAATCCCTTCGTAATCTACGATATATATATATATATATATATATATATATATATATATATATATATATATATATATATATATATATATATATATATATATATATATATATATTCTAGGTAATTAAAATATCATCCGATAGCCGGAAATCATTTCATATCGAAAAATCCTTTATTCAATTGTACGAAATGGAACTCGCCACTAGTTCAAGTCCCTCGAATTCCGATATGGAATTCCACTCAAGATCCGAAAGCAGTGTGACCGGAATGGATCAACCAATTAGCCATCATCTATTCTGGATGAATTGGGGATGGGTTCGTAGCCTACTTAGTCATTGGAGACAAGAAGAAGGTGACCCCTACCATCCACCACATTGCCCTCTTTGCGAAGAACCTGAAGCACTTACCGGCGAACCTGTCTGAGACACCATTTTCTCTTTCATTTCCAGAGTGTCTCGTCATGATTATATATTATCTCAGATTCTAGATCTTATTCACCCGCTCATTCGAACCATCGATCATCCCGGTGTAATAGAAGAAGTCAACGAGCTTCGCGCTCGAGTATTGGCTTTAGAGAATATGGTGCAAAGGTTACAAGCACCAGCAGCAACACCGGCATCAACAGCACCACCATCATCAACACCAACGGCACCATCACCACCACCAACAACAACATCCGTATCCCACACCTCAACATCACAATCTGTACCACGAACATCAACATCATATGCACCGTAGATAACAAGGAGTACCAACAACAATGACCGATGAAGTATTGATTCATAACTTTATTGGAGAAACATTCCGCGGTGATTATGTAATCTCCAAAGTCTTAGAGATTATCTATTCTAGCCCTAAATAGATGAATGAACCAAAATGATAGTTTTACTAGCAGCATCAACAGTACCGTTAGCATCACCAGCACAGTCAGTGCCGTCAGCATCGTCAGAATCAGCAGCACCTATAACATCACAAACTCTGCCAGTTCAAGAATCACTGTGGACATTATTACGAATCAACAACAATTATAGTGTATCAACAAAGTATGAAGTATTAACTTAATTCCTCTGAAGAATTTATATGTATATCTTATATATATAAATTTTGAAACCATCATAAATCTTTCTGTACTAAGCTATTATGTGTGAATCTTAACTACTTGGTTAATTCATATTACTAATATGCTATGATGTACATCCTTCGTCAGCAACTTAACCATCGTTAACTACAATCTCTGTTTTAAGTCAATAAATTCCATTTCATAATAAATCAAGTGTATTATTCAAATATATGTTTGATTTTACACTTTCGATACACTCGAAACTTACTAGAAAACATCATTCGTATCTTGCGAAGTTAGCAAGAGTTCTATGAGCATCAACATGATTCACTAAGGAAATATCTTTAAGAATAAATAATGAAGTATTGATCACAGTAGTGAAATACTCTGTGAAGATTATGTAATCTCTAATGTTAGAGATTATTCATTTCTAATTCCAGCCTAAGATCAAATGAACTTAACTCATCAAATATGTATTACATCTGAAGAAAATATACATATATTTTCATAAAGATTGTAATAAAATTCTCTGATACAAAATATTACTTGTGAATTTTTTTTTTTAACGGGTAGGTAATTCCCGAGAGATATATAAAATTCACAATTAATATGTTATATCCTTAGATTATGATTCAGCAAATCATCAACTATACTCCCTACTTTCACAACAACATACATTCTTTTATAGAAATCAAAACAACCATTCTCATCCATATTTGATTACGTATTCTGATCTTGACAAATCAAAATCCAAGTCAAGATTTAACAGAAGATATCACTCTTAGATTCTTACATCTTTCAAAGCTATACTTTGACTCCAAAACTGTGCTAAAACATCATTTCTATTCATAATTTCTATTCATAGAACCCAAAAAAATAATTATATCACCCAAAATCCCAGAACATTATATGTATACTAACGATTACAATCTGTGTTCAAACCCATCGAAATTTCTGAAGACACTTCAAATAATGAATAATCGAGATGATGATCCAACCACATGTTACCCACAGTCTTGTACCTGAAAAACCCTCAAAACCAAAGTCATAGTTTAACACGGATCCGTGTCAAACCCTTTGGCATTTATTAGCTAAAATAACTTTTCAATTCTTTTCCAAAGTAGTCAGTTTTGTCACAGCTCCAGAAAGTCAACCTCGACTTTTCAGTTGAAACAGTCTTATTATAACCTCGATATATACGTTGCCCTTTCGCCATCGTTACCGGGGAGTCGTTTATGTTCCACCACATTAGCAATAAACTTACCAACAACTTCACTGATCTTTGACTTTCCGAAAAATCATTATATTTATCGAAACCCCATCATTTACTAATCCGCATCTTGTAACAAGAATTGTCATGCCAATTACTGGGATTCAGCAATCAGTATTTTGAAATCTCGCAGCATGTCTATGCCAACAATTATATGTGTACATATAACATCTATCTCCTAGACTTATATACTACGAATGTGAAGTTTCTGAAGAAAAAAAATCCCTAAACTGCGAACTAGTTCTCCGAATTTTGAGAAAGAAAAAAAAACAGAATGAAGCAGCAGAAACTATAGACAACCGTAACTGTCAAAAGTTTAATGATAAAGAAGAATGTGTTAGAAAAGCTCAGAAAAAGAGAAGTTTGGAACTGGAAAATGGATTCAGCAAACCATGAAGGAGGCTGTGAACAAATCACAAGGACGAAATATACCTTCAAAGAATCCAAATGATTCTGTGTCTGCTAAAATTCTTAGCAAATACCTTGCTCCTTACTCTAAAACTCTTGCGGAAAATATTCTTCATCATCCTCTTATCTTAAATATTCTAAGATATCATCGTATCTTCCATTATAAATATCCTCCATATTTCTAAAGATATTTTCATAACCATTCTTATCTGAAATCATTTATTCTCTCGCGTTATCTGTATCACATCATAAAGGAAACTATTTTAGTTTCTAAACATCTGAAACCTCTGAGTGTAAAGTATGAATGTTTTTGAAGTAATGTTGGGAACTGAAGCATGAGTTAGTATAATATAATGACACTTGATCAATGTGATTATATTACAGTAAGTCATGATGAGTTTCTAATGGGACATGACGATTCACAGATCATAACGTCATCATGTGCCATGTTACACGACTCTTGTATTCTACTTAACCTCTAAACATATCAATAAAATATTTTTCTTGATGATTCGGTCTTTTCCGAATATTCTGGTAATTTGACAAATCAAGATCATGTCATTACAATTTATTTCTTAGAACATTAACTATGTTCATTCCGAAATTTATATCTACAAATTCTCGACCATTACATACGGTGCTTAATCGCAAGAAGAGGAAACGAAAGAATGAAGCTCTGAAATAGAAAGGGGAGTATAAATCGCAGCAAACAGAAGGGAGCATTAACTGTGGATGATAATGATTATAGAAGACAGAAACAGAGACTTCGAAATATAAGGGAAGATATAAAGCCCAACAACAACTCAGAAATTACAAACCGTGTATATCGATGCATATAGCAATATAAAGACATGGGAGAACTAAAAACACTATAAAACCAAGAGTATAGTAGAAGTAAATAGATTCTTTCTGCGGCAGATGAAAAATAAGAATGACAGATATGACAGTTAGGAGTTTATCAAGAATCAGAACTGGATGGAGCATATTGACGAATGCTTTAAAGTATGAATTGAGGGAGGAAGAATAGAAGTTATGAACTGTGGAAATAAGGAAATGAAGAGAGTGGATTTATAGTGAAATATCCGACAGGGCAATCAAAACAGATTATCGCATTTAACCAAAGAGGATCCTAATTTTCTTAATTTTCGAAGAATCAAATCTTATTTAAATTTCGAAGATTTTCTTCTAAAATTCCTTGAATTCTAAAAATCAACCGTGGCTACGTCACCGGATAAGACGAACATTTATTTACTCATTTTCACTCTTTTGCGATAGCTTCACTCGTACTCTTTACAAAATCAAATTGATTTATCTATATTACCCAATGATGATAAAACTCTAATTTTCAGCTCTTATGCGTCATAAAAACATACTTATTGTCAGCCATGACGATCCCAATCAAATTTCGGGACGAAATTTCTTTAACGGGTAGGTACTGTGACGACCCGGAAATTTCTGACCAAAATTTAAACTTAATCTTTACATGATAACATTATTCCGACATGATAAGCAATAAATTTTTACAAGTTTTAAAACTTTTGAAATGAGTTTCATACAAACAATTGACCAACCATTTGTGACGATTCACGAACTTCATAACTTGTATTAAACATATACTTATGTATATATATGGATATATGGATTATATCTATCTTGAATATATGATAGTTAAGCATCTCATTAAGTATATTAATAATGGATTTTATATATAAATTGAGACTACTAATTTAAGGGTTTCGAAACAATATATATATATATATATATATATATATATATATATATATATATATATATATATATATATATATATATATATATATATATATATATATATATATATATATATATATATATATATATATATATATATATATATATATATATAACATTTAACGACGTAATAACCCTTATGTTAAAATGAATATATATGTATTGTATTAAGATGTATTAATACACTTTTGAAAGACTTAAATACATATATTAACATACTTATACTCAAAAAAGATAGCTATACTCATATTCCCATTCAATTTCATCAAGAATTCCACTCGTATTCATACGGTATTCATACCCGTATTATACACAGCTTCTAGATGTATTTATTATTGATATATACCAATAGGAAAACATCATTTTCAACTTTTTAAATGATTAGAAAACATGTTTAAACATATTTTGTAAGCTAGTATCAATTATTACACAAAAATACAAAACTAATTTGTTTTTATTACTTATATCATTTATATACTTATATATATTACATACTTACACACATAAAACCATATTTTTTTCATTCTTATTCCTTCCTCCTTCATAAACCACGACCAAGAACTCTTAAATCTTCATCTTTTTGATCAAAAATCCAATCTATAATCATCTTATAAGAATCATTCAAGAACACTTCATGAAGATCATTCATTTCAAGTTTATACTTTCAATCTTTTGAATCCATTCCAACAACTTTTTGAAGATCAAGAAACCTTCATTATTTCAGTAGTTTTTTACATCTTAATCAAGGTAATAAATATATTCAAGCTTTGGTTCAATTCATATAATCATAACTATCTTAAATCAAGATAGAATTCTTACTTGAAACTTTTGTTGATTCCAAGCTTCTACATCAAGAATTCTAAGCTATAGAGGACATCATCTACTCAAAGATCCTTTTCTTATTTTTTTAGTAACATCACTCTTTAAACTTGAGGTAGTAACCTTATTCAAAATCTCGTTCGATTCATATTCATATAGCTATCTTATTTTAAGTTTATAATTTTCAACAACTAGAACATAGTTTAGTTAATTCTAAACTTGTTCGCAAACAAACTTAATCCTTCTAACTTAACTTTTAAAATACTTCAACACATGCATTATGACAGTATGTCAAGCTAACATAAGGATATAAAACTTGTAAACACGAAGAACACCTTAAAACTGAATATACGCCGTCATAGATCATCGGGGGCTGTTTTGGGTTTAATTTTGAAAACCTATCTTAAACTTTGAATTAAAAGTTTTCCTTATATAAGAAATGTTATTTCATATGGATATGAAACATATCCAAAACCCATGGTTTAACTCTAAGTGGAAGTATGTTTTTCAAAATGGTCATCAAGATGTCGTTCTTTCAACGGAAATGACTACCTCTTTCAAAAATGACTTGTAACCTGTATTTCTGACTATAAACCTATAATTTTTCGGTTAATATTAATAATATTCGATTCGATCTGAAACCATGGCAATTTGAAACACTCAAAACGGATTTAAAATGAATAAGTTATGGGTAAAACAAAATTGGATAGATTTGCTTGTTTTAGCTACGTGAAATTTTCTAACAAATCTATACTAACCCTATCCTAGCTAACTTTACCTATATCCTACATGTATTTATACATGTCTTGATCCCGTCCTAATAGAAATATAATTTATAGTAGTTGTAGTTAATTCTACAACAATATATTATAGTCTTAATTATATTAACACAACATATAGTAGTGTTAGTTAATTCTAACACGAATATATATATATATATATATATATATATATATATATATATATATATATATATATATATATATATATATATATATATATATATATATATATATATATATATATATATATTGGACTGTTGGACTACTAACATTGGACTATTAACTTGATAATTTAAAGTATCATATAAGTATGATATAATTATTAATCAAATATAATTATAGTATAGTTGATACATATTATTATTATAGGTTCGTGAATCTGTCGAAGGCCGAGTCGTATTTTTCATCGAATTGAAAAATAATATTATTTACTATCAACGACTTACAAGTGAGTTACATTACTCCCTTTTTTATATATATATTTGGGCTGAGAATACATGCGCTGTTTTATAACTGTTTTACGAAATGGACACAAGTACTAAAAACATATTCTACGTTGAGTTGTACCACTTTGCATATTTTTTCCTAATAGCTTGGTAACTAATATTTACATGTTGTAAGAACATGTAAGCGCGAATCCTATTGATAGATCTATCGGGTTTGACAACCCCAACCGGGCTAGTCGCTCTAATATCGTAAACGGTTGCATAGTACTTCATTTTTACTACACTTGGTACAGTGTAGGGAGATTTCATAATAAAGGGAATATGCCACATTAATTGTTAAGTATGGTTACTGAAGCGCTCAACAACTTATAGAATACTTTTATACACTTGCGAGTGTACGGATATTTATGGAAACTGAAATCTTGTGGTCTATTACTATTACGGAAATGATTGATTATGATAAACTAATGAACTCACCAACCTTTTGGTTGACACTTTTAAGCATGTTTATTCTCAGGTATTAAAGAAATCTTCCGCTGTGTATTTGTCATTTTAAAGATATTACTTGGAGTCATTCATGACATATTTCAAAAGACGTTGCATTTGAGTCGTTGAGTTCAACAAGATTATTATTAAGTCATTGATAGTTTGATATAATATGAAATGGTATGCATGCCTGTTAACTTTCGATGTAATGAAAGTTTGTCTTTTAAAAACAAATGCAATGTTTGTAAATTGTATTATTTAGAGGTCAAATACCTCGCAATGTAATCATATGTTATTGTATTCGTCCTTATGGATTAGGACGGGTCATCACAGTCGGCTACCGTCATGGCAGTACCGGTTGTCGCTTCTTCTTTCATCATCTCGCTTCTTCTCATCTCGGTGGTACCGGCTTGTCTTTCACGCCTGAAATGCTGGTATTTTCTTGCTACCGTTACTGCATCCGCGAATGTACTCGGGATGTTCCATCGTAGTTCGGCGATAAGCGACGGGTGTGCTTCTTTGTCTAAGCAAGTTATGAACCCGAAGATCTGTTGTGTTTCCGGGACCCTTGGGATTTTTTGACACTCTAGCATGTATTTTGTGATGAAGCTTTCAATTTCTTTCCCCCCGATACATTGGTATTTCATGGGCATACAGGTGTGTAAACGTGTGCCGATGAAGATTTTGATATTGTATGAGAAACTTCTCGCATAAGTCTGCGAAGCATGTGATGCCGTTTGGTGGTAGTTTAGCGAACCATTCTCTGGCAGCAGACTGCATGATAGTTGGAAAGAGATGGCATGCTACCTCATCACTCCAATGTTGGGTTTTCATGGCGCCCTCAAAGATTTGCAGGAAATCATCCGGGTCTGTAGTGCCATTGTACACCCCCAAAGTGACCAGTATGACGATGTTAGCAGGAAGAATACAGCCGGCTATTCGCTCGCAAAGCTTTTGGCTGGTAGCCGACATCTCAACCGGCCGTTTTGCTTTATTACCGGCGATCAGAGCGAACAGATTCTCAAGCGCGGTGCCCTGGACGGCTGGTTGTGACAGAGAATGCTTGTACGCCGGTGGTGCAGCCTGAACAAGGAGCTCAGTTAGCCATGCATTTGCGGCAGCCTTGGTGATGCCGTCACCTCCTGTGCCGATGTTTGACAGGGGACTGGTCTTCAGGATGTCAAGGTTTTGCAACTGTTGCCTATTAGCGCCATCGCTCAACATAGCCTCTAGTTTTTCGATTACTTGCTTTTCGACGTCAGCTAAGATCATTTTGGTGATCATCTCGATGTCATCACGGGATGATCCGATTCCACTCGAACCCCTAGTTTTGAAATCAAAGATGTCGAGATTCAACCTTCTCGTGGGTCGGGGAGGATGTCGTGGGTCGGGGAGGAGCCGAGAGGGTAATGAACGTGTTAGGGATAAAAGTGACGTTAAATGCTATAAGTGCAGTGTGTACGGTCACTACAACAATGAGTGTTCTCGATGGGAAAAACAAGAGGCGAATCTAGTCGAGGAGGAGCCAGTGTTGCTTTGAGTGAATTTATAGATAAATCGATTGGAGAGGTGATTGTTGGACCAATCGATTTTCTTAAGTGCTAGGTTAAAGTTTGAATAATAATTAGCTATTAGTTATACTATTAGCTGTAGGTTTTATTTAATTATAGTTTTTAATTGTTTTAGTCAATTTGAATTAGTATGCTGGTGGTACTCGAAAAATGTGGATCATGAGAAAAAGTCGTGATACAGGGGATACATTATCACACGTTTTATTTAGTTGGCTAGTTGCTATTTTGTAGGGATTTTATTGTTTATCTTGGCTATATATAAAGGCTATATATTGAGATAAAATAATGTAGCACTTTTATATACACCAAAGTTCCTTTGTCATATTTATCACTCTTTCTTTTCCGTTGCATAACAAACACAATCTTAACTTTGCATTTTTTAAACAATTTATTTTGTTTTATTCAGTAGCTAATTCATCGGGAAGGTCGAATTGTTGGGAGCTCCCTAATAGGGTGTATTAAAACATTAAGGATAATTTGACCATAGAATAAAAATGCTTTTCCATGCAGTGGCGTTGCTGTTTCGAATTCGCGTTGTGTACCCTCTAAAACGTAATTATTCAATTTTTAATTTTACTTGTCAAACACTAAAAATAAATTAATAAATCATTTACATCTTACAATTGTGATAATTAAAAATCACTAAAAATAATAGTGGTATATATTGACCTTATAGGGAGGTTTTACTAGATTCGTTCACGGACCCCTACCAGGAACCACTGCCCGAATGGATGTGTTCCCAGGTACCGTCGATCGGGTTCGGGTTTTCGCCCGAACGTGTGTGTTACGTGCAAATGATGAGAGTCGTTGAAAGAAATGATCTCCTATGCCAAAAAAATCGCCGTTCAAAAAAAAAAAAAAAAAATCATATGTAACCGATTATTAGCATATGTATATGTATGGGCATCTCCTGAGTTATTTAAATTGAGTATTACATATTTCAGTTTTTTAGGTATATGGTGGATTTGTGATTGGCTAAACCACCAACCAACCGGACCATTATAATTTATAATTATCATTATCGTATATTCTAAATGGTATAACGACTTGTAACTTGATAACTTGATTCGCCCCTTTGTCCATTTAATTTTTCTTTTGCTTTCTTTTCCTCCCTCTAACGACAATCTAAATGGTGTAATGAGCTTGTAACTTGATTGGCCCATTTAATTTTTTCTTTTTTCTTCCTCTAACGAGTAAAATGATTAAATACTAAAAACTTTGGGGATCAGAGATGTAACTACCTGGGGCAGGATCAATGGGGAAGTAATCAATCGGGGGAAAGCGGGGGGAAGCAAATTTTTTTTTTCCGTTTTTTTTTTGAATTTTTTTTTCCGACATCAAAATCACACAAAAATATGAACATTTAGAAGAGACATTTCGTGATGAATGTTATTATTTAAGCGGGAAAACGATCGACAAAAATAAGATTCAAGATAATATTGTTCGTGAAGAATATGAACGTTTTTTTTTAATGTTTTTGTGAAGTAAAATTTAGCCCGATTTAGAATAAACCCAAAACACCAAACCATAAAGCCTAAACCCTAAACCCTAAACTCTAAACTATTCGTGTTAAAAACTCAATCTAAATCCTAAATCTAAACCCTAAATCTAAACCCTAAACCCTAAATTTCTAAATCCTAATATCTAAACCCTATAAACCCTAATATTTAAACCCTAATATCTAAACCCTAATATCTAAACCCCAATAGTTAAAACCTCAACATAGACTCGAAAAACACGATAATTGTTATATATTACTTCTTCGAGCGTTTTTCCTCCAAAATAAAAACATTTATCACAAAGTATTTCTACTAAATGTTTATATTTTCATCTCATCTATAATGTTCGTGAACAAAGTTTTTTTAAAAAACGAAAAAAAAAAAAAAATTTTGCTTCCCTCACTTCTTCCGATTAGTTACTTCCCTCTCGATCCTACCAAGTAACTACCTTATTATTATTTGCACTTGTTTATTTCCATTACCCCAGCTCCATTCTGACCATAGTTTCAATATGCATTTGAACAAAAGAAACAACAGTAATCTCACAAATTCAGAATACCACTTTACATTTCCTCTCATCTTTGGTAGACAGAGGTCTTACATTTCAAAAGATCATTTAAATATACCGAAAAACATTTGAGGTTAGAACTACTACGAACCATTTTTGAAGTCTTTTAATGCCTAATGGTTAGCTCGGCCCGAAGATGAAGAATCCCATTAATGAAATAAAGACTATCGTCAGCCATGAACGAAGTCCACGGAACAGCAAACAAGTTTCGGTAACCAACTGCTTTTCCACCTGTAAAAGTATAATTCCCCTTATACTTGCTAATAAACTCTTCGGTCGGTTTCGACCGGGCTGCAAACTCGTAGTCAACCGCAAATGTAACCGAACCTTTTTCCTGCATACCCAAAAAAAGCCCGAAACACTGAAACGAGCTTTGCTGGTCCATGTTACAATGTGCAGATAAAAAAAAACCCTTGACAACCTAAATGAAAAGCTTGAGAATAAACTCGTCCCGATGGGAACAAATTCACACACTCTTCTCGTTTCAAATCTAAATACACCACACACTGCTGACGTGGCAATTCAAATTCTATTACTTTGACGGGACGATACTTGTAGGCACGTTCGATGAACCGGCGGTTTAAGGTTTGGTTTTCGTCAGTGATTAAGGTGTGTTGTCTGTGTGGGGCTTCGGCTTTGAAAAATAGTGCTTCGACAACGAATTTTTGTGAGAAGTCGGGGTTGAAATCGTTGCAAGCCATGACTTTTTGGAGTTTCGGCAGGTCATGTATGGAAATCGGATGAATTGAGCGAGTCGAGTGGCTAAAATTTTGCGACGTTCTTCTAATTTAGGCTACTGGATTCGGGACCATTTGAGGACGAAATCGTAAACTGCGTCTTCGGATGCGACTTGGAGATCGTCACTTGCTAAGATTGCTTCGACTCCGGCTAGAGGTAAGTTAAGAACCTCTTTTTGAAACCTGATAATCGTAGTTTTAAAAGTAGATAGTTAGCAAAGGTAAACATCACGGTTGACGGTGTAAAAAATAAAAGCATGAACATGCATATATTTCAAAACTCTGAATCATATTAGAAACCGTAATTATCTATGATATATTCCATAAATCGGATTTTGAAAAAAAGAATTATATGTTTTAAACTGGTAGCCAAACTGCCCATTTTGTCACCTCTAGTCAAATTTTCCCACCAAGTATGTACACTTTTTGGTCTAACTACAATATCATTAAGTCACAAGACCCATAGTTTATGAATCTTTCCACTTCTTCAGTTCCAAATAATTTTAGTCGAAGAAAAAATGAATACCTACGCGGATCGTCCCTCTGATTTACCCTAAATTGCACGCCTCGTCCCTAAACTTTTTTCTTGTGTTGCTAGTCTCCTTTGAATTGTATTTTTTAATGCGGATCGTCCCTCCATAAAAAAAAAGAGCAAAATTGCCCAGAAAGGTAACATAAATGACACTTTTTCTCAATAAAGGTAATATCAGTTTTTTTATTGCCCACAAAGGAGCTTGATTTCGATTTAGTGCGTAAAAATGTGTCAGATTGCAAAATCGTTGGAATTGAGGTAATATATGACACATGGCATTTTCATTTATTTTTTTGGATGACTTGTATATTCCATGTCATTTTCTTTTTATTTGTTTATTTCCATGTCATTATTTAGTACTTTTTTATACTTTTTTTTACTGATATTTTTTATTTTATTTTTACGGTCACAAATGTCAATACATCTGATTACGTTTGCAATCGTTTGACTTTGAATCATTTTAATAAACCAATCGTTTGCAACAATCTTTATAAAATTGACCAACACAAATATGAAACCAATCACAAGTTATTCTTCTCGAGATTTGTTTTTACACTTAAATCGGCAATAGTGTTGAAAACCTCTGTTATTTTTTCCGGCACTTGTCCGGCAATAAAACTGAAAGAAACGCATCTTCTCCGACACTTTAACCTGAGTTATATATAATATTTAATATCAATTTGAAAGGAACGCAACTTGAACATGAGTTTTTTTGTAATTCGATCGGTACCGTGACGGGAAGGAGACGACCGGAGCTCGTCAAAATCGTCGTGGTGGCTGCGCGGCCTCATCCAGATCTGTTCCCATTTTTTTTTCGTTCATTTTCTTTCAGGGTCATCAATTTTATTAAACATCAAAGCTTTAAGGTTGGTGTCTGTACATAATTTTTTATTGGGTTTGGTGACGGTTTCATAATTTTCAATTTCATATATTGTACTCCGTATATGTATATGTATATGTATATTTAAGCGAGAATAATGGGTTTTGAATCAAACATTGTGTGTATAAATTAATGTGCTTATGGTACAAGTTACAAACTTTACAAATGGGGATGAACTCCGGTGGACTATGGAAAATGATATGGAAATAAACAATATTAACAAATAAAAAGAAAATGACATGGATTATACAAGTCATCTATAAAAATTAAATTAAAATGTCATATGTCACATATTACCTCAATTGCAACGAGTTTGCAATCAGACACCTTTTTACGCACTAAATTGAAATCAAACTCCTTTGTGGGCAATAAAAAAACTGATATTACCTTTATTGAAAAAAAGTAGCTTTTATATTACCTTTCTAGGCAATTTGCCCTAAAAAAAATCGTTAAGTTTTTCCGTTTAATCCAGTCATGTGAGTTACAAAAAAAAAAACACAATGGTTTTTTCTTCATAATGGTTTCAATTTCAAATGAATTAGTTCTTGATTTCTCCATAATTCTATTTTTTTCAATAATTGGAAATGACCATAAAAAACTCCTATATGACCTAGATGAATAGAACCTAAGTGAGCATACGAACAAATATACTAACCACATCAGTTCAAACCAAACTAAACGGAAAGAAACATAACCAAGTAGTGGGTTTCAATCTGTAGTTGCATGTATTGTTTGTCATTTCAAGAAAACTTAAAAGAAATACCAAAAATGGACATGAAAAAATAATCATGAACATAAGGAACTTACTTTGTTATGTCTTTGTAGCGAACAGCAAGGAACTGTTTTGCTGCATCTGTCAATGGTTGAACGGCTTCAGCCATTAGAACACTAGATGGACGATCAAGATACAGTAATGCAGATTCAGGTGTCATGGGTAAATTTCTTAATAAACGACTGCAATATCTCATGCATGAAGCCACCTCAAATTTATCAGCCGCCATTAAGACATCGAACAGATCAGGTGCACTAGTCACTGTTAATGTATTGCTGTATATGAAGTTCAGTAGTTCCATAAGAGCACACTCCTCTGTCACACACAAAAAGGTGACCGATTCAATCAATTAGTCATGAAAGCTATCTGCAACTCAATGCAGCAAATTGGATAGGTTAAGCAGGGTAAGTAAACAAGCCATTTTTGGTACAAGTCAAAATAGTTTAGGTGGTTTAGATTGGGTGGCAAACACATTTTTATCCATCTTCTCTGAAGTACATATCATTATTTATTATTTATGTGCTAAATATGTTCACAAAAATGTATAATTTGCAAACAAAACAAAAAAAAAAAAAAAAAAAAAAAAAAAAAAGAGTTTACATTCACTAATAAAATGACTTACATGGTTTGAATGCATTTTAATACACAATTCGACTCATTTGACTTGTTTCTTCATAGTTATATTTACCCTTACCCATTCACCCAGTGTCCCAATGGTGATAAGACATAACCCAAATTCGACGCATTTAACATAAGATAGATGAAATTGCCGCCTCTAATAGGAAACTAATATAAAGATAAGGACAAACAGAAACTGAAATATAAAATGGAAAAGGTTTTCTCAGTTCAGGCTACCGCGAGTATTTTTTGTCAAACGTACACATCCTAACCCATATTGAAGTAAACGAAGCTAAAAAAAATTGAATACCAGATGCATTTATAGGTAGTGTTACATGTCGTTGCTCTGACTCTCTCATTCCATTGGAAAAGAGCTGCATTACAGATAAATGAAAATGAACAACACCAATTGAAAATTTTTGAAACATACATACACATTTGTAAATTAGAATTCACCTTGTAAAAAAATGGACTTTTTGCCGCCAAAATTGGAGAGCTAATGTGTAAAGTTTTAACTCTTACAACCGTTGAACACTCCATGCTCCAATTAGAATCAGTCAGTGTCATTAGGACCTTCATCTCCTATGAAGAGAATTATACAAACCATTAGATATATGAACGGCTCAATGTCAGTTTCAACAAGTTAATTTACAGTAGGCACTAAATATATAGCTGTATATTGCCGTATAATCAGTAATGTATAATGTATATTTAGTGATTTAGTGATTATATTGTATTTATCGATAGGATATTAGTTAGCATATCACTTCCTATAATAAAGGAAGGTAGTTATATTCTTGTATATTCTATAGTATATTTTATGGGTAGGTAATCCTCACACACCACTTTTTGATCCATGTACACCTAATTACCTATTTTACCCTTAATTATACATACAATAATAATATAAGTTCAACTCCCAAGGAACATAACTGGGATTATATGTGACACAAGTGTAAATGGATCAAAAAAGTGGGGTGTGAGAATCACCTCCCATATTTTATCTATCAATATCTTCTATATCTATATCTATCTATATCTATATCTATTATTATATCTATATCTATCTGTATATATAATAAATATATTCCGTCAGGGCCTAAATTATTAGTGGCTACTTGACTGACTCTTAGGACCTAAATTAAATTTCAGGCCGGATTTAAAACTCATGAAAATTTGATTTTACCATTTTCATGGCGTCTCAATTTTATTTTTAATTTTATTTGTTTTTTTAAAAAAAAATTCCTACTTATTGGCCGGAGATCCACTCGGAAGCAATCTCTCTATCCGTAGAATAGAGAGAGATGACTTTCCCTACTTTTGTTTTCACTTTGGGTGGAGAAATGACTTGTCTGTATTCTCGGATAGGGGAAGGATTGTATACATCTCACCTCCCTCATACATCACTTATATGGTATTGGGTTTTGTTGTTGTTGTTGTTGTCGTCCATATAATGAGGATGAGAAGTGAATATTATCTGTGTCTAATTTTTGAAAGTTGTGTTTGGAAACACTGACACCTGACGAGATGGAGACCACCCACCCGATCAATTTTCATGGACACATGCGTTTCCTGGCTGAAACCCGAACCGCATAACAGGAACCTGATCCATCAATCCATACGGGCATGTTGATCAGGTCGAATTCTTGCGTATGGGACGGTAAAACCTCCCTCAAACACTTTTTTACGGATTTAGGGATTGAACTCGGGATCAAACTATAGGGCTGAGAACGGTACGGATAACGTATCGGAACAGAAAGTACCGAAACCGAGAACCGAATACGTACCGAATTAAGATAACGGTACCGGTTCGGTATCGTACTTGTATTTTCGGTATAGTACATAATGGAACCGAATTTTTAAAACAAATAGGACGTACTAAGAACACGAAGCCGAAAGCCATGCATTGAAAAGATAATATAATAGTTTCAAATTACTGTTGGGTTGAAGAACATACGAGTCCCAGGAGAGAAAAGGAAACTACCAAACAAGAAATTTACAACTCCATTCAAGAAGCCAAGGATGTTCAATTTTATATCTCCGTCGAACACAAAGTCTATAGTAGTTTCTTATGGTACTTTCGAATACAGATATGTATAATGTATCATTATCATCATCATCATCATCATCATCATTATTATTATTTTAAGATTTTGCTATATGAACTTTTTATTTACATTAGAAACAATGGTCGAAGTTCCAGAAAGGATGTGTAGCAAAAGAAGCGTTTCCACTCGATATCCATTTCAGCATCATCGAGGAGTACCTTGGAGAGCCACCGTACTTTCAGAACACAGTCAGTATACCACGAAGGCGGTTCTAAATTTGAGTGTCTTTCTAAATGCTAAAGTTAAACACGAGAAACACAAAATGAACTTATGGAAGTTTAGAAATGGTAAAGACCCCTAATATGACAATTGTTCGATAAAATATATGAAGTGCTCAATAAGTGTTTGATAAAATGTCTTAGTGAGTATGTTATTTTTTTCTTTTTTTGCTTTGCGAATATAACATATCATTTGATTCATTTGATTTTCAATTTGTGTTACTTCATCATCACAAAATGAGACTACTTTTTTTTTTTTTTAGTGTAGGTTGTTTTTTTTTTTTTTTAACAATATGCATACCATGATCACACAATGAGACACTTTACATTATTATTTGTGGTGCTTGGAATCCTGAAGTCGGGCATTTTCTTGACCTAACAAACCGTAATATGTGATTCTCTCTTTTACATCATGTGTATAACAGCACCAACTAAATGGGTATGCTTTGATTTCCTTTTATACATATTTTAAAGTGGTTATTATTAGATAATTAGATGGATCGCACATATCAAATTTCAAAGTCAACTGTTTATATTATCATAAAAAATAATATTGTTTTCGTAACAATATTTGAGACTATTGTTTTTGTGACTATTTAAGATGTTAAACAATATTCACAGGCTCACATGCCGTTATGTTTCATGTTATTTCTTCATATTATAGTTTCGGTTTTCTGAATATATTTTGATTTGTGCTACTCGCAGACGATACCAAAAAGGTTTATTATAATATAATACAGTGATATATATAGAATTGAAGATGTACTTAGTCCATCAACTAAACCTATCATGATTAGAGGTATATAAAATGGAACTATATGGATGAAGATGCCAAGAAACATCTACTCCTGATTGGAAAATTATGCAATATAAATAATTGCAGGGAATGCTAAAGAAGCTGATAAATAACTACTTCCATGAAGGAAAGGTAATAGGCTCTTAATATCACTGCCTTTAATGATTTACACATGTTAATTTAGAAAAAAAAATGCACACATGTTTACATCTTTAGTCAACCATGATAAATATGGCAATTTTATTTCTTATAGAAGTCATCTATGTGTGATTTAGTGTATTGATTATAGATTAAGAATCATGCATTCACTATTCTAAAAAAATGTATGAAATTTGATTCTTTGAATATTGGCAACTCTTATATACAAATTGAATACATTTAGTTCTGATGGGGCATTATTTTTCAGCTAATGCGTTGATTTGTCAACCGGTTGAAAGGATGGTTGATATACCATTGGCACAACCTGGTGAACGCATTGATGAATGTGAACTTCTTAAGTGGTTTGTTCAAGAGGTATTTATTTTAGGTCCTAAAGTTTGTTAATTATCTGCAATATTGAAGTTAAAATGTGTCTGATGAGTAAACCTTTTAATTGCATAAGTAGGCTTTTTTTTTTTTTTTTTTTTTTTCTTTTCTTTTCAGGGAGATCAACTTGAAGAATATCAACCACCTTGTGAAGTGCAAAGTCATAAAGCTACTATAGAGATTAAGAGTCGTTATAATGGGAAAGTTGCTAACGTTTTGCATATTCCCGGTGATATTATAAAGGTATTACTAATAATAGTTCCAAGGTTAATTTTGTTCTACTTAACTCAATATTATATATAATGAAATTGGATTGATAATATTATGCAGATGTTTTCTTTCTTACAAATGAAGGTATGGAAACATATACGGATATAATAAAAAATTCATTAGAAGAAGCAATGAAGTTGTAGGCATTTTATAGGTTAGGGATTATATCAACCCTTTATGAAAGTTTATAACCATTTATGAAATTCACATGATCACCTGATTTGTATGTCTTCTTTCAGGTAATCGAATGTCTGTTAAGGATGGAGGAATAACCATAGTTTTGCTGAAATGTTGACTTTCAAAAGTCAACGAATTATGGATTTGAAAGCTGCATATTCTGATATGGGTGAACACATTTCGTATATAGATGGAATTGGTGATACAAGGTATACAAGCAGTTGAAACATCAAGGTTGGTTTAAGATGGAAATAGAATAAGTTCTCTTATCAACCTCATTCGTTTCATATATGTAAAACATATATGGTGCATTAAAACATCCTTTAACTTTGGTTTTTCTGGTCATTCTTTTTATAGGTTTTTGGCTGTCATTTGTAAGTGTTTTTATCAATACTTTGAACAACTTAAATGCATTTGTTGAATTCAAAACATTGTTTGTTTACATGTCAACGCATAAGTTTTATATTGACAATGTTGTGTTTCTTTTGTAATTATTTCATTAACATTTTATACTTAGTTTTTAATAGGGTCCGCCGTGCAACGCATGGGCTCTTAAAGGCTAGTTTATACGAGTATGTTTATAGTGTACTTTTTTAGTGCTTTCACTACTGATTTGTAGTATTCGTTTGTATTTAATTATTACGAGTAATTATTATTTAAAAAATTGAAAATAGGAGTTTGTTATAGAATCATATCATACGAGTGTTCTCAATATCGATGATCAAATTTTGTTACACCACAATTACATACTATTTAAAGTTGTTTAGTTATATTTTGGTATTATAATGTGTCAAAAAAAATAGTGATCTTTTTTTTTTTTTTATCTTAACCATTCATGCTTGCCTGAGTGGCCACCAAGTTGCCCAATGAAGCACACCACCCGGGTTCAATTCTTGGTTATGCCAAATTGTTCAAAAAGGGAGTGTGACTAGAGGGTGCGCATAATACGCAATTCACCCGGTACCAGGTCTCGCGTTCAGTGGGCTTGATTACCCGAGGTTTTACCTTCTATGGGGGAGCCAATGTGCTCGTTCATAAGAGGGTTTTCTCGTTTAAAAAAAAAAAAATTTGTAATCTTTGTAGTATATAAATAGACTATGAGTGTAAATCTTTAAACTTGTATCATTCACTACTTTCAAAATATAAATTCACTATCATAATATAAAGAGTTACTTTTCATCTCCTCTTTGTTCGGGTTTAATTAAGCAGGACCGGCCCAATAAGAGTTCAAGCAGCTCAAGTGATCAGGACCCAATTTTTCAGGGCCCAAAACTTTTATGCCATGTGTAGTAGTGTATATAATTTTGAAGCCTTAATTATTCTTTTAAAGCTCAATTTCTTAAGCTCATACTTATAGTAAGGACGGTTTTCTTCCAGAATTCCAGTAATTCAATTTTCAAGCGTCGACCAAAAAAAAAAAAAAAAAAAAACGATGGTTTAGTGTTCGTGTATTCAGCAATCAACTAATCGATATTCTCAACTCAATAGGTATTTGATATTTCTCTTGTTCTTGTATGCATGAATAATGAATTATGAATATTAATTGTTCAATGTGTAATTCTTTTTGAGTTTTTGTTTATTTGTTATAGAAAACAGACATATAGTACTCCGTATTCCGTAATTGTATCGACGGAGTATAAACAAATAAATTATAATGGTTCAAACTATAATTGTATCAGTGTATGTATGCACTATCAGTTAGGTTAATAGGTTGTATTTGTATGAATGATTGAATGAATAAATAAATTAATTTGAAGTATTGATTGAAGTATGAACCTTTAACCTTTTCAAGTGAATATATATATATATATATATATATATATATATATATATATATATATATATATATATATATATATATATATATATACACACACACACACACACACATATATATATATATATACACACACACACACACACACACATATATATATATATATATATATATATATATATATATATATATATATATATATATATATATATATATATATATATATATATATATGTGTGTGTGTGTGTGTGTGTGTGTGTGTGTGTGTGTAAGTTAGGTTTGAAATATGATATTTGACTATGGTTATTGATTTGGTGAATATGATTAAAGATGGCTCCTAAACAATTATCTGGTTATGAAAAACGTAAGAGAAAAAGGCTAGATGAAGAAGATTTGATGAGAGTTCAAGTAGTCAAGAAGTTTCATTTACACCTGAAGAGACTTTTAGAGTAAATTATTTCTTATACATTGTGGATAAGACTATTCTTTCTCTTGAAGATTTGAACAATTTAAAAACTATGATAAGTTATTTGATTTCTTATTTCCTTATAACTTGAGTGGAATTGAACGTAAAGATCTAAGGTCGTTTTGTAGCAACTTGGAAAATGCACTCAAGTATGAAGCAAAAGCGGATATCAGCGGTCATGAACTTTTTTCAATCTTTTGATGAATGATAGTTTGCTTTTATGTTTGATGGAAACATAGTTGATGATAATACATATAAAAAAAATTAAAATTAAATCCAGATGAATGATTAAAAATTTAGATGAATGATTAAAAGTTTTGTTGAATGATAAATCTTATTTTTCAATGTATTGATGAATGATTATTGCATTTATAGCTTGTTTTCATGTATGTTGTTTTGTTATTTATAATGATGAATGATAATTGCATTTCTTATACGATGCTCTTTAATGAATGATGAATCAAATCTGCAAAATTTAATTATGATGAATGATATTTATTTTATTGTTATAATTTAGTAGTTTATAACTACCTTTAGTGATTTATTTCAACTATAATCTACTACGGAGTAATAATAGAGAAGAAAGAAGGAAGTATGAAATATTATTGAATGATTGTGTACTCAATATCTTTACAACTGATTGATATTTATAATACTAAAATTTTACTATACATCCGTGTCTTCAATGATATATGTTAGGTGAAATAGTAATGAAATTTGGATTCATGTGAAAATTGGCATCCACCTTCTTTGACTTTAGTATCATAACACTCCCCTTGGATGTCAAATTATTTTCATTAGATATCAACTAGTACTGCCTCGTTAAAAATCTTGCTAAAGAAAACCCAGTGGGAAAAAAACTTTAGCTAAGGGAAAAAGAGTGCAGTATAGAGTTGTCTCCCACTCAAGTAGACATTGATGAGCTGTTACATCTTTTGAACATGCCTCATTCCAATATTGTGAACATGCGTTCTGAAAATAGCAGTTGGAAGTGCTTTGGTTAAAAGATCGGCAGAGTTTTTGCTGGATTGAACATATCTCATTTCAATCTGGTTGTCCTTGATGAGATCTTGAGTATATGAGAAGAATCTGAGGTTTTCATCTGAAACTATATCATCTAAATCTTTTGTGTACAAGTTTAGCCCATGTGATTTCTCTACAGTCTCCTTCATGATTTGCTCAAACCGTTGTTTCAATTCCTATTCCCTTTCAGTCTTTTTCTGAGCCTTACCAACATACCATTCTTTTCCATCAAATTTATGACCGTTTAGACCGTCTATGGCTTTGGCGCCTCGTCAGCATTTATATTTTGTTCTGTTACTTTTGATACTCTTCTTTCATTTGTATTATGGAAGCTGCATTATCTTCATATATAGTTGTTGGTGAAGATAGTTGTTGGTCTTTTATAGCGTTCTAGTCCACAAGAATCAATAATGATTTGTCACATTGATCTCAACCAAACACATTTTCGAGTAGTTTCATATAATGCAATCACTTCGTCATGATTTGATGATGTTGCAACAAGTGTTTGTTTTAAGAAAACCATAATTTTGTGGTACCTCCATTTAGGAATACATATCGAGTTTGAGATTTATCTTTATGAGGATTTGATGAATGACCTGCATATACATAATTAACCAAATCTTGTTTTGAAGCGTTAGAATAAAATAATTTTAAATCAGCAGTTCCTCAAGGGTATCAAAATATCTGCTTGATCCCATTTCAATGTCTTTTTGTAGGGGTTAAGCTGAACTTTGTCAACAAATTAACTGCAAAAGAAATGTCAGGTCTTGTACAATTTGTAAAATACATAATAACCCCAATTGCACTAAGATATGAAACTTCTGATCCATAAAGATCTTCATGATCTTCACGAGGATGAAATGGATCAGTGTAAATATTGAGTGATATATCAACCAATGGCTTTGTCTTTAAAAATGTTTTAAAAATCTTTTCGGTATAGTTTGTTTGATATACAAGTAAACCATTAGGCATATGCTCAATTTGCAATCCAAGGCAATACTTGTTTTTTTTTTTCAAGATCTTTCAATTAATTTTTTTTTTAGAAGTTGAATGATTTCATATATCTCTTTATTTGTTCATATGATGTTATGATCATTAATATAAACAACTTACAATCACATATCTGGACATTGTTTTCTTAATAAGAACACATGTTCAAATAAGATTATTTGTATACTCTTTTTCTTATCAAGTAATCACTTAATTAGTTATACTATTGTATCAACCCATATAAAAATCTTTGTGATTCAATGGAATACATTTCTTTGGGTTTTGCATTAGATGTTTCTGATACCTTAAACCCTTCATGGATATTCATGTATATATCACTATCAACTGATTCATTTAAATAAGTAGTAATAATATCCATGAGATGCATTTCTAAATTTTTAAAAACTGTTAGGTTGATTAAGTATCTAAAAGTAATTGCATCCATAACAGGAGAATAATTTTTCCTCATAATTCATTCATGATCTTTGAGAGAAATCTTGAGTTACAAGTCTAGCTTTATCTTGTAACTTCATTTTTTCTCATTTCTTTTTTGGATAAAAATTCATTTTTTTTATCTCATACGTTTCACATCTTTAAAAGTGATAACGATTGATCCGAAAACTTTTCTTTTATTGAGCGATTCTAATTCAGCTCGTATTGCTCCTATCCATTGAGTCCAATCATGTCTATTTTGACATGCAATGACAGATTTTGGTTCTGGATCATCATCATCATTCATGATGTCATATGCAACATTATATGAAAATATCTCATCAAGATTTTTCATTTCATTTCGGTTCTATAATATTTTTTAATGTGCATAATTGATTGAAAATTTCGTATTGGCATCATCAATCTCCTCTGTAGAATGAGTATTGATTTGTGGTTCTTCTTGAACACTTTCTTTTACCTCATTATCAGCTGATTTTCCTTTTCGAGGATTTTTTATCTTTGAAACTAATTTGTCTTCCACGTTTCAGGCGTGACAAAAGATTTATGAGTAACATTATTTCCAGCTTTTGGAATTTCAATTCTTGCTAGAGCATTTACTGCTGATATATATGATTTAGTCACTCTTTTTACATCTGTAATTGCATCGGGAAATTTATTCGCAAGTTCTTGCATATGCATTATTTTTATTTTTTTTTGAATTTTTTGTTTCGCATTCTTTTGTGCGAGTATCAAGATACCTTAATTGATGTTCACATCATGAAACATCATTTTATTTATTTTTTTCATTTCTCCCCCTAATCTAGGGAACAATTTTTCATTAAAATGACAATCGGCAAAAACGTGCTGTAAAAACATCACCTGTCATGGATTCAATATATCTTATGATTGAAGATGTTTCATATCCAATATATATTTCAATCCTTCTTTGAGGAACCATTTGTTGTGGTGGTGCAATTAAAAATACACTGCACAACCAAATGTTCTAAGATGTAAAATATTTGGCTCTCGACCAAAATTAAGTTGGTAATGGAGAATATTTATGACTTGCACTTGGTTTAATGCGAATTAATGTCCCATCATGTAAATTTACATGTCCCCATATAAATATTGAGAGTTTTGTACTCATTACCAATTGTCTAGTTATTAGCTGCAAGCGTTTATCTATTGATTTAGCTAAACTAATTTTGTGTATGTACATGAGCAACTGGATGTTCAACAACAATCCCTGTAGACATATAATAATCATTAAATGCTTGAGATGTTAACTCACCAGCATTATCAAGTCTCATCCTTTTAATGGTGTAATCAGAATAATGTGTTCTCAATTTAATAATTTGTGCAAGAAACTTTGCAAATGCCATATTACGGCTTGATAACACACAAACATGAGACCATCCGCTAGATGCGTCTATTAGAACCATGAAATATCAAAATGGTCCACATGATGGATGAATTGGTCCATATATATAACCTTGAATTCTTTCAAGAAACATTGGTGATTCTTTCTCAATATTCTTTTTCATTAATCACCATATGTGCTTTTCATTAATCACTATATTTGCTTTTCATTAATCACCATATGTGCTTTTTCATTAATCATCATATGCGCTTTTCATCATATATCCTTTTCACCATATGCGCTTTTAATCATATGTGTAGTGACCCGAACTTTTCCATGTTTATATATATTAATTGAGATTGATATTTACATGATTAAATGTTTCCAACATGTTAAGCAATCAAACTTGTTAAGACTTGATTAATTGAAATATGTTTCATATAGACAATTGACCACCCAAGTTGACCGGCGATTCACGAACGTTAAAACTTGTAAAAACGACATGATGATATATATATGGATATACATATGGTTAACATGAGATTATGATAAGTAAGTATCTCCATAAGTATATTAACAATAAGTTATATACATATAAACAAGACTACTAACTTAAGGATTTCGAAACGAGACATATATGTAACGATTATCGTTGTAACGACATTTAAATGTATATATATCATATTAAGATATATTAAGATATATTAATATATCATAATATCATGATAATATAATAATTTAACATCTCATTAGATATAATAAACAATGGGTTAACAACATTAATTGAGATCGTTAACTTAAAGGTTTCAAAACAACACTTACATGTAACGACTAACGATGACTTAACGACTCAGTTAAAATGTATATACATGTAGTGTATTTAGATGTATTAAAATACTTTTGGAAGACTTCAAGACATATATCAAAACACTCATACTTAACGAAAATGGTTACAGTTACTTTCCCATTCTTTTCTTTCATCAAGAATTCTAGTCGTATTCTTACCCGTATTATACACAGCTTCAAAACGTACTTACTATGGGTATATACCAATACGAACTAGCATGGGATTCCACTCTTGATTATGTCATGTATGACTAATCAATTTTAACTTCTACCATGAGCTAGTCAACTAACTAGAACTCCTTTTAACCCCACTCACCACTCACCAATTACCACTCATCATTCACTCCATTTCACTTCCAATTCTCTTTCTAATTCTCTCTCAACACACACACACACTATTATGAACGTATTTTTCCAGTAGTTAATCATCATCTTCATCAAAAATCACTTCAAGAATCAAGCTATAATCATCATAGGAAGAACACTTCAAGAACACTTCAAAAATCCCTTCAAGTTTACTAATTTACTTCCAAGCTTTCTAATCCATTTCAAGTAATCATCTAAGATCAAGAAACCTTTGTTATATATAGTAGGTTATCTTTCTTATTCAAGTTAATATTCATATTCAAACTTTGATTCAATTTCTATAACTATAAACTATCTTAATTCGAGTAAAAATCTTACTTGAACTTGTTTTTGTGTCATGATCCTACTTCAAGAACTTTCAAGCCATCCAAGATCCCTTGAAGCTAGATCATTTCTTGTCACTTCCAGTAGGTTTACCTACTAAACTTGAGGTAGTAATGATGTTCATAACATCATTCGATTCATATATATAAAACTATCTTATTCGAAGGTTTAAACTCGTAATCACTAGAACATAGTTTAGTTAATTCTAAACTTGTTCGCAAACAAAAGTTAATCCTTCTAACTTGACTTTTAAAATGAACTAAACACATGTTCTATATCTATATGATATGCTAACTTAATGATTTAAAACCTGGAAACATGAAAAACACCGTAAAACCGGATTTACGCCGTCGTAGTAACACCGCGGGCTGTTTTGGGTTAGTTAATTAAAAACTATGATAAACTTTGATTTAAAAGTTGTTATTCTGAGAAAATTATTTTTATTATGAACATGAAACTATATCCAAAAATTATGGTTAAACTCAAAGTGGAAGTATGTTTTCTAAAATGGTCATCTAGACGTCGTTTTTTCGACTGAAATGACTACCTTTACAAAAACGACTTGTAACATATTTTTCCGACTATAAACCTATACTTTTTCTGTTTAGATTCATAAAATAGAGTTCAATATGAAACCATAGCAATTTGATTCACTCAAAACGGATTTAAAATGAAGAAGTTATGGGTAAAACAAGATTGGATAATTTTTCTCATTTTAGCTACGTGAAAATTGGTAACAAATCTATTCCAACCATAACTTAATCAACTTGTATTGTATATTATGTAATCTTGAGATACCATAGACACGTATACAATGTTTCGACCTATCATGTCGACACATCTATATATATTTCGGAACAACCATAGACACTCTATATGTGAATGTTGGAGTTAGCTATACAGGGTTGAGGTTGATTCCAAAATATGTATAGTTTGAGTTGTGATCAATACTGAGATACGTATACACTGGGTCGTGGATTGATTCAAGATAATATTTATCGATTTATTTCTGTATATCTAACTGTGGACAACTAGTTGTAGGTTACTAACGAGGACATCTGACTTAATAAACTTAAAACATCAAAATATATTAAAAGTGTTGTAAATATATTTTGAACATACTTTGATATATATGTATATATTGTTATAGGTTCGTGAATCAACCAGTGGCCAAGTCTTACTTCCCGACGAAGTAAAAATCTGTGAAAGTGAGTTGTAGTCCCACTTTTAAAATCTAATATATTTGGGATGAGAATACATGCAGGTTTTATAAATGATTTACAAAATAGACACAAGTACGTGAAACTACATTCTATGGTTGAATTATCGAAATCGAATATGCCCCTTTTTATTAAGTCTGGTAATCTAAGAATTAGGGAACAGACACCCTAATTGACGCGAATCCTAAAGATAGATCTATTGGGCCTAACAAACCCCATCCAAAGTACCGGATGCTTTAGTACTTTGAAATTTATATCATATCTGAAGGGTGTCCCGGAATGATGGGGATATTCTTATATATGCATCTTGTTAATGTCGGTTACCAGGTGTTCACCATATGAATGATTTTTATCTCTATGTATGGGATGTGTATTGAAATATGAAATCTTATGGTCTATTGTTACGATTTGATATATATAGGTTAAACCTATAACTCACCAACATTTTTGTTGACGTTTTAAGCATGTTTATTCTCAGGTGATTATTAAGAGCTTCCGCTGTCGCATACTTAAATAAGGACGAGATTTGGAGTCCATGCTTGTATGATATTGTGTAAAAACTGCATTCAAGAAACTTATTTTGTTGTAACATATTTGTATTGTAAACCATTATGTAATGGTCGTGTGTAAACAGGATATTTTAGATTATCATTATTTGATAATCTACGTAAAGCTTTTTAAACCTTTATTGATGAAATAAAGGTTATGGTTTGTTTTAAAATGAATGCAGTCTTTGAAAAACGTCTCATATAGAGGTCAAAACCTCGCAACGAAATCAATTAATATGGAACGTTTTTAATCAATAAGAACGGGACATTTCAGTTGGTATCAGAGCGTTGGTCTTAGAGAACCAGAATTTTGCATTAGTGTGTCTTATCGAGTTTGTTAGGACGCATTAGTGAGTCTGGACTTCGACCGTGTTTACTTGAAAAATGATTGCTTAACAAATTTTGTTGGAAACTATATATTTTTAACATGTGAATATTATGTGATATATTAATCTCTTAACGCGTTTGATATTATGTGATAGATGTCTACCTCTAGAACAAGTCCCATTGACTCACCTAATAATAATGAAGAGTCAAATGTAAATTGGAATGATTCGTGGACTGATTCACAAGTTCCCGAAGAGGAACCGGAAGAAGAGTCGGAACCAGAAGAAGAATCGGAACCGGAAGAAGAATCGGAACCGGATGAAGAAATAGAACCGGTGGGGGAAATAATAAAACGGTTAAGTAAAAGAAAATCCTCAACCAACCGACCAAGGTTAATTATAGTCAATGGTGTTTCCGCTAAGGAAGCAAAATATTGGGAGGATTACCAATTCTCCGATGAATCGGATTCTGACGAGAATTCCGATGATGTTATAGAAATTACCCCAACTGAATTTAAAAAGGCAAAAGAAAATAATAAGGGAAAGGGCATAAAAATAGAGAAATCTAATTCCAACCCCGATGAACTTTATATGTATCGTCAACCCCCGAAGTCCTTAAGTTGTAACAATGACCCGGGAACCTCTAAACCACCAGGTTTTTCTAAACCAATGTGGATAACGACGGCTCGTATTAGGGGAACATCATATATCCCTAGAAACTTGGCAAAACGAACCAAAACCGAAGAAGAAGAAACAAGCGAGTTGGAATAAGATAGTTGTATTCGTGTGGTGTAATATATGTAATATAGTGTGCTTATGCTTTATGATATATGTAAAAATTGCTTGTATTAATAAGAATTTTTTTTATGAATCTAACTCTTGTCTATTTTACAGTATAAAAACATAAAATGGATAGACAACCCAATATTTTAAGAGACCTACCCGGAGACATGATTGATGAAATCTTGTCTAGAGTCGGTCAGAATTCTTCGGCACAACTATTTAAGGCGAGATCAGTTTGTAAGACATTCGAAGAATGTTCCAAGAATGCCTTGGTTTGTAAAAGGCTTTCGTTCGAAAGATGGGGGATATCACATTGGGAAATCCATAAGTTAAGATGTGTTTACTTTGACGCATATATTGCGGGGAACCCAAATGCTATTTTACGCAATGGGTTAAGAAATTATTTTGACCCAATATATCCGAATATTGGACTTCGTGATTTAGAAAAAGCGGCTAACATGCAACATAAAGAAGCATGTTATGCTTACGGATTAGTAATGTTCGCTTCTCACCATAGTGAGAATAAGAACATCGGCCTACAACTATTAAACAAAACGTTCCCACAAGTGACGGAGTCGGTAATTGGGGTAAGAAATGAGGTTTTTAGATTGTTACGGGACTGTTGGACATTACGTAACCCTCATCCCTTTGACGACGTTACAACACGCTGTCTTATCAACGGCCATAACGGTTATGTTCCACAAGACCAAGGATGGGAAGTAGTCCTAGTAAAACCAGAATGCATGACTTGTTTCTGGACGTATGAATTACGTGTCTTAATTGCCTTTACTGAACGACTTGTGTACTAGCTAGAATTATCTTCACAACTATCTTGTATCAAAGTTATTGTGTGCTATATTTCATGCTTTATGTAAAATAAGCGGTATTGTAAGTTTGTAAAATATTGTATAAAAGTTTGAACGCGAAATATTATTATAATCAGTTTTTCATATAGAATTGTAGTAGTTGAATTGTATATTAGCTACTAAGTATGAACTTAACGGGTAGGTACTACCCGAATTTAAACTTATAAAACGCTAATATGAAGAAAAAGCTTTTATAAATGAGTTCATATTATGCTACGAAATACTATTAACTACTCTTGATATTCTGTATGATTAACTTGTTCCATTTGACTATTTTGAAGGAAATGGCACCGACTACTCGACACGCCGTGAATATGAATGAAGAAGAATTCCGTACTTTTATAGCTTCAAACATAGCCGCAGTACAGGCTGCGCTAAATACCAACAATAACCTTGGATCTAGTAGTACAGGAAATCGTGTAGGATGCAACTACAAAGAATTCACTGCCTGCAAACCTTTGGAATTTGATGGAACCGAAGGACCGATCGGATTGAAACGGTGGACCGAGAAGGTCGAATCGGTGTTTGCCATAAGTAAGTGTACTGAAGAGGACAAAGTGAAGTACGCTACGCATACCTTCACAGGTTCTGCGTTAACATGGTGGAATACCTATCTAGAGCAAGTGGGACAAGACGATGCGTACGCACTACCGTGGTCAGTATTCAAGCACTTGATGAACGAGAAGTACCGTCCCAGAACCGAGGTCAATAAGCTCAAGACAGAACTTAGAGGGTTACGAACCCAAGGATTTGATATTACCACGTACGAAAGACGATTCACAGAATTATGCCTATTGTGTCCGGGAGCATTCGAAGATGAGGAAGAGAAGATCGACGCGTTTGTGAAAGGATTACCGGAAAGAATCCAAGAAGATATAAGTTCACACGAGCCCGCCTCCATACAACAGGCATGTAGAATGGCTCACAAACTAGTTAACTAGATTGAAGAAAGAATTAAAGAACAGACTGCTGAAGAGGCCAATGTGAAGCAAGTCAAAAGAAAGTGGGAGGAAAACGGTGATAAGAATCACCAATACAACAACAACAGCAATTACAACAATAATCGCAACAATTATCCCAACAATCGCAACATCAATCGCAACTACAACAAACGGCCCAACAACAACAACAACTACAACAATCATCCCAACAACAATAATAACCGCAACAAAAACAACAATCAGAAGCAGCTATGCCAAAGGTGTGAAAAGTATCACTCGGGGTTCTGCACCAAATTTTGCAACAAGTGTAAAAGAAATGGTCATAGCGCGGCGAAGTGTGAGGTCTACGGACCAGGGGTTAATAGAATGAAAGGAACAAATGGTGTCGGAACGAGTAATGGCGGAGGAAGTAGTGTCGGAGCAAGTTATGCCAATCTAGTTTGTTATAAATGTAGAAAACCGGGCCACATTATTAGAAATTTCCCGAACCAGGAGAACACGAATGGACAAGTCTGCGGAAGAGTTTTCAATATTAATGCGGCAGAGGCACAGGAAGACCCGGAGCTTGTTACGGGTACGTTTCTTATTGACAATAAATCTGCTTACGTTTTATTTGATTCAGGTGCGGATAGAAGCTATATGAGTAGAGATTTTTGTGCTAAATTAAGTTGTCCATTGACGCCTTTGGATAGTAAATTTTTACTCGAATTAGCAAATGGTAAATTAATTTCAGCAGATAATATATGTCGGAATCGAGAAATTAAACTGGTTAGCGAAACATTTAAGATTGATTTGATACATGTAGAGTTAGGGAGTTTTGATGTGATAATCGGTATGGACTGGTTGAAAGAAGTGAAAGCAGAGATCATTTGTTACAAAAATGCAATTCGCATTATACGAGAAAAAGGAAAACCCTTAATGGTGTACGGAGAAAAGGGCAACACGAAGCTACATCTTATTAGTAATTTGAAGGCACAAAAACTAATAAGAAAAGGTTGCTATGCTGTTCTAGCACACGTCGAGAAAGTACAAACTGAAGAAAAGAGCATCAATGATGTTTCCATTGCAAAAGAATTTCCTGATGTATTTCCGAAAGAATTACCGGGATTACCCCCACATCGATCCGTTGAATTTCAAATAGATCATATACCAGGAGCTGCACCAATAGCTCGTGCTCCATACAGACTCGCACCCAGCGAGATGAAAGAACTACAAAGCCAATTACAAGAACTTTTAGAGCGTGGTTTCATTCGACCAAGCACATCACCGTGGGGAGCTCCTGTTTTGTTTGTCAAGAAGAAAGATGGTACATTCAGGTTGTGTATCGACTACCGAGAGTTGAACAAACTTACCATCAAGAACCGCTACCCACTACCGAGAATCGACGACTTATTTGATCAACTACAAGGCTCGTCTGTTTATTCAAAGATTGACTTACGTTCCGGGTATCATCAAATGTGGGTGAAAGAAGATGATATTCCAAAGACTGCTTTCAGAACACATTACGGTCATTACGAGTTTATGGTCATGCCGTTTGGTTTAACTAATGCACCAGCTGTGTTCATGGACCTTATGAACCGAGTGTGTGGACCATACCTTGACAAGTTTGTCATTGTTTTTATTGATGACATACTTATTTACTCAAAGAATGACCAAGAACACGGGGAACATTTGAGAAAGGTGTTAGAAGTATTGAGGACGGAAGAATTGTACGCTAAGTTTTCAAAGTGTGCATTTTGGTTGGAAGAAGTTCAATTCCTCGGTCACATAGTGAACAAAGAAGGTATTAAGGTGGATCCGGCAAAGATAGAAACTGTTGAAAAGTGGGAAACCCCGAAAACTCCGAAACACATACGCCGGTTTTTAGGACTAGCTGGTTACTACAGAAGGTTCATCCAAGACTTTTCCAGAATAGCAAAACCCTTGACTGCATTAACGCATAAAGGGAAGAAATTTGAATGGAATGATGAACAAGAGAAAGCGTTTCAGTTATTGAAGAAAAAGCTAACTACGGCACCTATATTGTCATTGCCTGAAGGGAATGATGATTTTGTGATTTATTGTGACGCATCAAAGCAAGGTCTCGGTTGTGTATTAATGCAACGAACGAAGGTGATTGCTTATGCGTCTAGACAATTGAAGATTCACGAACAAAATTATACGACGGATGATTTGGAATTAGGCGCGGTTGTTTTTGCATTAAAGACTTGGAGGCACTACTTATATGGGGTCAAAAGTATTATATATACCGACCACAAAAGTCTTCAACACATATTTAATCAGAAACAACTGAATATGAGGCAGCGTAGGTGGATTGAATTATTGAATGATTACGACTTTGAGATTCGTTACCACCCGGGGAAGGCAAATGTGGTAGCCGATGCCTTGAGCAGGAAGGACAGAGAACCCATTCGAGTAAAATCTATGAATATAATGATTCATAATAACCTTACTACTCAAATAAAGGAGGCGCAACAAGGAGTTTTAAAAGAGGGAAATTTAAAGGATGAAATACCCAAAGGATCGGAGAAGCATCTTAATATTCGAGAAGACGGAACCCGGTATAGGGCTGAAAGGATTTGGGTACCAAAATTTGGAGATATGAGAGAAATGGTACTTAGAGAAGCTCATAAAACCAGATACTCAATACATCCTGGAACGGGGAAGATGTACAAGGATCTCAAGAAACATTTTTGGTGGCCGGGTATGAAAGCCGATGTTGCTAAATACGTAGGAGAATGTTTGACGTGTTCTAAGGTCAAAGCTGAGCAACAGAAACCATCAGGTCTACTTCAACAACCCGAAATCCTGGAATGGAAATGGGAAAACATTACCATAGATTTCATCACTAAATTGCCAAGGACTGCAAGTGGTTTTGATACTATTTGGGTAATAGTTGATCGTCTCACCAAATCAGCACACTTCCTGCCAATAAGAGAAGATGACAAGATGGAGAAGTTAGCACGACTGTATTTGAAGGAAGTCGTCTCCAGACATGGAATACCAATCTCTATTATCTCTGATAGGGATGGCAGATTTATTTCAGGATTCTGGCAGACATTACAGCAAGCATTAGGAACTCGTCTAGACATGAGTACTGCCTATCATCCACAAACTGATGGGCAGAGCGAAAGGATGATACAAACGCTTGAAGACATGCTACGAGCATGTGTTATTGATTTCGGAAACAGTTGGGATCGACATCTACCGTTAGCAGAATTTTCCTACAACAACAGCTACCATTCAAGCATTGAGATGGCGCCGTTTGAAGCACTTTATGGTAGAAAGTGCAGGTCTCCGATTTGTTGGAGTGAAGTGGGGGATAGACAGATTACGGGTCCGGAGATTATACAAGAAACTACCAAGAAGATCATCCAAATTCAACAACGGTTGAAAACCGCCCAAAGTCGACAAAAGAGCTACGCTGACATTAAAAGAAAAGATATAGAATTTGAAATTGGAGAGATGGTCATGCTTAAAGTTGCACCTTGGAAAGGCGTTGTTCGATTTGGTAAACGAGGAAAATTAAATCCAAGGTATATTGGACCATTCAAGATTATTGATCGTGTCGGACCAGTAGCTTACCGACTTGAGTTACCTCAACAACTCGCGGCTGTACATAACACTTTCCACGTCTCGAATTTGAAGAAATGTTTTGCTAAAGAAGATCTCACTATTCCGTTAGATGAAATCCAAATCAATGAAAAACTTCAATTCATCGAAGAACCCGTCGAAATAATGGATCGTGAGGTTAAAAGACTTAAGCAAAACAAGATACCAATTGTTAAGGTTCGATGGAATGCTCGTAGAGGACCCGAGTTCACCTGGGAGCGTGAAGATCAGATGAAGAAGAAATACCCGCATCTATTTCCAGAAGATTCGTCAACACCTTCAACAGCTTAAAATTTCGGGACGAAATTTATTTAACGGGTAGGTACTGTAGTGACCCGAACTTTTCCATGTTTATATATATTAATTGAGATTGATATTTACATGATTAAATGTTTCCAACGTGTTAAGCAATCAAACTTGTTAAGACTTGATTAATTGAAATATGTTTCATATAGACAATTGACCACCCAAGTTGACCGGCGATTCACGAACGTTAAAACTTGTAAAAACGACATGACGATATATATATGGATATACATATGGTTAACATGAGATTATGATAAGTAAGTATCTCCATAATTATATTAACAATAAGTTATATACATATAAACAAGACTACTAACTTAAGGATTTCGAAACGAGACATATATGTAACGATTATCGTTGTAACGACATTTAAATGTATATATATCATATTAAGATATATTAATATATCATAATATCATGATAATATAATAATCTAACATCTCATTAGATATAATAAACAATGGGTTAACAATATTAATTGAGATCGTTAACTTAAAGGTTTTAAAACAACACTTACATGTAACGACTAACGATGACTTAACGACTCAGTTAAAATGTATATACATGTAGTGTATTTAGATGTATTAAAATACTTTTGGAAGACTTCAAGACATATATCAAAACACTCATACTTAACGAAAATGGTTACAGTTACTTTCCCATTCTTTTCTTTCATCAAGAATTCTAGTCGTATTCTTACCCGTATTATACACAGCTTCAAAACGTACTTACTATGGGTATATACCAATAGGAACTAGCATGGGATTCCACTCTTGATTATGTCATGTATGACTAATCAATTTTAACTTCTACCATGAGCTAGTCAACTAACTAGAACTCCTTTTAACCCCACTCACCACTCACCAATTACCACTCATCATTCACTCCATTTCACTTCCAATTCTCTTTCTAATTCTCTCTCAACACACACACACACTATTATGAACGTATTTTTCCAGTAGTTAATCATCATCTTCTTCAAAAATCACTTCAAGAATCAAGCTATAATCATCATAGGAAGAACACTTCAAGAACACTTCAAAAATCCCTTCAAGTTTACTAATTTACTTCCAAGCTTTCTAATCCATTCCAAGTAATCATCTAAGATCAAGAAACCTTTGTTATATACAGTAGGTTATCTTTCTTATTCAAGGTAATATTCATATTCAAACTTTGATTCAATTTCTATAACTATAAACTATCTTAATTCGAGTAAAAATCTTACTTGAACTTGTTTTTGTGTCATGATCCTACTTCAAGAACTTTCAAGCCATCCAAGATCCCTTGAAGCTAGATCATTTCTTGTCACTTCCAGTAGGTTTACCTACTAAACTTGAGGTAGTAATGATGTTCATAACATCATTCGATTCATATATATAAAACTATCTTATTCGAAGGTTTAAACTCGTAATCACTAGAACATAGTTTAGTTAATTCTAAACTTGTTCGCAAACAAAAGTTAATCCTTCTAACTTGACTTTTAAAATTAACTAAACACATGTTCTATATCTATATGATATGCTAACTTAATGATTTAAAACCTGGAAACACGAAAAACACCGTAAAACCGGATTTACGCCGTCGTAGTAACACCGCGGGCTGTTTTGGGTTAGTTAATTAAAAACTATGATAAACTTTGATTTAAAAGTTGTTATTCTTAGAAAATGATTTTTATTATGAACATGAAACTATATCCAAAAATTATGGTTAAACTCAAAGTGGAAGTATGTTTTCTAAAATGGTCATCTAGACGTCGTTCTTTCGACTGAAATGACTACCTTTACAAAAATGACTTGTAACTTATTTTTACGACTATAAACCTATACTTTTTCTGTTTAGATTCATAAAATATAGTTCAATATAAAACCATAGCAATTTGATTCACTCAAAACGGATTTAAAATGAAGAAGTTATGGGTAAAACAAGATTGGATAATTTTTCTCATTTTAGCTACGTGAAAATTGGTAACAAATCTATTCCAACCATAACTTAATCAACTTGTATTGTATATTATGTAATCTTGAGATACCATAGACACGTATACAATGTTTCGACCTATCATGTCGACACATTTATATATATTTCGGAACAACCATAGACACTCTATATGTGAATGTTGGAGTTAGCTATACAGGGTTGAGGTTGATTCCAAAATATGTATAGTTTGAGTTGTGATCAATACTGAGATACGTATACACTGGGTCATGGATTGATTCAAGATAATATTTATCGATTTATTTCTGTATATCTAACTGTGGACAACTAGTTGTAGGTTACTAACGAGGACAGCTGACTTAATAAACTTAAAACATCAAAATATATTAAAAGTGTTGTAAATATATTTTGAACATACTTTGATATATATGTATATATTGTTATAGGTTCGTGAATCAACCAGTGGCCAAGTCTTACTTCCCGACGAAGTAAAAATCTGTGAAAGTGAGTTATAGTCCCACTTTTAAAATCTAATATTTTTGGGATGAGAATACATGCAGGTTTTATAAATGATTTACAAAATAGACACAAGTACGTGAAACTACATTCTATGGTTGAATTATCGAAATCGAATATGCCCCTTTTTATTAAGTCTGGTAATCTAAGAATTAGGGAACAGACACCCTAATTGACGCGAATCCTAAAGATAGATCTATTGAACCTAACAAACCCCATCCAAAGTACCGGATGCTTTAGTACTTCGAAATTTATATCATATCCGAAGGGTGTCCCGGAATGATGGAGATATTCTTATATATGCATCTTGTTAATGTCGGTTACCAGGTGTTCACCATATGAATGATTTTTATCTCTATGTATGGGATGTGTATTGAAATATGAAATCTTGTGGTCTATTGTTACGATTTGATATATATAGGTTAAACCTATAACTCACCAACATTTTTGTTGACGTTTTAAGCATGTTTATTCTCAGGTGATTATTAAGAGCTTCCGCTGTCGTATACTTAAATAAGGACGAGATTTGGAGTCCATGCTTGTATGATATTGTGTAAAAACTGCATTCAAGAAACTTATTTTGTTGTAACATATTTGTATTGTAAACCATTATGTAATGGTCGTGTGTAAACAGGATATTTTAGATTATCATTATTTGATAATCTACGTAAAGCTTTTTAAACCTTTATTGATGAAATAAAGGTTATGGTTTGTTTTAAAATGAATGCAGTCTTTGAAAAACGTCTCATATAGAGGTCAAAACCTCGCAACGAAATCAATTAATATGGAACGTTTTTAATCAATAAGAACGGGACATTTCATTATGTGATGCGCTTTTCATCATATGCACTTTTCATCATATGCGCTTTTAATCATATGCGCTGCTCTTTTAATCATATGCGCTGCACTTTTCATCATATATGCATTTTTAATCATATGCGCTGCGCTTTTCATCATATGCGCTTTTAATCATATGCGCTGCGCTTTTCATCATATGCGTTTTTCATCATATGCACTTTTTATCATATGCGCTTTTAATCATATGCGCTGCACTTTTCATCATATGCGCTTTTAATCATATGCGCTGCGCTTTTCATCATTTGTGCTTTTCGGTGCTACATAGGTATTTCTCATTTCCAGTTATCATTGACTGCTAATCATATCCATTATAATATATATCAGAGAAACTTAACAAATTTCTTTTTGATTTGAGAGAAAACAAGACTTTATTTATCAGAAAATTTGTACCATTTGGTAACATGAATTTTGCCTTTCTCGTTCATTTTATCAAGTTTTCAATACCTGATATAGTATTTATAATTCCTTCATTTGATTTAAATCAATGAAATATTTCTTAGATTTGATCATAGTGTGTATGTTATCACTATCTGCAATACATAGGTCTTTACCATTTAATTGATGTTGTATTTCAGGGGGATTCATACTAAAACTTCAAATAAGATAAGCAAATAATGAGTTATATTTCAGCAAGATAATCAAATTATATTACCTGCAAACAAGTTACAATCTAAAGTATATAAAAGATAACACTTAATAAACATATGCGTTATGGTCTAAAACCATTTATTTATGAGTGATACATAACAAGCTATGCATCTTAAAAAATTCAAACCATTCAAGTCTCAAGGTAGCTCAGGGTTTATTTAATCGAGATTTTTCAACAGATTCACTCTCGTTTTCTTTTCTTTTAGGACTTATTTGTAGAGATAAACAAGATGTTGGTGTATTCAAGAAATACTAGACTGATGATCCATGTTACTAGATCATTAATAAGAATCTCCGAGATTCTTATAAGAGCGTCTACTAACATCTTCAATTTTATTCTTTCATGGATCACCGTTATTTCTTTATAATTAATATCGTATCTATCTTTGAGTATTTTCCATAATACACTTGGATCTTCGATCATATATTATGTAGATTCTAAGGACTCGTCAATATGTTTGCTAAGAAAAATACTTGTTATTGCTTTCTCTTGTTCGGAACAATTGTTATTTTCATTCAGGGTTTCTAAAATACCAATTGATTCGAGATGTTTTTCTACATTCATAACCCATGTTAAATAGTTGTTCCCACTTGATTCTAAAGGAGCAAATTTTAAGCCTTTTCAAATTCGACATTTTCTATTATCAAAAAGATGAACAACATAAATCATAATCATAATCAACTTCTATTCATAGACAAATAATAAAATGAAATTAGAATCATTTTAAATTCATAAGTAGCAAATAACATAATAATGGCATGATTACAAATGATAAAACCACAAGAGCAGGATAGAATATAGGTTCACCCGGTGGTATATTAGCAACAATGATGATAGTTAGTATGACCAATACAATAGAAATATCATCCTTGTGTGAATCATCTTTACAAAAAACTTTTTGAGAGTGGTAATCTGAGAAAATGAAGATTGATTTGTGAAAATGTGAAAACGGATATGTTTATTTTATATTTGAAAAATATAGTCGTTATAACGTTGTCAGTTGACGTTAACAACCGTTATGTATATATGACCGTTGTAACGTCGTTAGTTGACGTTAACAACTGTTATGTACTCGTTGTATTAATAATAATTTTAATAAAAGAATTTTATTAGTTGATGTGCAAGCAGAGGTGTACGAAATATACTATTATTTTTAATACGAAATACGGTACAATTTACACAAGTTTTAATTATTTATATAGATGGGATATACCTAAACCTTGCTACAACACTTATAGGCAGTGTACCTAATCGTAGAGTAGTGTAGTTTTTAGTAAGTCCGGTTCGTTCCACAGGGAGCTGGTTGATTACGTACTATATTTTTAACAACTATATTTATACAAATATATATATATATATAATATATATATATATATATATATATATATATATATATATATATATATATATATATATATATATAAGTGTTTATTATTATTATAAAGGGGAGTTTTACCGTTCAATGACCGGTTTGTCGCTTTTATATTTTAAGCGTAAAGATAAATGACAATAATTAAAGTGCGTAAAATAAATAACAATATTTAAAGTTGAGATAATTAAAAGTGCGTTAAATGAAATGAAAGTAAATAAAATGACAGAAAATAAAAGTACGATGAGAAATACAATAAAAGTATTATGCTTATTTAAACTTCCGTAATCACGATGTTTGACGTTTTGATTTTAATTAATTGTTATCCGGGTTAATTGTCCTTTATCCTGGTTTATTTGATACCTATCTGGTTTTTGTCCATAATATTCCATCGGTCATAATTATAAAATGCTCGTCAAATTACCCTTATACCCGAAGTCAAATATTCCAACTAATTAGGAATTTAAACTGTAACAAGGTTTTAATACTTTGTTAATAATTACACCAGGTTATCGACTGCGTGTAATCCAAGGTTTTAATACTTTGTTAACAATTACACCAATTATCCTTATATGTAATCCACCCATATTTTGATTAGTCCATGATACATTAATTTATTCACTTGGCCATAATGAATAATAAATTACTCAATCCAATTGATTAATTAAATGATTGTAAACGATGTCGTATAAACGTCACTAAATATGACATTCGTAATCATTTTAATGATTATTAGATTAACTACTTTGAAGATAGGTTCGACAGATTCTAATGAGTTATCATTCAATTAGACAATACCCCCCACCTATTAATAGTCAATAGTCCAATGTTCACAAGTGTCGGTCTTTTGTCCAAACCCTAATTATGGTACAAAATCCAATAACCCCATCTTAATATTTAGTCTAACATCACAATTACTTCGGCTCAAATAAGCATAATAATAACTTAGTTACGAGACATTAATTTAAAAAGGAAGAACATAGCTTACAGTGATTATTAATAGCGTAGCGTTAAACGGAAAAAGTTTCGACTTTAAAACCCGTAAAACATTTCTTACAATAACCCAATTATTATTAACTTAATATTAAAATTAATATTATAATTATAAATATATATATATTATGTTTACAGAGAGAAAGAAAGAAGAAAAGGTGCACATCATTCGTCAGAAAACTGACCAATTTATAGAACTTTTTTGGATCCTGAAGCTCATGCACTCGCATGAGATTTCAGTGTATTTCCCATGCACTCGCATGGGCAAGCTGGCCAGCTCACATTGATTTGTTTTTTAGTTTGTCGACATAATATTTAATTATAAAATATAATATATATAATTTTATATAATTATATATATATAAATATATATTATATTATATTCATGTGCATAATTAACTTGTAACTTTAGGTCCGTTGACTCGCGCGTTGATGCTCGGTTCATGTCTCGGTTCCGGATTTTCGAACGCTTTTTTGTATGCTTAGATATCTTGTACTTTGCGTTCCGCGACTTGTACTCTTGTAATTTTTAAACGTTTCTCATGAATAAATTGAACCACTTGGATTGTAACTTGTACGTTTTAGCTTTTTGGTCATTTGCGTCTTCAAATCGTCATTTTCTTCTTTTGTCTTCGCACTTATTTATTTAAACGAATATTACTTGAAAATAGAACAATTGCAACTAAAATCTTTACATATTGGAAGGATATTGATACTAAATATATGTTCATTTAGAGCACTATCAATTATCCCCACACTTGAACGTTGCTTGTCCTCAAGCAATATAGAACTTGAAATTAAATCACACTTCACTCGAATCACTTTTTTATTCTCACACTTTATACATCAGTGATTTTGATACGGCGGTATAAACAATGATAGTAACGATGTGGTTTACAGTCCCACATGACTTATAAAATTTAGATTCTTTAAGGAAATTGGATCTTTATGAAAACATTTGATCTTTTGAAAATTCATTCTAGCTTTTACCCTAGATAAGTTTTTCGGAATAACCCTTCACCGGTGTTTGCAAAATGTTTTTGTGGGTTTTGTGGGTTTCATATTTTAAAATTTTAGCTCAAAACTTGCGGTTTTGTGTCACCCACTTGCTAACCTTGTATTAGGAAAGCACACGTCCAGTATACTTGCTCCGTATATTACCTTTCAGTAAACTACCGTCCGGTTGTAAAGGAAAGCGTTGAACAAGCAACTGTTAAGGCAATGTCTAATGACATGCAAATGTTCATGGTCCACAACGTGTCGGATGCAATTACTATCCTTTGTAGGAGAAATAGTAAAGATCACCCTATAATTTTTCGGTCTGGCACAAGGTCCTGTCTTCGACCATGCTATGCAACCACCGTTCTTACGGTTGACACCCGATTTGGTTTAAGTGACCTAATGAATTCTGATGAATTCTCAGGATTTTACGTTCAATGGTAATGAACGTATTGAAAATAGGTTTTCAGAAAATAAATCGGTTTTAATTTGATCAAAATATTTTCTCGTTCAAGCTCGAGTTTAGATATCACTGAATTCCATGAGTTTGTAATTCTCAATCTTTATGGTCAATCTCAAGGATTGAGTAATATCAGGCTTAAAAGCTAATTTTTAATCTTTTAGGAGATCATCCTTTCTGGGAGTCTGATTCATTAGTCTTATCAAGCTAATTTGCACGGCGCCCTCCTCATTTTACGAGACAGATCCTCTCATGGTTAGGATAAGTCTGACCACTTGGCGACCCTGTTTGATGCTAAGGTCCGTGGATTTCCTGCCGATTTTAGAGATGACTTTTCTAGATTTTTCGTCAACCTACAGCTGGTCTGGACGACAACTTCCTGACCTAAATCAAAAGCGCGTGTCTTTTTCGGAAGACTTTACTTCCTTCATTTCTTTTTCCAGAAGACTTTACTTCCTTTTAAATCAAGTGGCACATTTCTTTCAAATATATTATAAGAAATCGGGTAAAACTGATTAAAATCATCCAAAACAAAAGTACCTTCAATTATTTGTACAAAAATATATGATATGTGATTTAAATAATTTGGTAAATTCTTCCCACACTTAGCTTTTATTTATTTCTTTCTTTGCCTTTTTATTCTCTTCTATTCCATTTTAAATGAATTCAAATGTTTTAGGTTGTTTCTCAATTTATGTTCTTTCCGAGGTAACAATAATTTCGGTATTATCATCTAGTTTTATCGTTCATAAATATATATAAACATGATTTTAAATTCATTTAATTGAAAATTTTTCAAAATTTCATAAAATTTGGCAATTAAACTAAGTGTAAACCCGAGAGAATTTATAACCCTTCCCAACACTTGAGATCATACAATGCCCTCATTTGCATGAAATCAGACTATAATTATAAATTCATGAGGGTGATTAGTGTAGAAAAGTGATTAAAAATACCCAGTTTGTAATTACTAAGCTCGTCGAATGATAGATGGCGCGCCTCATCGTTCATTCCTTTTGTTGTAATTTCACATATGTTTTGCGTCTTATCGTCAAAATTAGTAGCTTTTGCTGAACTTAATGCCAGTCTTTGAAAATGCGATGTTTTACCCTGTTTCACATAAGATAAACTACAAACATATATATACATTTTTTTTGGCATACTTTAGATCAATAAAATTAAAATAATTATAATAAAATTTTTCGCCTCGCCCTCGGGTAAAGCAATTTCGGTTCCATGACCTAGTCTTTAACTTACGACGAATTTTAAAAATCATTTTTTAAACTTAATAAAATAAAGTAAATTTTCTTTTTAAATTCACACAAAACTTAAATTTAAAAATCATATTAATTTCATACAAACTTACAAAACAAAAAAATTCAGAATGGGGGAGAAAACTAGTTCTTTAGTGTCTGCTAGTGGAAAAGACCAATCGGATTTCATTCTCAGAACTACACGAGAACAGAACAACTAACTCTAGACAGCATTTTTTTTTCTTAGAACATTTGAATCTCCCCACACTTAGGTAGTTGTGGTGTCGAATTTGTGATTAACTTCATTGTCAATTTTTTTGGGACCATAATCAACTTGCATATCTGTGACTTTTGCTTTAAGCCATTGGTCGGATTCCTGTGTAATATCCATAAATTCAACTAGTTTTGCCTTTTCTTTAGGCGATAGATTGGATACTAACCGGTTACATAACTTAAAGTTCCCCTTGGTTCTAGCATCGCGAATCCGTTTAATAAGTTTCTTCATTGAACTGTTAATAACGGGGTCATTTAATTTCGTATCAACAACAGGGTTCTTTGTTATTATGTCATTATTAGGTGTTACTTCATCTTCCCCACACTTAGGTGTTTTATTATTGCTAAGCACTACCGTTGGAGTTGGTAAATCAATATGCTTCTCATCGATCGTTTTTATTGGTTCAACGATTTTTGTTGGTGGAGATTTAGACTTTTGAATCACAAAGGTGATAGATTTTTCACCATTACTAAGTGTCATTCTACCCTCTCTTACATCAATGAACGCCTCGGTGGACGCTAAGAATGGTCGACCTAAAATAGAGGAATGTTTGAGTCCTCTTCTATGTCAATAACAACAAATTCGACTAGAAATGTTAAATTACTCACTTGAATGGGTAGGTTGTCAGCAATTCCAACTGAGTGCCTAATGGTTTGATCAAAGAGTCGAACATTCATTTTCGTTGGACTTAACTCACCTACTCCTAATCTCTTATATAATGAAAGAGGCATAACACTCACACTCGCACCTAAATCTGCTAGTGCATCATACATGACACAATCACTAAGTAGGCAAGGAACAATAAATTCACCCGGATCACCCAACCTGGTGGAACTGTCTTTACCGGGTTTACTTTTACGGTTTTTGTTTCTTGCACTTTCTTATTCTTCTTCTTCTTTCCAAAGGTATCACAAACTTTATTACCTATCACTTGCTCATACTCAACTCCTTTTCTTGGAAATGGGATGGGTGGTCTGTATGGTGCCACCACTGGCTTTACATACTTGGGTGGTGGTGGTGGTGTTGTAACTTCTTCATTCTTACTCACATCTAAAACCTTCCCATCTTCCGGAGCTGGTTTTTCAGAATTTGTTGACACCATATTGACATTCTCATTCCGAGGATTTACTTCAGTATTACTCAGTAGCTTTCCTTGTTCCCTCTCACTCATCATGCTAGCAAGAGTACCTACATGTTTTTCTAGATTCAAAATGGAAGCTTGTTGAGTTCTAAATGACTGATCAAACCTCTCATTCATTTGGGTTTGAGTTGCAATAAATTGTGTTTGAGATTCAACTAGCTTTTGTACCATTTCTTCCAGATTTGACTTTTTCTCTTCGGTTTGTTGTGGTGGTTTATACAATCCAGGTCTATATTGATTGAAAGTGTTGTTTTGAGTTGGTTGGTTATTCGGACCTTGTTGGTTGTACAAGTTATTGTTGGGTCCATTTGGATTGTAAAGAATGTTTTGATTTCGATTAAAGTTTGACCTTGGTGGTTGATAATTATTTTGATAATTATTTCCCGGTCTTTGGTTCATGTAGGAAACCTTATCACGTTGTTCCATCGTTTGTTCAATGTGACAATCTTTCGTTAAGTGTGGTCCACCGCATTGCTCACAACTGATTCGTATTGCGTGAATATCTTTAGTCATCTTTTCCATTCGTCTCGAGCATCTATTTTTGCGGAAACGAAATCAAAGTCATGGATAGAATTGGCTCTAGCCGCTTTAGACGAATAAAAGATATCTTTTTCCTGATGCCACTCATGAGAGTGGGATGCTGTATTATCAATTATCTTGTGAGCTTCGGTTGCAGTTTTCTTCATAATGGAACCACCAGCTGCTGTGTCGATGTCTTTTCGTGTGGCGACGTCGACTCCTTTGTAAAATATTTGAACTATTTGATAAGTATCTAGACCATGTTGAGGACATCCTCTCAACATTTTTCCGAATCTTGTCCATGCCTCATATAACGTTTCATTTGGCTTTTGCGCGAACGTAACAATTTCTCCTTGAAGTCTTACGGCTTTAGATGCCGGAAAGAATCTTTTAAGAAAATTTTCAACTAAAACATCCCATGTGTCAATCGCTCCTTCAACTAACGATTCTAACCAATCTTTGGCTTCTCCCTTTAAAGTCCAGGGAAACAACATGAGATAGATAGTTTCATCCTCAACTTCTCGGATTTTAAATAGATTACAAATCCTATTAAAAGTTCGAAGATGTTCGTTTGGATCTTCTTTTGTTGTACCACCAAATTGGCACTGATCGGTGACCATGTGTAAGATTTGTCCTTTGATTTCAAAATCTGGTGCATTAACATCTGGCTTAATAATGGCGTGGCCTTTGCCCGTGCTTGTGGCTTTCATTCGGTCTTCCATACTTTGAGGTTCAGTTACTTCCATAATTGAATTTGTTGAATACGAATCACTAGAGGATTCTGATTTAACGGTTTGTGGTTCAGGAGGAATGATTAGTGGTTCAGGATCTTGGAATTGTCCTTGAATATCCTCCGGGCTCTCAATTGTGAGATCGGGTTCAAAAAATGGATTATCGGAAATTTGAGTTGGAGTACTTGTTCGACTAGATGATGATTCTAAAGAAAAATCAACGACGACAATATTGGCTAGATGTCTTCATCGAGTTACAGGAGGTGAACGTATGAAAGGTGGTGAACGTTTTGCTAGGTGCATTCACTGAATATCCTATTAGTTATAAAAATAAAAATTATATAAGCTATCAAATTAATAGATTTTTCTGATTTTGCCCAAGTTTCAAATAGCCAATAGATGCAGCAAGTAGCCAGGACCCTTTAAATCGGAAGCCCACAACTCGCCACTAACAAATCCAACTATTACTACGAACCAGAAAATTTTGGATGTCTATTAATTTAATCGCTTTTTATAATTTTTCGTCGAAATTTTGAAATAAAAATCTATGTTCTAAAAACTAGAGCGTAGAAATGCTAAAGAAAAAGAGTGCGTCGAAAAATAAGAAGTCGAAAAATAAGAAGTCGAAAAACAAACAGTCGAAAAATAAAGAAAATAAAGAAAGTAAATCGTCGAAACTTAAAAATCTAAAAACTAAAAATTAAAGATTGCTTCTAAAGGTATTAAAGCTTAAAAGGAATTCTATATCCAAAACGGCAATAACTTAATTAGGCACTAATATCTATAAACGGCGTCGAAAAATTCTAAAACGCCTAAATCTTAATTCTAAAGAAAAAGCACTTAAGGGATTTTACGACAAAACCTAAAAACTAGAAATATAAAAATAACTACAGCAAAAATACTAAACTTAAAACTAATTACGAACAATAAATATACAAATTACGATTAAACAATAAAAAAAACAATTTATAAAAAGAAACTAAAAAAATAAAATTACAAATTTATAAAAATATTATTTTTATATTATATTTTATAAAAATATTAAATTTATATAATTAAAACTTAATTAAACAAATTAAAACTAAAATTTAAAACTAAATAATAAATTAATTAAAACCCTAATCTTAATTAATAATTATAATTTAAAACCGTAATTCAGTCGGACTAGGATCAGAACCGTCTTTTCACCTCATGCGACCGCATGAGGATTCTTTGATACGGCCATGCGATCACATGGACTGTGGATCCAGGAAAGAAATTGGGCTGCTACAGTGTTGTGGCCCGATTACTTTTTTTTCTTATTTTAATTTATAGAAAATATTTATATAAAATATAATAAACTTATATTTTAAAAACTTAAAAATAAAAATAATTTTATAAACTAAATATTAAAAATATAACTTATATATATATATATATATATATATATATATATATATATATATATATATATATATATATATATATATATATATATATATATATATATATATATATATATATATTATATTTTATATATTTAAAACTTATAAAAAAATTATATTTTTACAAAAATAGATTAAAACTTATATATTTTTTATAGCGTTTCGCTTTCGGCTCCCCGGCAGCGGCGCCAAAAACTTGATGTACGAGCGGAGGTGTACGAAATACACTATTATTTTTAATACGAAATACGATACAATTTACACAAGTTTTAATTATTTATATAGATGGGATATACCTAAACCTTGCTACAACACTTATAGGCAGTGTACCTAATCGTAGAGTAGTGTAGTTTTTAGTAAGTCCGGTTCGTTCCACAGGGAGCTGGTTGATTACGTACTATATTTTTAACAACTATATATATATATATATATATATATATATATATATATATATATATATATACATACATATAAGTGTTTATTATTATTATAAAGGGGGGTTTTACCATTTAATGACCGGTTTGTCGATTTTATATTTTAAGCAAAAAGATAAATGGCAATAAATAAAGTGCGTAAAATAAATAACAATATTTAAAGTTGTGATAATTAAAAGTGCGTTAAATGAAATGACAGTAAATAAAATGACAGAAAATAAAAGTACGATGAGAAATACAATAAAAGTATTATACTTATTTAAACTTCCGTAATCATGATGTTTGACGTTTTGATTTTAATTAATTGTTACCCGGGTTAATTGTCCTTTATCCTGGTTTATTTGATACCTATCTGGTTTTTGTCCATAATAGTCCATCTGTCATAATTATAAAATGCTCGTCAAATTAACCTTATACCCGAAGTCAAATATTCCAACTAATTAGGGATTTAAACTGTAACAAGGTTTTAATACTTTGTTAATAATTACACCAGGTTATCGACTGCGTGTAATCCAAGGTTTTAATACTTTGTTAACAATTACACCAATTATCCTTGTATGTAATCCACCCCTGTTTTGATTAGTCCATGATACATTAATTTATTCATTTGGCCATAATGAATAATAAATTACCCAATCCAATTGATTAATTAAATGATTGTAAACGATGTCATATAAACGTCACTAAATATGACATTCGTAATCATTTTAATAATTATTAGATTAACTACTTTGAAGATAGGTTCAACAGATTCTAATGAGTTATCATTCAATTAGACAATACCCCCCCCCCCCCACCTATTAATAGTCAATAGTCCAATGTTCACAAGTGTCGGTCTTTTGTCCAAACCCTAATTATGGTACAAAATCCAATAACTCCATCTTAATATTTAGTCTAACATTACGATTACTTCGGCTCAAATAAGCATAATAATAACTTAGTTACGAGACATTAATTTAAAAAGGAAGAACATAGCTTACAGTGATTATTAATAGCGTAGCGTTACACGGACAGAGTTTCGACTTTAAAACCCGTAAAATATTTCTTACAATAACCCAATTATTATTAACTTAATATTAAAACTAATATTATAATTATAAATATATATATTATGTTTACAGAGAGAAAGAAAGAAGAAAAGGTGCACATCATTCGTCAGAAAACTGGCCAATTTATAGAACTTTTTTAGATCCTGAAGCTCATGTACTTACATGAGATTTCAGTGTATTTCCCATGCACTCGCATGGGCAAGCTGGCAAGCTCACATTGATTTGTTTTTTAGTTTGTCGACATAATATTTAATTATATAATATAATATATATAATTTTATATAATTATATATATATATATATTATATTCATGTGCATAGTTGACTTGTAACTTTAGGTCCATTGACTCGCGCGTTGATGCTCGGTTCATGTCTCGGTTTCGTATTTTCGAACACCTTTTTGTATGCTTAGATATCTTGTACTTTGCATTCCGCGACTTGTACTCTTGTAATTTTTAGACGTTTCTCATCAATAAATTGAACCACTTAGATTGTAACTTGTACGCTTTAGCTTTTTGGTCATTTACGTCTTCAAATCGTCGTTTTCTTCTTTTATCTTCGCACTTATTTATTTAAATGAATATTACTTGAAAATAGAGCAATTACAACTAAAAGCTTTACATATTGTAAGGATATTGATACTAAATATATGTTCATTTAGAGCACAATCATTAGTACAAATATGATTACTATAAATACATTTAGTATAAATACGTTTAGTATAAATACGAAGATTAAGAGAATAAACTTATTATGCATAAATAATAAATTTTAAGAATTAACATTAGTATGCATGAAATAAATAATGATTAATTGCATAAGTAATCATAAATATTAGATAACATAAATATAAATGTTAGTGAAGTTAATAAGAGTTAGATTACAGAAATATAATTCAGGCGGTATAACCTACCATATATAACTTAAATAACATAAATATAAATGTTAGTGAAGTTAATAAAAGTTAGATTACAGAAATATAATTCAGGCAGTATAACCGACCATATATAACTTAAATAACATAAATATAAATGTTAGTGAAGTTAATAAAAGTTAGATACAGAAATATAATTTTACTTATGATGATAATAATATTTACCTTACTAATAAATAATAGAAGATATCGTTAAAGAATTTCTTACCTTGATTAGTGACTTGTGCTTGCTTAGATAAACCTTGATTATACGGAGCACTTCATGCTGATAACATGTTATAATTTAGTAGTTTATAACTACCTTTAGTGGTTTATTTCAATTATAATATACTACGGAGTAATAATAGAGAAGAAAGAAGGAAGTATGAAATATTATTGAATGATTGTGTAGTCAATATCCTTACAACTGATTGATATTTATAATACTAAAATTTTATTATACATCCGTGTCTTCAATTATATATGTTAGGTGAAATAGTAATGAAATTTGGATTCATGTGGAAATTGGCATCCACCTTCTTTGACTTTAGTATCATAACATTTATAGCTTTTTTTATGTATGATAATTGTAATACCCATATTTTTTTTAGAATAAATTTATTGAGCTAAAGTTGTTTACAAATCTAGTTAGATACATAAATACAAAAATAATAATAAAAAAAGCCATTAGCTACGAGTCAATATAATAGTAAATATAAAACCATATAACTATTTTATGAATACATCAGTCCTAATATATATATACGATAAAATTAGTTAGACTATATCTATTCTAAGAATTTATAAAAGTTAGCTTAAGATTTTTTTCATTATTAGTTTATTTATTATCTGAATTCTATAACGCACAATCCGTTTGGTTTATTGAAGACATTTATCGTTTTGTTTATTGGATCTTTGAAATAAATGAATTTTAGTGCTATTGATTATCATTAATGTGACATCCGTTTTCACTTACGAAAATGGGTCGTTACAATAATTCCATTTATATTTTTGTTTCGTGTATGTTTTTGTTATTTTTTTAATGACTATAAATGATAACTGCAACTTTAATTTTTTTTTCAAATCATTCATCAAGTTTTACATTATTCTTTTATAGGCAATAGCTCAGTATGTAGAAAACATTTTGTCTTTTTATGAGGATGAAGGTCATGATGGCAAGAAATTGTGGTTTCCTAATGTTCCAGATCATTTTAATCCCGTTATTGGTTCCGTCTTGAAGATTGTTTATATTTTTATGACTTGTATGTTGAGGCTGCCGGGTTCAATATTAAGAAAGCTTCTGAAAATAAAGATGTAGATAGTTCATTTGTTTACCAAGGTTATAGGTGTAATAGGGTAGGTCGTCCTGCCCCAAAACCTCTTGTTCCCCCTGCTATTGTTAATCTACATGCTATTGTTAATTCACCTCAAGCTGCCCCTGAACGTAATACTACCAATTCTGATAAACCTCCAAAGCTAAAGCGGCGTAAGAAAGTTTCTAACCGTAAATCTTCTAGTATTAAGGTAGAATGTGAAGCTTCGATTATATTCAAACTTATCGAGGGGAAGATTGTCAATTTTAAATTTTTTGAGGGAGCATACTCACAAACTCATCACCCGAAAGGAATAGGAATCTGTTGAATAGGAGAAAGTTGGATCCTGAAGACATGGATTTCATATTCAAACTCACTACTCGATCAAATATGGGTGGCTTTAGTGCTCATAGGCTTTTTAGTGATCTTAGTGGTGGTTTTGAGAATGTTGGTCCTTTGCCTATAGGTTTCAATAATTTTTGTCGCGATTTGAATCGATCGATAGGTGTGGTGAGGTTTGTATTTTTTTGCTTTGCCTTTTGTTGAATATGATCATTAACAACTTCTTCATTTTTATTCATAGACTTCACAATAGTTCCTTCACCAAATTCACCTTTCTTCATTTCCAAATTCTTTTTTTCATATCTTCCGATGTCCATCGCTTAATCACATAGATACTTCTAGCTTTCAAGAACCCTTCACATTCTACTTTTTCTAAATACAGTAGTTACAATCAAAGAATAAATTAGATTTTTGATTTTAGTTGATTCATCATAAAGAATAATCTTATTTTCAACAGTAAAATATATATGAATTTATACTTACAATTAGGAGACTTGACGGCCTAGAGTAATACTCTCCATTTTGTCCCCTGTTCCGTCCCTTCTTGCTTTGAAGTAGACATTTATATATGTATCCGCACCAATCAACCTTTAATATGTCTACCTCATTTGTAATACATGGTAAGAACTTCAAATTACATGTTCCACATTTGTTAGCTTCTGCCATACAAGTAGCAAAAAGAACAAGGAAGTTCAAAATGAACTTTCTATCTGCCTTTTTTCTTCCTTTCATGTATTCGACAACATCTGTTAAATGTATGTCTTGCTGATTCTTAAAGTGTTTCCTCCATGAAATAGTCATTGAATCAAGTGGATTGCTTATTTCTACATATTTAATCTTTAATCCATTACACACCTAACACTTCATGCACTGTTTCTTTTGTCACTTTGATTGAACCATTTTTAAGATTCAATCTTGATGAACTTTCATCAAAGTTGTTAACTAGATAGAAACCAAGTTTCATATGATTTTTAAAGAACTTCTTAAACGATCCCCAAACCGATATTACGTTTTACTAGTAAAAGTGTGACACATTTTTTTTTTTTAAATCATTGATGATAACCATCACAACCACGATTGAATTACAACCATTGTTTAATTACTAGTACAACTTTAGACAATACATCAAGTTAAATGTTTACAACACCGGGCACACAAGACCCTTAAGTTTAATCAAAACACCCCTTTAATGAGCATGACCGTCGAGACCATTACTAAAAGTGCCTTTCAAAAATCCGCCGCAAGCAAGCTAGGCCAAACTCTTACCCTTGTCCTTCGAAGTACCACAATCTAAAAAGGTAAACCACGAAAGGAGTAAGCTACAATGCTTAGTGAGTGCAATACTTATATGCATACATACATAAATCACTTACTTGCACAACTTACACATAACCGCATACAAGATAGCATCAAATAAGCAAACATACACAACCAAGTACGAGCTAGCATGTTAAATTACATAAACAAGAATGTAACATGCTACACTACCAAACGAACATCATACAAATGCAAAAATGGTTAACCATTCCCAAACATGCTAATCATCAAATGAATAGCACCAACAACCCGTGTACACGGCCAACAAAGGCGCCTCCCGGATGGCACTACCATGTACACCCGAATGTGGTCAACGAAAAGTGTGGTCTCAATTGGTAACACTTCCTGCATCCTCACAAGTGGCCGACAAAGAGTGGACTTTTAAAGTAATCGCACTCACCACTTTTCCCCAAACGCAAGGTGGCCAACAAAGAGCGAGTCATTATAAAAGACATCACTCACCACATTGCACCAAGTGGCCAACAAAGAGTAAAATCCTTCACAATCGGATGGTACTCGCCACTAATCCCGCAAGCAAACAACTTATATATACACATATATAAATACTCCACTCACCTTGAGCAACTAGATGAGTCGACAACCGAGCTAGGACTTCAAGATTGCTCCGAAAGCGAGTTACCTAGCAAAACATAACATAAAGCTATAAACTCTAGTAGCTTGACCCAAAACCCTCAAGTGCAACTTTGACCCAAATTGCACTCAAATTCACCAACTTGGTCAAACAAGACCCAAACTCCCCAAATCACTATAAGCTAGTGATTTGATCCCAACCTCAACTACATATAACTCATGGTCAAGTGCTAAGAGCACTCCTTGATCCAAATTGACCAAAGACCCATTTTGACCCAAACCGGGTTTACACCCAAAATCAATCTACCAAGAACACCCATTTGGGCTTCTTTCACTAACAACATCACTAATACTTGTGATTATTCCCAAAATGCAAGCTTACACATGACTAAACATTTCTCCAACTCAAAACCCACCAACAAGGGTTAATCATCACCCATACTATCTCTAAACACCCATTTATGAGCTAGATGAATTAAATCAAGAACATGCAATCTCAACCCTAACCTCAAATTGAAAGAAAATCAGAATTAGGACTTACCATAAGTATCAAAAGATAGCTAGGAACGAGATGAACAAGATTAATACTTGCAATTTGGTAAGATTTAGCCTTCTTCCTCTCCAAATCAAGCCCTCTCTCTAGAAAGTGGGTTTCTCACACTAGAATGCTTGAGAGTGTTTGTGTAGGTGAAAGATGAAATTGAGATAGATCTAGAACTGATCCTTACACTCATAGGCCGCTCCTAAGTGAAAAGACAAGATTGCCCCCACTTAAACCCTTTTAAAAATCAAAATTCAGCTTTTTGCTCCTCAGATAGCCGCGTCGCGGCTCCTAGGCCCGAGGCGCAGCTCACAGAGTAAACTGGCACTAGTAGGTTCCATAAAGCAAACCATCAGCTCAAAGCAAAAGGCACGGCGCGGCCCCAACTGCCCGCAGCGCGGCTCGAAGGGTATTTGGACATCAGTAGCTTTTCATCAAATTAATCATCAGACATGGCGTATAGCCGCGACGCGGTCTGGCACCACGCGGAGCGGCTCCCCCTGGTATTAAATTTTGGGGTGCTACAACTTCATTTGTAAAATAGACTCGAATCTAATCTCCGTTATCTTTTCACTGATCTTCATTCATATTTTGTATCGCGATGTATAAACATTTTGGAGATGATCTTGATCTCATAATTTCATCTTCTTCATATTTAACAACTGGTTATAATATTATTATAAGTAATCAAGATCATTCATTATTTTTTTAATATAAAAATTAAAGATGAATGTTACCTTTTTTTAAAAGCTTTGATTGCAAGTCCTTCGAAATCATCATCAAAATTGTCTTGTCTCATCTTTTCTACATTTTTTTTGACCCACTCGTGCCTTCACAAAATGTATTAACTTTCTGATCCGAACTTTTTTCAACTTTTCGTAATTCTTCCAATTTTTTGAGTATTTGAATGGCAACATTTTCAACGAGCTTTATATCATTTTTATTCAATGCAAGTGTTTTTTCTACATTTTTTCTCTTTGTGTTTTTTTCCAACTCTCCGTTATTAATTTTCTTTTTTAGCTTCAGTTTTTCTTCGATCTCTGTAAACAGTCATACAATTATTTAGCATCAAATTTTCTATAAAATAATTAACTTTATATTGAATGTCAATAATATTCAACATTATTACATTTTCATTCATCATAATTGTATGCAGTTTTTTAACATTCGGCATCCCAATTTTTTTTTTCATTCATTATCTTTTAACATCTGATCTAATGATTGAATTTATTTTCTTATCATTCATCACAAAAAATAGTTAGTTTCATGTATTTTTTTTAATATTCATCTCTATTTTTTTTTATCATTCATCTGTATATTTTATCATTCATCATACGTATATTCAGCTTTTTAACATCTAACATTCATTTTTTTTATCATTCATCATCATGTTACATATAATGTAATGATTTTTGTATTCTTTTATCATTCATCATAAACTATAGGCAGTTACAAGTATTTTTTATCACGCACTACGTAATATTCATGATATCCAAACATCAACTCAATTCATACATTTAACTTTCTTATTTTTCCATCATTCATATCATTTTTCATATCACATTCATAATCTATACATCTATCTATCTATCTATCTATCTATCTATCTATCTATCTATCTATCTATCTATCTATCTATCTATCTATCTATCTATCTATATCTATATATCCATATCTATACATCTATCTATCTATACATATCTATAAATTATGAAGATTAATCCCATGTGGCAGCTGCTAATTACTCCTTAATACTGACGTGTAAATAGGTAATTAATCGAGATTAACACTAATTAATCCACGTCGACTAATCCCGTTCACAAATTTGGGTTACAGACTTTTAGTGTCCCCCAAAACACCCATCTTTTCTTGCCACATTCAAATTCATTAGGCATAATAAACATGACCTTGATTCCCAAATCGATTCAGTTATCCAACCAAGAATCAACAAATCGAAGAACTACAGATGTTCGAAGATGCCAAATCATCAAAATTTGAGACCTATTACAGTAATCCGACCAAGAATCATCAAGTGTATGCATTTATTCACCGTTGATGGAATCGATGAAGATATCAGCGCCAATAATGTAAGTTAATTTTGTTACAAATTAATCGCGATAAAAAAAACCCTAAAAATTACGATTATGTTTTAATACGATTCATTTTTTCCAGTTATTTTGTCATATAACATGATTACATCTACTGATACTCTTTTAGCCTCTGATTAAATCTATTGATTTTTAGAATTGATATGCATAATTGATTTTTTTATGTCTGTATAACTGCTAAGTTTGAATTAATACTAAGCGTTGTCAACAATTTACTGCTAACTTCATAAGTTAATATACTGATTACTTTATTTAAGTGCCTTTCTTTGGTACTACGGTATTAATTTTTCTCATTGATATGCATAATTGAATTTTTATGTCTGTTATGACGACCCGGAAATTTCCGACCAAATTTAAACTTAATCTTTAAATGATTTAATGTTTCCGACACGATAAGCAAAGTCTGTAATATTGAAGTCTCAGAAATTTTGAACTGTGTTCATGTATTCAATTACCCTTTGACTGTTCTCGACGATTCGCGAACAATTATGTGTAAATAGATATGTATGTATGTATATATTTATGTGTGTATATTAAATTGAGAAATGTTAATAAAACATTAAACTATTTGTTTGATATGAAAATAATTTATTTAGTAATAAATCTATTATAAGTATATGACTTGGAAACGTTAAGCGAATGATATTTATCTGTTTTGATATTCAAAATTAAGATAATTATCTTTGTAATAAAACGTGATAGTTTACACGTATATATATATATATATATATATATATATATATATATATATATATATATATATATATATATATATATATATATATATATATATATATATTGTTTCAAAAATATAAAACGTTTTAAAAATATAAAAGAAAACGATATTACTTTACTTGTAATTTATATATAAATAAGGATATATATATATATATATATATATATATATATATATATATATATATATATATATATATATATATATATATGTTTCAAAAATATAAAACATTTTAAAAATATAAAAGAAAACGATATTACTTTACTTGTAATTTATATATAAATAAGGATTTAAAATAAATAATACAAATGTCAAGAAGTAGAAATATATTATAAAAATTTAAGATTATTAGAGTTATTATCATTATCTTTTATAAATTTCAGAAATTATATAAAACGTTTGGAGTGTCACGTCTTCTTTAAAACAAATATAACTTTATAAATATCTAAAACCACTTTTGAAAAATTGTTAAAGAGCCATTTTGATAAGAATAAAGGTTTTAATGTTATCTTAAACTTTAGAATCTTTCTAGAAACCTTTTGACAAGTTATACCTAATAATGGTCTTTGATTCAATAAAAAATAAATAAATATAACAAGGAATAAAAACGTGTTTTAAAACTTATAAGATGTTAAAAATAAACGTTGGCGCATAGATGAATTATATCAAATTAAGTTTTAAAGTGTAAACATTAATTGATATAATATTTTCTAAACGATTTTAAAATGATCTTTGAAATATAATTAGTTTTGAAAATAAATATAATATTATTAAATAAATATTTCAAATTTATATTTCTAAAGGAAATTATATATATATATATATATATATATATATATATATATATATATATATATATATATATATTACAATATGATAAAATATAATATTAATTTAGATATAAAACGTTTCGATAACAATATATATATATTAATAAACAATGAGAAGTTGGTTTAAAGAAGCAAATGTCCATAACACTCGAACGTTTATGTTACAGTTAGAGTGATATAGTTTATTGTCAATTTAAGTCTAATTATTAATAAAGGTACACGTCACGAAACATAAAATGCAATTTATTAAAGCGTATGAAGTAACGTTCAAAAAACTGGAAACGAAACATAAGTCGGGAGTAAACGTACAAGTCATCGGAACTAATTTTACACTATGCACATGAATATTATATATTATATAAATAATTATATAGATTATTAATTATTAATATATATATATATATATATATATATATATATATATATATATATATATATATATATATATTATTTAAATGGTGTCGGCAGCCCTCAAATAAGTGGGAAGTGAGCTGGCAGAGGAGGTCATGCGATCGCATGGCCATATAGCCTAAATCCCATGCCATCGCATGGGAGGCTGGTGGCAAAAATGTCTATAAAGCTCGCTCGTTTTCTGATTCCAATTCATTCAATCTATCTCGCATTCTCTCTACTCTCTCTCTCTATATATTAAAATTATTATTGTTATTATTATTATTATTATTATTATTATTATTATTATTATTATTATTATTAAGATTAATATAATTATTATTAATCGTATTATTATTATTAGTATTATTAAGTATTTACATAAAATACTACGACGAGGTTATGGGCAAGTTATTTCAAACGAGTTTTTTGAGCGGGATAGAGCTAAGGAAATTATAGGTTATAGCTATGGAGGTTATGTGTATTGTTCGGGGGTATTGTTCGGGGGTATTGTTCGTGAGGTCAAACTAGTGTTTATCATCTCCGTTGCGTCTACGTACTTTTCCTACAATATTGAATCACAATATTCATACATGAGCATTCATATCCTATCTTTTATATATTAATAGTGTATCCCTGACCAGTGCTCGAGTATATATGATTTGTCATGCTTGTATGCTTAATTTCGTCGTTAGATAGTGTAACACCCCATTTTCCTCGTATATGATATATAGGTGTATCGAGTATGTGTATACATGTTACATGTATGTAAATAGGGTACGCGAGTGATCGAAGGATTTATTTAAGCGTTTTAATGGGCATTTTATACGGATGTTGGTAGCTTGGGTAAAAGGCACCAGGCCACGGCCAAGGTCGCGGCGCGACAAGGCTCGTCGCGGCGCTGCGTTCAACTGGTTTCAATTTCAGGAAGCTCGACAAACAGGCATTAAAACACGCGTATTCTCGCGGCGCGAGAATATGGGGCCGCGGCTCGGCGTTCTGGGCAAACTGGTACCAGATTTGCAATTTTAAAGGATATTCGAGGGCATTTTGGTCATTTCGCGTATGTGCCAGATTGGGATCTTAAATCCCATCCACCCATTTCATTTCCTTTATTTCTTTTTCCTTTTCTTTCTATTTTTCCTCTCAAACTTCAAAATCCCATTTGATTCAAAGTGAGATTTGGAAAGGAAGGAGCGGGATTCGATCTTAAGCGTAAGAGGCAACCTTGTTCTCCTCGTTCTTGGCTTCAAGGTGATACTAGCAGTAAGCTCTAACTTCGAATTTCGTTTTTGTGTTCATGTTCATATTTCAAGGGTTTTGATTGTGAGTTCATAAAGGAAACCCCATTAGTTATTAATTGAAGAAATTGTTTAAGAAATTTTTCAACTAAAACGTCCCATGTATCGATCGCCCCTTCAGGTAATGATTCCAACCAATCTTTGGCTTCTCCCTTTAAAGTCCAGGGAAATAACATGAGATATATCTGTTCATCCTCAACTTCTCTTATTTTAAATAGTGTGCAGATCCTATTAAAGGTACGAAGATGTTCATTTGGATCTTCCTTCGGCGCACCACTAAATTGGCATTGATTAGTCACCATATGTAGAATTTGTCCTTTGATTTTATAATCTGGCGCATTAATGTCTGGATGAGTAATTGCGTGACCTTGGCCAGTGCGTTTAGATCTCATTCGGTCTTCCATACTTAAAGGTTCCAGATTTTCCATGATTGAATTTGTTGAATCCGAATCACTAGAGGATTCTGATTTAATGGTTCGTTCCTCAACGATCTCTGTTTGAATGATTGGTGGTTCCGGAGGAAAATTTAATGGTTCAGGATCTATGAATTGTCCCTGAATATTATCCGGATTCTCAATTGTGAGGTCGGGTTCAAAAAATGGATTATCGGAAATTTGAATTGGAGTACTTGGTCGACTGGATGATGATTCTAAAGGAAAATCAACGGCGATAATATTTGCTAGATGTCTTGATCTAGTTACAGGTGGTGAACGTACAAAAGGTGGTGAACGTCTTGCTCGGTGCATTCACTGAATATCCTATTAGTTTTTAAAAGGAAAGAAAAAATTATATAAGTTATCCAATTAATAGACTTTTCTGATTTTGCCCACGTTTCGAATAGCCAAAAGATGCAGCAGAGGGGCAGGATTCGTTTGGTCTCAATATAATTGAGGATTGTTTGGCTCCAATAACCCGGTCCACGTACAAATCCAACTATTACTACGAACCATAAAATTTTGATGTCTATCAATTTAACCACTTAAAATAAATTTTCGTAATTTTAAGAAGTATAGATAAGAAGTAGAAAAAATTCTAAGTCCTAAAAACTAGAATGACGAGAAATAAGAAAGAAAAAGAGCGCGTCGAAAAAGGTCGAAAAAGAAAAGATCGAAAAATAAAAGGCGTCGAAAAATAAGAAAGAAAAAAATGACTATAAAACTTAAAAAAAACTCGACTAACCCAACCTTATTACTATCACTAACTTAAAATTATAATCGCAAATTGAGATTACTAATTGGAATGATAATTGATACATAGGTAAAAGGTGTCTAAAAATATTAAAGCTTACAGGAAAAACTATATCCCAAATGGCAATATCTCAAAAAGGTATTAAAACTTAAAAAAAAAAGGTCGCGGAATTCTAAAGCACTTAAATCTTAGTCTAAAGAAAAAGCACTTAAGGGATTTTACTGCAAAGCCTAAAAATCTAGAAATAAAAATAACTATGGCAAAAACTATGAATTAAAAATAAATACGAGCAAAAATTACAAAAGTTACGCTAAAACAATTAAAAAGGGATAAAATATAAAAATATACTAAAAGTTGTAAAAAGTACAATTTTTATAAAAATATTATTTTTATATTATTTATTTTATAAAACTATTAATTTTATATTTTATAAAACTAATTAAACTTAAAAATACAAATTAAATAAATAACTAAATTAAATATTTAACTAATCTAACCTAATTAGGGTTTAAATATAATAATAATAATTATAAACCGTAATTAATGCAGTACTCAGTCAACTGTGGCGTGTCAGACAGGCTCATGCGATCGCATGAGTCCTAAGTTATCCAGCCATGCGATCGCATGGGCTAGGGTTTCGGGCCACAGAGTGGGCTGCTACAGTACCGGACTCGAGTGTTTTTATTTATTTATTTTTTTTGCTGTGTTGAATTTTGTGTTTTATATATTTATGTAATATATTTATATAAATTAAATAAAACTTATATTTTTATAAAATAAAGATAAATAAACTTTTATAGAACTTAAATATTTAACAAACTCTTAAAAATATTTATATTTTTGTTTTCTTTTTATATTTTTGAATATATTAAAACGTATTTTTACAAAAGCGTAAATTTTTTTTTTTTTTATATTAGCGTTGCGCTTCCGGCTTTTAAGCTAGATCGATCCCCGGCAGCGGCGCCAAAAATACTTGATGTTCTTCGAGGTGTATATAAAATAGCTTATATTTTACAAGGAAATACTATTAAATACGATACAATTTTACTCAAGATATTTATTTATTTATTGAATGGATATACTTAAACCTTGCTACAACACTTATAGGCAGTGTACCTAATCGTACAGTAGTGTAGTTTTTAGTAAGTCCGGTTCGTTCCACAGGGAAAATCTTTTAATCGAAGCTTAACGCTATATTAGTTTTATTTTATAAAAATACAAATATATATATAAGTAATATTATTATTATAAAGGGGGTTTTTACCGTTTAATGACCGGTTTGTCGATTTTAAAACTTTAGTCCAGTTAAAACAAAATGTAAAATATTAAATAAATAAAAGACTTAATTTAAAGCGTAAAGTAAATAACGATAATGAAATTGCGATAAATAAAAGTGCGATAAAATAAACTTGCGATAATTAAAAAGTACGATAATTAAAAGTGCAATTAAATACAATAACAATAAATAAAAGTGCTATAATTAGAAGTACAATTAAATATAAAATAAAGGAAATTAAATATGAAATAAAAGAATTATGCTTATTTAAACTTCCGTAATCATGATGTTTGACGTGTTGATTTTAGTTTTATGCCCATGGGTTAATTGTCCTTTGTCCTGGATTATTTAATATGTCCGTCTGGTTTTTGTCCATAACAGTCCATCAGTCATAAATATAAAGTGCGAGTATCCTCGTCAAATTATTCTTATACCCGAAGTTAAATATTTCAACTAATTGGGGACTTAAACTATAACAAGATTTTAATACTTTGTTTAATAATTACACCAGGATGTCGACTGAATGTAACCCAAGGTTTTAATACTTTATTATCAATTATGCCAAGTGTCCTTGTACATAATTTCACCCCTGTTTTAATAATTCTAGTTGCTATTAATCCATTCCAGTGTCCGGTTAAATGAACGATTATTCGTACACATAAATACCCCGCCCATCGTGTCCGATCGAGTGTATATGGTTATTTATAGGGACGTTCAATTGTAAATCTTTATATTAACATTAACAAATTATCATTTAGTTAAACAAATATAAAGCCCATTAATAGCCCATAGTCTAATTTTCACAAGTGTCGTTTTTTTGTCCAAACCCTAATTATGGTACAAAGCCCAATTACCCAATTTTAATAATTAGCCCAACATCATGATTACTTCGGATTAAATAAGCATAATAATAACTTAGCTACGAGACATTAATGTAAAAAGGTTGAACATAACTTACAATGATTAAAAATAGCGTAGCGTTACACGGACAGAATTTCGACTTACACCCTTACAACATTCGCTAACATACCCTTATTATTAGAATTAAAATTAAAATTAAAATTAAAATATAAATATAAATATATACTACGTATATAAATAGAGAGATTGATATTATGGATGGAAAAATGGTGCACCAAAGCTCGATTTTTATAGGCCTGTGATCTGAAAAAGGGGCTCATGCGATCGCATGGATTTATGCCTTCCAGGCCATGCGATCGCATGGCCAGCTGGGGAGAGCCACTTTTGGTTGTTTTCTTCTGCCGACGTTTATTTAAATATAATATAATATATATATATTAATTTTAAGAATTAATTATATATTATATTATATTCATATGCATAGTTAACTTGTAATTTTTAGTCCGTTGCGTCGAGCGTTGAGAGTTGACTCTGGTCCCGGTTCCGGATTTTCAAACGTCCTTGCGTACAATTTAATATCTTGTACTTTTCGTTTTGAATGTTGTACTCTTGTAATTTTGAGATGTTTCTTATCAATAATTGGAACCTCATTGATTGTATTTTGTACTTTTGAGCTTTTTTGTCGTTTGCATCTTCAATTCGTCAAATCTGTCTTTTGTCTTCACCTTTTATTATTTAAACGAATATTACTTGTAAATAGGACAATTGCAACTAAAAGCTTGTCTTTTTTGAGGAATAATGCTATGAAATATATATTCGTTTTTAGCATTATCAAATATTCCCACACTTGAGCGTTGCTTGTCCTCAAGCAATATAGTCTTGAAATACTAGAATCACTTCTTTATTCTTCACACTTTGTACATCAGTGTTTTCTTTACGGCGGTATAAACAATGGTAGTAACGATGTGGTTTACAGTCCCACATGACTATAAAATTTAGATCCATTAAGGAAATTGGATCTTTATGAAAACATTTGATCTTTTGAAAATTAAATCTAGTTTTTACCCTAGATAAGTTTTCCGGAATAACCCTTCACCGGTATTTGCAAAATATTTTTGTGGGCTTGGTGGGTTTCAGATTTGAAAATTTTAGCTCAAAACTTGTGGTTTTGTGTCACCCACTTGCTAACCTTGTATTAGGAAAGCAACACATCCAGTATACTTGCTCCGTATATTACCTTTCGGTAAACTACCGTCCGGTTATAAAGGAAAGTGTTGAACAAGCAACTGTTAAGGCAATGTCCCCTGACATGCTTTTAATTATGGTCTATAACGTGTCGGACGCAATTACTATCCTTTGTAGGAGCAATAGTAAAGCTCACCCTTATGATTTTTCGGTCTGGCACAAGGTCCTATCTTCGACCATGCTATGCAACCACCGTTCTTACGGTTGACACCCGATTTGGTTCAGATGACCTAATGAATTCCAGGTGAATTCCTAGGATTTTACGTTCAATGGTAATGAACGCATTGAAAATGAGTTTTCAGAAAACAAATCGGTTTATAATTTGATCAAAATATTTTCTCGTTCAAGCTCGAGTTTAGATATCAATGAATTACATGAGTTTGAATTCTCAATCTTTAAGGTCAATCTCTAGGATTGAGTAATATCAGGCTTAAAAGCTGATTTTTGATCTTTTAAGGAGATTATCCTTTCTGGGGATCTGATTTATTAGTCTTATCAAGCTAATTTGCACGGTGTCCCCCATTGTACGAGATAAATCCTTCTCATGGTAAGGATAAATCTGACCACTTGGCGACCCTGTTTTATGCTGAGGTCCGTGGATTTCCTGCTGATTTTAGAGATGACTTTTCTAGATTTTTCATCAACCTACAGCTGGTCTGGACGACAACTTCATGACCTAAATCAAGAAGCGCGTGTCTTTTTAGAAAGACTTTACTTCCTTTTAACGATGGAATTGATTCATCGTGTAGATCCATCTCTTCTTTTCTTTCATCGGGTAAAACAGTTAATTATCGTCCAAAACAAAAGTATTTTCAATTATTTGTACAAAAATATGTGATATGTATTTTGAATAACTCGGTGAAAATTTCCCACACTTGGCTTTTATTTTCCTTTTTATTGTCCTCTATTCCATTTTAAATGAATTTTAACATTTTGGTTTGTTTCTCAATTTATGTCCTTTCCGAGGTAATAATAATTTCGGTGTTAACACCTAGTTTTATCGTTCATAAATATGTATAAACATGATTTTGAGTTCATTTAATTGAAAATTTTGAAAAATTTTACTAGAATTGGGTAGTCAGTATATAAGACTAGGGCTGTTCTTTATTATCAGAGAGCACTAGATTCTAATACAACTACTACTTTACTAGTATTTCTAATGGTAACCAAGTGTTTAAAGTAAAAAAATTTAAAAAATTCGAAAGAATTTAACCCCTTCCCACACTTAAGATCTTGCAATGCCCTCATTTGCAAGAAATCAGTAACAATTTAAATTATTGAGGGTGATTAGCGTAGAAATGATTAAATTTTACCAAAGTTTCCAAACATATTGGCGTTTGTTTGCTGAATGATAAATGGTACATATCATTTGTCCATTCCGTCTGTTGTTACAGCACATTTATCTTGTCGTCAAAATTAGTAGCTTTTGCTGAACTTAATGCCAGTCTTTGAAAATGCGCTGTTTTACCCTGTTTTGTACAATTTACCATATACATACATACAAATATAAACATGCATGGCAATTTGAAATGGGACTTAATATCCCACTTTCAAATTCTAAATGTGAAATATTAGTACACAATAATAATAAAAATGATAAAGATTACATAAGTATATTCAATAACATAAGTTTAAACATGAATAAGTAAAAAGATAAAAACATAAAAATCATATAAATAACCAAATGGAACTAAATCAGTCTGGATATGGGTTCCAGTTCATCTCATCAGGTGGGTTCCATTGTTGGTTATAGGTGTTCTGATAGGCTTGATTATAGTCATACCGGTTAAAGGGTGGTCGGATATCGGAGCTGTGTGGCGGAAAATGAGCAGGTCGAGTAGGTACGTAATTATTTGGTACCTGATATGATAGATGGCTCATGATTTGGTGCTGATGAACTAACCAGCTATCGTGTTGGCGTTTTCTATAATCCTTGTATACTCGCTCGAAGTTCCACTGCTCATACATACTATGTCTGGCCGCGTTCATCATTGCTTCCTCATCTATACGAACGTGGACGTCAAGAATAGCATCTCGAAAGACATCCCTAATGTCTTCCGCCTCCTCCATTTCCTCGTCTGAGCCTCTCTCTACCTGAGGATGAGATCCCTCATAGGGTACTGCCTGGTTACGTCTACTTTTCAATACCTTAGCACCCACATAAACTTTCAATCCTAAGGGCTCAACCTGTTCTCTACAAAGCTGTAATGGACCCCCTTGGTTCCTATCAACACCTAAATACTCTCCAATGAGAGTAACAAAAATACCTCCTCCTATTATACTCCCATCCTGCATTCCCTCTACCATTTTAGATAAATAAAAGCAACACAGTAAGGGATATTGATAAAGCTTCTAGGATCCCGAATACACTTTAGGTAGAATAAATCATGTAAGGTAATTTTTTCTTTATTATGACCTCTCTGTGTAATCGAGTTAGCCAAAAATCTATGAATAATATGAAGCTCGGCTCTGTCAATATGTGTATAGGAGTGTCCTCCTGCTCGTGTAAAAACATCAAAATGTGACATACGCCTCCAAATGGCGTCAGCGTCAAAGTTACTATCTACCCTTTCACCATAATGAATCAAATTTGTACAATCGGGTAATAGCAACTCACCAGGAGTATATATCTGTAAGGCCCTGGACATGTCCAGCATGGACATTCTGTACATCCTACCGCCAAGGATAAATCTAAGAAATCTTCTATCATCTATTCTAACTATATTTGTATCAAGTGATACAGTACTCATCAACTCAACACACCATTCCTTATATACAGGTCTACGAATGGTGAAAAGACGTTCCCAATCTGTAAAAGAAGAACTGTCATACCTTTGAACTAAAAGCTGTCTAACACGGTCAGCTAGATGGACCGTTTCCAAAGGGGCCCAATCGATTACCCTTGGCACCTCTACATTTTTTGTTACCAATTTGAATTTGTTCCTTTGATATGTCTCGTAATCTCTCCATCTCCTATCAAATCTCAGATTAGGATGCAGAGTGTGCTCAGGAATCGTTGGAAATTCTACTGGCAGCCTCATTGGGAATACTATGAATTCATCAACAAACTGTACCGGATCATAATAAGGTACGTGCTGATCAGGCTGTTGTTGTTGTTCCTGTTGTGGTTGTTGTTCGTGTTGCATTTCTGGTTCTGGTTCTGGTGATGGTGTTGGTCGTCTAGATGATGATGCTCCTGAACCTCCAGTATCGGCTTTCTGCAAAACACATTAAACACAAAATTTGTGCATCCAAATATGCATTAGTGTTAGCAAAATAACAATTTAAAACAATCACTATAACATGTTAAATCAAAATTAAACTTATACACATTTTCACAATTTTTTACAATTCTACACTTTTCAAATAAGCAAATATGAGAATGTATACAAAGTTCATAAGCTTTTAACTCAAATAACATGTCAAAATATTCATTACTAATAATTAAACAAGTCTCAAATGGCAAATATATCAAATTAATCAAGTTCATGAATTTTGGACTTAAAAAGTCCACTTTAATCTCTAAAAATCATGTTTAGGATTAATGTTTGGATCATTTAACTATCTAAACATGTTACACTACTCAATTTAGCAATAATTCATGACAAAAATTGGCCATAACCAGTTTATATCAAAAAGCCCCAAATTGCTCAAGAACACAAACCCTAGATTTCTAAAAATTTTGAAGTTTTTGGCTTCAAATCATGTTAAATAGCATCAATCTTGGTTATACATGCATAAAATACTAACAATTTAACACTAATTACACTAGAAATTAACAAAATTGCATTAGGTAAAAAATTGGAATTTATCACAAAAACTAGCAAATTTATGAGTTTAGGAGTGTAATTTTTACCATTTTGCTGAAGAATGAGAATCTAGGCATGATTAGAGCAAGAAAAATGACGAATTACGGTGGAAAATTGCGAATTTTAGAGGTGATTTTGGGGTTGGTTCGTGTTTGTGTGTGTGTTTTTTGTGCAGAACAGCGAGCTGTTCTTTTTATCAAACTGGCCTGGAATCCAGCCTCATGCGATCGCATGAGGTTGAAGAGTAAACCCCATGTGATCGCATGGGGTTCCGGGTACAGTACTTTTAGGGTTTTTTTTTTATATAAAACCTTATTCTTAATAAAACCTAAAATTAATAAAATTTTAAAAATTTGTTTCTTTTTAGGATGAGAGCGTTTCGGATCGATGTCCTAGTCTGTCCCTCGACAAAATTTTTAAAATTTGTCAAATCAAAGCACGGTTTTAAAAGTAAAGATTTTTGGATTTTTTTAATGTTTTTGGCATACTTTAATTCAATAAGATTAAAAATAATGATAATAAAAGTTCTCGTCCCTCCCTCGGGTAAAGCAATTTCGATTCAACGACCTAGTCTTCAACTCACGACGAATTTTAAAAATCATATTTTTAACTTAGCGAAATAAAGTAAATTTTTGTTTTTAAATTCACACAACTTAAATTTAAAATATGCATAAAATTAAAAATTCACATTTTTTAAAAATTAAAAATTCACACCAAACTTATATTATATTTTTGTTTTTATACATACAAACTTAAAAATATCAATTATTCAAATATTTACAATTTTAAATATATTAATTTAAAAAGTTTACAATATTAATTTAAGATTTATATATTAATTTTAAAAACATGGTAAAAATAAAATTAAAAATCTTTTTGGTCTTTTATCCCACTTTAATCAATCAAATATTATCAAAAATATGCGCCCCTCTTTTCGGTAAAGTAATTTCGGTTCCATGACCTAATTTAACTCATGACAAATTTTTGAAATATTTTGGGTTGATTGATTAAAGATATTTATACCTTAAGAATAAACGTTAAATTTCGCAGTGATGTAATAAATTTTTGTATGATATCAATAATTTCGGTCGCCAAATCTAATTTTATTCAATACCAATTTAATACTTTATAGCGAACAAATTAGCGTTTATTATCAAAAGGTTAAAAATAAAAAAATAAAAAAAATAAAAACTGTACAGACTTACCTGTGAGATAGTATTCTTAGTTATATGATCTATCCCATTCATAAGATAGTCGGTTTAATTGGTTTTCCATAGCTACATAGGCGTAACCTCGAACATTCAGTGTTTTTTCTTCTAAACATATGAACGGTCCGTCTCTGCATAAAGTAACAAATTCGGTATTTGAATAGGTTTGATTATTTGAACATTTACCTCCATGTGACCATTTTCCGCATTTGTGACATCTTTCAAGGTGTCGTGCTCTTCTTTTCGCTGCGGATTTTGATTTTCCTTTACCAAATTGTAACTTATTATCTTCGCATCTGGATTCTTTTCTTACTCCGTCCAATCTTTCTCTGATTACTGATACTATTTCACTCGGAAGTGTGTCATTATTACGTTTAGTGATCAAAGCGTGTAGCATTAGACCATGGTTTAGTTCACAAGCAGTCTTCATTTCCTAAAAAAAATAAAAATTCAGAATGGGGGGAGAAGACTAGTTCTTTAGGGTCTGCTAGGGAAAGACCATTCGGGTTCCATTTTCGAGAACTACACGAAAACAGACAATCTAACTCTAACAGAAATACATAAAATCCTTAAAAGACTTGATTCACCTCACACTTAGTTAGCTGTGGTATCGAAATTGTGATTAACTTCGTTGTCGACTTCCATCGGACTATCTATGTAATGTTTAACTCTGTGACCATTAACTTTAAATTCAATTCCATTTGAATTTATTAATTCTATCGTTCCGTATGGGAAAACTCTTTTGACTATGAATGGTCCAGACCATCTTGATTTCAATTTTCCAGGAAATAGCTTGAATCGTGAATTGAAAAGAAGAACTCTGTCTCCTTCTTTAAATTCTTTTGAACTTCTGATTCTTTTATCATTCCATTTCTTCGTTCTTTCTTTATAGATTAACGAATTTTCGTATGCTTCATGTCTTAATTCTTCTAATTCGTTTAGTTGACTTAATCGTAGACGTCCAGCTTCATGTAAATCAAGATTACATGTCTTCAAAGCCCAAAATGCTTTGTGTTCAATTTCTACTGGAAGATGACATGCTTTTCCGTAAACGAGTCTAAAAGGTGTGGTTCCAATTGGAGTTTTGTAGGCTGTTCTAAAAGCCCAGAGTGCATCCTCCAACTTAATGGACCATTCCTTCGGATTTGATCCTACGGTTTTCTCTAGAATACGTTTTAAAGCTCGGTTGGTATTTTCAACTTGTCCACTTGTTTGTGGATGATAAGAAGTGGAGATTTTATGAGTTACTCCATATCTTTTAAGAACTTTCTCAAGTTGATTATTACATAAATGAGTTCCCCGATCACTTATTAAAGCTTTCGGTGTTCCAAACCTTGCAAAAAGATGTTTTAAAAAGTTGACTACAACTCGTGCATCGTTAGTTGGGAGAGCTTGTGCTTCCGCCCATTTAGATACATAATCAATGGCTACGAGAATATAGAGATTATTATGAGATTTTGGAAATGGACCCATAAAGTCAATACCCCAAATGTCAAATACTTCACATACTTGGATGACATTTTGTGGCATTTCATCACGTTGACTTATTTTTCCGGCCCTTTGACAAGCATCACAGGATTTGCAAAGAAGGTGTGCGTCTTTGTAAATTGTAGGCTAATAGAATCCAGCATCATAAACTTTTCTTGCTGTTAGTTGAGGCCCATAGTGCCCTCCTATTGGTCCTGTGTGACAATGGTTTAAAATTTTACTAGCTTCATCTCCGAATACACATCGGCGTATTATTCCATCGGGACAGCTTTTAAACAGATGTGGATCTTCCCAAAAATAGTGTTTTATATCACTGAAGAATTTCTTTCGTTTTTGGTACGATAATCCTTTTTCAAGGAATCCACATACTAAGTAGTTTGCATAGTCTGCAAACCATGGTATTTCATTATAATCTATCTTCAATAGATATTCATCAGAAAAGTTGTCTTGTATGGCCGATTCATTTAGAACTTCTAATTCAGGATTTTCAAGACGAGAAAGATGATCAGCGGCGAGATTTTCTGCTCCTCTTTTATCTCGGATTTCAATATCGAATTCTTGTAAGAGTAAGATCCAACGGATTAATCTTGGTTTGGCATCTTGTTTCGAAAATAGGTATCTAAGAGCAGAATGGTCGGTATAGACCACCGTTTTTGCTAGAACGAGATATGAACGAAATTTGTCAAAAGCAAAGACAATAGCAAGGAGTTCTTTTTCAGTAGTTGTATAATTTGTTTGTGCTCCTTGTAACGTCTTATTAGCATAATATATAGGTTGAAATCGTTTTTCAATCCTTTGTCTTAAAACGGCTCCCATTGCAAAATCACTTGCATCGCACATTAGTTCAAACGGTAGATTCCAATTTGGTGTTATCATGATCGGCGCATTAGTGAGTTTCTCTTTAAGAATATTAAAAGATTTGATACATTCATCTGAAAAGATGAATGGAGCATCCTTTTCTAGGAGTTTATTCATAGGAGTGGCAATTTTAGAAAAGTCTTTTATGAAACGTCGGTAAAAACTGGCATGCCCTAGAAAACTCCTAACTCCTTTAACATTGGTGGGATGTGGAAGTTTAGCAATTACATCTACTTTAGCTCTATCCACTTCAATTCCTTCTTTTGAAATTTTATGTCCAAGAACGATGCCTTCTTTAACCATGAAATGGCATTTCTCCCAATTAAGTACTAGATTTGATTGTTCGTATCTAATAAGCATTCGTTCCAGATTAACTAGACATGATTCAAATGTATCACCGAAGACTGAAAAGTCATCCATGATAACTTCCATGCATTCTTCTATCATGTCGTGAAAAATCGCCATCATGCACCTTTGAAAGGTTGCAGGGGCGTTGCAAAGTCCAAATGGCATGCGTTTGTAAGCAAAAGTACCATAAGAGCACGTGAATGTGGTTTTCTCTTGATCTTCGGGTACTATTGGAATTTGAAAGTATCCGGAAAATCCATCAAGAAAACAATAATAACTATTTTCGGCTAATCTTTCCAACATTTGATCAATGAAAGGTAAGGGAAAGTGATCTTTTCTGGTGGCGTCATTTAATTTTCTATAATCAATACATACACGCCATCCTGTTACAGTCCTTGTAGGAATAAGCTCATTTTTTCATTTGTAATGACAGTCATGCCACCCTTCTTAGGCACGCATTGAACTGGGCTTACCCATGGACTATCAGAAATTGGATAAATTAGACCTGCGTCTAGCAGTTTAATAATTTCTTTTTTAACTACATCTTGCGTATTCGGATTTAGTCTTCGTTGGCGTTGCACATACGTTTTATGACCTTCTTCCATAAGGATTTTATGTGTAAAATACGAAGGACTTATTCTTTTAATATCATGAATCTTCCATGCAATGGCTGGTTTATGAGCTTTCAACACAGAAATGAGTTGAGATTTTTCATTTTCAGTAAGAGAAGACGATATTATTACAGGTAATTCAGATTCACCATGTAAATAAGCGTATTCCAAATGGTTTGGAAGTGGCTTTAACTCTAATTTCGGAGGTTCTTCTATCGATGATTTATATCGATATCTGTCTTCTTCTTTTAGCATTTGAATTTCTTCTGTTGTTGGTTCATATCCATTAGCTATAAGTGTAGCTAACATTTCAGCTTCATCAATTTGTTCAGTTCCTTCTCCTAAAGAACATTCTCCTGTTCCTTGTAATTCTGGAAATTCTTCTAACAATTCTGCATGTGAATCTATAATTTAAATATAATAACATGTATCATCTGCAGATTGCGGTTGTTGCATTGCTCTATCAACTGAAAAGGTAACACTCTCGTCCTCTATACTGAGGGTCAATTTCTTACCGAACACGTCTATCATTGCTTTAGCCGTGTTTGAGAATGATCTTCCTAATATGAGAGGAACTTGAGAATCTTCTTCCATGTCCAGAACAACAAAATCTACTGGAAATACTAAAGTACCAACTTTAACTAGCATATTCTCTATTATCCCACTAGGATATTTTATTGATCGATCGGCTAGTTGTATGTTTATTCTTGTTGGTTTCAATTCTCCAAGGTCTAGTTTAGTGTATAGTGAAAACGACATTAAATTTATACTAGCACCTAAGTCTGCCAATGCTTCTATTGAACTAAGACTACCCAGAAAATATGGAATTGTGAAACTTCCTGGATCAGATAGTTTTTCTGGTATCTTATTCAACATCACTGCTGAACAATTAGCATTCATAGTAACAGCCGAGAGTTCTTCCATTTTCTTTCTATTCGAGATTAGATCTTTCAGAAATTTAGCATATCTAGGCATTCCTGAAATCACATCAATGAAAGGAAGATTTACATTTATCTGTTTAAACATATCCAAGAATTTGGATTGCTCGGCTTCAAGTTTCTCTTTTTTCATTTTACTTGGGTAAGGAAGTGGTGGTTGGTATGGTTTAACATAAGGTTTATCCTTAGCTGTGTTATCTTCATTAACCTTTTCAACTACCGGTTCTTTTTCCTTATCTTGTTCAGGTTGTGGTTCTTGTGAAGTAGGAATAGCTTCATCAGAAGTTACAGGTATTTCAGGTAGTTTAAGTGTTGTACCACTTCTTGTGGTAATGGCTTTAGCTGTTTCATTTCGGGGGTTAGCATTTGTATCACTAGGTAAACTTCCCGGTTTTCTTTCACCTATTAACCTTGCTAGGTTACTTACTTCTTGTTCCAAATTTTGAATAGAAGCTTGTTGATTTCTAAATGCTTGAGCATTTTGTTCATTAGTTTGTTTCTGAGATGTGAAAAACTGCGTTTGAGTTTCAACTAGCTTCGTCATCATATCTTCTAAATTCGACTTTTTATCATCGGTTTGTGGTGGTTTGTTTTGAAAATTAGGTGTTTGCTGGTTGTAAGTATTATTGGATACTTGTTGATTGCTAGGACCTTGTTGGTTGTTGTATGGAATATTTCGGTTATAATTCTGATTTTGATTGTAAATCGGTCTTGGCGGTTGATAATTATTCTGATAATTATTTCCAGGCCTTTGGTTTATGTATGAAATATTCTCTCTTTGTTCCATTGTTAATTCAATACTAAGACAATCTTTTGTCAAATGTGGTCCTCCACGCTGCTCACAACTAATTCGTATTGAGTGGATATCTTTAGTCATCTTTTCCATTCGTCTCTCGACAGCATCTATCTTTGCAGAAATGGAATCTAAGTCATGGCTAGAATCGGATCTAGCTGCTTTAGATGATCTAACGATATCTTTTTCTTGGTGCCACTCATGTGAGTGGGAAGCAGTGTTATCAATAATTTTGTAAGCATCAGTTTCGGTTTTCTTCATAATGGAACCACCAGCTACAATATCTATGTCTTTCCTTGTAGTGATGTCGCATCCTTGGTAGAATATTTGTGCTATTTGACAGGTATCTAAACCATGTTGCGGACATCCTCTTAATCACTTTCCAAATCTTGTCTACGCCTCAAATAGAGTTTCATTTGGCTTCTGTGTGAACGTAACAATTTTTCCTTGAAGTCTTACGGCTTTAGATGCCGGAAAGAATTGTTTAAGAAAATTTTCAACTAAAACGTCCCATGTATCGATCGCCCTTTCAGGTAACGATTCCAACCAATCTTTGGCTTCTCCCTTTAAAGTCCAGGGAAATAACATGAGATATATCTGTTCATCCTCAACTTCTCTAATTTTAAATAGTGTGCAGATCCTATTAAAGGTACGAAGATGTTCATTTGGATCTTCCTTCGGCGCACCACTAAATTGGCATTGATTAGTCACCATATGTAGAATTTGTCCTTTGATTTCATAATCTGGCGCATTAATGTCTGGATGAGTAATTGCGTGACCTTGGCCAGTACGTTTAGCTCTCATTCGGTCTTCCGTACTTAAAGGTTCCAGATTTTCCATGATTGAATTTGCTGAATCCGAATCACTAGAGGATTCTGATTTAATGGTTCGTTCCTCAACGATCTCTGTTTGAATGATTGGTGGTTCCGGAGGAAAATTTAATGGTTCAGGATCTATGAATTGTCCCTGAATATTATCCGGATTCTCAATTGTGAGGTCGGGTTCAAAAAATGGATTATCGGAAATTTGAATTGGAGTACTTGGTCGACTGGATGATGATTCTAAAGGAAAATCAACGGCGATAATATTTGCTAGATATCTTGATCTAGTTACAGGTGGTGAACGTACAAAAGGTGGTGAACGTCTTGCTCGGTGCATTCACTGAATATCCTATTAGTTTTTAAAAGGAAAGAAAAAATTATATAAGTTATCCAATTAATAGACTTTTCTGATTTTGCCCACGTTTCGAATAGCCAAAAGATGCAGCAGAGGGGCAGGATTCGTTTGGTCTCAATATAATTGAGGACTGTTTGGCTCCAATAACCCGGTCCACGTACAAATCCAACTATTACTACGAACCAGAAAATTTTGATGTCTATCAATTTAACCACTTAAAATAAATTTTCGTAATTTTAAGAAGTATAGATAAGAAGTAGAAAAAATTCTAAGTCCTAAAAACTAGAATGAAGAGAAATAAGAAAGAAAAAGAGCGCGTCGAAAAAGGTCGAAAAAGAAAAGATCGAAAAATAAAAGGCGTCGAAAAATAAGAAAGAAAAAAAATGACTATAAAAATTAAAAAAAACTTGACTAACCCAACCTTATTACTATCACTAACTTAAAATTATAATCGCAAATTGAGATTACTAATTGGAATGATAATTGATACATAGGTAAAAGGTGTCTAAAAATATTAAAGCTTACAGGAAAAACTATATCCCAAATGGCAATATCTCAAAAAGGTATTAAAACTAAAAAAAAAAAACGTCGCAGAATTCTAAAGCACTTAAATCTTAGTCTAAAGAAAAAGCACTTAAGGGATTTTACGGAAAAGCCTAAAAATCTAGAAATAAAAATAACTATGGCAAAAACTATGAATTAAAAATAAATACGAGCAAAAATTACAAAAGTTACGCTAAAACAATTAAAAAGGGATAAAATATAAAAATATACTAAAAGTTGTAAAAAGTACAATTTTTATAAAAATATTATTTTTATATTATTTATTTTATTTATAAAACTATTAATTTTATATTTTATAAAACTAATTAAACTTAAAAATACAAATTAAATAAATAACTAAATTAAATATTTAACTAATCTAACCTAATTAGGGTTTAAATATAATAATAATAATTATAATTATAAACCGTAATTAATGCAGTACTCAGTCAACTGTGGCGTGTCAGACGGGCTCATGCGATCGCATGAGCCCTAAGTTATCCAGCCATGCGATCGCATGGGCTAGGGTTTCGGGCCACAGAGTGGGCTGCTACAGTACCGGACTCGAGTGTTTTTATTTATTTATTTTTTTTTGATGTGTTGAATTTTCTGTTTTATATATTTATGTAATATATTTATATAAATTAAATAAAACTTATATTTTTATAAAATAAAGATAAATAAACTTTTATAGAACTTAAATATTTAACAAACTCTTAAAAATATTTATATTTTTGTTTTCTTTTTATATTTTCGAATATATTAAAACGTATTTTTACAAAAGCGTAAATTTTTTTTTATATTAGCGTTGCGCTTCCGGCTTTTAAGCTAGATCGATCTCCGGCAGCGGCGCCAAAAATACTTGATGTTCTGCGAGGTGTATATAAAATAGCTTATATTTTACAAGGAAATACTATTAAATACGATACAATTTTACTCAAGATATTTATTTATTTATTGAATGGATATACTTAAACCTTGCTACAACACTTATAGACAGTGTACCTAATCGTACAGTAGTGTAGTTTTGAGTAAGTCCGGTTCGTTCCACAGGGAAAATCTTTTAATCGAAGCTTAACGCTATATTAGTTTTATTTTATAAAAATACAATATATATATAAGTAATATTATTATTATAAAGGGAGGTTTTTACCGTTTAATGACCGGTTTGTCGATTTTAAAACTTTAGTCGCAGTTAAAACAAAATGTAAAATATTAAATAAATAAAAGACTTAATTTAAAGCGTAAAGTAAATAACGATAATGAAATTGCGATAAATAAAAGTGCGATAAAATAAACTTGCGATAATTAAAAAATATGATAATTAAAAGTGCAATTAAATACAATAATAATAAATAAAAGTGCTATAATTAGAAGTGCAATTAAATATAAAATAAAGGAAATTAAATATGAAATAAAAGAATTATGCTTATTTAAACTTCCGTAATCATGATGTTTGACGTGTTGATTTTAGTTTTATGCACATGGGTTAATTGTCCTTTGTCCTGGATTATTTAATATGTCCGTCTGGTTTTTGTCCATAACAGTCCATCAGTCATAAATATAAAGTGCGAGTATCCTCGTCAAATTATCCTTATACCCGAAGTTAAATATTCCAACTAATTAGGGACTTAAACTGTAACAAGATTTTAATACTTTGTTTAATAATTACACCAGGATGTCGACTGAATGTAACCCAAGGTTTTAATACTTTGTTATCAATTATGCCAAGTGTCCTTGTACATAATTTCACCCCTGTTTTAATAATTCTAGTGGCTATTAATCCATTCCCGTGTCCGGTTAAATGAACGATTATTCGTACATATAAATACCCCGCCCATCGTGTCCGATCGAGTGTATATGGTTATTTATAGGGACGTCCAATTGTAAATCTTTATATTAACATTAACAAATTATCATTTAGTTAAACAAATATAAAGCCCATTAATAGCCCATAGTCTAATTTTCACAAGTGTCGTTCTTTTGTCCAAACCCTAATTATGGTACAAAGCCCAATTACCCAATTTTAATAATTAGCCCAACATCATGATTACTTCGGATTAAATAAGCATAATAATAACTTAGCTACGAGACATTAATGTAAAAAGGTTGAACATAACTTACAATGATTAAAAATAGCGTAGCGTTACACGGACAGAATTTCGACTTACACCCTTACAACATTCGCTAACATACCCTTATTATTAGAATTAAAATTAAAATTAAAATTAAAATTAAAATTAAAATTAAAATATAAATATAAATATAAATATATACTACGTATATAGATAGAGAGATTGATATTATGGATGGAAAAATGGTGCACCAAAGCTCGATTTTTATAGGCCTGTGATCTGGAAAAGGGGCTCATGCGATCGCATGGATTTATGCCTTCCAGGCCATGCGATCGCATGGCCAGCTGGGGAGAGCCACTTTTGGTTGTTTTCTTCTGCCGACGTTTATTTAAATATAATATAATATATATATTAATTTTAAGAATTAATTATATATTATATTATATTCATATGCATAGTTGACTTGTAATTTTTAGTCCGTTGCGTCGAGCGTTGAGAGTTGACTCTGGTCCCGGTTCCGGATTTTCGAACGTCCTTGCGTACAATTTAATATCTTGTACTTTTCGTTTTGAATCTTGTACTCTTGTAATTTTGAGACGTTTCTTATCAATAATTGGAACCTCATTGATTGTATTTTGTACTTTTGAGCTTTTTGGTCGTTTGCGTCTTCAATTCGTCGAATCTGTCTTTTGTCTTCACCTTTTATTATTTAAAAGAATATCACTTGTAAATAGGACAATTGCAACTAAAAGCTTGTCTTTCTTGAGGAATAATGCTATGAAATATATGTTCGTTTTTAGCATTATCATATATTCTCACTCACTAAGCGTTAGCTTACCCTCTCGTTGTTTACATTTTTATAGATTTACATGGAGGCGGTGGCACGGGTAAGCGTGGAAACTAGTGGACTCGCGTAAATTGCTTTAGAAGACGTGCTTTTGTATTGATTAGGATTGGGTAGCGTATCCCTAATCACCATGCTCAGTTTTGTTGGAAATTAATATAGTCGGGTCGTGTTTGCCCATTCGGATATTTAAACTATGTATTAAATGTTTTAAAGCCTATTGAACTTATTATTGTGTTAAAGATGTTTTTAGAAACATAAATGGGACCTAAATATTAATGTATTAAAGAAAAAAATTTACGGACTGGTTTAAATACAGGTTGGGTTGTTTCAGATAGTTTATGATGAATCACGAATTTGATACATATGCTACTGATATAAAGTATATAATATGCATGTCGTTGGAAAGCTGACGAAAAATTAATAACTTTTCATTTAGGAATCGTGTGGTTTCGATGAACGGATTAAAAATACGGTCAACTGAATTATCATTAATTCTAATATTATTATTATTATTATTACTATCGTCATTATTATTATTATCTAATAATAATTATTATTATTATCATTATCGTTATCAATATAAGTATTATCATTAATAAAATTGTTATTGTAATTATTAATACTATCGTTATTATCACTAAGGTTATTATTAATATTATTATTATTAATATTATTATTATTATTATTATTATTATTATTATTATTATTATTATCATTATAATAATTATTATTATAATTATTATTATTAGTATCATCTAATTATTATGATTACTATTATTATCATTATTATGAATACGATATAAAAGAGGACTAAAAGCTATTAAACAAATCGATTAGGAAATAATGAGTATAAGTATCATAATGAAATTAAAATATTGTAAGATATTGATTTAGATAAAAATATTGTTTTCATTATTTTTATCATTATCATTATTATTATTATTATTATTATTATTAAAAGTATCATTAATATTAAAACTATCATTTTTATTAAAATTATCATTTTTAATAGAAATATCATTGTTATTATAAAATATCATTATTATTATCATTTTAGTATTATTATTATTAAAAATTATCATTTTAAATAGAATTATTATTTTTATATAAAATATTATTATTATTACAGTTAATATTAAAAGTATCATTATTATTAAAATTATCATGATTAGAATTAACATTTTATTATAATTAATATCATCATTAGTAAATAAATATTATTATTATTATTATTAGTTGAATAATAATAATAATTATTATTATTACAAAATAATGCAACTTTTACTCATTATTATTATTAATATTATTTTATCAAATAAATATGTAATACAAAGATATTTTATCACACGTAATATAATTACATTAATAATATATATCACTATATTTTTATAATATTGAGTGAACTTTATAAATTTTATTACTTGAGATATATAAAACTATATTTTTATCATATATAAATTTTAATGTAAATTTTTATTTATTAATAAATGACTTGTATTATTTACTCTAATAAAATCTGATAAATATATTTAAATATAGAAAACGATTATATTTAAATTATATAATAAACATGTATAGATTTTGGAAGTCATTTTGGGTCAAGTTGACTTTTGTTAACTTTTGCATGTCGGACTCGAGCATTAGGATTGTGATACACTACGACTTGACCTAAATTGTTAGACAGATATTGACCAACATATAAATATATATACTTAATATAGGTTCGTGAATCCGAGGCTAACCCTGCACTTGTTCAGTGCCGTCATTTGCATTATTGCTACGAAATACAGTATCGTGAGTTTCATTTGCTCCCTTTTTAAATTCTTTTGCAATATATATTTTTGGGACTGAGAATACATGCGCTGCTTTTATAACTGTTTTACGAAATAGACACAAGTACTTAAAACTACATTTTATGGTTGGATTATTATATCGGATATCACCCTTTTTAGTCTGGTAATCTAAGAATTAGGGAACAGAAACCCTAATTGACGTGAATCCTAAAGATAGATCTATTGGGCCTAACAAACTCCATCCGGGTTACGGATGCTTTAGTACTTCGATTTTATCATGTCCGATGAGAGTCCCGGAATGATGGGGATATTCTAGATGCATTTTGTTAATGTCGGTTACCAGTGTGTTCACAATATGAATGCTTTTTATACACAAGTTATGTGTATCATGTTTTGTACACGGATTACGTGTGCGGTTAAATATTTGAAATCTTGTGGTCTATTAAAATGATGGAAATGAATGTTTACGATAAACTAATGAACTCACCAACCTTTTGGTTGACACTTTTAAGCATGTTTATTCTCAGGTATTAAAGAAATCTTCCGCTGTGCATTTGCTCATTTTAAAGATATTACTTGGAGTTATTCATGACATATTTCAAAAGACGTTGCATTCAAATCATTTGAGTTCAAAAAGATTGTTAATAGATGAATGACAGACTAGTCAGTTATATTTGAGAAACACGATAATATCATTGGTATGCATATTTGTAAACTTTCGTTGAAACGAAAGTTTGTCTTTTAAAAAGAATACAATGTTTGTAAAATGTAACATATAGAGGTCAGTACCTCACAATGTAATCAACTATTGTGAATCGTTTATAATCGATATGAACGGGTCCTTTCATTGCTTGCTTCTATTCATGCTCGTAACCTTTGATTTTACTTCATGCTCGTAATCCACTTCAACTTGAATTGACATTTTTTAGGTTTTTTGTTTTTGGATTTCATGAATCTCATGGTTAGCAACTGTTGTTTAGGGTTTTGTCATGGTTAACAAGTGATATGGTTTTTCATTTGAGTTAATCGATACAGAATGTTGATGTGACAATTGATTAGGGTTTTTGATGTTAAGGTCATAAAAGATGAGAAATGGGAAAGAGACATGAAATAGGAAAAGATAAAAGATAAAAGAAGACTAAATGAATAATTAAAAGACGAAAATACCCATCATGTTTTAGGCAGTGGCGGAACTAGGATTTTTTTCATCGGGGGCAAAAAATAATTTTAACTGTAGCAATTTTTTTGGACAAAATTTGAAAGTTTCGGGGCAATATTTGAAGGTTTTTGGATAAAATTTGAAGGTTTTGGGGCAAAAGTCGGAGATTTTTGGGCAAAATTTGAAGGTTTTGGGGCAAAATATGTAGGTTTTGGGGTAAAAAAAAAATCCACTAAGAGCAAAGTCGAAAAACCCAAAAATTTTACACTGAAAAAAAAAATCCACAGGAGGCGGGCGCCCCCTGCCCCCACATAGTTTCGCTTCTGATTTCAGGCACGTTATGACACTTAACGTCCAATTTAAACGGATGGACTTGGTATGTTTACAACAACAACAATACCCAATTCCACTAAAGTGGAGTATGGGGGAAGTTAGATGTAGACAGTCTTTCCTCTACCCTAGAGTAAAAGGGAAGTCATTCCTCCCCCCACGGATACCTATCGGTCCGCGGGTAGAGGAAGTCGTCCCTCCCTATACTATAGGGCAGAGAGGCTGCTTCCCAAGGACCTCCGGCCAGAAGAAACCATGAAATCCGTTAAGTGGAGTAACTAAAAAGCAAGTAAAGTAGATAAAAAAGAAACCTTAGCATGGAAAATGTAAAGATAAATATGGCATGTAACAAAGTAAAGTAAAAGAACATATAAGTGAAAAATGTAAGTGTCAAATATGCAAGTATAACAAGTCGTGTAAGTATAATATGTGTTAGTAAGCATGTAGGTATAAAGCATGTAGTTATAATATGCAGTATAAAACATATAAGTAAACTATGTAAGCATAAAGACATGTAGCATGTAAATACGTGTAATTTAATGCGATATAATGTAATGCAACATGTAACGGTATAGTGCAATAACACATGTAAATAAGTATAATGTAATGCACACAACAAATTGCGAGAATGCTACAATAAGTATAAGTATAGTATGTGAAAAAAAAAAAAAAAAAAAAAAAAAAAACATGGAAATACAAAGCATATATGAAGCACAAAAGCAAGTAGGCAAAAAGACATACGATAAAAATATATAAAACTAATTAGAAAATTAAAAATAGGGAAATAAAATAAATATACAACCTAGTCATCAATCCTAATTCTACTCCTCCACAAATTTCTATCAGAAGTCATGTCCTCGGTCAATAAAAGCTCCTTCATGTCAAGCTTCAGTCTATCCTCCAACCTACGTGTAGGTCTACTTCTTCTCCTTACGCCGCCAACCGTGAGGACTTGGTATGTTTAATTGAGATAATTGAAGGATGCTGTTAGCCAAAAAAATTAAAGGAACGCTATTAGCTATTCGGTGTATAATAGGGAACAACGACACCTAAAAGTTTTTACAACCAAAAACAACTCTAAAATAAAAATGCATAGTATCAATATCAATATCAATATATAAGTTTGAAATTTTATCTTAAATTTCTACAACATTTAAAACATAAACCGACAATTATTTACGGAGTAATTTTATTTTTCTTGTTAAAAAATTATTCCGTAGAACCGTACAAGAGTTAATTATCACGTATGCTTTACTTGCACGCCACGTATACTAATCCCCCAATCACCGCTATATAAATAACAAAAAACAGACACCACACCCCACACTTCATCTTTAGAAGATCAAAAACCTAGGGTTTCAGTTTCTTACAAACACACAAAAAAATCAATTAAAATCAACCGCCATCATGCCGAAAAACAAAGGAAAGGGAGGAAAAAACCGAAAAAGAGGGAAGAACGAAGCCGACGATGAAAAGCGTGAACTCGTATTCAAAGAAGACGGTCAAGAATACGCTCAAGTTCTTCGTATGCTTGGTAACGGCCGTTGTGAATCCATGTGTATTGACGGCACGAAACGGCTTAGTCATATTCGTGGTAAGATGCATAAAAAGGTTTGGATTGCAGCTGGTGACATCATCTTAGTCGGTTTACGTGATTATCAGGATGACAAGGCTGACGTCATCCTCAAATACATGCCTGATGAAGCTAGGTTATTGAAAGCTTATGGTGAGTTACCGGAGAATATTAGGTTGAATGAAGGTATTGCTGGTGGACTTGATGAAGAAGATGATACCGCTGGTGATGATTATATTGAGTTTGAAGATGAAGATATTGACAAAATCTAATCTAGGGTTTGTACTTTAATCTCTTTTGTTTTGTTTTTACTGATTAATTATATTAAATATATTAATATTAATAGTATGAACAATTCAAAACTCAATAGTCCAAATCATACAAGACTATTTATATTTCTGTTCTGTTTGTGTAGATTCGTTAATGTGTACAAGTGTATTTATAGATTAGTAAACAATTAAGAATTTCAATATAACCATTTGGATCTTGTGGATTAGTGGGCAAAAGGTAAGATACCATAATTATTAAAAATTGAAATCAAATACTCTTATTAATAAAAATTTCTGTGAACTATATATTCATAATTTGAATGGTACAGTTTTTACTTGCAACAAGGTTTTATTTATGCTAACTATATATGTAAGTTTATTGATTACAATTTCAGTTTTAGGAGGGTTATCATTATTTTATACTGAGCAACTATACTCTTAAAGAAAGTGTGAACTATGTTATATGAGTTTAAAATCCATATGTGTTGTATGCATATTTAAATTAGAATTAGTGGTAGTTTGTGATATAGTAACTTATTAATTTGTGGATTGTTGTCTTATGCAGTTTCCAGATTTTGTAATGGAATGAATGAAATCGAGCTTGAAGGGGATGCAGATGAATGGATGGTTTATATAATTTCTTGCTTATTTTAATTTTAATGCGATTTGTGTCTGAGATTTTAGTCCTTTTAAGGATTGTATGAACAGATGTTTTTTTATATGTTTTAGAGGATTTGTATGAACAGATATTATCTGTAACACACTTCCTAACACACTTCCTAGTTGCTATGGATGTTATTTATGCCTTTTTGTATTATGAAATGGTTCAAGTTATTATAGTTCTCTCTATGTTTGGTGTTTTGTGTATTTGTTTTGCATGATTAGAGTTTTATGTTTAATATAACTGGTGGTAATGGCTAATTTGAGGTCTCTGGTTTCGGATGAATGTTCAGCGTATTAAGAGATTTTGTTTGTATATATTGATCCAATGCAATGACTTATCGTAGAGACATGCTGCTAGATATGGCATCTGCGTAACTGGATAAAGTGTAGATTGAACAAGTTGACAGATAAGTAAATGAGGTGGCAGATGACTTCGAGAACAGGGGAACAACATTTTTATGTGGTCATATTGGTGCTTGTTAAGACTTGGCAAATCTTTGGCATGATTGTGTTTAGTTCAAGGGGAGTTGTATAATCAGGTTTGTTCCGAAAATCAAAGTTGGATCAAGTAGGGTTTACTATAGGCCCAAGTACAGGTTATCTATTGATAGTCAAACTTATAGCTCTATATATGATTTAGGGATGTGGAGTTTGAGATCTAATTGGGCAGGGCAGGGCAGGGCAGGGCAGGGCAGGGCAGGGCACGGTACCGCTTAACTCTGGTTAAACTTAAGTTCTTATCAAGTTTTTTCTACCTCTTTTCAGTTAATAGCCCGTGCGTTGCATAGTGTTTTAAAAATTTGGTATAGTATTATGTACTCAATTTAACGTCTTTTATTATAGTTGTAACATATGGTATATAAGCTACCTGCAATTTAAGTATATTTAAGTACTATAACGTCTTTTGTTATAGTTGTACATTAAGTACTCAATTCAATAGTGTGATATTTGCATAATACTATAACGTCTTTTGTTATAGTTGTACATTAAGTACTCAATAGTGTGATATTTGCATAATAATTCGAACATAATACATTGTGTAAGGCAGGGAGATCAAGTGCATGCATCAAATTCCAACTCCATCAAAGCATACCAAATTCTCTTGACTACACAAAAGTTTCACGAAACGTTTCACCATCGGATCAAGCTTACAATGAGCTGTAGTTCGTTGGACATTAGCATATAAACAGTTATAAATCTGTGATACACACAACACAAACTATTTAAAGACATGGGTAGGACTTTGCATATTAGCAACGACTACTGTTATAAGTTGTAACTAAATCATCCGCCAAAACTACAAAGAGAAATATGTCACGAATATTTTTGTGCTTGAACAACTTATCCAACAATATGTGAAAGTAATGCCTAAATGGTCCATGATACGCACACCCAATAAGTTGCGTTGTTTCCGACGTTGATCAACCGTAAACTTATATAGCCAGACATAAATCTGCCCATATATATACTGCCAAAAAAGAGGGATTATATAGGGAATATCTTTTGATCTATGAGTTTTGTACTAAAACTTTCATATATTGTGTAAACAGTGAACCTAATCCGTATTTACATATCAGTGATTAATCCCAATATTATTATTATTATTTATATTTATCAAGCAAATGCATACTTAAAGACATAAAAGTCAAAAAGCTGACTTCAGAAATTGAACAAAATCTAGATCAAAAAGGGGTTAGTTAAATCACAAATAACTCAACTTAGCTCAAAGATGAAAGACACTCGGGTCATACGAATTTGAGAAGAATCCGATAGATTTGTAGTTTTTGGATACCCGAAAGCTTTTAAGACACAATATCCATAACCGCGGACAATACACCAGCAGTCAAAGCCTTTAATATGCAAGAAAACTGATCGAGTAGTCAATTCTAATGAAAATAATTTATATTTGATGGTACAAATAGAAATAATGAATACAAAGATAGTTTGAAGTTCATCAAATAAAACAACTCTAGTTCATGATTAATTAAAAGGAAAGAATAACGAAAACCTTCCAACAAACTTCCCCACTATCTACCAGAGAGGTGCCCGCAGCTACAAACAAAGCCAAAAAAACAATAACGAAAACCTCTATATAATATAATATACATAAAGGTAGAACGAACAATAGATATAGAATTTGCCACTACTAAAGCTAAATAGAACCTATAATTTGTTTAATCAAATAAGTTCTCAAGATCATCCTACTGAAACAACCCATTGGAGCATAACACTGGTCAATTAGATTAGATATATTTTTTTTTTTTTGGCAAAAAAAGGAAAACTCATGAAAACGCCCTCAACGGAAAATACAAAAGGACAAGGGAAAACGGGGAAGCTCGAGCATATAAAGCAACCAAACAAACAAAAACTATCTATAACGAGACACCCTAACATACCGATAAAAACTTTACAAACATATAAACCAAACAAAAACGAAAAATACCCGAAACTACTAGGAATGAAATCAACCGAAAGAACAAGACGGACCATAACAATCAACCTCTAGGACCCGCCCTTTTCAATTTTCCGTTAACCATCTCTTTCAAAGAACTCTTCCCGGGATAATACATTAGCGGATCCATCACCCGGTGTACCCTCTCCGGCCAACTGTGTCATCAAAACATCGAAAGCTGCGAAAGCCTCCTTGGACATATATCCTCTCCTAAATGCCGATGAACCGCCATCTCTTCCATCTTGAGGACCCATTAACAAGTTTTGAATTGCGTTCCCGTAATCCAAGTTGTCAATGTTATCTTTAAGTTTATAATCATCTGAAGTGGAAGCCTTGTTCGCTTTCTTTCTTGACTTAGGGTTAACATCACTAAATAAACATCTTGAAACATCCTTATTCAATACATACCACGCTTTGCAAAAACTGTCACACGAGGGAACCTCACAATCACAATAACATCTTCCACTACGACCAATCAAAATCGGTTTAGGCCTTTCAACATTCGATTCAACCTTTCTATTTGCCAACAATTCTTCCTTCTTTTTCTTTTTCTCCTTCTTCAATCGATCCAATCTAACCGCAAACGTAATGTTGTCATTATTCAGCTCCTTGAAATCGTTAAAATTAGCTTCTTTACTAACAGAACCCGTAATCCCAATGATTTTAGAGACACTACCATGGAACAAATCGGGCCCTTCTTGGGCCGAACTGGGCACATCCTTATCATGATCAACTTTGTTGCACAATTTCTTTTTAATAACATCAAATGACACCAAACCATTTGTTGATCCAGTAGCTAAACTAGTTGGGTCCTCATGACAACCAACCTGAGATGGTTCATTATACACTCTACAACACCAACTTTGGACTTTGTCTTTGGTGCAACACACTCCAAATCAACATGATTACTTGCATTAAAATCCAACAACCCAAACTGCAACCAGGAATAATTAGACTTTGTGGCAATCTCGTTACTCTTATTCTGTGTATCCGAAGAGAGAACATCCTGACGACCCAATGCATTATCTACCATCACATCACTTGAAAAAATAAACCGGTTAGTAGACTCCAACAAAGAAATATCAAATCCGTCGAACAGAACCCGTTCTAAACTATTGATATCCGATATTTCCGACACCCAAACAATGCATCTTGAGCATACCGAGCCCTTCAAATCCACTTCACAAATAACCCAGTTTCACAAATAACTAATGAATTGTTTATGTAACTACCAGCATGTATCTAAATAGCAAAAGAACTAAACCATATAATTTAGAGTTGGAAGTAGTTTCTCTTTTGTTCATATCAATATAATTGTACAAACATCATCTAATTTTTGTAAATGTGATAAACATCACATTTATAGTTTTGTTGGTGTAAGTGGCTCAAGAATTGTAGTACCTTAAGTTTTAAATGAAAAAAAGTATGTGCAGGTACTTATTACCTCTTTTCTACATAAAGACAACATTGTAAACACTCTCGTTGGTAACATAACAGACTATGTTGATCATCCTGCTTTTTATTATCATTGTCATTTTATTTAAACAAAAATGGATGAACAAACAGAAACAGATAACACAAATCAGTAAACAACAAAAAATAGTCTTCAAAATTAGTAAGTTTACAAAAAAGTTGTTACTCTGTCAATTAAAGAAACTCGGTGATTAAAAAGGTAAAAAGGGCAAAATCAGAACGACGAAATAAGGGAAGGGAAAACCAGAAGTTGTGTGGTACATCGGTTGGTGGCCTGCCTCCTTTAGGGGAGGTCAGGAGTTCAACCCCCGTTGGCTACATATTAAAAACACAATTTCATCCCTGCCATGAAGTATCCACCCATGGCACCTTTCCAATATCGTTTGGGGGGTAAAGGGGAGGGGGGGTTTTACTTGGCCGTGCCCTTGGATCGGTGTCAAGGTTTCCTCCCGGGCAGCGATGGGGGCAGGGTTTATCGCTGCGTCGGCATAGTCGAAACGGGAGATGATCGCAACGGGTGGTTTAGTCCCCCTCGGGTGATCCCATTCGCTGTTCAAAAAAAGGGAAGGGAAAACCATGCGATGAATGTCGAAAACACAGGAAAACAATTTAAGAAACGGGAGAACCAGCGGTGGTACCTGTAGCAGCACCAGTTGTGGAGGATGGCGGCAGAGGCTGTAACATCAACGGTTGTGGAGGATGGTACCTGAATCAACGATGCTAATGATAAATTGAAATCGGTAGTTGATGATATCGATTTTTATGCCAGGATTTGAATTGATAAATTGATTTGAGGAGGTTGAATTGAACGGATTTTGTGGTGGATTTTAGATGCGATTTTTGAACCCTGATTAAGAGTGTGGAAAACCCAAAAACTGATTCAATCGACTTTGCGTTTCAATTCCGAGATTTAACAGGTTAACAATTGAATCAGTTTCGATTTAGTTTTATTTATTCGATTGGAAATTCGTAACCGTAATTGAGCTTTAGAGGACGAAAAAGAAAGAAAAAGAAAGAAAAAGAAAGAAAGAAAGAAAGAAAGAAAAAAAAAAAAAAAAAAAAAAGGAGTTGTTTTCTATTCAGCCAGTTATAAAAGGATAGATGTCAAGTTTTTGGCAGGTATTTCACTGAAGCATTGACTAGATGACATGTGACAAACTCAAATGCTTTATAATAAGTTATTATAGATAGATTATATATAGATTTGTTTTGAATTTACAGTGGTATAATTGAATAAATCCAACCTGGATTCTTAGAATCAAGTCAAAGCAAACTTCATAATAACCACATTATCATAACACATGTACGTTCTTTATGTCTATCTATCAGATCGTTTTTCTTTATCTAGATTTCATTAGTTCGTTCAAGCAACAAAAATCAATGAATAAAGTTGAATCGATATGTACGACATGTTCAAGTCACCCATGATAGCAGGTCAACAAAATACACATAATTGTACACGAATTCAAGCTTTGAAGTGTGGGAGTTGCAGACTTGCAGTCCAATGATAGCATATGCAACTGTCTAAATATGATTATGACAAAAACAAATAATCATAATAATACCATATAATTCGAAGCGACAATCAACCAAATTTTCATTTAAAAGGCTGAACAAGGTCATTTATTGAACAGATATTCAGTAAGAATCCTAATCAAATCAAAGTATAAGATATAAAAAACTAGAAGTAAATCAGTTAATACTGCACCGACAGGAAAACAGACTTGTAAGTGGCTTATATGCCTCAATATGACAGACATACACACACACACTTGACACTTCTAATTTATTCATACGGTCGCCACAGGGCCAAAAATCGGTCGGCATTGAAGACATGGTCAATCTGCATCAATTAGGCAAAAGGAGTCAGAACAAAAGAAATGCTTGTAGGCTGCTATAAGTAAATATATATATCAAATGATTAAGAAGAATGTTATAAACAAGTTACCTACGATATGATTCATAGACAATGATGATTATGGATTAATATCCATCACATAACCATAGTCAAAATATATATGATGACTGTATGTTAGTTCCATACAATACTTGAATTTAGATTTCCAGTTTTATACCTTAAATTATTCACAATCAGTTGATTATCAACACATATAAGTCTAGTAATGTAGGAGGAAAAGGTTCTCTCCCAACAAGGTCAAGACATCTAAAGTTATCGGTAACCACCAACACTACTAAAATATGGCTAATAACTTGATTCAACATGTTAAATTCCTAATACAGAAGGTGTATCAGTTTATGGTCTAACAAACCTATCCTAAGTTTCTTAATCCACCTTACGCATTTCGATCGACAATCATACTAAATGCATATAATTCAAACAAACAACATTCAACACAAAGCATATATCAATAACTTAACAATATTATCAAACCAAAAACTGTAATCTTACCCCTCATCTGAGCTTCCCCTTAACAGCACTCTGCCTCTTGGTAGCCTCAGTAATCTTCTCATGATACCCTTCAATCGGCGGTGTCAATGTAGCCATAAACCTATTGTTCGGAAACGGGGTCAAATCAGGAACCAACGCAGCCGCCCTCAACCCTTCCGGCAACGCCTCTATAGCCTCTTTCTTACATTTCAACAATCCAGTTTCAGCAGCCTGTCATGCCCTATGTTTCCTCATTAAAATCCTACTATACTCCTTAGCTAACTTCATCCCATCCTCAACTGTCAATTCATATAGAAACAACTAAATAAAGATTACTCGGTCACATAGAACTGTTTTAATTTAAAGTTATTTTTGATAAGAAAGTTGGGCAAGTTTAACGAACCATTTATGGGTTTGGACTTGGAGGCTGAAACCAAAGTTATAAGGGGAGTTGTATAATAAGGTTTGTTCCGAAAATCAAAGTTGGATCAAGTAGGGTTAATGTAGCCCCAAGTACAGGTTATCCATTGATACTCGAGTCAAACTTATAGCTCTATATATGATTTAGGGATGTGGAGTTTGAGATCTAAGAGCCCTGTGTCATCCCCATTTTCCACCGTTTTTGTTCAACGACACCGGGACGGGAGTTTGGACGACACCGACCCACCGGTCACCACCGCCGGTGAGCCAGTGTCGGCTATCCGACCGTCGGTGAGCCAGTGTCGGCTATCCAATGTTGATTGTTCGATTTTTTTGAAAATTTTGAATTTTTATCCATTATTTCTTTACTTTTTTTTTTTTTTTTCATTTATTCCTTTTTACTCGGTATTTTTACACCTATATATATATATATATATATATATATATATATATATATATATATATATATATATATATATACTACGTTAACCATTTCTTATCAGTCACATATTTCACTCTCTAATTTTATATTCACCTCAAAATCATAATGTTCACCAACATTCTTACTTTCAACGTTCATGACAGTGGATATTTTACCGACTATATGAACACCACGGTGGTACGAAACATACGTTATTTAAGGCAAAACGTTAATTGCGAGACAGGTTGGTTTGCGCTTTGGGATGAAAAATCGGAGAAATTCGAGTGGCTTAATGACGATGATCAATGAGCCAAAATACTCGGAAATGCAATTATACACTCGAGAGATATCGAGTTGTACACTAAGCATAGTTGGGACCGCATTCCTTCCGAGAGTGAAGTGTGACACTCCCAGTCCAATAATAGAACATGTAACTGTCTAAATATGATTTTGACATAAACAAATAACCATAATACCATATAATTCGAGGCGACAATCAACCAAGATTTCATGTAAAAGGCTGAACAAGGTCATTTATTTAATGGATGAGTCGGTAAGAATAAGAATCCTAATGAAATTAAGATATAAAAGCTAGATTAAATCAGTTGATACTGCACCGATCAGAAAACAGACTTGTAAGTGACAGACACACACACTTGACACTTCTAATTTATTCATACGGTCGCCACGGACAAAATCGGTCGCCATTGAAGACATGGTCAATCTGCAACAATTAAGCACATGGAGTCAGAACAAAAGAAATGCTTGTAGGCTGCTAAAAGTAAATATATCAAATGATTAATAAGAATGTTATAAACAAATTACCTACCATATGATTCATGGACAATGATGATTATGGATTAATATCCATCACATAGCTGTAGGCAGAATATAAATGATGACTGTATGTTACTTCAAGACAATACTTGAATTTAGATTTCCAGTTTTATATCTTAAATTATATCACAATCAGCTAATAATCAACACATATACGTCTTGTAATGTAGGAGAAAAAGAGTTCTCTCCCAACTTTGTAGGGAAATATTTGCTAGCTAGGACTCTTTCGGGATGGAAAACAAGCTTGTGGACACTTGGCAATCTCAAAAAGTGCATCATAATCATGCAATCTCACAGTTTAGTGTTGTCATGGAATCATTCTTTTCAAATGGATCCATGAATTCACCAGCTCTAAATTTTGTTTTGTTAACACGAGTGGACGTTTTTGTTCTTTTACATAAATGTCCACTCGCGTTAATAAATTTGAATCTGGAGCAAGCAAAGAAGACACTAGATATTTGGAAACTTTTATGCTTTAGCAAACTTGAGGGGGTTGAATGACCTGAGAAAACGAATTATCAAGTATGGTATAAACTTGCCACTAACGCACTAGATTAAGGCTACTTGGATCATTCGACGTGTTCAATGTTGGCTACCTTTGTGCCAACATTCAACCAGTCTGTAATGTTGGATTTAATGTTGACTCTTTTGGGATGGAAATCAAGCTCGTGGACTCTTAGCAATCTCTAATTGTGCATCATTATTAATGTAAATGAAAGAATACAGTTCAGCGTTGTCATGAAATCATTCTCTTCAAATGGATCTATGAATTTGCTTATTTGCTAAAAGTCTAAAACCACCAATGTATTATAATAATCTACATGGAATGATGGACATAGTTTCTTTGATTACACACTATAAAATGAATTATATGCTTAAGTTGTCACGTTCATATCATTTATATTCTTTGTGTCCAACTGAGTTCAAATGTCATATTCACATATCCAAGTGTCAAATGGTTAATGAACTATATTTATTAGCTCACAAACAGTGATACTCTTCTAATTTACTGCCTAATTTAAAACACACTATTTTAAATTTAACTCAAATTTGTATAAAGATGTTTATTATTTAATGTGGCGGCCAAAACTCAGAAGCCAAAACTTTAGTATAAACAAAACAAATCGAAAAAATATAATTAAAAAGTATGTATCATCAAAATCGAATGAATCAAGTTACTCGATTAACCACAACTGAAATCATAAACAACAATTAGCAACTAACTGAAACAAAGCCACCTTGCCGCCCACCGGGGAAAGGCATTATGAATATAACTCATCGAAGTACATACACTAGTCTACAACCACTATCAAAGCAACACTACACATAAAAGCCTAATACAAAATACCAACCCTTGCAATCAATATAACATAAACCTACGAAAACTACACATCATGTAGATCAAGACACTTATAAGTTATCGATAACCACCAACATTACTAAAAGTATGGCTAATAACTTGATTCAACATGTTAAATTCCAACATACAGAATCTGGGTCAACTCGTGCATCAGTTTATGGTCTAACAAACCTATCCTAAGTTTCTTAATCCACCTTAGGCATTTCCATCGACAATCATATTAAATGAAAATCAATTCAAACAAACAACATTCAACACAAATCATATATCAATATCAATAACTAACAACATCAAACCAAAAACTATAATCTTACCCCTCATCTGAGCTTCCCCTTAACAGCACTCTGTCTCTTGGTAGCCTCAGTAATCTTCTCATGATACCCTTCAATCGGCGGTGTCAACGTAGCCATAAACCTATTGTTCGGAAACGGGGTCAAATCTGGAACCAACGCAGCCGCCCTCAACCCTTCCGGCAACGCCTCAATCGCCTCTTTCTTACATTTCAACAATCCAGTTTCAGCAGCCTGTCTAGCCCTATGTTTCCTCATTAAAATCCTACTATATTCCTTAGCTAACTTCATCCCATCCTCAACTGTCAACTCATATTTCGGAATCTTATCACCATCCACAACACCTAATGTTACAAGATCCAAACCTTCAGGTCCAATATACCTTGCATCTTTATTATTACTTTCATTATCATCTTTAGGCGAATATTTAACACTTTTTTTAAAATTAGCAATTTCTAATTTCCTTTCTTCAGATATCAATCCCATTTTCTCTCGTGCAGCTTCTCTTTCACGTTCCTTTTTTTTAAGAAATCTAACAGGTGCCTTGGCCTGCAAACAACCGTCAATCATTTGTTCAAGTTGACTTTTTCGATGACCTTTTGATTCTGATGGATCTGATGCTTTTTGACCTTTGTTTATTGTGATTTTTGATCGTTTTAATGCTTGACCTTCTTTAATTTTGCCTTTTCCTTTTGCTGTACCGCTGACGGAACATTGTTGTTGATATCGGTGACTTAGGGTTTCGATTGATGACGTAAGTCGTTTGATAGATGTGATTCGTAACATTTTGTGGAGGAGATTGACGTCACAGGCGGTGGTGTTGGTGGCGGTGGTGATGTAATTGAATAGGAGGGACTGGATCTAGGGTTTTAGAGCGGGCAAAGATGGAATGGTAACTTTTACAATATGGAGGAAAATGGGATATTATGTGAGAAGATGAAAACTTCAGGGACTAGAATAGGACATTTTGCAAGTGAAAATAACAGTATTAACATTATCGTAACTAAATTATTCATCCTCTTAACCTTCCACATCAGCGCCACATCAACACCAATATCCTATAACTAACTCATAATTAAACACTCTCTATCATGGCTAAAACAATACTCCTCTTAATATACAAAGTCCAACAATAAAAAGCACTGGGACCCGCAATTCATATAACTCTTTCGTTAAATCTATGGTGAAAGCGGGTAACTAACGCGAGTAACTAAGTGGTGCCTATGATTAGTTACGGGTAATGAGCGGGTAATGAGCGGGTAACTAACCATAGGGGTGGTCTAAAAGCAATTAAAGTAGTTTTTTTTTTCAATTATTAAAGAAGGTAATAATAATAATATTAAACTGATCCAAAATCAACAAATATTATAATAATAATTATAATTATAATTATTGTTATAAAAGAAAATTCAAAAATAACCAACCAAACAGCATACCTACAACTCTAAAATAAATGGTCCCAACAAGTAAGTGTAACACAGATGACTAGAGAAGTAACAAAAACATGGTTAATATGCTAATAAAGAATAACCTAAATAATATAATTACATTAAAGCAGAAAAAAATAAAATAATAACAACAATGGTCTGCAGAATACCGACCGCCACCACAACAGAACAGCACCAGTAGACACGATGCATCAGGAATCGTCACAAAAAAATCTGAACCCACAAAAAACTGATACCAACCCCGGATCTGAAACTAGAACTCCAACTGAAAAATCGACGCCTGAATCAAACTAGAAGACGCCACCGAAAAGGAAAGGACTCGATACACACAAGGTATCGAGCACAAACTTTCCGTGAAAAAAGCACATCGGGCACCACCTCCTCATGCCCATCAACAGTGACCAACCACCACCAACAGGATGGTAGACCACCCAATAAGCCGACGAAGACAAAACCAACACCACAACAACCAGCCACCACCAGAGGTCACCACCAACTAGGTGGTGAACCTCCGATGACCACAACACAGACGACGACGAGGATAAAGCAATTTGATAGTAGTATCTCTACCCTTTACAAACCGTGTGGCATATTGCCACGTGTCCCCCATCCCATCAATCAATCTCCAACTAGCCATTTGCCATATTTTTATTGGTCATTTTAATAACACCTGTCCCACACCAACCAATTGACACGTGTCCAAATTAAAAGGAAAAAAAACCATCGCTGATAGGAAGAAAAAAAACCATTCAACTGCCGCAGATAAAAAAAAAGCACCACACACATACTCCGTCGTTTGCCGTTTTACCGGCATCACCGCCTCCTTCCATCATATGCGATTACATACTGGTGTGGTAGATTCGTTTGTCCATCGCCTTTCTCCGTTATACCGGCATCACCATCGTTTGATTTCATATGCGATTAACACAGGTTCGATTCTTTCGTTTTTTCATAGATTAGGGTTTGTTAACGATTATGGTTTATTTAAAATCAACCAACTCCAAATTCTTATTAATTTTCAATTTTATCATCATCTCGATTCATGTTTGTTCTGCATCGCATCGTTTAATATCAGATTTTCAATCCGTTTTTTGATTTTTTTTTAACTGATTTATGTTACAAATTTTCATGGAATTATGTTAAAAAGCTAATTTAGGTTACAATATTTGATAACGTCTTCGGATGTTGTTAACGTCCATCAATTTTTATCATCATCTCGATTCATGTTTGTTCTGCATTGCATCGTTTAATGTCAAATTTTCAATCCGTATTTTCATTTTTTTAAACTAATTTATGTTACAAATTTTCATGGATTTGTGTTAAAAAACTAATTTAGGTTACAATATTTGATAACGTTTCGGATGTTGTTAACGTCCATCAATTTCAGAACACTTGGGGTTTAATGTCTTCAATTTTGTTTACAATAAACAACTGTGCTACGTATTCTTACCGTCCTCTAATTTTAAATTGATTTTATATTAACCATTCATAATATAATATTTATTTACTTCATTAATATTTTTTTCTTATTATTATTAAATAATGAATAAATGATATACTGATGCTTTTAATTGTTGATGGTGTCGCTAATTTTGCGTGATTGCTTGTGTGTTGTTGCAGCGTTCTTCGGTTACTATCATCTCCTTCGTTTATCGTTGATGGTTTATAACTATTCATCATTTCTATTGTTTGCTCAATCTAACATAATATATTTATATTCATTTTTCTGTTATTATGTTTTTTTCTCTTTAGGTTTTGAATTTTTATTTTTTTATTGCAGGTATTATGATTAATTGAATTGCAGGTGCAATATTATTTGATCAACAAATCTGACTGTTCGCAATTTTATTTGTGAGTTATCATTTTGGGTTTTTTTATGCGATTCTATTTAGAGATTTTATGTTTATGTACTGATGATGTTATGTGAATCTTCTTCACACAATGACATGGTAAGTGAAGTTTACTGATCACGTTAGTTTTTCGTTTACATGTTATATGCCCTGATAAGTTAAACTAGCTGGACTTCCTTTTTTTACTTTTTTATTATAAGATCAATAAGTTATCCGAACATATGAAAGTTAGAATATTAATGAAGTATAAACAAGGATTATAGTTTTGCATAGCATGAAGACCGAGTGAATTGAAAATTCAAATGTGATGCAATACATAGGTTTAAGATTTATGAATCTTGCAATGTTTGTTACTGTCTCATTATTTTAACATGGTCTAATTTGCATTGTGTTATGTTATTGAACTTTTTGTGCAATTGGAGTTTCAGATGTGGAATATGATAAACTTCATGATATTAAAATTGCAGAAAAACATACAGCTCTTTTATAATTAACCATGCTGAAATAGAGTACTTTTCATTACGTAATAAGCAATATTCACATATATGAGTTGATGATGCTACTATATGGGTTTGTCATGACTGTTTTGAAGGTATGGATATACTCTATGTTTTTAATTATTTCAAGAGAAAGTATAATTTGGTATTGATGGGTATTGCTTTAGAATACATTAAATTGCATATCACTTAGTCTGTTTTTGTGTGTGTGTGTGTGTGTTCCTATGCCATAAACTTGACTGATATTTTGATTTGTGTCATTTATTTTTGTGTTTTGTAGGAACATCATGGTGATTGTACATTTGGGGTCTTTGTTACCTTTGGGGTAATTATATGGGTCAGGTATGCATATAAGACATCCCAGTTTGTATATCGATTGTTTAATTTGTACATATTTTTTTAGTTTTGTGAAAGTTTGCTTATATATAAATTCCTATATAATTGCATTTAAGATATATAGAACTTCAGCTATATAAATTATATCTTTTACTGGCTCTTGAATTGACGAATATATACAGTGAGGCAATGTGGGTCACTATAACCTTAAGCGACCCATTTCGTCTAAAACAATAGTCAAACCTGACATTAGTGTAAACCTGACAGTATGATTAACCCATTTTGTTTAATGATTTTTTTCTGAAAGTCAGCTGTTATAATAGGTCTGTTTATAATAATATGTTATAGTTAATGAAAGTGCAAGTGGGTCACTTTAACCTACTTAAAAGCATATTAGTATTTGATAGTTGTAAATGGATCACGTAATGTAAAAGGTGATTATGTTCTGCTTTGTGTTGCGGTGTGTTTTCGTAAGATATCACCTAGCTGTTGTTTGTTTATTTAATAGCAACATGGTCATAAAAATGGGTCACTTGAACATCACAATTATTAATGCTATAATGAAAGTGTAATGGGTCACTTAAGGCTATAATGGGTCACTGTTACCTTTGATTACTGTTGTTTGTAATGGGTCACATCTTTAATAGTTTATTCGAGGCCGAATCCGAGCCAAATAATTAGTAAACAAGTAGAGATCATATTATGATTTTTTTTGTTCGATGGGTATAGGAATGAGGGAAATTGTTGCATCCTTAATAATTTGTTTGATTATAATAAATAGATCCATGTACATCTAAATGCATTTGAGTTGCTTTTATGTTATGTATTTGAGGACGACTTTACTGACCCATTTTGGTTTGGTTGCAGATGTATGTGATACGATCTGATATCATCACAAATGAGTCAACATCATGAGCATGATAGCAACCAAATGGCAATGTGTTGGGGCAGTTGACATTTGTAATGGGTCACAAATATCATTACAAATGGGTCACATATATCTGGCTCGATGCCATTCTTTAGGTTACAGTTTTAAGGCTCATTATACAATGCTAAGTTGTTGATGCAGGTATAGTGTTGATGCAACATGAGTATAATAGCATCAATATCTATTCAAATACATCAAACACATCAACATATTAACATTAGCATAATAGCACCAACATCAATTAAATACATCAAACATAACATATTTCACTAAATGCGAGTTTATTTTCCCTTCTCCATTTCTCTGTGTTTCTCAGAATTTTGAATGTTCAATCCATCAGACAGTTAGCTCATACATGATATATCATTCGTAACAATTGATAATTTTCTTGAATTCTACATAAGCCAGGAAAAGGTTGAGAGTTTTGGTTAGACCTAACGAGCTAATAATATAAATGGTCCTGTTATTTTATGTTTTGTTATTCATCTTTATATGCTTTCTTTGTTATTTATGGAATATTCAAAAAAGTTATGTTATGGACGTTTTTCAGGTTGGAGTTTACCATCTAAGTCTTGTGAAGTTGAGGATGCAATCGTGCTCCAACATTTGAGTAACAGATTTTGAAGTAATATCCCCCTTTGCTAAACTTGACTTGATTTTTTATTTTTTGGGATTAAATGAGAACGGGTCAAATGAGTCTGTAGCTACCTAATGCATACATCTAAAATGTGTCAATAGTTGCCCAATGCGTATTATCTAAAATGGGGCAATAATTATGTTTGCACCAATATACTTTGCTTTCTATGTACAAATATACTGCATTTGATTGGTTTGTTGCTAATATTATATGTTAGATAGTAAGTGAGAATTCTACTCAAAATATGCAATTGCTTCATCTTTATGCTTCAGAGTCGTGCTATAAATCAGAATGTCAAATGTCAATGTTTATGCTTTAGAGTGGTGCTATAAATCAACATTTATTTATGTGGTTTGGGTTCTAGACGATTATTGTGGGCATAGGTTGCTACTGGTACAATATAGGTTGGTGCTGCTACAATATGGGTCATAAGTGCTATGTTGCTACTGGTACAATATGGGTCATAAGTGCTATGTTCTGGAAGATTTGTGCTATGTTACAACCCGATACTAAGCTATTTGTGTTGTTTAAAGCTATTGCTTCAGGTGTGATTCTTGCAACGGGATACATGCATGTATTACCGGATTTATTTAAATGTTTGACATCCAAATGTTTGCCTGATAAACCATGAAGTAAGTTCCCATTAACAACGTTTATCGCCATGTTATCCGTTGTAATGACACTAATGATTGATTAGTATGCGATGAGCGGGTACAAGAAATGCTGTAAACCTGATCAAGAATTGAAAATTTCGGGTCATTGCCATGATGATGGTTCGTCTGGGCCAGAGGACACAGCGTCACAATTGAGACGCTACCGTGTGGTTGCTCAGGTACCTAATTAAATTAAATTTACTTATAATTTTAATATTTAATTTATATTTATATTTATTTATGGCTAAAATGTTACTCCGTATATTTATCTGTAAGTGTCCTGTATGGTTGTATGTATATGTAAATTATCTAATGATTTTTGTAAATGGTTACTTTTGAATATTACTTATCTTATATTGATATAACATTTTACGTTTTCAGTTTGTTTGATTAAGAGTCGCTGTGCAACGCACGAGCTCTGAAAAACGAACCGATGGGGATTCGGTTTCGATTTCGGTTTTTGATTTGGGACGAGTTTGGTTTCGTTACCGGTTCGGTACCGTTTACAGGTAATGATGTATTCCTTCTTCCTCATTCCCATATAATAGATATTGATAGACTATTGGGTGTTTAGATATGTTTTCAAAGTGATTATTGCCATTGGGGAACTTTTACATATATAGAGTTTTCCATCTAGCAACTTCGACATACTTATTTAGATATTTTTGTTAATTATTTGAAAATAATAATTACTTGGACAAACATGTTAAACCCACAGTTGCTGACTTGAAATGCATACAAGCTCAAAAGTATGTTATGTTTGTGCAGCTGCTTTTTGTATAAATGGACTTACAAAAAGAAGGGCTAATTAATATTATGTTCTTGGATTATACAAAATATCAATTAATGTTGATAATAATCACTGTGTTGAACAAGATGATGCAATCTCATAAAATATGGTCTCCTAACTTTGCTCGAATAGGTATGATTATATAGTTTCCATACCAGTATTGTTTTCTTCTCGATGATATATGTGTATATGTTAACAAATATTTTGCTTCTTAACGATGTTAAAAATACACAATACAAGAGTTTTATTGAATGGACCATAGACTCTTGGTCAATATAGTTGAAGGTGTTAATTGAATTGGTGTTGGCAGGTGCTCCTGAGATAGAGAGGAAATCTTTTGCTACATGTCTACACTACATCAGTTGATCCCAAGGCAAGGGTTTCTTATGGTCGTGGATACTGTCACATTTTAGGTAATTAGGACACATCTTTAAACATCATCTCTAAATATCAGTAACAATACCTTTCAATCTCCATTAGCCGAATGTTCATCAATGTAGTCATACCGAAATGGTATTAGGTAGGACACATTTTGGGTAATTAGGACACATTTTTATATTACGTAGTCGATTTTGCTCATTGATGTTTTATTGCGATTTTTATATTACGTAGTCGATTCTGCATGGTGGGCGATATTCCATTAGTCCTAATTGATTAATGTACACATAATGATAACTACAACGGTTTTGCTTAATTGAATATGAATTCTGATTCATTTACCTTAATTTGTACAATATTTGGTGTGAACATAATATTGTGTAATGTGCATCATACAAGTAATTGTAAATTTGGTTTTAATACAAATACTATCAACAACGATTGGATAAGTAATTATAAATATATTATACAAGTAATCGGTATCAATATTGTCTTTATCATACCATATTGATTAAGAGTTTCCGTGCAACGCACGGGCTCTTAAAGGCTAGTAATATTTATAATTTCTCAAATTCTTATGTTAAGCTTAAATTACAAGACAATTTTAGAATTTGAGAATTTAGAACTTCTTCTGAGGTTGTCATCACCCAGTCACTAGGATGTGTGTATCACTACTTCAAGCCAATTGTTCTTGTGGTTTTGCTGATCGAAAAGGGTTTCTCGGAACCCCTAATCTAATTGATGAAATGTACTCAAGTTTTATTTGAAGCGAAGCAAGTAGTAGGGCTAAACACAATACACAAGATCAAGATCTATACTACATTACAAGACCATATATAACTTAACTCTTGTACTTAAAATTTGAAGAATAAAAAAACATTGATTCATATTCGACAAACAATTAGTATTATAGTATATTCAAACCACAACCATCTATTCGGTCCCTGCAATCTTATTCATTATAGACTCAATGTCTGTAGCCAGCTCTTTTCTGCTCGACTAGAATACAAATAACAAGAAATCATAAGTGATTTCACAAATATCGATTACTATCTTGCAAAATGCTTTGTTTGTTTGAAATAAAAGTTATTTGGTCCAAGAATGAAGGTTCTGTAGGATTTGTGTGCAAGATACAACATATAACTATATGGCTAAATTTATTTGAGCCTTCGGGGTCACACACATATACACCTAGACGTCAAATTAAATCTATATACATATGATGTATATTTACTACTTGAGTAACGGAACAAATTGAATGCTTGTTTTGATTTGAATTAATTAATTAATTGTGGATTAATTAATTTCTCAATGATTATAACTTTAATAGTTGATCAACTAATACATGATCATTTTGTTGTCAAATAAATGGGATTAGTTGGTGTCCACTTAAAAAAAACTAAAGTTAAAGCAAAAGCAAAAGCTAAATAATTGATGAGCATTTTTTTTATGATGGAATTTGAGAATTGGTGATATGCCAACAAATTATATATGTGTTGTTTTTGGTGGTGTTACGGACTGCACAAAAACAAATCAAAAGAAAACCTCAATATTACTTCTTATTATTTGCTTTATAAAACAAAACACATACAAGCTTATATTTTTGGGTGACATTCTAAACACAATCATACGGAGTACTACTTGTTATAATTATTATTACAATAATTTGATTATTGGTAATACGTTACTTGGAGTTTGGACTAGCATCCATTGGCGTCGTTTGAAGTGTAGTGTGGACTATCCAAAGAGACGGTCATACTATTGATCGTAAGTTTCTCTCCTACAATCCATTTCTTCAGGAAAGGTATATCGTTTAACTCCTCTTGTGAATTTATATATTATGACAATTACTAGTGGTGTAATTGGATCTTGTTGGAACCGTCAATCGTGTGCATGTTTTGTAATAATAAGTTTATTTTAACTATCCGCTGCGTTAATCTGAATGAAAAGTATACACGATTTTCCATCAGTGGTATCCGAGCCGCTTTTACACCATTTTAATTGTCACGTGATTTTCTCAGATCTAGTTTTGTGAGATGGTAAAAAGTAAAACTTTTTTTTTACAATTTCAACATGTTTGTTTTAAATTAAATCTCATGACGCACAAATAAGATCTGAAAAATATCACTGTTATAAATTTTGAATTTATTTATTATGGCTTGAATAATTGTTGTTTATTTCATTCCATGGTTGTACACATGCATTGTAACCATGGACAAGCCATATGTAGTTTTTAATAATGTAGTTATTAGAATTGTGATTGCACACATAGCCCATAATGCCCCGGCCTATGTATGATTGTTGTGATTGTTGATTACAGCAATATTGTGTCATGTTGATTATTTGTATTATAAGGCCATTTTGAAGCCAAAATTGTATTATATTTATTTTCCATTTTCATAGTATTGTATTTAAGTTTATTTCAATTTGTAAAAGTACTAGTTTAGTTGTATTTTCAAATTTAAATAAATGTAACAAGATGAAGATTGAAGATAAAATACAACATGCTTTTGGCTTAGAAGATGGCGAACAGGTCAAGTTGACAACAATGGCGTTTGTCAAGTTTTCACTTGATTCTTGAATCAAGTGGGAGCTACGATATTACCCTTAGTTTGACCTCTTGATCCCATGTCGGCTCATGGGATCAAGCATAGGATTTTTGGGCTAGGCTATGTGTGTGTGATGCATGGTATGGTTGTGTTTTATTTTTACGCATTTATATTTAATTGTTGATTATAATATATGCTAAATGTTTTTTGATGAAAACATCAAATAAAACTAGTAACGAGTTTCAAAGGTTAAAATTGATGATTTTAAAAAGTTAAACTCTAACGAGTTTAAAGTTAAATATTTTTTTAAACTCAAATAATATATATGAGCAACATCTTTTAAAAATGTTTTAAAATGATACACAGTGTGTATTTGTTATTTTTTTTATATAAAATAAAATAACAAACTTGACGCATAAACACGATCGACATATATAAAATTGGTTAAAATGTTTTTTAACAAATTGTAGCGAATCTTGTGTGCATGCATTATTCGTTAACACAAACATTTTTAAAATACCCGTCAAATTTAAGTCATGCCATCCAATGAGCTTGCAAACACTCCTCGTTATTTTTTGATTACGGTGAGACCTAATCGAATTATAGCCACGAGGTGAATTTTCAGTTACGAGTGAGACTAGGCTGAATTTCCACTGTTTCCAAATTGGACGACTTAATCGTATTCACGGTGAGACCTGAGATCGAGGCAAGGATGGGACAAACATGCCAATAGATAATAGTGGTTTGTTAGACTACACATATCTTAGGGTCCCATAAAGATCTAAGAGTTGCATCTGTGATGCAATTGGTACTCGCTACCTACCAGTAGACTCTATAACTGCTAGCTGATCAACAGATGTAGTTATGGAACCTCTATGTGGATCTTAGGCTTTCGTAAATTAATTGTTTTTAAATATATTAAAACTTGGGTAATTAATTTATTAAAGTACAATATCGAAAATACTAAAATTGAATCTTGTTCTCTTGTAGATGTCAAACAATCAAAACGTAAACCAAATCAACCTCCGTTCTTTGTTGGAGAAGGAGAAACTTAATGGTTCAAACTTTCTCGATTGGCACCGCAACCTGAGAATTGTTCTCAAATTTGAAGGGAAGTTGAACAAAATTGAAGAACCCTTACCCGAAGCTCCTCCTGAGACAGCTACTGCTGCTCAAAAGAATGCTTATCAGAAGTTGTTTGATGAGCAAGAGAAGATAGCTTTAATCATGCTTGCTAGTATGACTTCTGACCTCCAAAAGGAAATGGAAGATCGTACAGCATATGATATGATGACTGAGCTGAAAAATATGTTTCAGAAACAGGCTAGTCAAGAGTTATATGAAACTTATAAGCTTCTTCAAACATGCAAAATGGAGGAGGGTCAATCAGTGAGTTCTCATGTCTTAAAAATGAAAAGCTACATTGACCGATTGGAAAAACTTGGAACTACCTTGCCGCCTAACTTGGCCGTGAACACGGTTTTAGTTTCACTACCAAAATCGTATCACCAATTTGTGATGAATTACAATATGCAAGGTTGGGAGAAATCTCTGGCAGAGGTGCACTCGATGCTCAAAACTGCTGAACAGGATATTCCATATAAGGTTTCCAATCCAGGTGTCCTTATGATTAGGGAAGGTAGAGTGAGAAAGAATAAGCCAAAAACTTGGGGAAAAGGAAAAGGCAAGTCAATTGCTAAGAAAAAGATTCCACCACCTCCCAAGAAAGAAAACCCAGCGAAAGACGCCGAATGTTTCCACTGTGGAAAAGTTGGCCACTGGAGGAGGAACTGTCCTTCCTACCTATCTGAGTTGAGAAAAGGCAAAGCTGGCCAAACTAGCAAATCAGGTATATTTCATATACAGTTATATACTTTTTCTAGTGATTCCTGGATTTTTGATACTGGTTGTGGTACTCACATCTGTAACAATATGCAGGGAATGAGAAGAAGTAAGAGACTGAAGAACAACACACTAGACTTAAGAGTGGGCAATGGGGCTCGAGCTGCAGTCGAAGCTATTGGCACCTATGAGCTTACTCTACCTAGTGGTCTTATTGTTTTGTTGGAACAATGTCATTATGCTCCTAGTATTACGAGCAATGTAATTTCAGTTTCTCTTTTGAAAAATGTTGGTTTTGAACTTACATTTACGCACTTTGGTATTTCAGTTTCTAAGAATAATGTATTTTATTTTAATGCTATTCCACGTGATGGCATTTTTGAAATTGATATGCATGGTGTAATTTCAAATAATAATTCTGTATATACATGTACTGCCAAACGAGTCAAGAAAGACTTGAATAATACCTATCTATGGCATTGTCGTCTTGGTCATATAAACAAACAACGCATTTCAAAACTCCAATCTGATGGGATTTTGGAATCAACTGACTCTGAGTCATTTGATGTATGCGAGTCATGTTTATGTGGAAAGATGACAAAGGCTCCTTTCTCCGGTTTAGGTGAAAGAGCTAAAGATCTTTTAGGACTAATACATACTGATGTATGTGGCCCTTTTAGAACTATGTCTAGAAATGGTGAAACATACTTCGTTACATTTACTGATGATTATAGTAGATATGGTTATGTTTACTTGCTGAAACATAAACATGAAGTTTTTGAAACGTTCAAAATCTTCCAAAATGAAGTAGAGAATCAACTTGGAAAGACCATTAAAGCCCTTCGTTCTGATCGGGGAGGAGAATATATGAGTCAAGAGTTTTTGGACCACCTGAAGAATTGTGGGATTGTCTCACAATTCACTCCACCTTATACACCACAGCACAATGGTGTGTCGGAGCGGAGGAATCGAACTTTACTTGATATGGTTCGATCTATGATGAGTCTAACTACTCTACCGATGTCTTTTTGGGGTTATGCATTAGAGTCTACTGCACGCATACTCAATATGGTTCCAACCAAGAAGGTAGATAAGACACCATATGAGTTATGGCATGGAAAGAGTCCTAAGTTGTCTTATTTGAAAGTCTGGGGTTGTGAAGCGTATGTGAAACGTGACACTTCAAACAAGTTAGAACCCAGAGGTATCAAATGTCACTTTGTGGGATACCCAAAGGAAACAATGGGTTACTACTTTTACTACCAAGCTGAAAACAAAGTGTTTACTGCTCGGTTTGCTGAATTCTTTGAAAGAGATCTTCTCTTACAAAAAGTCAGTGGGAGTAAAGTAGATCTTGAAGAAATTCAAGAATCACAAGGTAACATACCTTTTGAAGGCACTAGTTATCCACACGTTGAAGCTGAGCACATTGTTGATGAGCCAGAACGTGTTGCACCTATAATTCGTAGATCTAGTAGAACTCCTCATCGACCTGAGAAGTTAAATCTTCTGATTAATTCAGATGAATCTCATCTAGGGGATTATGATGAACCCTCTAGCTACCGTGAGGCCATATCAGGTTTAGAATCTGAAAAATGGGGAGATGCTATGAATACAGAGATGCAGTCCATGAAAGAAAATCAAGTATGGGACTTGATTGATCTTCCACCCAATTGTAAACCAGTTGGGTGTAAATGGGTCTACAAGAAGAAGGCTGACATGGACGGTAATGTAAACACTTTTAAGGCTCGATTGGTGGCAAAAGGTTATACTCAAACTCAAGGAATTGATTATGAGGAAACTTATTCACCAGTCGCGAGCATTAAGTCAATTAGGATACTTATTGCCATAGCAGCTTTTCATAATTATGAAATATGGCAAATGGATGTGAAAACCGCTTTCCTAAATGGCGACCTAAGTGAGGACGTATATATGGTTCAGCCGGAAGGGTTTGTAAATCCAAAGCATCCTAATAAAGTATGCAAGCTTCTAAAATCCATTTATGGATTAAAGCAAGCATCCAGGAGCTGGAATCTTAAGTTTGATCAGAAAATCAAAGAGTTTGGTTTTTCTCAAAACCAAGATGAGCCCTGTGTTTACATTAGAGCTAGTGGGAGCAAAGTTGTCTTCTTGATCTTGTATGTTGATGACATACTACTTATTGGAAATGACATTCCAACTTTGCAAGATGTCAAATCTTGGCTTGGAAAATGTTTTGCCATGAAAGATCTTGGAGAAGCTAAGTATATTTTAGGAATCAGGATCTATAGAAATAGATCCAAAAGGCTTATTGGTTTAAGTCAAAGTACATACATTGACAAAATCTTACGAAGATTTAACATGCAAAACTCCAAGCGCGGAGCATTGCCCATGCAAAAGGGCATAACCTTGAGCAAGTCTCAAAGTCCTATCACACCTGATGAGATAAGACGAATGAAATGTGTTCCTTATGCTTCGGCTATAGGATCCATTATGTATGCTATGTTATGTACTAGACCTGATGTCTCGTTAGCTTTGAGTTTGACGAGTCGTTATCAACAGAATCCAGGTGAAGAACATTGGATTGCTGTTAAGAGCATTCTTAAGTATTTGCGGAGAACTAAAGATATGTTCTTGGTTTACGGTGGTTTGGAAGAAGAGTTGAGTATTAGATGTTATACAGATGCTAGCTTCCAAACTGATCGAGATGATTCCCGATCCCAGTCAGGGTATGTCTTTGTCATGAATGGCGGGGCAGTTGATTGGAGAAGCTCAAAGCAGACCACAGTTGCACAGTCTACAACGGAAGCAGAATACATTGCTGCTTCAGAAGCTGCTCAAGAAGCTGTCTGGATTAGGAAGTTTATTGCTGAACTCGGAGTAGTTCCCAGCATTGAATCCCCTATGGAAATGTACTGTGATAATTCAAGTGCTATTATACTTGCGAAAGAATCACGTGTACGTAAAGGTAGCAGACACATTCTTCGAAAGTTTGACTACATTCAAGAAGTCGTTGAGAGGAATGATATTAGTATTCTTAAGGTTCATACAGATGATAATGTGGCTGACCCGTTCACGAAGCCCATGACACACAACAAGCATGATGATCATGCTAGTAGTATTGGACTTCGTTATGCTGCTGATCTTTTTAATTTGTAATTTAGTATTTGGATATTTTTGGAACATTAAACAGTTTTATCATAATGAATTGATATATTGACGGTATGATCATTTTCATTTATATCACTATGTTCTATATTAGCATGTTTAATCCATGAGTAATTGTTGATTATTCAAAATCCCCATAATCGATCATGTTATGGGAATAACATGAATTAAGATTAATATGAAGTTTTGGTTTATATTTATTGATGATAAATAGTTAACTTGTAGAGACCAAAATTCATATGTATTCATTGATGATGAATATTGGAATGACCCAACCGAGATATCACTACATGGATGGTTGTCAGTAGTGAATCTTTTAGTGATTATGTTTTTATGTCCTTAGACTTGAGATGCACGCCGGTTTTGATGTGTGAAATATTGTACTTTGATATGGTTAAATGATGTCCTGAATAAGGCTGTAATAAAGGCCATTATTGGGTATAATGTAAAGCTCGTGAGAGACACGTGTATGCAATATAGGATTTGTTCCTCCAAAATGTTTGGAGTTAGATACTTTTGAGCTCCTCGATGAATGAATAAGATATTTGTGTGGCCGCACTCAGATGTAATTAAGATGATACTTAATTAATTTGGTGATCTAATTCAGTTCTAAGATCGAGAAATAAAATTGTTAAACAAATGAGAATGACCGATGATCCATATCTCAAGCTTAACTCAAGTATCTGAAACAAAAGGAGGAATGACATTTAACACTTACTATAAGCAGTTATGAGAAACTATCCTCACGTGAATTTAGGGACAATGGCGTGTTGCTAGACGCTATCCATTGTTTGTATAGTTACATAGGGTTGTACCATGCACAAGTGGGAGTCTGTAGGATTTGTGTGCAAGATACAACATATAACTATATGGCTAAATTTATTTGAGCCTTCGGGGTCACACACATATACACCTAGACGTCAAATTAAATCTATATACATATGATGTATATTTACTACTTGAGTAACGGAACAAATTGAATGCTTGTTTTGATTTGAATTAATTAATTAATTGTGGATTAATTAATTTCTCAATGATTATAACTTTAATAGTTGATCAACTAATACATGATCATTTTGTTGTCAAATAAATGGGATTAGTTGGTGTCCACTTAAAAAAAAGCTAAAGTTAAAGCAAAAGCAAAAGCTAAATAATTGATGAGCATTTTTTTTATGATGGAATTTGAGAATTGGTGATATGCCAACAAATTATATATGTGTTGTTTTTGGTGGTGTTACGGACTGCACAAAAACAAATCAAAAGAAAACCTCAATATTACTTCTTATTATTTGCTTTATAAAACAAAACACATACAAGCTTATATTTTTGGGTGACATTCTAAACACAATCATACGGAGTACTACTTGTTATAATTATTATTACAATAATTTGATTATTGGTAATACGTTACTTGGGGTTTGGACTAGCATCCATTGGCGTCGTTTGAAGTGTAGTGTGGACTATCCAAAGAGACGGTCATACTATTGATCGTAAGTTTCTCTCCTACAATCCATTTCTTCAGGAAAGGTATATCGTTTAACTCCTCTTGTGAATTTATATATTATGACAATTACTAGTGGTGTAATTGGATCTTGTTGGAACCGTCAATCGTGTGCATGTTTTGTAATAATAAGTTTATTTTAACTATCCGCTGCGTTAATCTGAATGAAAAGTATACACGATTTTCCATCAGGTTCTTACCTTTAAAAGCAGGTATCGGTATACAAACCATCCAGTATATCCAAGTCCTACCAACTCCATGATCTTTGGAAGCTGATAATGTTACAAAACCATGAAAACAAAATCGGAAAAGAAATACCACTCTAATTTCTCAAATAAATAACTTATGATGCAAGACAGCAAAAGCACAATTTTGTTATAAAAAAAGAAAGCCTCATGAGTCGTGAGTCATGACTCAATGCAAAGACCAGCTAGTAATCAGATTCCATTTAGTTATTTTTGACTGTCAAAAAGGTAATAGTGTAAATTAGCTGCAATGGAAAAAGGTCAAATGGGTCGAACGCTACACACATTGTTTTCTATGCATAAAACCATTTAATTCATCATGCTAACGAAAATGAATTACTACAGAAGTAATACAATCTCTCTATACTATCAGATATCATATCTGGCACTCTAATCATCTAAAGAAAGTTGGAACTTAAATATTCATGTTTTGTGTTTTGACCCATACAAATGTATTTCTTTTAACTGCAACCTTTTTTACCCGTTATCCAACCTGCCTCAGCACTTTGCTACCTCTACCTAGATCACAAATACACAAACTAATGTATAAAAATGGATTTGGGATATGTATTTGAGAATTTAAAACTTCTTCTGAGGTTATCATTACCTAGTCACTACTCACTAGGTTGTGTATCTGATCCGTTACCAGATTATAACCCGACGACCTCGTAAGGATGAACGTGATTATAATTGTATGGTTTTGTTTTTGTAAGTAATAGAATGAATTAGAAGAATTAGTATCACTATTTCAAGCCAATTGTTCTTGTGGTTTTGTTGATCGGAAAGGGTTTCCCGGAACCCCTAATCAAATTGATGAAATGTACTCGAGTTTTATTAGAAGGTAGAAGGGAAACAAGTAGTAGGGCTAAACACAATACACAAGATCAAGATCTATACTACATTACAAGACCATATATAACTCTTGTACATAAAATTGAAGAACAAAAAAACATTGATTCATATTCGACAAACAGAGTAAATGTAGTATTATACTATATTCAAACCACAACCATCTATTCAGTCCCTGCAATCTTCTTCTTTATGGACTCAATGTCTGTAGCCAGCTCTTTTCTGCTCGACTGGAATACAAAAAACAAGAAATCATCAGTCATTTCACAGATATATTTCTACTTAGTTATATGTAATAAATAAAAGTTGGTTGGTCCAAAAGTGAAGTTTCATACTTTGAAAAGCAGGTATCTGTAGACAAACCATCCAGTATATCCAAGTCCTACCAACTCCATGATCTTTGGAAGCTGATAATGTTACAAAACCATGAAAACAAAATTAGTAAATGCTACAAAAATGCCAATATCGATATGCATTTGTGCTGTTTGTTGTTTCCTTATTTTCCAGGGTAAGAAATACCACTATAATCGCCCAAATAAATAACTTATGATACAAGACAGCAAAAGCACAATTTATTTATTTATTTATTTATTTATTTTTTTTTTTTGAAAAGAAGGCTTCATGACTCAAAGTAAAAGACCAAATAGTAATCAAATTCCATTTAGATATTTTTGACTGAAAAAAAGGTAATATTATAAATTAGCTCCAAAGAAAAAAGGTCAAATGGGTCGTACGCCGCACACATTGTTTTATAATGCATAAACCCTTTTAATTTATTGTACTAACGAAAATTGGACTACTATAGAAATAATACAATCTCTATATACTATTAGAGCATATCTGGCACGCTAATTATCTAATGAAAAATATAATTTTAATCAAAAACTGTTTCGTGTCAATATGTTTTGACCCATACAAAAAGTATTTCTTTTTACTGCAACATTTTTTACTCGTTATCCAACCTGCCTGATCCAGCACTTCGCCACCTCTACGCAGATCACAAATACACATAGACAAATGTATAAAAATGCATTTGGGATAGACATTTAGGCTACTTCTTACCAACGGCACGGAGTTAATAGCGCCAATAAGGATCGAGGATAGCCAAATTGCAACAACTCCACCTCCTCCATAGATTATAACTGTGGACTTGTTTTCAACTGCATCCCACTACAGACAAGAAATATTAAGCAACACACAAATGTAAAAGAAATATTACAAGGAAATATGCAACAATTAGGGGTGAATAACTCATATATACCTTTTCCTTTAGGTCTGTGAACAACTCATTAGTGTCTAGTGGAGATGCTTCTTCTGAGGCCTTGATGCGGAACAGGGTTGACCTCTTTGACTCTGATAGACAAAGGAGCATGAAACACAATTTCAATCAATTATGTAATAGTTAACCAAATGTTTTATGTTTTCAATACGAGTATATTTAAATTTTATGGATCCTAATCAATATTACGAGTTAATTGTTAATTATACCAAGGAGAACAGTCAGCCAAGTAAGTTTACATCAAGCATTTATTGAAAAACATACCAACAATTGCTTTGATACATCTATAGTTCATCAAGGGTTTTCAAACGTCGAGTAACACTTATTTAGAAAGCCAGAATGTAATCTTTACAATGGAAAACATACCATCAATTACGTCTCAAGGTAGTGCAGTCGCAACTATAATTTATCTTGCAACTAACAGTTATTTTTTTTTTTTGAAAGGCAAGTTGTTGGCATCGAATACTCTCATTTGCCACGCACGCACGCGCTTTCGGACAGGAAACCCGAACCGCATTACAGGGATCCGAATACTCTCATTTGCAACTAACAGTTATAACTTTTGAGTAAATAAGTGTCTTTGTAAAGAATATATAGTTCATAATCCAACTGATGTAAACTACTACAAAACATCAAACAAGTTCTCCAATTAAACACTTCAAATTTCAACATTTAAGCATTCACCAAAGTGTTCGAAAAAATGTTCGACACAAGGAACCAACCAAATTGATAACATCAAACAAATGCTTAAACACTTGAATAATTGATTACTCTGATAAAAAAACGATTTATATCCACCATTTCATACACTATCTAAGCATTTACAACATCAGGGATTTCAAATTCACCAAAGTGTTCGACGAAATGTCTGAATGAAAACAACTCTAAAGGAATATACAAACGGATAATGTTTTAATACCTGAAACCTGTTTGATGGAAGTAGAAAAGGAACGGGCAGGGAGGTTAGGTAAGGCGGAGCAACGGGAACCGGTGGTTATTGTTGGAAGACGTGGTAACAGGACGCCGGTGGCCGCCATAGAGGTGGAAGTTGCCATCTCAATTGTTGTCCGCACAAAGTTATGTTCGTCCTATCTATTCAGTAGCTATTTTTTTTTTAAGTCTTTATTGTTAGAAAACTAAATGTGATGATTTTGTTGTGACACGTGGAGGAATGAAGATTTCTTATTGGTTGTTTGTTTATCTTCACAATCCACGTTTAAAGGATCATACAACATACTTGGTTTGGGGCTAAACTTATTGGTGTTTTTATTTTATATTTGTGCAATGTAATTAGAGGGTGGTGTTTCTTCCCTTAAATTTATTTTACAATTTTGTCATAAAGATAACTCGAGTTTAACCACGCAGATTTGTCTGAGTGGCTACCGAGTTGCCCAATGAAGCACATTACGCGCATTCAAATTCTGGCTATGTCAAATTGTTCAAAAAATGAGTGTGACCAGAGGGTGCGCATAATGCGCAATTAACCCGGTACCAGGTCTCGCGCTCGGGGGCTTGATTACCTAGGTTTTAACTTCTATGAGGGAGTCAATGTGCTCATTTATAGAAGAGTTTCCTCGATTACTTAAAAAGATAACGCAAGTTTTTTATTATATAAATCGAATCGAAATTGCATGTTCAACATTACTGTTTAAAATTGTATTGAAAGTCCGAAAATTTGTTAATGTGTAGGAAGCAGTCAAAATAATGGTTACATTGTGTCTTATTTAAGGTGTCAAAAAGAGCTAGAAATTAGCAAAAGACTCGGTCGGACTAAACTACACCCTCTCAAACTTTACCAATAATTTCATTCCTATTTTTCCACATCATCGGAACAAGTGAAAACATCCACACCATTTTGTCAAATACTTAGCAAAACATCAATACATCCATCTTTAACATACTGATAATCATTCAATTTTAATGTTTATAAGGTTTGGTTTCGGAACTAGGCAGATTTATACCATACCTATTAACAAGATTTTGATCTAGGCTTTTTTCTTGTCCCATTAAAGATTTTTGCCAATATAAGGATGTTGGCGTGAGGGACTTCACCGAAAACATTGTTTCGTGTTCATGTTGATGGAGTCCAAAACAACATTTATCATCAAACTAGTGACTTTTTATTGTTTATGTACGTTAAATTTATTTAATGCCATTGACATTTACCACAACGATTCGTTGGATGATTTTCTTCAGGATCATGCTAAGAAATCGATACCAAAAGATCCAAAAGCTGGTAAATTATATGATGTATCTCTACCATCGAATTTTACAGGAATGGAAGTTTCGGTTGTTCAGTTACAAAGCTCGAGTGTTTGGGCTCAAGGAGCTAACTTGAGTTATTTTCGTGTTCCTCCAAGGATATATCCTAACCCTAATGTTACATGGTTAGATTTAGTCTTTTCAAATTTAGGTAACTGGTCATCTTATTACTATAATATGCCAAATTACACTTTTGTCACCCCGATTCTCGGTATTAGTGCATACGGTGTAAGACACGCGAAAGGGCAAAATGGTCAATTTACTTCTACGACCACCAAACTTGATTTACCTCTCATTCGACACCCAATTATGGTTCGATTCCCTTCTGTGTGGCTTCCTCGAGGAAAATGTGTCAAGTTTTACTCAAATGGGAGGACTACAATAACCAACATGTCGTTGTCTCACACGTGTGAAGTGTGGGGCCAAGGGTACTTTGCGATTGTGGCGCGGGTCCCAAGCACGCATCATGTATGGAAACTGTGGGTGATTGGATTTGGCGTTGGATGCGTTGGATTCTTGTTGTGTGGATTTGTTTTATTTAAGATAATTAGATTCGTCGAAAAGAGAAAAATTCAAAAAATGGAAACAGAATCCGAAAAAAGTGAGGTTTTGGATACCAAATATGTTGGACATAGTAAAATGCCTTGTGCTTTTGGCATAAGGACGCAACCTGTTCTTGAGACTGATTATTTTCCTTGAACTAATTGCATGACTTTGTACTTGTTCATATTGTAACATTCGTGTTATATATATTTCACATTACACAACTTTGAGTGACTATGATACTGTTTAATTTACTCTCTTGTGCCAATTCATTCAATTTATCCAATTTTCATATTAGTTTTTCAGCCTCAGAAATGTTGCTTTTCAATTTACTTATTTGTGTTACTACTTGTTGGGAACACTCATCTAATGTACAATGAAACAATCTACTAGCCCAAATGAACTTAGAAGCAATGGATCTTGAAAGGTGGATCCGTAAAGCCATTACTAAAAATGAAATCGACTACAATCTTGTTCGTAGCCTCGGTTACATGAACTCCATCCCAACTCACAGAGTGAACTAGTTGTACAATGACATGAGAAGTGAGATGTTGAAAAAGCTGTCATGCTTTGTGAGAATTGGCATAGAGAACATATTAACATTTGCATATGGTAGTTGTTGTCTCCTTTGTTTATAGTCACTAGTGGAACTGGAATGAGATTTTTGAAGGGTGAAATTATTTAAGTGTAAACTGGTAATGAGTAAATGAATAAAGTTTTCTTTTTGTTCCGGTTGCTCGGAGAAGGGGAATTATCTTTATTCAAATGTATGTGGCCTAACTGGATTATTTCATGACCGTTTTTTTTTTCTTGACACGTCAAGATATGTTGCTAGCGAGGTTTGAACCTGAAACTCTTGTAAAGTGAATCGTCGATGACGTAAATTTTGCAAGGCTAGCCTTCACCATTTTGACTATATCTTTTTAATAGACTCCGACTTTGTTAATTCAAAACTCCAAACTCTGGTAACCCTAATGGATAGCTTGATAGTTGGATGCTTGAGTATATTTAGGATAGAACCAAGTTCAATCCTCATAAATTATATCTTAGGGCTTTGAGATTCCTAAAAAGGTAAATAATAATGAAACTTTGATATTTGTAACTCAACAAACTACAAATTTTAGGAGGGGTCAATACCCCTCCAGCACGCCTTAGTTATAGCAACTCATGAAGCAATTAATTATATTCAACTACAATATTGTTGTGTGATACATCAACATTTTTGCTTATAGTCATGAGGAGTTGCATCATAATTGTTGGATAACATCTTATTGTTGCAATGTCGATTCTAAGATCAAATCTCAAGATTTCTAACTAAACTAATTATATTTAGTGACTATTTAATTCTAAAAAAATAATAAATATTAAAAATATATGGGGTCCTATAGTATAATTTAGTGATGACTTACATAATTTGATGACCTATATAATTTGAATGTTACTCTGTAAAAAAATCAAAGTAGTGGTGTTACTAACCCCACCACATAGAGTCACCATTGTATTGGTGCTACATTTTACATTTATAGTTTACGTTTTATGTTTACGATTTATGTTTCACGTTTACGCTTAAAATTACGTTTTATGTATTCATTATGCATTTACATTTTACGTTTACCGTTCACATATTACGTTTTGCGTGTACGTTTTACCTTTGTGTTTTACTACGTTTTGTATTTTTCATTTACTTTTACGTTTACGTTTATGTTTCACATTTCATGTTTTAAGTTCACGTGATACCTTTACGTTTTACATTGTACGTTTATGTTTTACCTTTTACTTTTACGTTTACATTATATGTTTACTGGAATGCAGAACTAAAAATGAAATGCAAAACTGAACAATTGAAATGAAATGCAAAACATAAAACTATAACTGAAACTCGAAACTGAACAACTGAAATGCGAAATGCAAAACACGAATCCAAAAACTGAAACGTGAAACTGAAACTAAGATTGAAACGTGAAATAGAAAAGTAAAACTGAAAATTTAAACACAAAATGCGAAACTAAATGCTAAAACATGAAACGCAAAATGAGACATGCGAAAGTGAATTGCGAAACTCTAAAAAAAATATGAAACTAAAAACTTAAATGTGAAAATGAAACGTGAAACAGAAAGGTGAAATTGAAAATTTAAACACATAACGTGAAACTGAAAAGTGAAACACGTAACGCGAAACATTAAACTGAAATCTGAAACGTAAAACACAAAAGTGAGGAATGAAGCGCGAAATGCAAAACTGAAATCTAAACATGAAATTGAAAACCTGAAAACCGAAACGTGAAACTAAATACGAAAAGCAAAAATGAAAACTAAAACTTAAGGGTGTGTTTGAAAAAACTGAATGGTTAAACGCTTAATGCTACATAATCTGAATGATTCAAAGGTTCTGAATGGGTTTGGTTCTGAATTATTGATAATCACTTAAAGTGAGCAAAGTTAATGATGTAAAATTACCGTATTAACCTTTATATGAATAGAAACTTGAATATAGTTGTTTAATATTTGTTCTTGATATAATTTTAAAGAGGATATTACATTAAATTTATGTGCTTATTAGTTAAGAGAGTGATATTGCTCAAATCGTAAACATTTTCAATCACAATATCCATCTCGTTATCATTAGTTTCGCACATTATTTGAAAATTTATTGATGATTAATGGTTAAATATTTCACCTCTTGTATATAGAGGTGATTTGAAGTGTTTTTGGTGATTTATGTGTGTTTTGAAGCTTCAATATCAGTATGGTTGGTTCCGATTCGAGTCAGGGATTGAAACACGCATTTCAGACATTTTCCATACCAAAATGAGATGTAACGGACATTACAAATGCTAGGTTGACCTCACGAACAATACCCATAATCTCCATAGCTATAACCCATACTTTCCTTAGCTCTATCCCGCTCATAAAACCCGTTTTGAAATGACCCGCTCATGACTTCGTCGTAGTATTTTATGTATAAATAATAATATGTTATAATTCAGTAGGCTTATAACTACCTTTAGTGGTGTGATTATGTTATAATTCAGTAGGCTTATAACTACCTTTAGTGGTTTGATTCTTGATTAAGAATACTAATAATGAAGTGTAAGAACAAAGATGATAATGGAGAGAAAGAAAGAAACACTTTGTAAGTGTGAGAAATGGTGCAAGGTTAATGCTTGCATTCATGAGTATTTATAGCCTAAAATTTCAATATAAAAATACATACTTTATGTACCAAAATTGACTATATGTATACTAGTTTAAAATTTTATTTTTAGTCAACATAAGGATGTACTAGTTTATACACTTTTATTTATTTTTAGTCAACATAAGGATGTATTTGTTTGGGATTCTTTTTAGTCTCATTATTATTATTATTGTTATTACATTTAATACATGATAAGTATTATTTTCTTTTTACTAATTCATTACATTGAAATATATATATATATATATATATATATATATATATATATATATATATATATATATATATATATATATATATATATATATATATATATATATATATATATATATATATTCATTTTGAAATATATATTTGAAATATTTATTTAATATTTAGTTTTTCAAAATCAATTATATTTTAAAGTTTATTTTAAAATCGTTTAAATAATAGAAATTATTATAACACATAACGTTTTTAATTAATATATATATATTTACATAAAATTGTTCGTGAATCGTCGGAATCATATAAAAGTTAGGTTTAAATTTAGTCGGAAATTTCAGGGTTGTCATATTGTTGGTACTTCTTCTGGTAATATGGTGGAATATAAACGGTTCCCTGGTAACGATGATGAAGGGGTAATCTTTATAATAAGGTTTATTCAAATGAAAAGTTGAAGCTAATTTGTTGGAGCTGTGACAAAATTGGCTAATTTGAAAAAGAATTGCAATGTTATTTTCGGTAACAACAATGCCAAAAGAGCTAGCACAGCTATGTGTTAAATGTTTACTCAGTTTTCGAGAGTTTTTCAGGTGCATAACTATATGCATAAATCTTTCCTTCCGTAGATGAAGTGCGGTTGGTTCATCCTCTCGATTGTGGTGTTTTCAAGAATCATGAAAGGTTTGAACGCAGATTGTAATCGTCCAGATACAAATGAGGTTTAAGATGAAGTCAAGTGGCAAACTTGAAGAAATGTTTAGTTTCATATGTTATAATCAATATTTTAATTCATTTTAATTGTCCAATGTTGGTAGTCCACAATTTGTAGTCCACAGTTAGTAGTTCAATAATTCATATATAGTTTAATATATAATATTCAAATTAATTAATACGTGTCGTGACCCATTATATACATGTCTCAGACTCGATCACAACTCAAGGTGTATATATTATTTGAGAATCAACCTCAACCCTGTATAGCTAACTCGAACATTACCGCATATAGAGTGTCTATGGTTATTCCAAATAATATATATAGATGACGTCAATGTGATATGTCAAAACATTGTATACGTGTCCCGATATTTAAAGTGCGTAAAATAAATAACAGAAATTAAATGATGATAAATAAAATTGCGAGAATTAAAATTGCGATAATTAAATGTAATAAGGAATTAACAGTTAGCTAGGAACAGTTAGCTAGGATTTTGTTAGCGTGAATTCTTAACAGAATATCTCATAATTAATTTGTTAGTTTCTAACAAATTTTATTTTGTCGAATATTTTCTTCATTATGCCACTTGTCAGATTCTGATAGGTCAAAATCCAGATATGAAATTGAATGAAAATGGTTATTCTGCGGTGAACGGATACATATATCTGTGGATGTAAGTAGGATAGTAAATGACTGTTGAATCAGATTCGAAGAATGTACAGTGTAGCTTATTAATGTGAAATTTAAATATTCCTCGGGTATTACCTACTCGTTAAAATATTTTCACCATTAACAGTTTGTAAAAAAGAACTTTTAATTACCTTCTTTATGAAAATATACTTATATATACATTTTCTTCAGATGTTACCATGAATTTAATGAGTTAATATGATATTAAACTCATATGATTTACCGTAAAAATATATATTTAATCTCTAAAACATTAGAGATTACATATTTGCCATGTCGAACGAAGATAAATGATGTAGAACGTCATGTAGAACGAAGATAATCGATGTAGGACATCATGTAGTATGATGATTATGCTGGAGGTACAGACTGTGAGTTTGAGGCGTGTAGTGTTGAGGCTTGTGTTGTCGGTGGTACTGGTGCTGTCGGTGCTGATGTTGTTGGTACTGTTGATGCCGGTGATGCTTGCAAATTGTGCATCATATTCTCCAAAGCTATTAGTCGGGCGCGAAGCTCGTTGACTTCTTCTATTACTCCAGAATGATTGTCGGTCGGAACGAATGGATGAATGAGATCTAGAATCGTAGATATTATGTAATCGTTACAAGCTATTCTGGAAATGAGGGTGAAAATGGTGTTTCGGACTGGTTCTCCGGTACGTGCTTCAGGTTCTTCGCTAAAAGGTGAATTCGGTTGGTGGGAGGGATCGCTTCCTTCGCGTCTCCATTGATTAAGTCGACTACGAACCCATCCCCAATTCATCCAGAATTGATGATGGCTGATTGGTTGATTCATTCCGGTGACGCTGCTTTTGGAGCTTAGGTGAACATCTATGTCGGAATAGCCGTCGGATTCCGAAGAACTTGAACTAGTGGCGAGTTTCATTTCGTACGATTGAGTAAAGGGTTTTTCGATATGAAATGATTTTCGACTATCAGACGGTATTCTATTTACATAGAATATCTATATATATAGAACAAAAGATTTCGTAGATTACGGAGGAATTTACAGAATATGTCAGGTAAAGTTTATAGTAACAGATACGCTAAGATATGAATTTTTGTCTGTACACTATTCATGCAATCCAGGCAGTAATATATGTCTAGATTAAGAATGATAAGCAAGTGATTCCCTAAGAATGATAAGTAGGAAATTTTCGACACGAAATGATAAGCAAAACTTTTGACATGCAGACATGGTCGAAGTCCAGACTCACTAATGCATCTAAACATCTATCAGTTAGACACATTAATGCAAGACCTGGTTCGCTAAGACCACCGCTCTGATACCACCTGTAGAGACCCGTCCTAATCCTCCTGGACGAATTCATCAACATTTGGTCCCATTGCGATGATCGACTCCAAGTAATATCTTTAAAATGAGCAAATGCACAGCGGAAGATTTCCTTAATAACTGAGAATAAACATGTTTTCAAGTGTCAACCAAAAGGTTGGTGAGTGCATTAGTTTATCGTAATCAATCATTTTCATAATTTTAATAGACCACAAGATTTAATTTTTATTTTTAACTGTAGGAACACTTATCTGCAAAAATTATAATACAGGAACACTCATCTGTATAAAAATTCATTCATATGGTGAACACCTGGTAACTGACATTAACAAATGCATATAGAATATCCCCAAGTATACAGGTACACTCATCTGTATATAAAATCGAAGTACTAAAGCATCCATAACCTGGATGGGGTTTGTTAGGCCCATAGATCTATCTTCAGGATTCGTGTCAATTAGGGGGTCTGTTTCCTAATTCTTAGGCTACCAAGCTAAAAGGGTGATATTCAATTTCGATAATCTAACCATAGAATGTTGTTTCGATTACTTTTATCTATTTAGTAAAACATTTATAAAAGCAGCGCATGTATTCTCAGTCCCAAAATTATATATTGCGAAAGCATTTAAAAAGGGAGCAAATAAACTCATGATACGATATGCTGTAGTAAAAATATGCATACGACGGTACTGAATAATGCAAGGTTGGCCTCGGATTCGCGAACCTATATCATTTGTATATTTATTAAAACATATAATCGTAATCAAACAAGTTTATATATTATATCTTAAATTATATACTATACTTATTTAGTTTGTGTATATATTCAAAATGTTTAATCTTTATATAGTTATATTAATATATATTTGATTGGTATTTTAATAAAAATACCTAACATGTTATATATGAATATTTATATAAATTTTGTTAATATGATTAAAACATATTTATAACCTTAATAATATTCTTAAAACTTTTATTTTCATAAACGTAATTATTTTTAATAATAATGATATAGATAATACTAATAATAATAATAATAATAATAATAATGATAGTTTTAATAATAATCTCATAATAGTGATAATATCAGTAGTTTTTAATAAATTAAATAATTTAATAATAATGATAATGAAAATTATACTTTGTGATATTAATACTTAGTACTTAGTAATAATAATTGTAACAACCTTATTACTTATGATAATCTTAATAATAATACTTTTATTAAAATAATAATAATTCTAAAATTGATCATACTTAATAATAGTACTAGCAAATATTAATTATAATATCAATAATAACAATAATAAAAATAATATTAACAATTAATAATAATAATAGTAATAATAATAATTTTTAAAATGGAGAACTACCTCAAAAACTCATTTAAAAAGAAAACGCTCAGAACCGGGCTCGAACCCGTGACCTCTCGCTACCCGTCACATTGCCTAACCATTCCTCTAATTAAATATTTCTGTTTAAATCGTAGATTAAAAACCATATAACCTATCTGACTGTTTCACCTCTTCTCCAACACAAAAAAATAATCGGCCAAAGCCCAATGATCATAACAGGAACTCGGCCCAAGAATGCAACCAAACTTTACGGCCCAATCTTTAATTTAAATGGCCCAATACTTTGTCTGATCCAATAGTGTGCATAAGACCCATTAAATAAAAGGGTTCGATTGTATCTTAACAACACAGGATTCGCACAGTAACTTCGATGATATAAAATAAAACATATCCTTCATAGCAGCTACAGATTGTTAATCATCATTATCTTAATCGATTATAATCTTAATCATTTTAGAGTTTAGATGCTATTTTTCATCTTCACACCTTGTTAACATCGTATAGTTTTCATCATTATCATCTTTATTACTTCGCCATCTTTTACCACTGTTGTCATCATCATCGCGATCACCTTCATCGTGACCCATCATCATCAAATTCATATATGGGTTTGTAACAGTCTTCGGTGGTGGTGATAACAGTGAAGATGGTGAGTGTTTGTTTCGATCTAGTGCAATAACATGATCATTATCATAATTCACATAATCTTCATCATCATCTTCTTGGTTTCATTGTGATCGTACATCAACATCATCAGCAATTAATCTTTCGTTATCATCATCATGATCTTATCTTCTTTATCATAATCATCAACATAAAATCATCGCTATAAATCGTTCACTGTTTCCTCGTCTTGTGGGTTTTGATAATCAGGACAAAGGCATAAGTTATGATCAACTTTAAATGGTAGTCGATGGATTTTTGTTGGAGTGTGATTCAAATAATAGAGAAGTATAATGCATATGACAGCGTAGCAGCATGAGGAAACGCTGTAGCAGTTTTGATTAACAGAATGGCAGCGGTGGTGGTTTTCACGTTTGATGGTGGTGGTGTTAATGTGATGGGTGGAGGTGTTGTGGTGGTGAAAGATGGTTAACCGAGTGGTGACCGTTAATGGTTGTGTATGGTGACTCCGGTGATGTGGGTTTGATGGTTGATTGAAACATAGAAGTCGATACCGCAACAAAAAATTAGTTTGAAGGTGATGGGTTTAAATGGGTTTACAATGGTTATGGTGGTGTGTTCAAGTAGTGCAGGAAACAAAACACAAAAATAAACAGCAGTAGTAGTGGTACTCGATAAGTTGGAGTGGTTGTTCGTTGGTAGTTCACAAAGAAAAGAAACAAGAAATAAAAATATAATGATGGTGGTTATTTAGTGTTGTAGTGGTGGTGTAGGGTGGCGATGGTGGTGAGCCGTAGGTGGTGATGATTATGTTGGTCGATCATGGTGGCTGTGAAACTTAGGTGGTGAAGAGAGATTGATCATATGTTAGTGCATGTGTGTATGTAAATGTATGTATATGCATATGTTAATAATAGATATAAATCAGTGAATGGACAAAAGAAAAACAGTGGCTTACTTTCATAATTCACGGGCATATTACTGTCACTCTGCCGACAGTCTATCACGAATTAGATTTCGTACTCCATTGGTAATTAGTGGCAAAGAAAAGTCTTCAGAAAATTTCATATTTTTAAATTAAATACCTTTAATTATTTTGATCATTATGGTATAAATTTTGGTCATTAATTTATTAAATAAAAATTACATCAACTGTCCCTCTCATTTTTGGGTAAAGTATAAAAAAGTGTTAAAACTTAACAAATAGTTCCTAAATACATTTTTAATAAGCCTAAAATTTATAGAACTCATTTTCGTATCACCGTTTATTTTAAAATTACATAAGTTTGAATTTAACTTGCTTAATATCAATCGAAACATCAAACGAGTATTACAATCATTTAATTTTTATTTTTAATATACTTTATTTATATATAGAGATATATTTTAAATAATAATTATTATAATATCCTATTTTTATTTTATTAATTTTTAATAATAACAACATATAATACTTCAAATTAAATTTTGAATTATTATTTATATATACATACACACATATCTATATACAATTAATTGTTCATGAATCGTCGAGAGCAGTCGAAGGTCAATTGAATATATGAACATCATTCTAAAATTTTCTAGACTCCACATTACATACTTTACTTATCGTATCGAAATCATATAAAGATTAAGATTAAATTTGGTCGGAAATTTCCGGGTCGTCACATAAAACATAAAAAGCGCATGTATTCTCAGTCTCAAAAATAGTTAAAGTAAAAAGGGAGCTATAACTCACAGTGAATGTGTGGTAAAATCGATACGAAAATGTAAGCAAGTAGTAAGTCGGTCCAAACAAGTAAGTTGGTCGATCCAAAAGGTCCTCAACCTATGTCAATGGTTACTAAATCAGTAAATCGTCCCCAAAAGCTTACAAGAAAATAAGTTAAGTCTTAAGTATCATCATCATCATACGTAAAAGATAAAGTAAGGTTTTCAACAAGAATAGAGATTGAAACAAAGGGCTGAATTTGGACAGCTTCTACGACCTCTATACAAACTGAAATGATGCGCGGCCAGTTGCCAAGGCTCCGTTTCTGAGTTCTCTTACCGCTCTCCAATTTTAAGATCCTAACTCGATGTCGTTTGACCGTGGCGACGGTTCAAGCGCGAGTAGGTCAGAAATTTCAGCACGTCATTACGAAGGCGTAGTGATTTTCGGAAGGCTATAAATCCCAAACCGTATATCGGATTTAGGCGAGTCTTGAACGAAAACTCATCTATTCAAACCGAACTATCTGAAAATCATCTTTTCAGAAGTCCCAGGAGTCTGATCAGACCCCCAAAAACAGAAATAAGTGCTCCGGTGGGTTTTTTAGTGCATGATGCTTATCATGGTTCTCATCCTTGATGCGTATAAGCCTCAAGTGTACAACTCTTTGATGTTTTAGCATCATTATGACCAAGTTTTAACCATCAACACATAACTAAAAATAAAAGCTAACTTTCTATAAGTTTTGAACATCAAAGTTGTCTCTTTATTGTATAAACACAATAAAGCTTCAACCTTTGTCCTTTTGACACAAGTTTATGCATCTTCATCATATGAGATGATGAAGACTTGATTTTGATCACCAATAAACTCATAGAAAGGTTCCAAGTAAGTGAGATCTACAATAATAACTTAGATCTCAAGTGTTAAGAAACCCTAAGCTAGAAAGCTTGGATTTTTACAAGATTAATGAGACCATAAGTGTGACGACCCGGGAATTTCTGACCAAATTTAAACTTTATCTTTATATTATTCCGACACGATAAGCAAAGTTTGTTAAATTAAATCACAAGAATTTGAAACTGTGTTCATACATTCATTTAACATCGACCAAATTTCAATGATTCACGAACCACTAAATGAGCGTATATGATTAGGTATGTATATGTGTAAATATTATAACTTGAAAATGTCAACAAAGTATTAAACGTATAATACTTTACATAAACGTAATTGTTTTAAAATATATATTCAAATAGTTATTGATGGAATTAGAAGATGTTATCAAATGATTGATTTAACAGTTACATTGAATTATGATTACGAGTCTCTGTTAAGAGGTCCACTTTGATTTAGAAAACCTTTTCTTTTTAACGGCATTCGGAATATTTGGTAAAAGTGATTTACAAAAATGTCATTAACGAGAGTTAGTCAAAAGTTAGTAATCATTTCTGTTGAAATTTCAAAAGTGTACTTACTTTGATTAACTCGTGTCCCTCGATAAACCGACTATTTAGTTTTCATATTAAAAACATTATTGGTAAAATAACTACTATTATATAAAACGAGTTAAATTATATAAAACGAACTTTGAAATATATTTGGTTTTGAAAGACTAAAAATATTATATCATTAGTTAAAATAATTCAAATATATTTATTATGTACAAATTTACTATTCTAAATAAATATATATATATTTTAACTTAGTCATAAAATGTTCCAATTTAAAATAATATATTTTGGTAAACAACGAGTCACTGATTTATAGAAGCAAATGACCACGACGCTTAAATTTTATAAGATACTTTTTCATAAAGTAAATTTTTGATAAATAAGTCAAATTATTATTAAAGGTACACGTCGCGTAACGTAAAAGGCTAGTTTTCTAAACGTACGAAAGTGCGCTCGAAAAACCGAAAGTGGTACATGAGTCGAGTGACAACGTATGAGTCATTTTAGTAAAAATTACATTTTTACTACGCACGTAAATATAATATAATATTTAATTAATTTTAAAGATTAAATATAATATATATTAAATAATATATAATTTTACGTATCATGTAATGTAAGTGAAAAATAAAGTGTCGGCAGACACACTTTGTTGAACGAAAATGAAATGAAAGAGAGGCTCATGCGATCGCATGAGTCCCTCTCACAAACCTCATGCGATCGCATGAGGTGGTAGGTGGGTTTACATCCTTTAAATTTCACGATTTTGGGTTCAGTTTTCATTTCATTTCAATCTCTCGATCTCTCTATACTTATATTTATAATTATTAATATTATTATTATTATTATTATTATTATTATTATTATTATTATTATTATTATTATTATTATTAATATTAAGATTATGAATATTAATCTTATTATTATTAGTATTAGTATAGTATTATTAGGAGGGATATTATTAGTATTTATACCTAAAATACTACGACGGAGTGTTGATTGATTAATTTAAAAATGAGTTTTATGAGTGGGATAGGACTAAGAAAATTATGGGTTATAGCTATGGAGGTGATGGGTATGGTTCATGAGTATGCTCGGGAAGTCAATCTAGTGTTTATCATCTCCGTTGCATCTACGTACCTTTCCTGCAATATTGAATCTCAATATTGATACGTGAGTACTCATAATTTAACTTTTACATACTAATAGTGTATCCCTGACTAGTGCTCGAGTATATAGGATTATGCATGCTTGTACTTTTGATATTGCCATTAGTTAGGTTATGTTGAATCCTGAATTAGTTACATATGCGGTTGAGATAAGGTATAATATATGCATGTCGTTGGAAACTAACAAAAAATTAAGAACTTTTCATTTAGATATCGAATGGTTTCGATGAACGGATTAGAAGTTATAGTCAATTGAATCTTTGTATTATTATTAAAAATGATTATTATTATCGTCGTTATTATCGTCGTTATAATTTTTATTTAATTATTATTGTTATTATTATTATTATTATTATTATTATTATTATTATTATTATTATTATTATTATTATTATTATTATCACTATCAATAAAAAGTATTATCATTAAAAAAAATTTGTTATTTTATTATTATTACTATCGTTATTATCGTTAAAGTTATAATTAGTATTATCATCATAATATTTATTACCATTAGTACTATTATAACTAGAAACTAATATTATTAACACCTAATTACTATTATTATCGTTAATATGAACACGATATAAAAGACGATTAAAAGTTATTCAATGAATCAATTAGGAAACAATGAGTATGAGTATCATGATGAAATTAAAATATTGTAGGATATGAAATAAGATAAAATTATTGTTCTTATTATTTTTATCATTACTATTATTATTAAAAGTATCGTTAGTATTAAAACTATCATTTTAACAAAAATTATCATTTTAATAGAAATATCATCGTTATTATTATTATTAGTTTAAATAAAATTATTATTTTAAAGTCAATATTAAAAAGTATCGTAAATATTAAAGTTATCATAATTAGAATTATCATTTTATCATAATATCCTTTTTAGTAAATATTAATATTCTTATTAATAGAATAATAATAATTATTATTACAAAATAATACAACCTTTACTTATTATTATTATCAATATTATTTTATCAAATAAATATGTAATACAAATAATATAATTACCTTAATAAAACCTATCATAATATATTATGATATTAAATGAACTTTATAAATTTTATTACTTAAGATATATACAAGTTTATTTTTATATAAAGTTTTATTTATCAATAAATGAATTGTATTATTTACTCTAATAAATCTTTTAAAAATATTTAAAAATATATAACGACGATATTTAAACTATATAATAATCATGTATAAATTTTGGACATCATTTTGAGTCAAATTAACTTTTGTTAACTTTTACATATTAGTCTCGAACATTAGGATTGTGGTACACTATGACTTGACCTAATTCGTTAAGACAAATATTGACCAACATATAAATATATATATATATACTTAATTTAGGTTCGTGAATCCGAAGCCAACCTTGCACTTGTTCAGTGCCGTCATATGCATTATTGCTACGAAATACAGTATTGTGAGTTTCATTTGCCTTTTTACCCTTTATATTTTTGGGCTGAGAATACATGCGCAATTTTTAAAAATGTTTTACGAAATAGACACAAGTAATTGAAACTAAATTATATGGGTGAATGATCGAAGCCGAATATGCCCCTTTTGCTTGGTAACCTAAGAATTAGTAAACCGATCTACTAATTGACGCAAATCCTAAAGATAGATCTATTGGGCCTAACGAACCCCATCCAAAGTACCAGATGCTTTAGTACTTCGATGTTGTTTTTATCATGTCCGAAGGATTTCCCGGAATGATAGGGAATATTCTTATATGCATCTTGTTAATGTCGGTTACCAGGTGTTCACCATATGAATGATTTTTGTCTCTATGGATGGGACGTATATTATGAGAACTGGAAATGAAATTCTTGTGGTCTATTAAAATGATGAAAATGAATATATATGATAAACTAATGAACTCACCAACCTTTTGGTTGACACTTTAAAGCATTTTTATTCGCAGGTGTTAAAGAAATCTTCCGCTGTGCATTTGCTCATTTTAGAGATATTACTTGGAGTCATTCATGACATATTTTGAAAGACGTTGCATTCAAGTCGTTGAGTTCAGTAAAGATTATGATTAAGTAAACGGCAGATTAGATCTTTTATAGATGGATATTATGAAATGGTATGCATGCCTGTCAACTTTCGATGTAATGAAAGTTTGTCTTTTAAAACGAATGCAATGTTTGTAAAATGTATCATATATAGGTCAAATACCTCTCGATGTAATCAACTATTGTGAATCGTTTATAATGTATATGAACGGGTCCTTTCAATAAGCTAGAAAGCTAAGATCTAGTAAAAGTAATGAGATCATAAACTTAAAAAGCTTAGATCTAAACAAAATAATGAAACCCTAAGCTAGAAAGCTTGAATCTTTAATGTTCTTGAAGATCCTTAAAGCAAAAAAGCTAGATCTACAAGTTACATGAATATCATAAACACAAGTTTTGATCTTTTAACAAAATAAAGTGATCTAAAGCCTTAAAACATAGATCCAACAAGGTAATGAAGATTCAAAGCTAAAAAGCTTGAATCTTTCATGTTCTTGAAGATTTCAAATCAAAGTTTGAATCTACAAGATGTAACAAGATCAAAAAGATAAAAAGCTTGATCCTTTGATGATGATGTCGTGGTTAAGAAGAAAAAGAGAAGAAAAAGAAAATTCAAGAACTTACAATTTTAGTGTGAGAAAGACTAGAGAGAGAATTAGAGATCAAGTGTGTGTCAAATGAGAATGAAATGAAGTGTGAAATGAAGAATGAGGCTTGATATTTATAGTGGTGGAGGTGGTGGTGGGTGTCTCTAAAACCGTAGGCATCATGGGGGACAAGGGACACAACTTTTTGCTTTTGCATGGTGGTGGTACAAAGGTGGTGCTTGTTGTTGGGATCCCATGCAACATGTGTAGTAATGGATAACAAAAATGCTAGTATGTTGGCTCATCTTAATGGGTTTTTGTCCTACATCTTAATGGATCATAAATCCATTAAAGTTGGGCTAATTTAATGGTTCATTAACTAGAGTAGGGTGGGTCTAAGTCCATTAAGGTAAAAGTCCATTAAGACTAACTAGTGTGCATTAGTAAATTACTAAGCGTAATTAAGCAACCAATAAGCCAAGTAATTGTCATTAGAAAATAACAATTAGTATTATGTAGTCATAATATTCCAATTATGACAAAAGTTTAACATGTAAAAAGTACATAGCTCGTTTTAAACGACAAGTGACACTAACGATCGTAAAAGCATTCGAGGATCAAGTTAAGTGATTACGCACTTAACAACATGTTGTAAGATAATAACGAAAGTAATTAATCATGAATAAAGATCCCAGAGCATAAACTAGCCCAGTACGCACATATACGCAGATTCGTGAAAGTATAGAGCACAAAAATATAAGTCGAAAAAGTCGGGTCGTTAAATTACCGACCCGTTAAAGAAAATTTTGTCCCGAAATTTTGAGGAGGGACCAACAACGGTACCAAATTTGAAGAAGAAGGAGCATATCAAAGTTCCGAGAGACTCGTGGGCTCAGAAGTGAGCGATTTACCTTGAAAGGTACTTGGGCGTATAAAATAAGAATAGGTATATGAGATTAATTAAGTCTCTTGACCTTAGAGATCAACAAATTGATTTCGTTTCTTGTTAACATGAGTATGTCATCTGAATATATATCCACAAAAGGAAAGATGATGTTTTTAGCCTTACAGGCATCTTCAGTAAGCTGGATGCATGAAATGCATCATGAATGTTACCAACTTATCTAAAACATTGAGCGCTTATGTCACAATACAAAGTTGACAGGTAGAATGGAAAACATGGTGATCACAACCATGCGATTTGATGTCTGGATAGTGTTAGCCACGGATTTTACTAACCCCCTTAATTTCGGAAGGGGACAATAGGCATAAAGAACCCGATATTTAAAAAAACGTTTCATTTGAATAAAAGAATTGAAATTTTAGCTGAGAGTGACTAATCAGACTTACATGCAATGCAAGCCATAATTATTTATAGTGTCTTCAGGACGGTCTGAACGAGCAATGAAAGATATCACCTAGTTTAACATACTGCATGTGAACTTATCCTGGGATGGAATGAAAGCACAGTTCCATAATGTAACTATATGCTTTCAGTTACATGCTGAAGTTAGGGTTAACATCGACTAGAACAACATATAGTTGCAACCAATGAAGGAAGAAATATATAGAGTAACCACATCAGTGCTATAGATGTTTTAAGCAGTCCCTTCTAAGAGGATAACAAGATTCATAGATTTTTAAAGTATTTTACATTACATTTCCGAAAGAAAATCGCACGAAAGGTGTGATCTTTGAACGAGAGTGAACACTTCGTACAACGAACGAATTGATCTAAATTTATCCTTATACTTAAGGGGATGCGCGGATGAGAATATACATGAACCCTTGGTCATAAAGAATGGTTTACTCCAAGTGAAAAGAATCTCAAAAATGATTTCTCGTACCTCAACATACTGGATCATACTGGATAATTAGCCGTGAAAAATTGAGAGTAGAGATCCACCTAGTGCCTTTCCTATAATAGGGTGACCACTGAGTGTACCTCAGAAAACTGATTTATCAGCCCGCGTTTTTTCCATGTCTAACCTTAAAAGGAACATTTTATGAGCGCAAAGACTTTCTAACAAATTTTATAAAACTGCCATCCAAAGTGGCTCAAGAATTTTTAACAAAGATCTTAATAGTAAGCTTCATCCCTAAACGGGGGACGAGAAGAATTGTGATCCATACATGGTGTAGACTAATACGAAAACCTTTAATAAAATCAACCAAGGAAGTTTTGAAAACCCTTTAAACGTTTGATGTGACAATCATAAACGGAACGAAGTTCTTAGTAAATTTAGAAGTATGTACAACATGTACCATTTTGCACAAAACTATTTGACTTAAGTTAAACAACTCAATAAAGGAGCGATTTTTAAATAATTTGAAGGTATAACTTAGTATGTACTAACCAAAATAAGTAAAGGTAAATTTATTAAATTAATTATATACATACATATATGATTTTATAAATCACATAAGTGACAAAAAAATTTTATTACTTTCATTTGTCCATAAATCTCGTGAGGACCGCACAAATAAACAACGTGTAAAAATTTTGATAAACATAGTTTTTCGTATTTCAGAGGTTACGAGTTGAAAAAGATCGAGTAAAAAATCTTTGAATCATCGGGTGACATGTTACTAGGTAATGAAAACTAATGAATTAAATGTAGTTTTGATAAATATCAGGACATAAGTCTTTGGGCCAAAAATGTTCACGTGCGAAGCCGTTGCTAAAAAGTGAGGTATTAAGGATAGAGCATGAGGACGAGAAGTTAATCGCTTCTTGACTTTGCAAAATGGCAAACAGGTTATGATTAATATTAAAGTCAGAATACTGATGGTGTTAATATCACTAAATGAGAATCTCTTAAAATAAGTCAGGACTTAGAGTTACGTAAGAAAGAGCATCGTTCCAACAGGTGTGGCAAATAAGATCCCTGGGGTAACGCAATAATTTTGAATGGTTTAAGTGTTAGTGGATGCCCAAAGGCTCTGCATGACGTGGCAGTAAGTGCCTTTATCCCATACACACACACACACACACACACACACACATATAAATCTCTCGATTTCGACGGTTGTAAAGTCTTCATGATGACGTGGTACGAATAACACGAAAAAATTTATATAACAAGCAACGAAAATTTTATAGAATTCGTTTAATGTGATAATGCAAGAAAAGAAACAAAGTTCTTAGTAAACTAGAGTTATGTACAACATGTACTATTCTAAGTAAAATATCTTTTGAATAAAAGAATTGATTTGTAAGAGTGAAAGTAAAATTTCATATGTACTAGTAAAAAATAAGTAATTATTTACTTTATTATATATAACATATACGATTTATAAAATTTGTACGAATGGCAATAAAATGAATTTTTTTATAAAACTTTGAGAGGATCGCACAGTAAAATAGTGTGTGTAAAATTTTGGCAAACAAAATTTTCATATTTCGGAGGTTACAAGTTGGAAAAAGATTGATGAGGATCGAGTAAAAGATTTTTGAAAATTTCGGGTGATATTTAAGCAACAATGTCACGAGGTAATGAAAACTATTGAATTTAAATGTGGTTTATGACTATTAGTAGGGCATAAGTCCTTCGACCAAAAATGCTTAAGTGTGAAGCTTTTGCTTATAAATGAGATACGAATGAGAGAGTATGAGGATGAGAATTAACCACCCATTGATTTTGGAAAATTTCGAACTGGTATGACTAATATTGAAGTAAGAAGGATGATGGTGTGATTATCATCAAATAGGAAATTTCTCGGAATAAGTTAGGATTTAGAGTCGCGTAAGAATGAGTATCAAATAAGATTCTTGGGTAGTCTTTAATATAGAATTTGAATTGCTAAAGTGACGGGATACAATTTCCTTTATGTATCGTTGTGCAAGTTTGAAATGTCCCGTTCTTATTGATTAAAAACGTTCCATATTAATTGATTTCGTTGCGAGGTTTTGACCTCTATATGAGACGTTTTTCAAAGACTGCATTCATTTTTAAAACAAACCATAACCTTTATTTCATAAATAAAGGTTTAAAAAGCTTTACGTAGATTATCAAATAATGATAATCTAAAATATCCTGTTTACACACGACCATTACATAATGGTTTACAATACAAATATGTTACATCAAAATCAGTTTCTTGAATGCAGTTTTTACACAATATCATACAAACATGGACTTCAAATATTGTCCTTATTTTAGTATGCAACAGCGGAAGCTCTTAGTATTCACCTGAGAATAAACATGCTTTAAAAGTCAACAAAAATGTTGGTGAGTTATAGGTTTAACCTATATATATCTAATCGTAACAATAGACCACAAGATTTCATATTTCAATACACTTCCCATACATAGAGATAAAAATCATTCATATGGTGAACACCTGGTAACCAACATTAACAAGATGCATATATAAGAATATCCCCATCATTCCGGGATACCCTTCGGATATGATATAAATTTCGAAGTACTAAAGCATCTGGTACTTTGGATGGGGTTTGTTAGGCCCAATAGATCTATCTTTAGGATTCGCGTCAATTAGGGTGTCTGTTCCCTAATTCTTAGATTACCAGACTTAATAAAAAGGGGCATATTCGATTTCGATAATTCAACCATAGAATGTAGTTTCACGTACTTGTGTCTATTTTGTAAATCATTTATAAAACCTGCATGTATTCTCATCCCAAAAATATTAGATTTTAAAAGTGGGACTATAACTCACTTTCACAGATTTTTACTTCGTCGGGAAGTAAGACTTGGCCACTGGTTGATTCACGAACCTATAACAATATATACATATATATCAAAGTATGTTCAAAATATATTTACAACACTTTTAATACATTTTTGATGTTTTAAGTTTATTAAGTCAGCTGTTCTCGTTAGTAACCTACAACTAGTTGTCCACAGTTAGATGTACAGAAATAAATTGATATATATTATCTTGAATCAATCCACAACCCAGTGTATACATATCTCAGTATTGATCACAACTCAAACTATATATATTTTGGAATCAACCTCAACCCTATATAGCTAACTCCAACATTCACATATAGAGTGTCTATGGTTGTTCCGAAATATATATAGATGTGTCGACATGATAGGTCGAAACATTGTATACGTATCTATGGTATCTCAAGATTACATAATACACAATACAAGTTGATTAAGTTATGGTTGGAATAGATTTGTTACCAATTTTCACGTAGCTAAAATGAGAAAAATTATCCAATCTTGTTTTACCCATAACTTCTTCATTTTAAATCCGTTTTGAGTGAATCAAGTTGCTATGGTTTCATATTGAATCTATTTTATGAATCTAAACAGAAAAAGTATAGGTTTATAGTCGGAAAAATAAGTTACAAGTCGTTTTTGTAAAGGTAGTCATTTCAGTCGAAAGAACGACGTCTAGATGACCATTTTAGAAAACATACTTCCACTTTGAGTTTAACCATGATTTTTGGATATAGTTTCATGTTCATAATAAAAATCATTTTCCCAGAATAACAACTTTTAAATCAAAGTTTATCATAGTTTTTAATTAACTAACCCAAAACAGCCCGCGGTGTTACTACGACGGCGTAAATCCGGTTTTACGGTGTTTTTCGTGTTTCCAGGTTTTAAATCATTAAGTTAGCATATCATATAGATATAGAACATGTGTTTAGTTGATTTTAAAAGTCACGTTAGAGGGATTAACTTTTATTTGCGAACAAGTTTAGAATTAACTAAACTATGTTCTAGTGATTACAAGTTTAAACCTTCGAATATGATAGCTTTTTATGTATGAATCGAATGATGTTATGAACATCATTACCACCTTAAGTTCTTTGGATAAACCTACTGGAAAAGAGAAAAATGGATCTAGCTTCAACGGATCCTTGGATGGCTCGAAGTTCTTGAAGCAGAATCATAACACGAAAACAAGTTCAAGTAAGATCATCACTTGAAATAAGATTGTTATAGTTATAGAAATTGAACCAAAGTTTGAATATGATTATTACCTTATATTAGAATGATAACCTCCTGTAAGAAACAAAGATTTCTTGAGGTTGGATGATCACCTTACAAGATTGGAAGTGAGCTAGCAAACTTGAAAGTATTCTTGATTTTATGTAACTAGAACTTGTAGAATTTATGAAGAACACTTAGAACTTGAAGATAGAAATTGAGAGAGATCAATTAGATGAAGAAAATTGAAGAATGAAAGTGTTTGTAGGTGTTTTTGGTCATTGGTGTATGGATTAGATATAAAGGATATGTAATTTTGTTTTCATGTAAATAAGTCATGAATGATTACTCATATTTTTGTAATTTTATGAGATATTTCATGCTAGTTGCCAAATTATGGTTCTCACATGTGTTAGGTGACTCACATGGGCTGCTAAGAGCTGATCATTGGAGTGTATATACCAATAGTACATACATCTAAAAGCTGTGTATTGTACGAGTACGAATACGGGTGCATACGAGTAGAATTGTTGACGAAACTGAACGAGGATGTAATTGTAAGCATTTTTGTTAAGTAGAAGTATTTTGATAAGTGTCTTGAAGTCTTTCAAAAGTGTATGAATACATATTAAAACACTACATGTATATACATTTTAACTGAGTCGTTAAGTCATCGTTAGTCGTTACATGTAAGTGTTGTTTTGAAACCTTTAGGTTAGCGATCTTGTTAAATGTTGTTAACCCAATGTTTATAATATCAAATGAGATTTTAAATTATTATATTATCATGATATTATGATGTATGAATATCTCTTAATATGATATATATACATTAAATGTCGTTACAACGATAATCGTTACATATATGTCTCGTTTCAAAATCATTAAGTTAGTAGTCTTGTTTTTACATATGTAGTTCATTGTTAATATACTTAATGATATGTTTACTTATCATAATATCATGCTAACTATATATGTATCCATATATATGTCATCATATAGTTTTTACAAGTTCTAACGTTCGTGAATCACCGGTCAACTTGGGTGGTCAATTGTCTATATGAAACCTATTTCAATTAGTCAAGTCTTAACAAGTTTGATTGCTTAACATGTTGGAAACACTTAATCATGTAAATATTAATTTCATAATATATATATAAACATGGAAAAGTTCGGGTCACTACAAAGTTTGTCCATTGTATCGGTTTCTTTCATGGCTAGAAAGTGAGCAGTTTTGGTGAGACGATCAGCAATAACCCAGATAGTGTCATAACCGCCGACCGTTTTTGGTAGCTTCGTGATGAAATCCATTGTTATTCCTTCCCATTTCCATTGTGGGATTTCGGGTTGCTGAAGTAACCCAGATGGCTTTTGGTGTTTGGCTTTGACCTTGGAACAAGTCAGACACTTCCCAACATAAGTAGCAATGTCCTTTTTAAGGTTCAGCCACCAATATTGTTCCTTGAGATCGTGGTACATCTTACCAGCTCTGGGATGAATTGAATACCGTGACTTACGGGTCTCATCTAGAATAAGGCCTCGTAAATCCCCATAACTAGGTGCCCAAAATTCTTTCGGCGAAATATCGGAGTCCGGTCTCTTTAACCTCGAATCGAGAGACGAGAATGTTCAAGCATTCTTGAGCAATATTCTCCTCAGTCTCCAATTTCTTCACATGTACCAAAATAGCAAAACGCCCTTTTCTCATGACCTTTTGTGCCTTCATGCAACTAATAAGGTTCAGCTTCGGGCTACCCCTCTCCCCGTAAACTATTAATGGCTCACCATTCTCGCGAGGTATACGAATAATCTTCTCACTATAAATAACTTTCGCTTTCATCCTTGAAAGCCAGTCCGTTCTAACTATTTCATCAAAGCTTCCTAACTTGATGAGTATTAGGTTAATCCTAAAGTCCATTCCAACTGTAACATCAAGCTTCCCAAACTGATGGGTGTTAGGTTAATCTTAAGGTTCATTCCAACCAAATCTTATAATATGAAACGACCGGTCCATATTACTATAAACGCAGTACGTTATTCATTGGTCCCATAGCGAGGTATTTGACCTCTATACGATACGTTTTAGAAAAATATTGCATTCATTTCATAAAAAGCACACCATTATTATACATAATGCATGTTTTAAACAATTGGGCAATTATTTAAGGAATAATCCCCATAATACATCGGTTTTCAAATACTACACACTTGACATTACAGTTAAATATAATACATGACAAAGGTTTTATTGAATGCAACATTTCATTTAAATAAAAGCATGAGACTCCATGCACAGCTTGCTCAGATAATGCAACAGCGGAAGACTTTCTTAAGGACCTGAGAATAACCATGCTTAAACAGTCAACACAAAGGTTGGTGAGATATATAGGTTTAGCATCAATATAAATATAGACCACAAGATTTCATAGTTATAAATATATGTACACTCGCAAGTGTATAAAAGTATTCTATAAGTTGTTGAGCGCTTTGGTAACCATACTTAACTATTAATGTAGCATATTCCATTTATTATGAAATCTCCCTACACTGTACCAAGTGTAGTAAAAACGAAGTACTAGGCAACCGTTTACGATACCAGAGTGACTAGCCCGGTTGGGGTTGTCAAACCCGATAGATCTATCAATAGGATTCACGCTTACATGTTCTTACAACATAAAATATTAGTTACCAAGCTATTAGGGAAGATATGCAAGGTGGTACAACTCAACGTAGAATATATTTTAAGTACTTGTGTCCATGGCGTAAAACATAAAATTCATGTATTCTCATCCCAAAATATTTTTAGAGTTTAAAAATTGGACTATATACTCACTGTTGTAAAAGTATAGTTTCAACAAGTTTTCAACTTATTAAAATATAGCCGACGTCCTTGGATTCACGAACCTATAACAATAATAACGATTCAGATAATAATACATGTGAATAAAATAAAACAAGTTCATAGAATACTTATATATTAATTTTTAACATTTTTATGTTAGTAGTCCTTTGTTAGTAGTCCAAAATAGTCCGAAATGTCCAACAGTCCAATAATCGGTATATATATAATCTTAGAATTACCCCACGACGTATTGTATACGTATTGTCTTTGCATTAACCCAGAGACGTATTGTATACGTATTGTCTTAGAATTTATCAAAACGTATTGTATACTTATTGTCTTAGGATTTATCAAAATGTATTGTATACTTATTTTCATGGAATGTACCAAGATTATTATTATTATATATATATATATATATATATATATATATATATATATATATATATATATACAATCTCGGAATTAACTAAGATTATAATATTTTGTTATACTAATGATAACATGTCCAAATATATATATAGGATATAGGAAAAGTTAGCAAGGATATGGTTAATATAGTTTTTACAATATAAATTTCGTCCATACAACGTTAATTTTAGCATATTTTGTTTTCCTCGCCAAATATTCATTACAACTCCGTTTAAAGTGAATCAAATTGCTATGGATTCCTTAAGAAGTTAATTTTTCAAAAAAAATTCGAAAAGGTCATCCCATTTATTAATATTCAGAGTTTTACCCTCTTTTTGTGCCGGTGGACAGATTTGGAAGAATCCCGGCACCCACCCAATATATGATTTTTGATAAAATACTTCCACTTTGTTTAAAATCATGAAAAAAATACTGGAAGTCTTATTTACATATATTAACATATTTCCAAAGTTTTAGCTTCGAACTCAAAGTCTAAGATAGGTTTTTAATTCCCAACCCAAAACAGCCTTCTTTTTACCGAATGGAGATTAAACGATATATGTTAAGTTTCAAGGTGTTCTTCATATGTACAAGTTATAAGTTCTTATATTAACTTAATATAACATCATAATACATATAAATAAGTGTTATTAGAGTTAAGTTAGAAAGATTAGATTAGTTTTTCAAATAAGTTTAGAATCAACTAAACTATGTTCTAGTTTATAAATTCTTATATAGATAGCTATAAACATATGAATTGAACAAGAGTTGAAGTAGAGTTTTTACCTCAAGTTTAGAATGTAAAGTTGCTGGAAATAAGTAGTAGAATAAAACTTGAGAGAGTTCTTGCAAGTGTGTGTGAAAATTGGAAGTAAAATTTGGAAAATGAATGTGTAAAAATGAGTTAGAAATGGTGCTTATTTATAGGCTTGAAAATTTGATTTTTAGTGAAAATATCTAAGATAAGTTAAAATGTATTAAGTCATGGATGACATATTAAATTGATTAGGTCATGGATGACATATTACACAAATAATTGCAGATTTCTATTGGTATACACCAATAGTAAATACTTCTAGAAGCTGTGTATAATACGGGTAAAAATACCCTATGAATGCGAGTAGAATTCTTGAGGAAATTGAACGAAAATACGAGTATAGCTACCCTTTATATGTATTGGTATATTATAAAGTGTATTTAATACTTATAAGGATGTATTTACACTCGTAATACTTTATATGTAAATACATTGTAACATAAGTTAATTACGTCGTTTAAATAGTAACATATATATTGTTCAAAAACTCTTTAAATTAGTAGTATGAAAATATATATATAATACTTTGTTAATATACTTAATGAGATATTTAATTATCATATTTTCAAGTTAAATCTCTATATATATATATATATATATATATATATATATATATATACACACACACACACATATATGTATAATTAATACAAGTTATGACGTTCGTGAATCGTAAGAATAAAAGGGTGGTCAAACGTTTACATAAATTCCGTTTCAATTAATCAAGTCTTAACAAGTTTGATTGCTTAACATGTTGGAAACATTTAATTGTGTAAATATTAATCTCATATATATTAACGGAAAAATCCGGGTCGTTTTACACATAATTGTTCGTGAATCGTCAAGAGCAGTCGATGGGTAAATGAATACATGAACATAGTTCAAAGTTTTTGAGATTTCAACATTACATACTTTGCTTATCATGTCAAAAACATATAAAGATCAAGTTTAAATTTGGTCAGAAATTTCCGGGTTGTCACAGTACCTACCCGTTAAAGAAATTTTGTCCCGAAATTTGATTGGGATGGTCATGGCTGACAATAAGTATGTTTTTATGACTCTTATGAGTTGGAAATTAGAGTTTTATTGTCATTAAGTAATATGGATAAGACAATGTGTTTATGTGAAGAGTACGAGTGAAGCTACCACAAAAGAGTGAAATGAGTAGGTGTAGATTCGTCATATCTCTTGACGTAGATAGGATTGATTTCCATGTTCAAGAGATTTGGAGAAAATCTTCGTAATAAGATTTGATTCTTCGGTAATCAAGGGAATTAGGATCCGCTTTAAATGCGATCATCTGTTTTGATTGCTCTGTTAGATATTTTACTATAAATCCAACCCCTTCGTTTCCTTACAACTCACACCTTATATTCTTTCTCTCTCAACTCATACTTTAAAGTATTCGTCAATATGCTCCATCCGGTTCTAATCCTTGATATACTCCTAACTTTTATATCCGTCATTCTTCTTTTTCATCTGCCGCCGGAAGAATCTATTCACTTCTACTATACTCTTGGTTTTATAGTGTTTTTAGTTCTCTCGTGTCTTTTAGTTGCAATACATATTGATATACACGGTTTGTAATTTATGTATTATCGTCGGGCCTTATATCTTTTCTTATTTTTCGATGTCCCTGCTTCTGTCTTCTATAATCATTGTCATCCCCAGTTAATGCCCTCTTTTATTTGCTGCGATTTATACTCCAATTTCTGTTTCGGAGCTTTGTCCTTTCATTTCTTCTTCTTGCGATTAAGCACCGCTTGTAATGGTCCAGAATTCGCAGATATAAATTTCGGAATGAATATTGTTATTGTTCTAAGAAAGAAATGGTAATGGCACGATTCTGATTTGTTAAATTACCAGAATACCTTGGAAAAGACCGAATCATCAAGAAATATTTTCTTGATATTTTAAGGGTTAAATAGAATACAAGAGTCGTGTAACATAGCACATGATGATGTTATGATCTGTGAATCATCACGTTCCATTTAGAAACTCAGCATGACTTACTGTAATATAATCACGTTGATCAAGTGTCATTATATTATACTAACTCATGCATCAGTTCCCAACACTACTTCAAAAATATTCATATTTCAAACTCGAAGGTTTCAGAATTTAGAAACTAAAACAGTTTCCCTTCTGATGTAACACTGATATCGCGAAGAGATAAAAGATTTCAGATAAGAATAGTTATGAAAATATCTTCAGAAATATGGAGGATATTTATAATGAAAGATATGATGATATCTTAGAATTTCTAATATCAGAGGATGATGAAGAATATTTTCCACAAGGGTTTAGAGTCAGGAGTAAGGTATTCGTTAATGACTACGGCAGACACTGAATCATTTGGATCCTTTGCAGGAAGATTTAGTCTTTGTGACTTGTCCACAACTTCCTTCATACTTTGCTCAATCCATTTTCCAGTTCTAAACCTTCTATTTTTCTGAGCTTTGCCAATACACTACTCTTTATCATCAAACTTTTGACTGTTACGATTGTCTACATTTTCTGCTGCTTCATTCAGCTTTTTCAAAATTCAGGGTATTGATTCGTGACTGGGTGCTTTTCAGAAATTCAGAATTGAAGATCAAAATTTCCAGGAGTTACACATTATATGTATAAATATAATTGAAGTGAAAACGCTGCGAGATTCGAGATTGATGATTGATGATTCTCGGTAATTGGTATGGCAATTATTGTTACAGGATGTAGGTGAGTACATGATGGGGTTTCATGAATAATATAGATATTTTTCAGAGAGACTAAACCCGAAGTTACTGGTACATCTGCTGATAATATAGTGGAATATAAAAGGTGCTTCGGTAACGGTGGCGAAAGGGCAATGTATATATTGAGGTTATAATACGGCTATTCCGATTGAAAAGTCGAAGTTGACTTGCTGGAGCCTTGACAAAACTGGCTACTTTGAAAAGGAATTGCAAGGTTATTTTTGACAACAACAACGCTAATGGCTCACAGATTTGTGTTAAATCGGGAGTTTCCCAGATGCATGATTGTGGATAACATGTGGTTGGATCATCATCTCGATTGTTTCTTAATTGAGGTGTTTTCAAGAATCATGAAGGGTTTGAATGTAGATTGCAATGAATTTTTTAATAACACAAAAATTGTTTTATGGGTTTAATGAATAGAAGTGATGTTTTAGCATAGTTTTGAAGTCAAAGTATAGCTTTGAAAGATGTAGAGATTTAAGAGTGATGTCTCCCGTTGAGTCTTGACTTGGATTCTGATCTGTCAAAATTAGAATATGAAATTGAATTTGGATGAGAACGGTTGTTTTGATTTCTATGAAAGAATGTATATCGTTGTGAAAGTAGTGAGTATAGTTGATGATTCCTGAATCAGATTCGAAGAATACAATATATTAATTGTGAATTTATATATCTCTCGCGTATTACCTACCCGTTAAAAGTTTCACAAGTAATATTTTGGTACAGGAGAATTTTTATTACAGTCTTTATGAAAATATATGTATATTTTCTTCAGATGTAATACAGATTTGATAAGTTAATATTAAATTAAGCTCATTTGATTTTCGGCTGGAATTAGAAATGAATAATCTCTAAAACAATAGAGATTACATAATCTTCGCGGAGTATTTCACTAATGTAATCAATACTTTATTATTTATTCTTATTGACATTCCTTGGTGACGGATGTTGATGCTTGTGAATTCTTGCGAACTTCGTAAGATATGAATGATGTTTTCTAGAAAGCTTTAAGTATATCTAAGTGTAAAATCAAACATGTAATTGAATAATACAGTTAGTTTATTATGAAACGAAATTCATGGAGTTGAAACAGAGGTCGTAGTTAACGATGGTTAAGTTGTTAAGGAAGGATGTACATCATAGCATATTAGTAATATGAATTTAACCGAGTAGTATCTACCCTTATTTAATTCATACATAATAGCTTAGTACAGAAAGATATATTTTGATCTCAAAATTCATATATATATATATATATATATATATATATATATATATATATATATATATATATATATATATATAAAATATACATATAATTTTTTCAGGGGGAATGAGTTAATACTTTATAACTCGTTGATACAATATACGCGTTGTTGATTTGTGATGATGTTGATGATTATGGAATTGGCGGAGCTCGTAGTGCTACAGGTTTTGCCGGTGTTGGTGATATTGATGGTGATGCTGGTGGTACTACCGGTGGTGCTTGTATAACAAGTCTAGCTTGTAAACCATGCACCATTCTTGTCAGGGTTTCTACTCTTCCTTCTATCATTTCGGTCCACTCATCTGATTTATGGTTAAGGCTGGAATAGATAATCTCTAAGACTTTAGAGATTACATAATCGCCGCAGATTTTTTTCCAATGAAGTTATGAATCAATACTTCATCGTTGATATTTATTAGTACTCCTTAGTATCTATGGTGCATATGACGTTGATGCTCGAGGTACAGATTGTAACGTTGAGGTGTGGGATGCGGATGTTGTTGTTGATGGTGGTAATGGTACTGTTGATGTTGCTGATGGTGGTACTGTTGATGCTGGTGATGCTGCTGGTGCTTGTAACCTTTGCACCATATTATCCAAAGCCACTACCCGAGTGCGAAGTTCGTTGACTTCTTCTATTACACCGGGATGATTGTCGGTTCAGACGAGCGGATGAATAAGATCTAGAATGTGAGATAGTATATAATCATGATGAGATTCTCTGGAAATGAGAGAGAAAATGGTGTTTCGGACAGGTTCGCCGGTAAGTGCTTCAGGTTCTTCGCCAAGAGGGAAATGTGGTGGATGGAAGGGATCACCTTCTTCTTATCTCCAATGATTAAGTAGACTGCGAACCCATCCCCAATTCATCCAGAATAGATGATGGCTAATTGGTTGATTCATTCCAGTCACACTGGTTTCAGAGCTCGAGTGAAACTCCATATCGGAATCTGAGGGACTTGAACTAGTGGCGAGTTCCATTTCGTACGATTGAATAAAGGATTTTTCGATATGAAATGATTTCTGGCTATCGGATGGTATTCTAGTTACATAGAATATCTATATCTATATATATATATATATATATATATATATATATATATATATATATATATATATATATATATATATATATATATATATATATATATATATATATATATATATATATATATATATATATATATATATATATAGAACAAAAGATTTCGTAGATTACGGAGGAATTTACGGAATATATCAGGCAAAGTTTACAGTAACAGATATGCTAAGATATGATTTAGCAGATATACTAAGATATGAATTTTGTCTATACACTATCTATGCAATAATTGCAGTAAGACACGTCAAGACTTAAGATGATAAATAGATAATTTCCGACAAGAAATAATAAGCAAAACTTTTGACATGTAGACATGGCCGAAGTCCAGACTCACTAATGCATCCTAACAACTATCAGTTAGACACACTAATGCAAGACCTGGTTCGCTAAGACCACCGCTCTGATACCAACTGAAACGACCGGTCCATATTACTATAAATGCAGTACATTATTCATTGGTCCCATAGCTAGATATTTGACCTCTATATGATATGTTTTAGAAAATATTTCATTCGTTTCATAAAAAACACACCAGTATTATTGATGTTATGCGAGGTGTATACAAAATAGTTTATATTTTACTAGAAAAATACTATTAAATACGATACAATTTTACACAAGATATTTATTTATTTATAGAATGGATATACTTAAACCTTGCTACAACACTTATAGGCAGTGTACCTAATCGTACAGTAGTGTAGTTTTTAGTAAGTCCGGTTCGTTCCACAGGGAAATCTTTAAACAAAGCTCAACGCTATATTAGTTTATTTTTATAAAAATACAAATATATATATAAGTAATATTATTATTATAAAGGGGGGTTTTTACCGTTTAATGACCGGTTTGTCGATTTTAAGACTTTAGTCGCAGTTAAAACCTAATGTAAAATATAAAATAAATACAAGACTTAAATTAAAGCGTAAAGTAAATAACGATAATGAAATTGCGAATAATAAAAGTGCGATAAAATAAAATTGCGATAATTAAAAAGTACGATAATTAAAAGTGCGATTAAACAACAATAAATAAAAGTGCGATAATTAGAAGTGCAATTAAATATAAAATAAAGGAAATTAAATATGAAATAAAAGAATTATGCTTATTTAAACTTCCGTAATCATGATGTTTGACGTGTTGATTTTAGTTTTATGCCCATGGGTTAATTGTCCTTTGTCCTGGATTATTTAATATGTCCGTCTGGTTTTTGTCCATAACAGTCCATCAGTCATAAATATAAAGTGCGAGTGTCCTCATCAAATTATTCTTATACCCGAAGTTAAATATTCCAACTAATTGGGGATTCGAATTGTAACAAGGTTTTAATACTTTGTTTAATGAATACACCAGGTTATCGACTGCGTGTAAACCAAGGTTTTACTACTTTGTTAACAATTACACCAATTAACCTTGAATGTAATTTCACCCCTGTTTTAATTATTCTAGTGGCTATTAATCCATTCCCGTGTCCGGTTAAATGAACGATTATTCGTACATATAAATACCCCGCCCATCGTGTCCGATCGAGTGTATATGGTAATTTATAGGGACGCCCAATTGTAAATCTTTATATTAACATTAACAAACTTTCATTTAGTTAAACAAATATAAAGCCCATTAATAGCCCATAGTCTAATTTCCACAAGTGTCGTTCTTTTGTCCAAACCCCAATTATGGTACAAAGCCCAATTACCCAATTTTAGTAATTAGCCCAACATCATGATTACTTCGTTTTAAATAAGCATAATAATAACTTAGCTACGAGACATTAATATAAAAAGGTTGAACATAACTTACAATGATTAAAAATAGCGTAGCGTTACACGGACAGAATTTCGACTTACACCCTTACAACATTCGCTAACATACCCTTATTATTAGAATTATAATTAAAATTAAAATTAAAATATAAATTATATATATATAGATATCGTATATATGAGAGAGAGATATATTTTCTGTGTTTAAAACTCGGCAGAAAACTGGCTTTATATAGGACCTGACCAGCATTTTCACTCCATGCGACTCGCATGGATTTTGTGCCTCTGGCCATGCGAGTCGCATGGCCACCCTGGATCCAGCCAAATTGCTTTGTTTTCTTCTTGCCGACGTAATATAATAATAATATATAATATATAATTATATATAATTATATATAATTATATATATATTATATTATATTCTTGTGCATAGTAGACTAGATATTTTTGGTCCGTTGCGTCGGGCGTTTCTTCTTGGCTCAGGTCCCGGTTCCGGATTTTCGGACGTCCTCGCGTACTATTTTATATCGTGTACTTTGCGTCTTTTATTTTGAGACGTTCCTCATCAATAATTTGAACCTTTTTGATTGAATCTTGTACTTTTTAGCTTTTTGGACCTTTCCGTCTTCAATTTGTCGAATCTGCCTTTTATCTTCACTTTTTAATATTTAAACGAATAGTGCTTGTAAATCGAACAATATCAACTAAAATCTTGTCTTTCTTGGGAAATAATGCTGTAAAATATGTGTTCATTTTTAGCCTTATCAATATTCCCACACTTAAGCGTTGCTTGTCCTCAAGCAATATAGTCTTGAAACACTTGAATCACTTCTTTATTCTTCACACTTTGTACATAAGTGACTTCAATACAGCGGTATAAACAATGATAGTAACGATGTGGTTTAAAGGTGGGTGTGTCTTTTATAGTTGCCTCGGGTTTAGGTCAACGACACTTGCAATCAAATAGCCAATTTACTTTCGGTTTCCAAAGCAAAGTGCACATTTGAAAGGTGGTTTACAGTCCCACATGACTATAAAAATTTAGATCCTTAAGGAAATTGGATCTTTATGAAAACATTTGATCTTTTGAAAATTCAAGCTAGATTTTACCCTAGACAAGTTTTCTGATTTGATCCATCATCGGTGTTGCAAAATATATCTGTGGATCAATATTTTGGCTAAAACTTTTAGGCTCGTGTAATCCACTGCTATCCCTGTATCGGAAAGCACACATCCACTTTACTTGTTCCGTATATTACCTTTCGGTAAACTACCGTCCGGTTGTAAAGGAAAGCGATGAACAAGAAACTGTTAAGGCAATGTCCTATGACATGCAGATGATTATGGTCTTATTAAACGTGTCAGATGCTAGAACTATCCTTGGTAGGAGCGATAGTAAAGATCATCCTATGATTTTTCGGTCTGGCACAAGGTCCTGTCTCCGACCATGCTATGCAACCACCGTTCTTACGGTTGACACCCGATTTAGTTAAGGTGACCTAATGAATTCCAGGTGAATTCCTAGGATTTTACGTTCAATGGTAATGAACGCATTGAAAATGGATTTTCAGAAAACAAATCGGTTTGTAGTTTTGATCAAAATATTTTCTCGTTCAAGCTCGAGTTTAGATATCATTGAATTCCATGAGTTTGAATTCTCAATCTTTAAGGTCAATCTCAAGGATTGAGTAATATCAGGCTTAAAAGCCGATTTTTAATCTTTAAGGAGATTATCCTTTCTGGGGATCTGATTCATTAGTCTTATCCAGCTAATTTGCACGGTGCCTCCCCATTGTACGAGATAAATCCTTCTCATGGTTAGGATAAATCTGACCACTTGGCGACCCTGTTTAATGCTGAGGTCCGTGGATTTCCTGCTGATTTTAGTGATGACTTTTCTAGATTTTTCGTCAACCTACAGCTGGTCTGGACGACAACTTCATGACCTAAATCAAGAAGCGCGTGTCTTTTTCGGAAGACTTTACTTCCTTTTAATGATGGAATTGATTCATCGTGTAGATCCATCTCTTCTTTTCTTTTATCGGGTAAAACAGTTTAGTTTAGTCCAAAGCAAAAGTATTTTCAGTTATTTGTTACAGATATATGTGACATATGTTTAAAATAACTTGGTAAATTTTCCCACACTTGGCTTTTATTTTCCTTTTTATCGTCCTCTATTCCATTTTAAATGAATTTTAACATTTTAGTTTGTTTCTCAATTTATGTCCTTTCCGAGGTAACAATAATTTCGGTGTTAAAACCTAGTTTTATCGTTCATAAATATGTATAAACATGATTTGAATTCATTTAATTGAAAATTTTAAAAAATTTTACTAGAATTGGGTAGTTAGTATATAAGACTAGGGCTGTTCCTTGTTATCGGAGAGCACTAGATTCTAACACAACTACTGCGTTACTAGCATTTTTAATGGTAACCAAGTGTTTAAATCAAAATCTGAAAGAATTTAACCCCTTCCCACACTTAAGATCTTGCAATGCCCTCATTTGCAAGAAATCAGAAACAATTTAAATTATTGAGGGTTATTAGCGTAGAAAAATGATTAAATTTTACCAAAGTTTCAAACATATTGTCGTTTGATTGTTGAATGATAAATGGTGCACGTCATTTGTTCATTCCGTCTTGTTGTTATTTCACATATATTTTGCATCTTGTCGTCAAAATTACTTGCTTTTGCTGAACTTAATGCCAGTCTTTGAAAACGCGTTGTTTTATCCTGTTTTGTGCATAACATAAAATACATGCAATACAAATATAATCATACATGCAATTTGAAATGGAACTTTGGCATCCCACTTTCAAATTATAAGAAAAATATTAGTACACAATAATAATAGAAATATCAAACATTACATAAATGTAATTAAAATGTTAAGTGTTTAAAATAATAAAAATATAAATTACCAACTTATCTCTACTGATCAGGAGGTGGGTTAGGAGGATAATTAGGATAGGGATCCCAATTCATGTTCGGATCAGGGTTCCATGGCTGATGATAGGTGAACTGGTATGCTGCGTCATAATCATATATGTCATAGGGCGGTCTCATTTCTGGCTGATGTGCGGGATAGTATGCGGGTCGGGTCGGATAATACATCTCGCCAGGCTGCAACTGGCTTATAATTTGGCACTGATGATAATCCCATCGGCCATGCTCTCGTTGCCGGGAATGCTCGTAGTCATTCCGACGTTGCCATGCCTCGTACTGCATATGCCTATCATAGTTCGTCATGTATTCATCCTCCATACGAACGCCTAAATCAAGAGCAGTCTCCCGAACAACTCCTATAATGTTGTTCGCCTCTTCCATTTCGTCATCCGAACCTCTTTCTACCTGTCGCTGAGGTCCCTCGTATCGATATACCCGACCACGTCTCATCAATAATACCCTTGCACCGTGATAAAGGTTTGAACTTATAGTTTCACCTTCGTCCTCTATTTCGTTCATTGGACCCCCTTGGTGCTTATCCACACCTAAATACTCTCCAATGAGAGTAATGAAAATACCACCACCTATAATACTCCCCGATTTCATCCCCGAAACTACATTAGCGAGATAATAACCAACACAATAGGGAATGTTAACGAAACTCCTCGGGTCTCTAATACACTTGAGGTAGAACAAATCGTTTACGGTCAATTTCTCCTTATTCTTACCCCTTTGTGTAATTGTGTTTGCTAAGAATCTATGAATCACCCGGAGTTCAGCTCTATCTATATCTAAGTATGTATGATTTCCACTGGCGTGAAATTCATTAAAGTGGGACATACGCCTCCAGACGGCGTTAATATCAAATTCCCTATCTATCCTTTCTCCTTGGGCAATCAGGCTATTACAGTCGGGGCTCAAAAGTTCAGCAGGGGTGTAAATCTGTAAGGCCCTGGCTAAATCTATCATGGACATTCTGTACATGTGTCCACCTAACAGAAATCTAATAAAGCTTCTATCATCTATCCTCCTAACATCACTGTTTAACTTAATAGTACTAAGTAATTCTATACACCATTCCCTATATATGGTTCTACGAATGGAAAATAGGCGCATCCAATCGTTAAACTGAGAATTACCATACCTTTGCACCAATAATTCCCGAATCGGTTCGGCAAGGTCAACTGTTTCCAAAGGTACCCAGTCAATTGCCCTTGGCATTTCAACAACCTTAAAGTAGAGAATGTGCATGTTCTTTTGATAATCTGGATACTCTATCCAACATCGATCAAATCTCAGATTTGGGTGTAACTGATCTTCATTAATGTCTAAGCTCAGAATCATTTGATGTGGAGCGAATTGACAAAACTGATTCATGAATAATTGATCTTGATCGTGATATGGAATATGTTGATCCTCATGTTGTTCTTCTTCTTGTTGCATATGTTGTTCTTGTTCATAAAACATTTTCGGTTCGGGCTCTGGTTGTCTGGACGATGATGCACCGTCCGTATCTGTATTTCTCTGCAAAACACATTAAACATAAAATTTGTGCATCCAAATATGCATTAGTGTTAGCAAAATAATAACTTGAAACAATTATGATGACATGTTCAATTCATAACACATTTTATACATATTTTCCTAACAATAATAATTCTACACTTTTACATACGAAAATGTATACAATGTTTTATCACATTTAAACTCTTAAACATGTCAACAATAATCATTATAGCAATTAAACACTTGTTACATGGCATTCAAATCAAACTAGTGCTCATTTTCATATTTTTGTCAAGTCTACACTTTGTCAAATAAGCATATACGAAAAATGTACATCAAGTTCATAAGCATTTATCTCAAATAACATGCCAAAATAATCACTACTAGCAATGAAACAAGTTTCAAATGGCCTTTATATCAAATTATCCAAGTTCATGAATTTTTAGACTTAAAAAGTCCACTTTAATTCTCAAAAACATGTTTAGGCTCAAAGTTTGGATCAATTAACTACCTAAACATGTTACACTACTTAATTTAGCAACAATTCATGACAAAAATCGGCCATAACCTGTTTATATCAAAAAGCCCCAAATTGCTCAAGAACACAAACCCTAGATTCTTAAAAATTTGAAGTTTTTAGCTTCAATCCATGTTAAATAGCTTCAATCTAGGATATTCATGCATAATATAACAACAATTTAAGTCTAATTACACTAGAATTTAACAAAATCAAAATATAAAATTTATAGCTCAAGAACACAATAATTCGAATTTAAAGAGATTAGGGGTGAAATCTTTACCGTGTTCCTGAAGGGGTTGAACCTACTAAATCTAGGCATGATTATTGTGAAATTTTTGCAAGAAATTTGGTGAAAATTGGTGAAAAATTGAGAGAGTTTGGGAGGTTTTCGTATGTGTTTGTGTGTGTATTGTGAGAGACAGAAGCAGCAGCGACTGAATAAATTGATCCTGGACAGTTTTTTGTAGCCATGCGAGTCGCATGACTTTGTGCCTATCCCCATGCGACTCGCATGGGGTGTATTTTCTGGATTTTAATATTTTTTTTTTTTTTTTTTTAACTATAAAACCTTAAACTTTTAAAACATAAATTAAATAAAATTTTAAAAATTTTGTTTCTTTTTAAGACGAGGTCGTTTCGGGACGATGCCCTAGTCCGTCCCTCGACAAAATTTTAAAATTTTGTCATTTTCAAGCGATTGTTTTAAAAGCTTAGATTTTTGGATTTTTTAATTTTTTTGGCATACTTTAAATCAATAAGATTAAAAATAATGATAATAAAAGTTCTCGTCCCTCCCTCGGGTAAAGTAATTTCGGTTCAAAGACCTAGTCTTCAACTTACGACGAATTTTAAAAATCATATTCTTAACTTAATGAGATAAAGTAAATTTTTGTTTTTAAATTCACACAACTTAAATATAAAATTCAAAATTAATATTAAAAATTCACACCAAACTCAAAATTTGAAATGCATAAAATTAAAAATTCATATTTTAAAAATTAAAAATTCACACCAAACTTAATTTTAAAAATTCATAAATTCATATCAAACTTATATTAATTTTTCAAATATTTACAATTTTAAATATATTGTTTTTACAAAATTTACAATATTAATTTAAGATTTAAATATTAATTTTAAAAACATGGTAAAAATAAAATTAAAAATCTTTTTGTCTTTTTATCCCACTTTAATCAATCAAATATTATCAAAAATATGCGCCCCTCTTTTCGGTAAAGTAATTTCGGTTCCAAGACCTAATTTAACTCATGACGAATTTTTGAAATATTTTGGGTTGATTGTTTAAAGATATTTATACCTTAAGAATAAACGTTAAATTTCGCAGTGATGTAATAAATTTTTGAATGATATCAATAATTTCGGTCGCCAAACCTAATTTTATTCAATACCAATTTAATACTTTTTTTAGCGAACAAATTAGCGTTTATTATCAAAAGGTTAAAAATAAAAATAAAAATAAAAACTGTACAGACATACCTGTGAAATTGATTTCTTAGTTATATGATCTATTCCATTCATAAGATAGTCGGTTTAATTGGTTTTCCATTGCTACATAAGCGTAACCTCGAGCATTCAGTGTCTTTTCTTCTAAACATATGAACGGTCCGTCTCTGCATAAAGTAACAAATTCGGTATTTGAATAGGTTTGATTATTTGAACATTTACTTCCATGTGACCATTTTACGCATTTGTGACATCGTTCTAGGTGTCGTGCTCTTCTTTTCGCTGCGGATTTTGATTTTCCTTTACCAAATTGTAACTTATTATCTTCGCATCTGGATTCTTTTCTAACTCCGTCCATTCTTTCTCTTATTACTGATACTAATTCACTCGGTAGTATGTCATTATTACGTTTAGTGATCAAAGCGTGTAGCATTAGACCATGGTTTAGTTCACAGGCAGTCTTCATTTCGTAAAAACCTAAAAAAAAATAAAAATTCAGAATGGGGGGAGAAGACTAGTTCTTTAGGGTCTGCTAGGGAAAGACCATTCGGGTTCCATTTTCGAGAACTACATGAAAACAGACAATCTAACTCTAACAGAAATACATATTATCCTTTAAAGACTTGATTCTCCCCACACTTAGTTAGCTGTGGTATCGAAATTGTGATTAACTTCGTTGTCGACTTCCATCGGACCATGTATGTAATGTTTAACTCTGTGACCATTAACTTTAAATTCAATCCCATTTGAATTTATCAATTCTATCGTTCCGTATGGGAAAACTCTTTTGACTATGAATGGTCCAGACCATCTTGATTTCAATTTTCCAGGAAATAGCTTGAATCGTGAATTGAAAAGAAGAACTCTGTCTCCTTCTTTAAATTCTTTTGAACTTCTGATTCTTTTATCATGCCATTTCTTCGTTCTTTCTTTATAGATTAATGAATTTTCGTATGCTTCATGTCTTAATTCTTCTAATTCGTTTAGTTGACTTAATCGTAGACGTCCGGCTTCATGTAAATCAAGATTACATGTCTTCAAAGCCCAAAATGCTTTGTGTTCAATTTCTACTGGAAGATGACATGCTTTTCCATAAACAAGTCTAAAAGGTGTGGTTCTAATTGGAGTTTTGTAGGCTGTTCTAAAAGCCCAGAGTGCATCCTCCAATTTAATGGACCATTCCTTCGGATTTGATCCTACGGTTTTCTCTAGAATACGTTTTAAAGCTCGGTTGGTATTTTCAACTTGTCCACTTGTTTGTGGATGATATGCGGTGGAGATTTTATGAGTTACTCCATATCTTTTAAGAACTTTCTCAAGTTGATTATTACAGAAATGAGTACCCCGATCACTTATTAAAGCTTTCGGTGTTCCAAACCTTGCAAAAAGACGTTTTAAAAAATTGACTACAACTCGTGCATCGTTAGTTGGGAGAGCTTGTGCTTCTGCCTATTTAGATACATAATCAATGGCTACGAGTATATATAGATTATTATGAGATTTTGGAAATGGACCCATAAAGTCAATACCCCAAATGTCAAATACTTCACATACTTGGATGACATTTTGTGGCATTTCATCACGTTGACTTATTTTTCCGGCCCTTTGACATGCATCACAGGATTTGCAAAGAAGGTGTGCGTCTTTGTAAATTGTAGGCCAATAGAATCCAGCTTCATAAACTTTTTTTGCTGTTAGTTGAGGCCCATAATGCCCTCCTGTTGGTCCTGTGTGACAATGGTTTAAAATTTTACTAGCTTCATCTCCAAATACACATCGGCGTATTATTCCATCGGGACAACTTTTAAACAGATGTGGATCTTCCCAGAAATAGTGTTTTATATCACTGAAGAATTTCTTTCGTCTTTGGTACGATAATCCTTTTTCAAGGAATCCACAAACTAAGTAGTTTGCATAGTCTGCAAACCATGGGATTTCTTTATAATCTATCTTCAATAGATATTCATCAGGAAAGTTGTCTTGTATGGCTGATTCATTTAGAACTTCTAATTCGGGATTTTCAAGACGAGAAAGATGATCAGCGGCGAGATTTTCTGCTCCCCTTTTATCTCGGATTTCAATATCAAACTCTTGTAAGAGTAAGATCCAACGGATTAATCTTGGTTTAGCATCTTGTTTTGAAAATAGGTATCTAAGAGCAGAATGGTCGGTATAGACCACCGTTTTTGCTAGAACGAGATATGATCGAAATTTGTCAAAAGCAAAGACAATAGCAAGGAGTTCTTTTTCAGTAGTTGTATAGTTCGTTTGTGCTCCTTGTAATGTCTTACTAGCATAATATATAGGTTGAAATCGTTTTTCAATCCTTTGTCCTAAAACGGCTCCCATTGCAAAATCACTTGCATCGCACATTAGTTCAAATGGTAGATTCCAATTTGGTGTTATCATGATCGGCGCATTAGTGAGTTTTTCTTTAAGAATATTAAAAGATTTGATACACTCATCTGAAAAGATGAATGGAGCATCCTTTTCTAGGAGTTTATTCATAGGAGTGGCAATTTTAGAAAAATCTTTTATGAAACGTCGGTAAAAACCGGCATGCCCTAGAAAACTCCTAACTCCTCTAACATTGGTGGGATGTGGAAGTTTAACAATTACATCTACTTTAGCTCTATCCACTTCAATTCCTTCTTTTGAAATTTTATGTCCAAGAACGATGCCTTCTTTAACCATGAAATGGCATTTCTCCCAATTAAGTACTAGATTTGATTTTTCGCATCTAATTAGCATTCGTTCCAGATTAGCTAGACATGATTTAAATGTATCACCGAAGACTAAAAAGTCATCCATGAATACTTCCATGCATTCTTCTATCATGTCATGAAAAATCGCCATCATACACCTTTGAAAGGTTGCAGGGGCGTTACAAAGTCCAAATGGCATGCGTTTGTAAGCAAAAGTACCATAAGGGCACGTGAATGTGGTTTTCTCTTGATCTTCGGGTGCTATTGGAATTTGAAAATATCCGGAAAATCCATCTAGAAAACAATAGTAACTATTTCCGGCTAATCTTTCCAACATTTGATCTATGAAAGGTAAGGGAAAGTGATCTTTTCTGGTGGCGTCATTTAATTTTCTATAATCAATACATACACGCCATCCTGTTACAGTCCTAGTAGGAATAAGCTCATTTTTCTCATTTGTGATGACAGTCATGCCACCCTTCTTAGGCACGCATTGAACTGGGCTTACCCATGGACTATCAGAAATTGGATATATCAAACCTGCATCTAGCAGTTTAATAATCTCTTTTTTAACTACATCTTGCATATTAGGATTTAGTCTTCGTTGGCGTTGCACATACGTTTTATGACCTTCTTCCATAAGGATTTTATGTGTGCAATACGAAGGACTTATTCCTTTAATATCATGAATCTTCCATGCAATGGCTGGTTTATGAGCTTTCAACACAGAAATGAGTTGTGATTTCTCATTTTCAGTAAGAGAAGACGATATTATTACAGGTAATTCAGATTCACCATGTAAATAAGCGTATTCCAAATGGTTTGGAAGTGGCTTTAACTCTAATTTCGGAGGTTCTTCTATCGATGATTTATATCGATATCTGTCTTCTTCTTTTAGCATTTGAATTTCTTCTGTTGTTGGTTCATATCCATTAGCTATAAGTGTAGCTAACATTTCAGCTTCATCAATTGGTTCATTACCTTCTCCTATAGAACATTCTCCTGTTCCTTGTAATTCTGGAAATTCTTCTAATAATTCTGCATGTGCATCTATAGTTTGAATATAATAACATGTATCATCTGTAGATTGTGGTTGTTGCATTGCTCTATCAACTGAAAAGGTAACACTCTCATCCTCTATACTTAGGGTCAGTTTCTTACCGAACACGTCTATCATTGCTTTAGCCGTGTTTAAGAATGGTCTTCCTAATATGAGAGGAACTTGAGAATCTTCTTCCATGTCCAGAACAACAAAATCTACTGGAAATACTAAAGTACCAACTTTAACTAGCATGTTCTCCATTATCCCTCTAGGATATTTTATTGATCTATCGGCTAGTTGTATGCTTATTCTGGTTGGTTTCAATTCTCCAAGGTCTAGTTTAGCGTATAGTGAATACGGCATTAGATTTATACTAGCACCTAAGTCTGCCAATGCTTCTATTGAACTAAGACTACCCAGAAAACATGGAATTGTGAAACTTCCTGGATCAGATAATTTTTCTGGTATCTTATTCAACAGCACTGCTGAACAATTTGCATTCATAGTGACAGCCGAGAGTTCTTCCATTTTCTTTCTATTCGTGATTAGATCTTTCAAGAATTTAGCATACCTTGGCATTCCTGAAATTACATCAATGAAAGGAAGATTTATATTTATTTGTTTAAACATATCCAAGAATTTGGATTGCTCGGCTTCAAGTTTTTCTTTCTTCATTTTACTCGGGTAAGGAAGTGGTGGTTGGTATGGTTTAACATAAGGTTTATCCTTAACTGTGTTATCTTCATTAACCTTTTCAACTACCGGTTCTTTTTCCTTATCTTGATCAGGTTGTGGTTCTTGTGGAGTAGGAATGGTTTCATCAGAAGTTACAGGTATTTCCGGTGGTTTAAGTGTTGTACCACTTCTTGTGGTAATGGCTTTAGCTGTTTCATTCCGGGGGTTAGCATTTGTATCACTAGGTAGACTTCCCGGTTTTCTTTCACCTATTAACCTTGCTAGGTTACTTACTTCTTGTTCCAGATTTTGAATAGAAGCTTGTTGATTTCTAAATGCTTGAGCATTTTGTTCATTTGTTTGTTTTTGAGATGTGAAAAACTGTGTTTGAGTTTCAACTAGCTTCGTCATCATATCTTCTAAATTCGGCTTTTTATCATCGGTTTGTTGTGGTTTAATCGGAAAAATAGGTCTTTGCTGATTGTAAGTATTGTTAGATACTTGTTGATTGCTAGGACCTTGTTGGTTGTTGTATGGAACATTTCGGTTATAATTTTGGTTTTGATTGTAAATCGGTCTTGGCGGTTGATAATTATTCTGATAATTATTTCCAGGCCTTTGGTTTATGTATGAAATATTCTCTCTTTGTTCCATTGTTAATTCAATACTGAGACAATCTTTTGTCAAATGTGGTCCTCCACACTGCTCACAACTAATTCGTATTGAGTGAATATCTTTAGTCATCTTTTCCATTCGTCTCTCTACAGCATCTATCTTTGCGGAAATGGAATCTAAGTCATGGCTAGAATCGGCTCTAGCTGCTTTAGATGATCTAATGATGTCTTTTTCTTGGTGCCACTCATGTGAGTGGGAAGCAGTATTATCAATAATTTTGTAAGCATCAGTTTCGGTTTTCTTCATAATAGAACCACCAGCTGCTATATCTATGTCTTTCCTTGTAGTGATGTCGCATCCTTGGTAGAATATTTGTACTATTTGACAGGTGTCTAAACCATGTTGCGGACATCCTCTTAACAACTTTCCATATCTTGTCCACGCCTCATATAGAGTTTCATTTGGTTTCTGTGTGAACGTAACAATTTCTGCTTGAAGTCTTACGGCTTTAGATGCAGGAAAGAATTGTTTAAGAAATTTGTCAATTAAAACGTCCCATGTATCGATCGCCCCTTCAGGTAACGATTCCAACCAATCTTTGGCTTCTCCCTTTAAAGTCCAGGGAAATAACATGAGATATATCTGTTCATCCTCCACTTCTCGGATTTTAAATAGTGTGCAGATCCTATTAAAGGTACGTAGATGTTCATTTGGATCTTCCTTCGGCGCACCACTAAATTGGCATTGATTAGTCACCATGTGTAGAATTTGTCCTTTGATTTCATAATCTGGCGCATTAATGTCTGGATGAGTAATTGCGTGACCTTGGCCAGTGCGTTTAGCTCTCATTCGGTCTTCCATACTTAAAGGTTCCAGATTCTCCATAATTGAATTTGTTGAATCGGTATCACTAGATGATTCTGATTTAATAGTTCGTTCCTCAACAATCTCTGTTTGAATGATTGGTGGCTCCGGAGGAAAGTTTAATGGTTCAGGATCTACGAACCGTTCCTGAATATTCTCTGGATTCTCAATTGTGAGGTCGGGTTCAAAAAATGGATTATCGAAAATTTGAACTGAAGTACTTGGTCGACTGGATGACGATTCTAAAGAAAAATCAACGGCGGTTATATTTGCTAAATGTCTTGATCTAGTTACAGGTGGTGAACGTACAAAAGGTGGTGAACGTCTTGCTCGGTGCATTCACTGAATATCCTATTAGTTTTTAAAAGGAAAGAAAAATTATAATAAGTTATCCAATTAATAGACTTTTCTGATTTTGCCCACATTTCGAATAGCCAAAAGATGCAGCAGAGGGGCAGGATTCGTTTGGTCTCAATATAATTGAGGACTGTTTGGCTCCAATAACCCGGTCCACGTACAAATCCAACTATTACTACGAACCAGAAAATTTTGATGTTTATTAATTTAACCACTTAAAATAAATTTTCGTAATTTTAAGAAATTTAGATAAGAAGTAGAATAAAAATCTATGTCCTAAAACTAGAATGGCGAGAAATGAGAAAGAAAAAGAGTTCGTCGAAAAAGGTCGAAAAAGGAAAAATAATGGTTGAAAAAATAAAAGGTGACGGAAAAATAAAAGAAACTTATAAAAACTTAAAAATACTTGACTAACCTAACCTTATTACTACAACTAACTTAAAATTATAATCGCAAATTGAAATTACTAATTGGAATGATAATTGATACATAGTAAAAGGTGTCTAAAAATATTAAAGCTTACAGGAAAAACTAAATCCCAAATGGAAATAGCTTAAAAAGAAACTAAAACTTCAAAAGGCGTCGCAAAATTCTAAAGCACCTAATACTTAATCTAAGGAATAAGCACTTAAGAGAGTTTACGGCAAAGCCTAAAAATCTAGGAGTAAAAATAACTATAGCAAAAACTAAGTTTAAAATTAAATATGAGCTAAAAAATACAAAAGTTACGCTAAAACGATTAAAAAGGAACAAAATATAAAAGTTATAAAAAGTTATAAAAATATTAGATTTTATAAAAATATTATTTTTATATTTTTTTATATTATAGTATTAAGTAAATAAATAATAAAACTAAACAAAAGTAAAAATAAGTAAATAAATTAAAAACTTAATTATAATAATAATAATAGTTTTAGGGTTTAGAATAATAATAATTAAATAAACTCCGTAATTAATGCGTTATTAGGGTTTATATGTGGCCTGACCTGGGTCATCATGCGAGTCGCATGATTTTAGGGAGGGGGTCATGCGAGTCGCATGACCTTCCTTGCAGGTTCAAATCAGGGGGGTCAATGACAGGTTCAATCGTAATTTTTATTTAATATTTATTTTCTTTTTCTGTTTTATAATTAAATAAAATATATAAATAATAAAAACTTTTAAAATTTTAAAACTAAAAAGAAAATACTTTATAATTTTATAAATAAACTTAAAAATAGATTTTAAAATATTATATTTTTTTTTTCGATTTTTTATAGTTTTTAAAAAAAATTTTTTTTTTTACTTTTTTAATTTTTTAAACAAAAATATAAATTTTACAAAAACAAATTATAACTTAAAATTTAAAAATATGGCGTTTCGCTTCGGCGAATCCCCGGCAGCGGCGCCAAAAATACTTGATGTTATGCGAGGTGTATACAAAATAGTTTATATTTTACTAGAAAAATACTATTAAATACGATACAATTTTACACAAGATATTTATTTATTTATAGAATGGATATACTTAAACCTTGCTACAACACTTATAGGCAGTGTACCTAATCGTACAGTAGTGTAGTTTTTAGTAAGTCCGGTTCGTTCCACAGGGAAATCTTTAAACAAAGCTCAACGCTATATTAGTTTATTTTTATAAAAATACAAATATATATATATAAGTAATATTATTATTATAAAGGAGGGTTTTTACCGTTTAATGACCGGTTTGTCGATTTTAAGACTTTAGTCGCAGTTAAAACCTAATGTAAAATATAAAATAAATACAAGACTTAAATTAAAGCGTAAAGTAAATAACGATAATGAAATTGCGAATAATAAAAGTGCGATAAAATAAAATTGCGATAATTAAAAAGTACGATAATTAAAAGTGCGATTAAACAACAATAAATAAAAGTGCGATAATTAGAAGTGCAATTAAATATAAAATAAAGGAAATTAAATATGAAATAAAAGAATTATGCTTATTTAAACTTCCGTAATCATGATGTTTGACGTGTTGATTTTAGTTTTATGCCCATGGGTTAATTGTCCTTTGTCCTGGATTATTTAATATGTCCGTCTGGTTTTTGTCCATAACAGTCCATCAGTCATAAATATAAAGTGCGAGTGTCCTCATCAAATTATTCTTATACCCGAAGTTAAATATTCCAACTAATTGGGGATTCGAATTGTAACAAGGTTTTAATACTTTGTTTAATGAATACACCAGGTTATCGACTGCGTGTAAACCAAGGTTTTACTACTTTGTTAACAATTACACCAATTACCCTTGAATGTAATTTCACCCCTGTTTTAATTATTCTAGTGGCTATTAATCCATTCCCGTGTCCGGTTAAATGAACGATTATTCGTACATATAAATACCCCGCCCATCGTGTCCGATCGAGTGTATATGGTAATTTATAGGGACGCCCAATTGTAAATCTTTATATTAACATTAACAAACTTTCATTTAGTTAAACAAATATAAAGCCCATTAATAGCCCATAGTCTAATTTCCACAAGTGTCGTTCTTTTGTCCAAACCCCAATTATGGTACAAAGCCCAATTACCCAATTTTAGTAATTAGCCCAACATCATGATTACTTCGTTTTAAATAAGCATAATAATAACTTAGCTACGAGACATTAATATAAAAAGGTTGAACATAACTTACAATGATTAAAAATAGCGTAGCGTTACACGGACAGAATTTCGACTTACACCCTTACAACATTCGCTAACATACCCTTATTATTAGAATTATAATTAAAATTAAAATTAAAATATAAATTATATATATATAGATATCGTATATATGAGAGAGAGATATATTTTCTGTGTTTAAAACTCGGCAGAAAACTGGCTTTATATAGGACCTGACCAGCATTTTCACTCCATGCGACTCGCATGGATTTTGTGCCTCTGGCCATGCGAGTCGCATGGCCACCCTGGATCCAGCCAAATTGCTTTGTTTTCTTCTTGCCGACGTAATATAATAATAATATATAATATATAATTATATATAATTATATATATATTATATTATATTCTTGTGCATAGTAGACTAGATATTTTTGGTCCGTTGCGTCGGGCGTTTCTTCTTGGCTCAGGTCCCGGTTCCGGATTTTTGGACGTCCTCGCGTACTATTTTATATCGTGTACTTTGCGTCTTTTATTTTGAGACGTTCCTCATCAATAATTTGAACCATTTTGATTGAATCTTGTACTTTTTAGCTTTTTGGACCTTTCCGTCTTCAATTTGTCGAATCTGCCTTTTATCTTCACTTTTTAATATTTAAACGAATAGTGCTTGTAAATCGAACAATATCAACTAAAATCTTGTCTTTCTTGGGAAATAATGCTGTAAAATATGTGTTCATTTTTAGCCTTATCAATTATACATAATGCATGTTTTAAACAATTGGGTGATTATTTAAGGAATAATCCCCATAATACATCGGTTTTCAAATACTACACACTTGACATAACAGTCAAATATAATACATGACAAAGGTTTTATTGAATGCAACATTTCATTTAAACAAAAACATGAGACTCCATGCACAACTTGCTCAGATAATGCAACAGCGAAAGACTTTCTTAAGGACCTGAGAATAAACATGCTTAAACAGTCAACACAAAGGTTGGTGAGATATATAGGTTTAGCATCGATATAAATATAGACCACAAGATTTCATAGTTATAAATATATGTACACTCGCAAGTGTATAAAAGTATTCTATAAGTTGTTGAGCGCTTTGGTAACCATACTTAACTATTAATGTAGTATATTCCATTTATTATGAAATCTCCCTACACTATACCAAGTGTAGTAAAAACGAAGTACTATGCAACCGTTTACGATACTAGAGCGACTAGCCCGGTTGGGGTTGTCAAACCCGATAGATCTATCAATAGGATTCACGCTTACATGTTCTTACAACATGTAAATATTAGTTACCAAGCTATTAAGGAAGATATGCAAGGTGGTACAAATCAACGTAGAATATATTTTAAGTACTTGTGTCCATGGCGTAAAACATAAAATGCATGTATTCTCATCCCAAAATATTTTTAGAGTTTAAAAATGGGACTATATACTCACTGTCGTAAAAGTATAGTTTCAACAAGTTTTCAACTTATTAAAATATAGCCGACGCCCTTGGATTCACGAACCTATAACAATAATAATGATTCAGATAATAATACATGTGAATAAAATAAAACAAGTTCATAGAATACTTGTATATTAATTTTTAACATTTTTATGTTAGTAGTCCTTTGTTAGTAGTCCAAAATAGTCCGAAATGTCCAACAGTCTAATAATCGGTATATATATAATCTTAGAATTACCCCCACGATGTATTGTATACGTATTGTCTTTGCATCAACCCAGAGATGTATTGTATACGTATTGTCTTAGAATTTATCAAAACGTATTGTATACTTATTGTCTTAGGATTTATCAAAACGTATTGTATACTTATTGTCATGGAATGTACCAAGATTATTATATATATATATATATATATATATATATATATATATATATATATATATATATATATATATACAATCTCAGAATTAACTAAGATTATAATATTTGGTTATACTAATGATAACATGTCCAAATATATATATAGGATATAGGAAAAGTTAGCAAGGATATGGTTAATATAGTTTTTACAATATAAATTTCGTCCATACAACGTTAATTTTAGCAGATTTTGTTTTGCTCGCCAAATATTCATTACAACTCCGTTTAAAGTGAATCAAATTGCTATGGATTCCTTAAGAAGTTAATTTTTCAAAAACAATTCGAAACAGTTAGTCTATATATTAATATTCAGAGTTTTACCCTCTTTTTGTACTGGTGGACAGATTTGGAAGAATCCCGGCACCCACCCAATATATGATTTTTGATAAAATACTTCCACTTTGTTTAAAATCATTAAAAAAAATACTGGAAGTCTTATTTGCATATATTAACATATTTACAAAGTATTAGCCTCAAACTCAAAGTCTAAGATAGGTTTTTAATTCCCAACCCAAAACAGCCCGCTTTTTACCGAATGGAGATTAAACGATATATGTTAAGTTTCAAGGTGTTCTTCATATGTACAAGTTATAAGTTCTTATATTAAATTAATATAACATCATAATATATATAAATAAGTGTTATTAGAGTTAAGTTAGAAAGATTAGATTAGTTTTTCAAATAAGTTTAGAATCAACTAAACTATGTTCTAGTTTATAAATTCTTATATAGATAGCTATAAACATATGAATTAAACAAGAGTTAAAGTAGAGTTTTTACCTCAAGTTTAGAATGTAAAGTTGCTGGAAATAAGTAGTAGAATAAAACTTGAGAGAGTTCTTGCAAGTGTGTGTGAAAATTGAAAGTAAAATTTGGAAAATGAATGTGTAAAAATGAGTTAGAAATGGTGCTTATTTATAGGCTTGAAAATTTGGTTTTTAGTGAAAATATCTAAGATAAGTTAAAATGTATTAAGTCATGGATGACATATTAAATTGATTAGGTCATGGATGACATATTACACAAATAATTGCAGATTTTTATTGGTATACACCAATAGTAAATACTTCTAGAAGTTGTGTATAATACGGGTAAAAATAATGTATGAATGCGAGTAGAATTCTTGAGGAAATTGAACGAAAATATGAGTATAGCTATTCTTTATATGTATTAGTATATTATAAAGTGTATTTAATACTTGTAAGGATGTATTTACACTCGTAATACTTTATATGTAAATACATTATAACATAAGTTAATTACGTCGTTTAAATAGTAACATATATATTGTTCAAAAACTCTTTAAATTAGTAGTATGAAAATATATATATAATACTTTGTTAATATACTTAATGAGATATTTAATTATCATATTTTCAAGTTAAATCTATATATACACACACACACACACATATTAATTATATATATATATATATATATAATTAATACAAGTTATGACGTTCGTGAATCGTAAGAATAAAAGGGTGGTCAAACGTTTACATAAATTCCGTTTCAATTAATCAAGTCTTAACAAGTTTGATTGCTTAACATGTTGGAAACATTTAATTGTGTAAATGTTAATCTCATATATATTAACGGAAAAATCCGGGTCATTTTACACATAATTGTTCGTGAATCGTCAAGAGCGGTCGATGGGTAAATGAATACATGAACAGAGTTCAAAGTTTTTGAGATTTCAACATTACAGACTTTACTTATCGAATTGCTACAGTAACACTATTTGCTACAGTAAATTGCTACAGTAAACACTATTTGCTACAGTACACTATTTGCTACAGTAAAACACTATTTGCTACAGTAAACGCTATTGCTACAGTACACTATTTGATGTCGACGAACTACAAAACAAGCAGAAATGAGCTGTCCAGCCTAGCCATGCGATCGCAAGGCAAAAGCACTGAAAACCCATGCGATCGCATGGGGACCAAAAACACTATTTGCTACAGTAAAATATTATGTTGACGAACTAGCAAACAAAACGCCATGCGATCGCATGGCAAAAGCACTGAAAACCTATGCGATCGCATGGGGACCAAAATCAGGAAACATGTCTATAAAAGGCCAGTTTACTCGACGTATTATTTACATTTTTTTTCTTTAATCAATATTTATATTTATATTATACTTATAATTTTAAATTTAAGTTTAATAATAATAAGGTATATACAAGGGTGTTTTTAATTCGGGTTTCAAACCGCTTTAAGCTAAGGAAGTATTGGGTATTGTTCGGGGTATTGTTCTTGAATCCAAGGCCAACCATACAGTTGTCTACCATCATTACGTCTACGAAATTTGCCTACAATATTGAGTCTCAATATTGAACTGTGAGTTTATAGATCCCTTTTTAAATACTTTAAATATTTTTGGGCTGAGAATACATGCAATTTATTTTAAACGTAATAAGACACAAGTACATACTAAATTCTACACTGAGTTAAACCAAAAATCCCTTAGCTTTGGTAACTAGTAGCTGCCAGTACATAGGATATGGACTGGTGGGCGCGAATAATTGTATATGGATCCATAGGGCTTGACATCCCCGTCCGAGCTAGAGCGCTAGCCTTTTAACGGACGTATGTTATTTGAGTTTAAGACACGTTGGTTTGCGTGTATTAAAACGAATGGGGTAATTATCACTATAGCGTTAAGTTTAGTTACCAGGGTGCTCTGTTACGTAGAATCTATTGATAAACTTTTGATGAAATCTTGTGGTCTATCTTTATATATGTTTATGACTCGAGCAATTAAACCTATAACTCACCAACATTCGTGTTGACTTTTTAGCATGTTTTATTCTCAGGTCCTTAGACTGCTTCCGCTGTGATGTGCTTGTTGCCTGCATGGAGTCTCTCATGCTTTGTACAAAGTTTATTGCATTCAAAATAAAACTGCGTTGTGTAATAAATAATTGGACTGTGATGTCAACCTGTAAATTATAGACTTATGCATTTTGGGGTTTTGCTTATACCTAAGCACTCGCCCACATGTTTATAACTTTTTATGTTTAGAAAATCACTTATTTTAATGAATGCAATATTTTATCAAAACGTATCATATAGAGGTCAAAACCTCACTGTGGAATCAATGATTAACGTGCCGCTTCAATAGCGATTTTGACGGGTTGTTACAGTTGGTATCAGAGCTTGAGGTCATAGGGAACCATAAATTACATTAGTGTGTTTAACTGGTAATTGTTAGAATGCATTAGTGAGTCTGGACTATGACCATATCTGTTTTTTCTGATTTTTGCTTATCATTTGGTCAAAAACATTATATGTGATATATTTACATGCTAACGTAATTGTTGTTTCAATTATGTGATATATGACTTCTTCTAATCCTATCATTTTGTACGAATCTGAATCGGACACTGAATCTATTATATCAACAACTAAAAAGGGCGTTCCAATACCTATTAAAGAAGAAATTATGTTAGCCGGGGAATCTCAACTCCCGGTAAACCCAGAGGAGGTTCCAGCTCTACCCAGCTCTAGTTTTCCGGAGCCACAGTATCGTTGGCATGGACCCATGATCCCTGGAGTAAACGAATATCGTCTATTTCTAAACGAACATGGACATTGGGCCAGATACACCGCCGATGGGCGGGTTGTGAATATATTGCCTGGCAGATTTCGGTTCATGACCACCGGTACATATTCTCGTACACATGATGCAGACAGTTCATCATCATATTCTCCTACACATGACTCAGATAGTTCGTCATCAGATGAGATCAGTGACAAGGAGGATTTCGCTAATGAAATAAAAGAAGTCACTAAGGAGAAATTCCAACTTGCTATAGATAATAAAAACAACCACAAAAATAAAAAGTCCTTAATTATTAAAAAGGAACAGGATCATTCGATCCGTAACCACCCTTATTGTATTAAACCCACTGAGGCAACGGGTACCTCAAAACCCCAACCAAAACTTAAATACACTGCCAGAATGTCTGTCGGACCATGTGCACACAAACAATTGGCAGAGAGAACCAAATGGGAAGAAGTTTCTGATAGTTCTGAATAAACGACCTCGCAACCATAAATCTTCCATGCGCTATTTTATTGCTTATGTGTGCTACTCTATCTTGTTATGTAAAATATGCATATGTAAAATATCGGTATTGTATGGTATTGTATTATTTTGGTTTATTAATAATAAATGCATGGAATGATTATTTGTATTATTACTACTTCTTATTATTATTATTACATAATAACGTAGTAACTCGCTATAATTTTTCATAGTGGAATATTATTAGGATTTTAGTAGTTAATTCCTTGTACTAGCTATTATGTATGAACTTAACGGGTAGGTAATACCCTAGAAATAATTATAAAATGCTAATAAGAAGAAAAGGCTTTTTATAATAATTGGTTCATATTATTAATATGCTACGATTAACTATTGACAACTCATTTTACCTATAATATTCTATATGATTAAATTATCTCTGTTGTATTTATTGAAGAAACATGTCTCAAATGTCGGATGCTGAGTTTGAGGAACTAGTCGAGAAACGTGTGAATGAAAGAATTGCTACAGCTGAGGCAGCAAAAGCAACAGCCGAAGCAGCAGCCAAAGCAGCATCCGTAAACACAAACTCACGAAACGGATGCTCATACAAAACTTTTCAAGGATGCAAACCACAGACGTTTAGTGGAACCGAGAGACCAGTCGGTCTAACCCGATGGTTTGAAAAGATGGAGTCCGTTTTCAAAATCAGTAATTGTGCGAACGGAGACAAGTCAAAGTATACTTCGTGCACGTTGCAAGACGGTGCACTTACTTGGTGGAACAATTATGCTAAAGCAGAAGGAATAGATACGACATATGATATCTCTTGGGAAGAACTGAAAAAGATGCTAATCGAGGAGTACTGTCCTCGAAACGAGATCAGAAAAATAGAATCTGAGTTACGTAATCTGAAGATTATCGGCGCGAATCTCAATAACTATGAAAAGCGTTTCATGGAACTAGCCTTGTTGTGTCCCGAATTGGTGCCAAACGAGAAACGAAAGATAGAAATGTATATTGACGGTTTATCGATCAATATCAAAGGAAATGTTACATCGTCCAAACCGAATACGATGCAGGAAGCCATGACAATGGCACACCAAATCATGGACCAGATCACAGAGAGTTCGATTAAGGCACCAATTACCGAAGTCAAGACAACTGAAGGAAAGAGGAAATGGGAAGACTATAAGGGCAAAAGTACTCAACTGAAGAAACAAGAAACTTTTAAAGGTAAACAAGATGGGGCAACTGCAAGTCCAAACTATAAGGGACCCCATCCGTTCTGCAAAAGATGTTACACACATCATGCAGGTTATTGCCAAGTGGTCTGTGATAAGTGCAACAAGAAAGGACATGTGGCGAAAGATTGTTATGCCACCGTTTCTGAAGTAAAGACAAAACTGATCGATGTCAAGAAATGTTTTCGATGCGGGAAGCCTGGTCACTTTATAAATCAATGCCCTGATAAGGAGAAGAACAAAGAACCCGCACGTGGGAGGGCATTTAATGTTAGTATCAGTGAAGCACGTGAGGATCCTAATCTTGTCACGGGTACGTTTACCGTTAATAATCAACTAGCTTCTATTATGTTTGATACGGGTGCTGATAGAAGTTATATGTGTAAAGACTTTAGTTCTAAACTAAAATGTGCATCATTACCTCTAGACGATAAATATACTATTGAATTAGCTAATGGTAAACTGATAAAAGCCAATAAAATTTGCCATGGTTGCGAAATAAATCTCGCTGGTGAAACCTTCAAAATCGTTTTGATACCCGTAGAATTAGGAAGTTTTGACGTAATCGTTGGCATGGACTGGATGTCCAAAACAAGAGCTGAAGTTGTTTGCGCTGAAAAAGCAATCCGCATCCCTCTGTGACGATCCGGAAATTTCCGACCAAATTTAAACTTTATCTTTATATTATTCCGACACGATAAGCAAAGTTTGTTAAGTTAAATCTCAAGAATTTTAAATTGTGTTCATACATTCATTATAACCTCGACCAAATTCCGACGATTCACGAACCGTTATATATAAATAAATATGTATATATATGTATATATATATATATATAATAACTTAAAAATATTAATAAAGTATTAAACGTATAATACTTTACATGAACGTATTTGTTTCAATATGTTTATCGATGGAATTAGAAGATAATATCAAATGATTGATTTATCAGATACATTGTGATATGATTACGGGTCTATGTTATAAGGTCCACTGTGATTTAAGAAATCTATTCTTTTTGACGACATTCGGAAAATGGTAAAGTGATTTATAAGTAAGAACGTGGAGTGTAAATAACTTAGATGTTGGATATCGACAAGTTAAGTAACTCGACATTTTTCATTAAGATTACTTCATACGTTTATTTAAAATTTGAACTTTATCGCATGCTTCACCAACAGACTGTAATTTAAAAACTTGAAATCTATTATGAAAATATATGATTTTACTTTTCTAAAACGTTTTATGATATAACGATTTCCATTATTTTAACCTTTAAACAAAATGCTTCTTAAATATATTTAGTTTTGGAAAACAAAATTATCATATTTATTTGATTTAGTTTCAAACGTACAAATACGTTTTCAGTTTAAAAAGAACTTTATTATTAAAACGTATATAACTTTTATAAATATCTAGAACCACTTTTAACAACTCATTACTTAACCAATATGATAAAGATAACGATATTTATATTTTATTTTATTAAATATATATAACGATTTAAATTAATATTATATATATTTATACGCGTATTATACGTACATAGTTTTATACTTTTACTATACTTAAACTTTACCTTTACTTTATTTTTACTTTACCTTAACTTTAATAATTCATACTTTAATAATTCATACTTTAATAATTCACTTTAATAATTCATACTTTAATAATTCACTTTAATAATTCATACTTTAATAATTCATACTTTAATAATTCACTTTAATAATTCATACTTTAATAATTCACTTTAATAATTCATACTTTAATAACTCACTTTAATAATTCATACTTTAATAATTCACTTTAATAATTCAAAAATCTATTATAAATAGAATTCAATAGGTTTCATTATTTGATAGAAACTTGAAAATATTTTCTCTAAACTGTCTCAATCGATTTACATATATATATTTACTCCGTATTATTTCAAGAAATTATCAGTATACATAAAATATTACGACGGAGTGCTGTCCGAGTGATTTCGAAATTGTTTTTTGAGCGGGATAGAGCTAAGGAAATTATGGGTTAAAGCTATGGAGGTTATGGGTATGGTTCGGGAGTATTGCTCGTGAGTCAAACTAGTGTTTATCATCTCCGTTGCGTCTACGTACTTTTCCTGCAATATTGAATCTCAATATTGATACGTTCGTGAATCCAAGGCCAACATTGCACTTGTTCAATGACGTCATATGTATTTTTACTACAAAATACAGTATTGTGAGTTTCATTAGTCCCTTTTTATATATATATTTGGGCTGAGAATACATGCGATGTTTTATAAATGTTTTACGAAGGCACAAGTACTAAAACTAATTCTATGTGGGTTTAAACCAGAAATATACCCTTAGCTTGGTAACATTAAACTACTTGTCTATGTACGGTAGGCGTTAATCCTAAAGATAGATCTATTGGGCCTGACAAACCCCATCCTGACTATGGGATGCTTTAGTACTTCGAGGTTATTTTAAACACACCTGATCTGGTGTACTTCAGAGGGTAAAACATGAATGTTAAGGCTTGTTACCGGGTGCCTACAGCTTATAGAATACTTTTATACACTTGCGAATGTACATATATTTATAAACGGAAATCTTGTGGTCTATTAATATATTGAAATGAGTGTTATGATAAACCTATGAACTCACCAACCTTTTGGTTGACACTTTAAAGCATGTTTATTCTCAGGTATTAAAGAAATCTTCTGCTGTGCATTAGCTCATTTTAAGGATATTACTTGGAGTCATTCATGTCATATTTTGAAAGACATTGCATTCAAGTCATTGAGTTCATCAAGATTATTATTAAGCCAATTATAGTTGGATGTATTATGAAATGGTGTGCATACCGTCAATTTTCGATGTAAAGAAAGTTTGTCTTTTAAAAACAAATGCAATGTTTGTCAAATGTATTATATAGAGGTCAAATACCTCGCGATGTAATCAACTATTGTGAATCATTTATAATGTATATGAACGGGTCCTTTCAGTTGGTATCAGTGCGGTGGTCTTAGCGAACCAGGTCTGCATTAGTGTGTCTAATTGATAGTCGTTAGGATGCATTAGTGAGTCTGGACTTCGACCGTGTCTGCATGTCAAAAGTTTCGCTTATTGTTTTTGTCGGAAATCATCTGCTTATCATCTTTAGGAAATTACCTGCTCATTATTCTTAGTCTAGACACCTTTTACTGCATTGATTGCATGAATAAGTGTATAGACAAAATTCATATCTTAGCGTATCTGTTACTGTAGACCTTGCCTGATATCTCTCGTAAATTTCTCCGTAATTTAAGGGATCCTGGTACTATATATATCTATGCACATTATGCATTGAGAATACCATCCAACTATCAATTTCTGTCACTAAACTCTTCATACCAAAAATATTTTCTGTGATCGCTTAAGATGGCCTCTACGAATCGACCAAGTTCCTCTGACTCCGAAGACATCGTGACAGGAGCACACCAACCAATCAACTACCGTGATTACTGGAGAAAATGGGGGTTGGTTAGCGACATACTCACCCTATGGAGAAGGGAAGAAGGTACTCCATATCACGAACCAAATCTACCACATAACCTTGGAGTACTTGACCCGCTAACCGGCGAACCCGTTCGCAACACCGTTTATACCCTTTTTGCAAGAATTTTTCGTCTTGAGACTACCATTAACGGAACTAGAGTAGATATCCGACCTTTACCTCACACCGATAACCAACCAGGGTTAGTAGAAGAAGTTAAAGAACTCGGAGCTCGAGTGTTAACTTTAGAGAGCACGGTACACAATTTGCAAGCACCTGCAGTATCACCAACACCAGTAACATCACCAGCCTCAGCACCAACAGCACTAGTACCACCAACAACAACATCTGTGTCACCAGCTTCGACATCTCATTCTGTACCTCGAGTATAATCATCATTCTACATGACGTTCTACATCATTTATTTTCATTCGACATAGCGATTATGTAATCTCTAATGTTTTAGAGATTATATATTCTTGTTCTAACGGTAAATCAAATGAGTTTAATATCATATTGACTCATTAAATCCATGATTACATCCGAAGAAAATATATAGGTATATATATTTTTTTTCATAAAGATTGTAATTAAAAATTCTTTCGTACAAACTGTTAATGGTGAAAATATTTTAACGGGTAGGTAATACCTGAGGAATATTTAGATTTCACATTAATAAGTTACAATGTACATTCTTTGAATCTGATTCAACAGTCATTTACTATCCTACTTACAACCACCGATATACGTATCCGTTCACCGCAGAATAATCATTTTCATCCAATTTTATATTTGGATTTTGACCTATCAGAATCCAACAAGTGGCATAATGAAGAAAACATTGGACAAAATAAAATTTGTTAGAAACAAACAAATTAACTATGAGAAATTTTGTTAAGAATCCACGCTAACTGTTCCTAGCTAACTGTTCCTAGCTAACTGATTACATTTTATTTATCGCAATTTATTTATCGCAACTTATATTCTTGCAATTTTATTTATCGTCATTTAATTTCTGTTATTTATTTTTACGCACTTTAAATATCGAGACACGTATACAAGGTTTTGACATATCATATGGACGCATATATATATATATATATATATATATATATATATATATATATATATATATATATATATATATATATATATATATATATATATATATATATATTATTTGGAATAACCATAGACACTCTATATGCAGTGATGCTGGAGTTAGCTATACAGGGTTGAGGTTGATTCTACAATAATATATATACTTTGAGTTGTGATCTAGTCTGAGACATGTATACGGGTCACAATACGTATTAATTAATTCGAATATTATATATTAAACTATATATAAATTATTGGACTGTTAATTATGGACTATCGACTGTGGACTAATAACATTGGACAATTAAAATGAATTAAAATATTGGTTATAACATATGAAACTAAACAATTCTTCAAGTTTGCCACTTGATTTCATCCTAAACTTCATTTGTATCTTGACGATTACAATCTGCATTCAAATCTTTCATGATTCTTGAAAACACCTCAATCGAGAGGATAAACCAACCGCACTTCATCTACAAAAAAAAAAAGATCGATGCATATAGTTATGCACCTGAAAACACTCAGAACCTGAGTAAACGTTTAACACGTATCTGTGCTAGCTCCCTGGGCGTTGTTATTACCGAAAATTACTTTGCAATTCCTTTTCAAAGTAGCAAATTTTGTCACAGCTCCAGCAAATCAACTTCGACTTTTCGTTCGAAACAACCATATCATAATTTTGATATATATGCATGCTCTTTATTGTTACCGGGGAACCTTTTATATTCCATCATATTACCATCAACGTTTAATCATCTAAAAACACAATTCTCTTGAAACCACCTCAGATTGATAACCGATGACCCAGATATGGTAGCATTAAATGCAGAGGAAACAACAAAATTGTAGATGGTCTAAACGGCCAAAAGTTTGATAATAAAGAATGGAATGTTGGGAACGCTCGATAGAAAATTTGGTACTGAAAAACAGATTGAGCTAACCATGAAGGAGACCAAGGACAAATACAAGGACCAAACCTTATATTCAAAGAATCCAGGTAATTCTGGATCCGATGAAATCTTTAGAGAATATCCTGCTTCGAAGTCATGTTAAAATCTTGCGGAAAATCTTTCTTCATTAACCTTCGATCTTAGAAATTCCAAAAATATCATCATAAATATCTTCGATATTTTTGAGGATATTTTCATAAGTATTCTTGTCCGAAATCATTTATCTCTTCGCGATATCAGTGTTATATCATAAAGGAAACTGTTTAGTTTTCTAAAATCTGAAATCTTTGAGTTTGAAGTATGAATGTTTTCGAATTAGTGTTGGGAACTGAAGCATGAGTTAGTATAATATAATGACACTTGATCAACGTGATTATATTACAGTAAGTCATGCTGAGTTTCTAATGAAACATGATGATTCACAGACCATAACGTCATCATGTGCCATGTTACGCGACTCTTACATTCTATCTAATCTCTAAACATATCAAGAACATAATTTCTTGATAATTCTGTCTTTTCTCTTGAATTCTGGTAATTTAACCAATCAAGATCGTGCTATTACAATTTCTTCCTTAGAACATTAGTCATGTTCATTCGAAACTCCATACTTACGAATTCTGAACCATTATTCGCTGACTTAAAGTCGAGAAGAGAAAACAAAAGGATGGAACTCCAAAATATAAAGGAAATAAAGAGGGTGGATTTATAATGAAATATCTGACAGAGCAATCAAAACAGATTATCGCATTTAACCAAAGAAGATCTTATTCCTTAATCTCCGAAGAATCAAATTTTATTCAGATTTTAAAGATTTCTTTAAATCCCTTGAATTCCAGAAATCCACCATGACTACGTTAAAAGTTAAATTTCTATCGCAAACTGTTGTGACAGCTTCCCTCGTACGCTTCACATAATCGAATCGTTTTATCTACATTACTCAGTAATGATGAAACTCTATTTATCAACTCATATTCGTCATGAAAACAGTTTTATGGTTAACCATGATGACCTTACTCATATTTCGGGATGAAATTTCTTTAACGGGTAGGTACTGTGACGATCCGGAAATTTCCGACCAAATTTAAACTTTATCTTTATATTATTCCGACAAGATAAGCAAAGTTTGTTAAGTTAAATCTCAAGAATTTTAAATTGTGTTCATACATTCATTATAACCTCAACCAAATTTCGACGATTCACGAACCGTTATATATAAATAAATATGTATATATATATTATAACTTTAAAATATTAATAAAGTATTAAACGTATAATACTTTACATGAATGTATTTGTTTCAATATGTTTATCGATGGAATTAGAAGATAATATCAAATGATTGATTTATCAGATACATTGTGATATGATTACGGGTCTATGTTATAAGGTCCATTGTGATTTAAGAAATCTATTCTTTTTGACGACATTCGAAAAATGGTAAAGTGATTTATAAGTAAGAACGTGGAGTGTAAATAACTTAGATGTTGGATATCGACAAGTTAAGTAACTCGACATTTTTCATTAAGATTACTTCATATGTTTATTTAACCTTTGAACTTTATCGCATGCTTCACCAACAGACTGTAATTTAAAAACTTGAAACCTATTAGGAAAATATATGATTTTAGGATTCTAAAACGTTCTATGATATAACGATTTCCATTATTTTAACCTTTAAACAAAATGCTTCTTAAATATATTTAGTTTTGGAAAACAAAATTATCATATTTATTTAATTTAGTTTCAAACGTACAAAAACGTTTTCAGTTTAAAAAGAACTTTATTATTAAAACATATATAACTTTTATAAATATCTAGAACCACTTTTAACAACTCATTACTTAACCAGTATGATAAAGATAACGATATTTATATTTTATTTTATTAAATATATATAACGATTTAAATTAATATTATATATATTTATACGCGTATTATACGTACATAGTTTTAAACTTTTACTATACTTAAACTTTACCTTTACTTTATTTTTACTTTACCTTAACTTTAATAATTCATACTTTAATAATTCATACTTTAATAATTCACTTTAATAATTCATAGTTTAATAATTCACTTTAATAATTCATACTTTAATAATTCACTTTAATAATTCATACTTTAATAATTCACTTTAATAATTCATACTTTAATAATTCACTTTAATAATTCATACTTTAATAATTCACTTTAATAATTCATACTTTAATAATTCATTTTAATAATTCAAAAATCTATTATAAATAGAATTCAATAGGTTTCATTATTTGATAGAAACTTGAAAATATTTTCTCTAAACTCTCTCAATCGATTTACATATATATATATTTACTCCGTATTATTTCAAGATATTATCAGTATACATAAAATATTACGACGGAGTGCTGTTCGAGTGATTTCGAAATTGTTTTTCGAGCGAGATAGAGCTAAGGAAATTATGGGTTAAAGCTATGGAGGTTATGGGTATGGTTCGGGAGTATTGCTCGTGAGTCAAACTAGTGTTTATCATCTCCATTGCGTCTACGTACTTTTCCTGCAATATTGAATCTCAATATTGATACGTTCGTGAATCCAAGGCCAACATTGCACTTGTTCAATGACGTCATATGTATTTTTACTACAAAATACAGTATTGTGAGTTTCATTAGTCCCTTTTTATATATATATTTGGGCTGGGAATACATGCGCTGTTTTATAAATGTTTTACGAAATAGGAACAAGTACTAAAACTAATTCTATGTGGGTTTAAACCAGAAATATACCCTTAGCTTGGTAACATTAAACTACTTGTCTATGTACGGTAGGTGTGAAACCTAAAGATAGATCTATTGGCCTGACAAACCCCATCCTGACTATGAGATGCTTTAGTACTTCGAGGTTATTTTAAACACACCTGATCTGGTGTACTTCAGAGGGTAAAACATGAACGTTAAGGCTTGTTACCGGGTGCCTACAGCTTATAGAATACTTTTATACACTTGCGAGTGTACATATATTTATAAACGGAAATCTTGTGGTCTATTAATATATTGAAATGAGTGTTATGATAAACCTATGAACTCATCAACCTTTTGGTTGACACTTTAAAGCATGTTTATTCTCAGGTATTAAAGAAATCTACCGCTGTGCATTAGCTCATTTTAAGGATATTACTTGGAGTCATTCATGGCATATTTTGAAAGACGTTGCATTCAAGTCATTGAGTTCATCAAAATTATTATTAAGTCAATTATAGTTGGATGTATTATGAATTGGTGTGCATTTCGTCAATTTTCGATGTAAAGAAAGTTTGTCTTTTAAAAACGAATGCAATGTTTGTAAAATATATCATATAGAGGTCAAATACCTCGCGATGTAATCAACTATTGTGAATCATTTATAATGTATATGAACGGGTCCTTTCAGTTGGTATCAGAGCGGTGGTCTTAGCAAACCAGGTCTGGATTAGTGTGTCTAATTGATAGTCGTTAGGATGCATTAGTGAGTCTAGACTTCGACCGTGTCTGCATGTCAAAAGTTTTGCTTATCATTTTTGTCGGAAATCATCTGCTTATCATCTTTAGGAAATTACCTGCTCATTATTCTTAGTCTAGACACCTTTTACTGCATTGATTGCATGAATAAGTGTATAGACAAAATTCATATCTTAGCGTATCTGTTACTGTAGACCTTGCCTGATATCTCTCGTAAATTTCTCCGTAATTTAAGGGATCCTGGTACTATATATATCTATGCACATTATGCATTGAGAATACCATCCAACTATCAATTTCTGTCACTAAACTCTTCATACCAAAAATCTTTTCTGTGATCGCTTAAGATGGCCTCTACGAATCGACCAAGTTCCTCTGACTCCGAAGACATCGTGACAGGAGCACACCAACCAATCAACTACCGTGATTACTGGAGAAAATGGGGGTGGGTTCGCGACATACTCACCCTATGGAGAAGGGAAGAAGGTACTCCATATCACGAACCAAATCTACCACCTAACTTTGGAGTACTTGACCCGCTAACCGGCGAACCCGCGCAACACTGTTTATACCCTTTTTGCAAGAATTTTTTGTCTTGAGACTACCATTAACGGAACTAGAGAAGATATCCGACCTTTACCTCACACCGATAACCAACCAGGGTTAGTAGAAGAAGTTAAAGAACTCGGAGCTCGAGTGTTAACTTTAGAGAGCATGGTACACAATTTGCAAGCACCTGCAGTATCACCAACACCGGTAACATCACCAGCGTCAGCACCAACAGCACTAGTACCACCAACAACAACATCCGCGTCACCAGCTTCGACATCTCATTCTGTACCTCGAGTATAATCATCGTTCTACATGACGTTCTACATCATTTATTTTCATTCGACATAGCGATTATGTAATCTCTAATGTTTTAGTGATTATATATATTCTTGTTCTAACGGTAAATCAAATGAGTTTAATATCATATTGACTCATTAAATCCATGATTACATCTGAAGAAAATATATAGATATATATATTTTTTTCATAAAGATTGTAATTAAAAATTCTTTCGTACAAACTGTTAATGGTGAAAATATTTTAATGGGTAGGTAATACCTGAGGAATATTTAGATTTCACATTAATAAGTTACATTGTACATTCTTTGAATCTGATTCAACAGTCATTTACTATCCTACTTACTACCACCGATATACGTATCCGTTCACCGCAGAATAATCATTTTCATCCAATTTTATATTTGGATTTTGACCTATCAGAATCCAACAAGTGGCATAATGAAGAAAACATTGGACAAAATAAAATTTGTTAGAAACAAACAAATCCACTATGAGAAATTTTGTTAAGAATCCACGCTAACTGTTCCTAGCTAACTGTTCCTAGCTAACTGATTACATTTTATTTATCGCAATTTATTTATCGCAATTTATATTCTTGCAATTTTATTTATCGTCATTTAATTTCTGTTATTTATTTTTACGCACTTTAAATATCGAGACACGTATACAAGGTTTTGACAAATAATATCAACGCATATATATATATATATATATATATATATATATATATATATATATTATTTGGAATAACCATAGACACTCTATATGCAGTAATGCTGGAGTTAGCTATACAGGGTTGAGGTTGATTCTACAATAATATATATACTTTGAGTTGTGATCGAGTCTAAGACATGTATACGGTGTAGTGACCCGAACTTTTCCATGTTTATATATATTAATTGAGATTGATATTTACATAATTAAATGTTTCCAACATGTTAAGCAATCAAACTTGTTAAGACTTTATTAATTGAAATATGTTTCATATAGACAATTGACCACCCAAGTTGACCGGCGATTCACGAACATTAAAACTTGTAAAAACGACATGACGATATATATATGGATATACATATGGTTAACATGAGATTATGATAAGTAAGTATGTCCATAAGTATATTAACAATGAGTTATATACATATAAACAAGACTACTAACTTAAGCATTTCGAAACGAGACATATATGTAACGATTATCGTTGTAACGACATTTAAATGTATATATATCATATTAAGATATATTAATATATCATAATATCATGATAATATAATAATTTAACATCTCATTAGATATAATAAACAATGGGTTAACAACATTAATTGAGATCGTTAACTTAAAGGTTTCAAAACAACACTTACATGTAACGACTAACGATGACTTAACGACTCAGTTAAAATGTATATACATGTAGTGTATTTGGATGTACTAAAATACTTTTGGAAGACTTCAAGACATATATCAAAACACTTATACTTAACGAAAATGGTTACAGTTACTTTCCCATTCTTTTCTTTCATCAAGAATTCTAGTCGTATTCTTACCCGTATTATACACAGCTTCAAAACGTACTTACTATGGGTATATACCAATAGGAGCTAGCATGGGATTCCACTCTTGATTATGTCATGTATGACTAATCAATTTTAACTTCTACCATGAGCTAGTCAACTAACTAGAACTCCTTTTAACCCCACTCACCACTCACCAATTACCACTCATCATTCACTCCATTTCACTTCCAATTCTCTTTCTAATTCTCTCTCAACACACACACACTATTATAAACGTATTTTTCCAGTAGTTAATCATCATCTTCATCAAAAATCACTTCAAGAATCAAGCTATAATCATCATAGGAAGAACACTTCAAGAACACTTCAAAAATCCCTTCAAGTTTACTAATTTACTTCCAAGCTTTCTAATCCATTCCAAGTAATCATCTAAGATCAAGAAACCTTTGTTATATACAGTAGGTTATCTTTCTTATTCAAGGTAATATTCATATTCAAACTTTGATTCAATTTCTATAACTATAAACTATCTTAATTCGAGTAAAAATCTTACTTGAACTTGTTTTTGTGTCATGATCCTACTTCAAGAACTTTCAAGCCATCCAAGATCCTTTGAAGCTAGATCATTTCTTGTCACTTCCAGTAGGTTTACCTACTAAACTTGAGGTAGTAATGATGTTCATAACATCATTCGATTCATATATATAAAACTATCTTATTCTAAGGTTTAAACTCGTAATCACTAGAACATAGTTTAGTTAATTCTAAACTTGTTCGCAAACAAAAGTTAATCCTTCTAACTTGACTTTTAAAATCAACTAAACACATTTTCTATATCTATATGATATACTAACTTAATGATTTAAAACCTGGAAACACGAAAAATACCGTAAAACCGGATTTACGCCGTCGTAGTAACACCGCAGGCTGTTTTGGGTTAGTTAATTAAAAACTATGATAAACTTTGATTTAAAAGTTGTTATTCTGAGAAAATGATTTTTATTATGAACATGAAACTATATCCAAAAATTATGGTTAAACTCAAAGTGGAAGTATGTTTTCTAAAATGGTCATCTAGACGTCGTTCTTTCGACTGAAATGACTACCTTTACAAAAACGACTTGTAACTTATTTTTCCGACTATAAACCTATACCTTTTCTGTTTAGATTCATAAAATAGAGTTCAATATGAAACCATAGCAATTTGATTCACTCAAAACGGATTTAAAATGAAGAAGTTATGGGTAAAACAAGATTGGATAATTTTTCTCATTTTAGCTACGTGAAAATTGGTAACAAATCTATTCCAACCATAACTTAATCAACTTGTATTGTATATTATGTAATCTTGAGATACCATAGACACGTATACAATGTTTCGACCTATCATGTCGACACATCTATATATATTTCGGAACAACCATAGACACTCTATATGTGAATGTTGGAGTTAGCTATACAGGGTTGAGGTTGATTCCAAAATATATATAGTTTGAGTTATGATCAATACTGAGATACGTATACACTGGGTCGTGGATTGATTCAAGATAATATTTATCGATTTATTTCTGTACATCTAACTGTGGACAACTAGTTGTAGGTTACTAACGAGGACAGCTGACTTAATAAACTTAAAACATCAAAATATATTAAAAGTGTTGTAAATATATTTTGAACATACTTTGATATATATATGTATATATTGTTATAGGTTCGTGAATCAACCAGTGGCCAAGTCTTACTTCCCGACGAAGTAAAAATCTGTGAAAGTGAATTATAGTCCCACTTTTAAGATCTAATATTTTTGGGATGAGAATAAATGCAGGTTTTATAAATGATTTACAAAATAGACACAAGTACGTGAAACTACATTCTATGGTTGAATTATCGAAATCGAATATGCCCCTTTTTATTAAGTCTGGTAATCTAAGAATTAGGGAACAGACACCCTAATTGACGCGAATCCTAAAGATAGATCTATTGGGCCTAACAAACCCCATCCAAAGTACCGGATGCTTTAGTACTTCAAAATTTATATCATATCTGAAGGGTGTCCCGGAATGATGGGGATATTCTTATATATGCATCTTGTTAATGTCGGTTACCAGGTGTTCACCATATGAATGATTTTTATCTCTATGTATGGGATGTGTATTGAAATATGAAATCTTGTGGTCTATTGTTACGATTTGATATATATAGGTTAAACCTATAACTCACCAACATTTTTGTTGACGTTTTAAGCATGTTTATTCTCAGGTGATTATTAAGAGCTTCCGCTGTCGCATACTTAAATAAGGACGAGATTTGGAGTCCATGCTTGTATGATATTGTATAAAAACTGCATTCAAGAAACTTATTTTGTTGTAACATATTTGTATTGTAAACCATTATGTAATGGTCGTGTGTAAACAGGATATTTTAGATTATCATTATTTGATAATCTACGTTAATCTTTTTAAACCTTTATTGATGAAATAAAGGTTATGGTTTGTTTTAAAATGAATGCAGTCTTTGAAAAACGTCTCACATAGAGGTCAAAACCTCGCAACGAAATCAATTAATATGGAACGTTTTTAATCAATAAGAACGGGACATTTCAGTTGGTATCAGAGCGTTGGTCTTAGAGAACCAGAATTTTGCATTAGTGTGTCTTATCGAGTTTGTTAGGACGCATTAGTGAGTCTGGACTTCGACCGTGTTTACTTGAAAAATGATTGCTTAACAAATTTTGTTGGAAACTATATATTTTTAACATGTGAATATTATGTGATATATTAATCTCTTAACGCGTTTGATATTATGTGATAGATGTCTACCTCTAGAACAAGTCTCATTGACTCACCTAATAATAATGAAGAGTCAAATGTAAATTGGAATGATTCGTGGACTGATTCACAAGTTCCCGAAGAGGAACCGGAAGAAGAGTCGGAACCAGAAGAAGAATCGGAACCGGATGAAGAAATAGAACCGGTGGGGGAAATAATAAAACGGTTAAGTAAAAGAAAATCCTCAACCAACCGACCAAGGTTAATTATGGTCAATGGTGTTTTCGCCAAGGAAGCAAAATATTGGGAGGATTACCAATTCTCCGATGAATCGGATTCCGACGAGAATTCCGATGATGTTATAGATATTACCCCTACTGAATTTAAAAAGGCAAAAGAAAATAATAAGGGAAAGGGCATAAAAATAGAGAAATCTAATTCCAACCACGATGAACTTTATATGTATCGTCAACCCCCGAAGTCCTTAAGTTGTAACAATGACCCGGGAACCTCTAAACCACCAGGTTTTTCTAAACCAATGTGGAAAACGACGGCTCGTATTAGGGGAACATCATATATCCCTAGAAACTTGGCAAAATGAACCAAAACCGAAGAAGAAGAAACAAGCGAGTCGGAATAAGATAGTTGTATTCGTGTGGTGTAATATATGTAATATAGTGTGCTTATGCTTTATGATATATGTAAAAATTACTTGTATTAATAAGTATTTTTTTATGAATCTAACTCTTGTCTATTTTACAGTATAAAAACACAAAATGGATCGACAACCCAATATTTTAAGAGACCTACCCGGAGACATGATTGATGAAATCTTGTCTAGAGTCGGTCAGAATTCTTCGGCACAACTATTTAAGGCGAGATCAGTTTGTAAGACATTCGAAGAACGTTCCAAGAATGCCTTGGTTTATAAAAGGCTTTCGTTCGAAAGATGGGGGATATCACATTGGGAAATCCATAAGTTACGATGTGTTAACTTTGACGCATATATTGCGGGGAACCCAAATGCTATTTTACGCAATGGGTTACGAAATTATTTTGACTCAATATATCCGAATATTGGACTTCGTGATTTAGAAAAAAGCGGCTAACATGCAACATAAAGAAGCATGTTATGCTTACGGATTAGTAATGTTCGCTTCTCACCAAAGTGAGAACAAGAACATCGGGCTACAACTATTAAACAAAACATTCCCACAAGTGACGGAGTCGGTAATTGGGGTAAGAAATAAGGTTTTTAGATTGTTACGGGACTGTTGGACATTACGTAACCCTCGTCCCTTTGACGACGTTACAACACGCTGTCTTATCAACGGCCATAACGGTTATATTCCACAAGACCAAGGATGGGAAGTAATCCTAGTAAAACCAGAATGCATGACTTGTTTCTGGACGTATGAATTACGTGTCTTTATTGCCTTTGCTGAACGACTTGTGTACTAGCTAGAATTATCTTCACAACTATCTTGTATCAAAGTTATTGTGTGCTATATTTCATGCATAATGTAAAATAAGCGGTATTGTAAGTTTGTAAAATATTGTATAAAATTTTGAACGCGAAATATTATTATAATCAGTTTTTCATATAGAATTGTAGTAGTTGAATTGTATATTAGCTACTAAGTATGAACTTAACGGGTAGGTACTACCCGAATTTAAACTTATAAAACGCTAATATGAAGAAAAAGCTTTTATAAATGAGTTCATATTATGCTACGAAATACTATTAACTACTTTTAATATTCTGTATGATTAACTTGTTCCATTTGACTATTTTGAAGGAAATGGCACCGACTACTCGACACACCGTGAATATGAATGAAGAGGAATTCCGTACTTTTCTAGCTTCAAACATAGCCGCAGTACAGGCTGCGCTACATACCAACAATAACCTTGGATCTAGCAGTACAGGAAATCGTGTAGGATGCACCTACAAAGAATTCACTGCCTACAAACCTTTGGAATTTGATGGAACCGAAGGACCGATCGGATTGAAACGGTGGACCGAGAAGGTCGAATCGGTGTTTGCCATAAGTAAGTGTACTAAAGAGGACAAAGTGAAGTACGCTACGCATACCTTCACAGGTTCTGCGTTAACATGGTGGAATACCTATCTAGAGTAAGTGGGATCAGACGATGCGACGCGCTACCGTGGTCAGCATTCAAGCACTTGATGAACGAGAAGTACCGTCCCAGAACCGAGGTCAATAAGCTCAAGACAGAACTTAGAGGGTTACGAACCCAAGGATTTGATATTACCACGTACGAAAGACGATTCACAGAATTGTGCCTATTGTGTCCGGGAGCATTCGAAGACGAGGAAGAGAAGATCGACGCGTTTGTGAAAGGATTACCGGAAAGAATCCAAGAAGATATAAGTTCACACGAGCCCGCCTCCATACAACAGGCATGTAGAATGGCTCACAAACTAGTGAACCAGATTGAAGAAAGAATTAAAGAACAGAATGCTGAAGAGGCCAATGTGAAGCAAGTCAAAAGAAAGTGGGAGGAAAACGGTGATAAGAATCACTAATACAACAACAACAGCAATTACAACAATAATCGCAACAATTATCCCAACAATCGCAACATCAATCGCAACTACAACAAACGGCCCAACAACAACAACAACAACAACAACAACAGCAACTACAACAATCATCCCAACAATAATAATAACCGCAACAACAACAACAATCAGAAGCAGCTATGCCAAAGGTGTGAAAAGTATCACTCGGGGTTCTGCACCAAATTTTGCAACAAGTGTAAAAGAAATGGTCATAGCGCGACGAAGTGTGAGGTCTATGGACCAGGGGTTAATAGAACGAAAGGAACAAATGGTGTCGGAACGAGTAATGGCGGAGCAAGTAGTGTCGGAGCAAGTTATGCCAATGTAGTTTGTTATAAATGTGGAAAACCGGGCCACATTATTAGAAATTGCCCGAACCAGGAGAACACGAATGGACAAGGCCGCGGAAGAGTTTTCAATATTAATGCGGCAGAGGCACAGGAAGACCCGGAGCTTGTTACGGGTACGTTTCTTATTGACAATAAATCTGCTTACGTTTTATTTGATTCGGGTGCGGATAGAAGCTATATGAGTAGAGATTTTTGTGCTAAATTAAGTTGTCCATTGACGTCTTTGGATAGTAAATTTTTACTCGAATTAGCAAATGGTAAATTAATTTCAGCAGATAATATATGTCGGAATCGAGAAATTAAACTGGTTAGCAAAACATTTAAGATTGATTTGATACCAGTAGAGTTAGGGAGTTTTGATGTGATAATCGGTATGGACTGGTTGAAAGAAGTGAAAGCAGAGATCGTTTGTTACAAAAATGCAATTCGCATTATACGAGAAAAAGGAAAACCCTTAATGGTGTACGGAGAAAAGGGCAACACGAAGCTACATCTTATTAGTAATTTGAAGGCACAAAAACTAATAAGAAAAGGTTGCTATGCTGTTCTAGCACACGTCGAGAAAGTACAAACTGAAGAAAAGAGCATCAATGATGTTCCCATTGCAAAAGAATTTTCCAATGTATTTCCGAAAGAATTACCGGGATTACCCCCACATCGATCCGTTGAATTTCAAATAGATCTTGTACCAGGAGCTGCACCAATAGCTCGTGCTCCATACAGACTCGCACCCAGCGAGATGAAAGAACTGCAAAGCCAATTACAAGAACTTTTAGAGCATGGTTTCATTCGACCAAGCACATCACCGTGGGGAGCTCCTGTTTTGTTTGTCAAGAAGAAAGATGGTACATTCAGGTTGTGTATCGACTACCGAGAGTTGAACAAACTTACCATCAAGAACCGCTACCCACTACCTAGAATCGACGACTTATTTGATCAACTACAAGGCTCGTCTATTTATTCAAAGATTGACTTACGTTCCGGGTATCATCAAATGCGGGTGAAAGAAGACGATATTCCAAAGACTGCTTTCAGAACACGTTACGGTCATTACAAGTTTATGGTCATGCCATTTGGTTTAACTAATGCACCAGCTATGTTCATGGACCTTATGAACCAAGTGTGTGGACCATACCTTGACAAGTTTGTCATTGTTTTCATTGATGACATACTTATTTACTCAAAGAATGACCAAGAACACGGTGAACATTTGAGAAAGGTGTTAGAAGTATTGAGGAAGGAAGAGTTGTACGCTAAATTTTCAAAGTGTGCATTTTGGTTGGAAGAAGTTCAATTCCTCGGTCACATAGTGAACAAAAAAGGTATTAAGGTGGATCCGGCAAAGATAGAAACTGTTGAAAAGTGGGAAACCCCGAAAACTCCGAAACACATACGCCAGTTTTTAGGACTAGCTGGTTACTACAGAAGGTTCATCCAAGACTTTTCCAGAATAGCAAAACCCTTGACTGCATTAACGCATAAAGGGAAGAAATTTGAATGGAATGATGAACAAGAGAAAGCGTTTCAGTTATTGAAGAAAAAGCTAACTACGGCACCTATATTGTCATTGCCTGAAGGGAATGATGATTTTGTGATTTATTGTGACGCATCAAAGCAAGGTCTCGGTTGTGTATTAATGCAACGAACGAAGGTGATTGCTTATGCGTCTAGACAATTGAAGATTCACGAACAAAATTATACAACGCATGATTTGGAATTAGGCACGGTTGTTTTTGCATTAAAGACTTGGAGGCACTACTTATATGGGGTCAAAAGTATTATATATACCGACCACAAAAGTCTTCAACACATATTTAATCAGAAACAACTGAATATGAGGCAGCGTAGGTGGATTGAATTGTTTAATGATTACGACTTTGAGATTCGTTACCACCCGGGAAAGGCAAATGTGGTAGCCGATGCCTTGAGCAGGAAGGACAGAGAACCCATTCGAGTAAAATCTATGAATATAATGATTCATAATAACCTTACTACTCAAATAAAGGAGGCGCAACAAGGAGTTTTAAAAGAGGGAAATTTAAAGGATGAAATACCCAAGGGATCGGAGAAGCATCTTAATATTCGGGAAGACGGAACCCGGTATAGGGCTGAAAGGATTTGGGTACCAAAATTTGGAGATATGAGAGAAATGGTACTTAGAGAAGCTCATAAAACCAGATACTCAATACATCCTGGAATGGGGAAGATGTACAAGGATCTCAAGAAACATTTTTGGTGGCCGGGTATGAAAGCCGATGTTGCTAAATATGTAGGAGAATGTTTGACGTGTTCTAAGGTCAAAGCTGAGCATCAGAAACCATCAGGTCTACTTCAATAACCCGAAATCCCGGAATGGAAATGGGAAAACATTACCATGGATTTCATCACTAAATTGCCAAGGACTGCAAGTGGTTTTGATACTATTTGGGTAATAGTTGATCGTCTCACCAAATCAGCAAACTTCCTGCCAATAAGAGAAGATGATAAGATGGAGAAGTTAGCACGCCTGTATTTGAAGGAAGTCGTCTCCAGACATGGAATACCAATCTCTATTATCTCTGATAGGGATGGTAGATTTATTTCAAGATTCTGGCAGACATTACAGCAAGCATTAGGAACTCGTCTAGACATGAGTACTGCCTATCATCCACAAACTGATGGGCAGAGTGAAAGGATGATACAAACGCTTGAAGACATGCTACGAGCACGTGTTATTGATTTCGGAAACAGTTGGGATCGACATCTACCGTTAGCAGAATTTTCCTACAACAACAGCTACCATTCAAGCATTGAGATGGCGCCGTTTGAAGCACTTTATGGTAGAAAGTGTAGGTCTCCGATTTGTTGGAGTGAAGTGGGGGATAGACAGATTACGGGTCCGGAGATTATACAAGAAACTACCGAGAAGATCATCCAAATTCAACAACGGTTGAAAACCGCCCAAAGTCGACAAAAGAGCTACGCTGACATCAAAAGAAAAGATATAGAATTTGAAATTGGAGAGATGGTCATGCTTAAAGTTGCACCTTGGAAAGGCGTTGTTCGATTTGGTAAACGAGGGAAATTAAATCCAAGGTATATTGGACCATTCAAGATTATTGATCGTGTCGGACCAGTAGCTTACCGACTTGAGTTACCTCAACAACTCGCGGCTGTACATAACACTTTCCACATCTCGAATTTGAAGAAATGTTTTGCTAAAGAAGATCTCACTATTCCGTTAGATGAAATCCAAATCAACGAAAAACTCCAATTCATCGAAGAACCCATCGAAATAATGGATCGTGAGGTTAAAAGACTTAAGCAAAACAAGATACCAATTGTTAAGGTTCGATGGAATGCTCGTAGAGGACCCGAGTTCACCTGGGAGTGTGAAGATCAGATGAAGAAGAAATACCCGCATCTATTTCCAGAAGATTCGTCAACACCTTCAACAGCTTAAAATTTCGGGACGAAATTTATTTAACGGCTAGGTACTGTAGTGACCCGAACTTTTCCATGTTTATATATATTAATTGAGATTGATATTTACATGATTAAATGTTTCCAACATGTTAAGCAATCAAACTTGTTAAGACTTGATTAATTGAAATATGTTTCATATAGACAATTGACCACCCAAGTTGACCGGCGATTCACGAACGTTAAAACTTGTAAAAACGACATGACGATATATATATGGATATACATATGGTTAACATGAGATTATGATTAGTAAGTATCTCCATAAGTATATTAACAATGAGTTATATACATATAAACAAGACTACTAACTTAAGGATTTCGAAACGAGACATATATGTAACGATTATCGTTGTAACGACATTTAAATGTATATATATCATATTAAGATATATTAATATATCATAATATCATGATAATATAATAATTTAACATCTCATTAGATATAATAAACAATGGGTTAACAACATTAATTGAGATCGTTAACTTAAAGGTTTCAAAACAACACTTACATGTAACGACTAACGATGACTTAACGACTCAGTTAAAATGTATATACATGTAGTGTATTTAGATGTACTAAAATACTTTTGGAAGACTTCAAGACATATATCAAAACACTCATACTTAACGAAAATGGTTACAGTTACTTTCCCATTCTTTTCTTTCATCAAGAATTCTAGTCGTATTCTTACCCGTATTATACACAGCTTCAAAACGTACTTACTATGGGTATATACCAATAGGAGCTAGCATGGGATTCCACTCTTGATTATGTCATGTATGACTAATCAATTTTAACTTGTAACATCCCAAATATTTAAGGTATTATTTTATGTAAATTATTACTGCTAAGAAATTAAATGGTAAAAGTCATTTTTATGTTAATGGATGAAAGTTAAGTTTATTGGTTAAGTTAGGAAGGACTAAGGGTGAAAAGTTAAGATTAAGGACTTCCCTAACTAGAGTTGTGGTGGGGAGGGTAGAAAGTGTCAATAGGCCAAAGTTATTTTAATAAAAAGAATCAAAAAGCTGGAAATTAGACTATGAGTGCAAAAAAAAAATACAGAGAATCCTCCTGCTACTGTGTGTGTGTCGACTTGGGTAGAGGAGAAGGAGAGATTCACCATTTTGTGAAATTAAGAGCATGCAATTGAAGATTTGTGAAATCTAACACACCTTAATCACTCTAGCAAGCTTTAATCTTCCAATTTCACTCTCTTTGTGCACAATTAGGATTCTTAAACTCTAAAAGACAAGGTATGAATTTTGTGTCTAATTATTGCTTGCATTGTATGTTAATGATGAGATTATGCTTAAGAAAGTTGCTATTTGTTGAGTTGTGCACAATTGTTTGAGTTAGAATGGATTTGTTGATGATTTTGGAAGTAATTACATGTATGAACTTGCATTATAGATGTATGGCATGATTATGGTGAGAATGATGATGTTCTAGTTAGATTTCTAGTCATGCACACCAAGTGTTTGTTAAAATGTCTCAAAGAGATGATTATGTGTTCTAGCTAGAAATTGTGATGAAGGATGTTCATGTATGAACTATGGTAATTGTTGTAGATTATAGAAATTGATAATTTGACAAGTTAATGGTGTTAGTAATGAAATTGAATTACTATGCACATTTGATGTTTAATGAAAGGATTAAAGGAAAAGTTGCATGATAAAGCTAAAAGTGATGAGTTAGTAATGTACATGATTAAAAGGTGATGTTTGATTGGTAACATGCTTGTTTTAGAAAAGATGAGTTCAAGGTTAGAAAGTATGTGTGTATGTATGTATGTTGTGATTAGGGGGTTGAGTGTATGAGTAAGTATAAATGATGTAATGATCCAAGAAAGTTATGATTTTGATTTAGTTATGTGATTAATGAGATTAGCTCATATATAGGTGCTAATCAAGGAAAAGAGGTCGCAAGTGATCAAGGAAATCCATTTAAACAAGGTGAGTTTATAGGGGGTAATATGGGCGGGTCAAGAGTGGCTTAGTGTTCTCGGATTGCATCCGTGCAAGAGAGTAACGACTAAGTGCACTAGTTACGTAGCTTAGATAGAACTATTGGGTTAGCTCAATAGTTGTGTCTATGGATGATGCTTAGCTTAGGCAAGGTTATTACATTGCTAGTAATCTTGCCTATGGTTCATGTTAGCTTAGACACTTCGGGTGTCTATGTATAGATGATGATAGCTTAGGCATATTTAGTATGTCTATGTTTAGCTTAGACATGATTACTAGGTTCGGCCTAGTAAGTCATGTCTATGGTATGAATGATCGGATCCGAAAGCATGCAAGCAACCTAAGGGTTGAAGGATAAGTGTTTCGATTATGCCCAAATGATTTATGTTTATGTTCTATGTTTATTGCTTTCCTATAACTCACTAAGTGTAAAAGCTTACCCCCATGATGTTTTATGTTTTAGGTACTAAAGTCCATCGTGAAGGTAAGGAACCCGTGTGAAGCACTCGAGGAGCATTGGCATTAGAGTAAGTGGTATTGCAAGTCCCTTTTGTAATCACGCTCTATGGTTACCGCTTATCAAACGCCATGTATTTGAAGTGTCATGTTTGTCATTATTGAATTTGGGACCAAATGATGGTTTTGTTTCATGAAAACACGTTTGATGTCTAAATGTTGTTATTAGATGGTATACGATGTTAGAAACTGAATCTTAAGTTTGTGTATGAATTTGGTTGTTTTAAATGTGTTTGAGAATGATGGAACGTGCAAAAGTTGGTTTAAGTACAATGTTGCAGGTCAGACACCCGGATTAGGGTTATGTCGCGCCGCGGCAAAGGGGTCCGCGCCGCGGCATATAACTGAAGTTGAGAACAGAAGCAAGGTTAAGGAGTCTAAAATTTCCTGTGTTGTGTCGCGCCGCGACAAGGCTTGCCGCGCCGCGGCATAAGCCTTGTCCGGCCAGTGACTTAACTTTTCAAAAAAAAAAAAAAAAAAAAAAAAAATTTTACTCGAATCAAGGCGTTAAAAGTTGGTATCAGAGCTGTGGTTTAAGGGACTTGGATAATCCACGATAGGGATTATCTAGGCTTAAACCATTGTTGTGAAAGGATAAGCGGTTTAGGACTTGCATAAGTGTTATAGTCGTATAGTTGTGCCATGCTCCATAGGGTAGAGTCATCGACTAGACCCGTAGTATAATGATTGGTTTATGAAAGGAGTTTGATACTCGTTAGCCATGATGTTATAGTGGACTTAATGTGTAATGAATGGTGTAATAACAACAGGCCATTGTTATTACTTCATTTTAGTACACATGAACGCCTACTATAGTTATGGTGAAACGAGTTAGGAATTCTTTCGAATGGTTTGATTTTGTTGAATAATGGTGTTACCGGTATTTGAACTAATGGGTTAATTGTGATATTCAGTATGGCTATTGTATCACCAAACCGAGGTCAAGATGAGGATGATGAGTACGTCCGCACCCCATCCACGGAGTCTATAGAAGACTCTCACAACGAATCGGAAGAAGTTAACATGCCAAATGACATTGCGGGGCAAATAGGGCAAGCCTTGATACGTTATACTCCAACTTTGTTAGAGAAGATTAAGACGTTGATCAATGATCAATTAGATGAGAAGTTAAAGACTTTTGTTGCTAATAACTCTACCTTGAGAGGTGAAGGGGGAAGTGGAGTAAGGCAAGAAGAGGTAGAAGCCCCTAAGAGAAAGGATGACCGTTTTGAATATAAGAACTTCGCAAATTGCCATCCTCCCGAGTTTCATGGTAAGGTTGACCCTATTGTTAGTCAAAGATGGATTGATGAGATTGAAGAAACTTTCATGTTGTGTGAATGCCCCGAACATTTGAAGGTAATTTATGCGGCTCATCAAATGAAGGGTAGTGGTTACGAGTGGTGGAATTTTATAGTTAAATCTCATGGGCGAGATGTGGCTACGAGTTTCTCATGGGACAAGTTCCGTGAAATGTTTATGACCCAATTTGCTCCACCCGCCGAGGTTAGTAGGTTGAAATCCGAGTTTATGAATGTAGAGCATGGAAGTAAGTCGGTGACCGAGTTTAATGCCGAGTTCAATGATAAGTCTCGATTTTGTCCGGACTTTGTGTCGAGTCCCAAGTTGATGATGGATCATTATCATGAGAAGTTGAATCCCGAGATAAGTGAGTTTATCGACAAGAGCACGTATAAGACTTTGGCCGAAATGATGAATAGAGCACTTGTTAGAGAACACGAACTTAGGAAGAAGGCGGCGTTTAAGCGAAAATTAGATCAAGACTCCAAGGTAATGCAAAATGTTAGTCCGAAAAAGGGTAAGTTTGGTTTCGAATCCCCGCACAAGTCAAAAGGGGGTTTTGTGTCGGGTAAGAGCGGCGGGAAAGAAGCCAAGTCGTGTACCAGGTGTGGTAAGAATCATACGGGTGAATGTAAAGCGGGTACCACCGATTGTTACTCTTGCGGGAAGCCGGGTCATAGGGCCGCCGAATGCCCTAAGAAAGGTAAGCAATGTTACTATTGTTTTGAGAAAGGTCACTTTCAAGCCGAATGTCCGGAATACAAGAAGGATTTAGCTAGTGGTAGTGTTAAGAAAGAGGTTAAGACGGAACCGAAGACTAGTGATAGCCGACCAAGGGCCCGAGCTCATCAGATTACCGCACTCGAAGCGAAGGAGTCCCAAAATGTGGTGTCAGGTACCTTTATTGTAAACTCTTTACCTGCGCATGTTTTGTTTGATTCCGGTGCTACGCGGTCGTTTGTATCATATTCTTTTTGTAAGCATTTTAATATGACCCCAAGTATGTTAGAACACCCATTAGAGGTTGAAATAGCGGATAATAAGACTGTGATGGTGTATAGTATCATTAAGGGGTGTGAAATTATTTTGGATGATGAAAAGTTTGTCATTGATTTAATACCCATGCATATGGGGGAATTTCAAGTAATAGTGGGCATGGATTGGCTAGACGACAATGAAGGAATAATTTTGTGTCGTAAGAAAATTGTGTTAGTTCAATCACTTAGTGGGAAGGTTATATGGATTTATGGGGAAAGAGCTAAGCGTGCTATTCCTATATGCACGTATGCTAAGGCTAAAAGGTTTTTGTCTCACGGGCGTTGTGCGTTTTTGGCACATGTTGTGGATAATTCGAAAAAGATTGTTGATTTAGATGATGTACCGATAGTTAACGAGTTTCCGGATGTGTTTCCAAGTGAATTGCCCGGTGTACCTCCCGAGCGTGAGGTAGAGTTTAGAATAGATTTGATACCCGGGGCCACGCCAATTGCCAAAGCTCCATATCGATTAGCCCCATCGGAAATGAGAGAGATGATGACTCAATTGCAAGATTTGATAGATAAAGGTTTTATACGTCCTAGTAGCTCACCTTGGGGAGCTCCGGTTTTATTTGTGAAAAAGAAGGATGGAACTATGAGAATGTGTATTGATTATCGAGAATTGAATAAAGTCACGATTAAGAATAAGTATCCGTTGCCAAGGATAGACGACTTGTTTGATCAATTACAAGGTGCAAGTTTCTTTTCAAAGATAGATTTAAGGTCGGGTTACCATCAATTAAAGGTGAGGGAAGAAGATGTCCCTAAAACGGCTTTTCGAACAAGGTATGGTCATTATGAGTTTGTGGTTATGCCGTTTGGATTAACAAATGCTCCGGCCGCGTTTATGGATTTGATGAATAGAGTTTGTCGACCGATGCTTGATAGGTATGTAATTGTGTTCATTGATGACATTTTGGTATATTCTAAGAGTGAAGAGGAACATACGGTACATTTAAGACAAGTATTAGAGACTTTAAGAAGAGAAAGATTGTTTGCTAAGTTCTCTAAGTGTGAGTTTTGGCTTCGTGAAGTTCAATTTTTGGGTCATGTCATTAACAAGAAGGGTATTTGTGTTGATCCGGTTAAAATAGAGGCAATTATGAGATGGGAACCACCTACGAATCCTACCGAGGTTAGGAGTTTTCTAGGCTTAGCGGGGTATTATCGACGGTTTATACAAGATTTCTCGAGAATAGCCACCCCACTCACTAAGTTGACTCGGAAAAGTGTGCCATGGAAATGGGAAGAAAAGCAGGAACAAGCGTTCCAACTCCTTAAGGAGAAGCTTGTTCAAGCTCCTATATTGGTTTTACCGGAAGGAAATGAGAACATGACGGTTTATTGTGATGCTTCTAAGAAAGGCTTAGGGTGTGTATTGATGCAAAATGGGAAGGTCATAGCATACGCTTCCCGACAATTGAAGGAACACGAGAAACGTTATCCCACACATGATCTAGAATTGACGGCCGTAGTTTATGCTTTAAAGATTTGGCGTCATTATCTTTATGGTGTTAAGTTTTCCATTTATACCGATCATAAGAACTTAAAGTATTTGTTTGATCAAAGGGATTTGAACGATAGACAAAGGAGGGGTCTTGATTTAGTGAAAGATTATGATTGTGAGATCTTATATCACCCCGGAAAAGCGAACGTGGTGGCGGATGCTCTTAGTAGGAAGTCGAGTCATCAACCGATTAAGATAACAAGTTTGGCTATGGTAATAGCACCTCAAATACTTGATGATATTCGTGATGCACAAGGTGAAGCATTATCGCCCGAGAACGTGAGAAAGGAAAGGATCAAGGGGCAAGTTAATGATTTTATAGTGGATTCTCGTGGTTTAAGGCTTAGATATGGGAGAATTTGGGTACCTTTGCAAAGTGGTGTTAGAAGTGAGCTCCTTGACTTAGCTCACAAGTCTAAGTATTCGATTCACCCCGGTGCTACGAAGATGTATAGAGATTTAAGGAAAGACTATTGGTGGCCGGGAATGAAAAGGGATATAGTTAAGTATGTGCACAAGTGTCTTACTTGTCTTCAAGTGAAGGCCGATCATCAAATGCCTTACGGTAAGATGCAACCTTTAGAGGTACCGGTTTGGAAATGGGAGCATATTACGATGGATTTGGTGACAAAGTTACCTAAGACCCCTAGACAACACGATGCGATTTGGGTTATTGTTGATAGATTGACTAAGAGTGCATTGTTTTTGGCAATAAGAGAAGCTTCGTCCTCGGAAGCAATGTCTAAGTTATATATGAAAGAAGTTGTTGCAAGGCATGGAGTGCCGGTTTCCATAGTTTCGGATCGAGACACTCGATTCACATCTCGATATTGGAGGAAATTTCAAGAGGAAATGGGTACTAAGTTACACATAAGTACCGCGTTTCACCCGCAAACGGATGGTCAAAGTGAAAGGACTATACAAACTCTTGAAGATATGTTAAGAGCATGTATCATCGATTTTGGTGGGAGTTGGGATACTCATTTACCTTTAGTTGAATTTTCATATAACAATAGTTATCACTCTACGATTGGAATGGCACCATATGAGATGTTGTATGGAAGGAGGTGTAGAACCCCGATTTGTTGGGGCGAGGTAGGTCAACGAGAATTGGGAAGCACGGAAATAGTGCAACAAACCACCGAGATGATTGATCAAATTCGTGAAAGAATGAAGGCGGCACAAGATCGACAAAAGTCATATGTTGATAAGAGGAGAAAGCCGATAGAATTTCAAGTAGGTGATAAAGTGATGCTAAAAGTTTCTCCATGGAAAGGCATTATCCGTTTTAGAAAGAGGGGAAAATTGGGTCCAAGGTTCGTGGGACCATTTGAGATAGTGGCGAAAGTTGGGAAGGTAGCCTACCGTTTGGCTTTACCCGATGAATTGAGTAATATACATGACACGTTTCACGTGTCGCAATTGAGAAAGTGTTTGGCGGATGATTCAACCTATGTTCCTTTGAATGAAATTGAGGTCGATAATAAGTTAAGATATGCGGAGAAGCCGATAAAGATTTTGGATCAAAAGGTTAAGCACTTGAGAAATAAATCGGTTATATTGTTGAAGGTATTATGGCAATTTAGAAAAGGTTCCGAATGTACATGGGAACCCGAAGAATGGCTCATGAAGTATTATCCATCGTTGCATCAAGAATGGTTCGCGAGGACGCGAACGATCCAAGAGGGGGAGAGTTGTAACATCCCAAATATTTAAGGTATTATTTTATGTAAATTATTACTGCTAAGAAATTAAATGGTAAAAGTCATTTTTATGTTAATGGATGAAAGTTAAGTTTATTGGTTAAGTTAGGAAGGACTAAGGGTGAAAAGTTAAGATTAAGGACTTCCCTAACTAGAGTTGTGGTGGGGAGGGTAGAAAGTGTCAATAGGCCAAAGTTATTTTAATAAAAAGAATCAAAAAGCTGGAAATTAGACTATGAGTGCAAAAAAAAAATACAGAGAATCCTCCTGCTACTGTGTGTGTGTCGACTTGGGTAGAGGAGAAGGAGAGATTCACCATTTTGTGAAATTAAGAGCATGCAATTGAAGATTTGTGAAATCTAACACACCTTAATCACTCTAGCAAGCTTTAATCTTCCAATTTCACTCTCTTTGTGCACAATTAGGATTCTTAAACTCTAAAAGACAAGGTATGAATTTTGTGTCTAATTATTGCTTGCATTGTATGTTAATGATGAGATTATGCTTAAGAAAGTTGCTATTTGTTGAGTTGTGCACAATTGTTTGAGTTAGAATGGATTTGTTGATGATTTTGGAAGTAATTACATGTATGAACTTGCATTATAGATGTATGGCATGATTATGGTGAGAATGATGATGTTCTAGTTAGATTTCTAGTCATGCACACCAAGTGTTTGTTAAAATGTCTCAAAGAGATGATTATGTGTTCTAGCTAGAAATTGTGATGAAGGATGTTCATGTATGAACTATGGTAATTGTTGTAGATTATAGAAATTGATAATTTGACAAGTTAATGGTGTTAGTAATGAAATTGAATTACTATGCACATTTGATGTTTAATGAAAGGATTAAAGGAAAAGTTGCATGATAAAGCTAAAAGTGATGAGTTAGTAATGTACATGATTAAAAGGTGATGTTTGATTGGTAACATGCTTGTTTTAGAAAAGATGAGTTCAAGGTTAGAAAGTATGTGTGTATGTATGTATGTTGTGATTAGGGGGTTGAGTGTATGAGTAAGTATAAATGATGTAATGATCCAAGAAAGTTATGATTTTGATTTAGTTATGTGATTAATGAGATTAGCTCATATATAGGTGCTAATCAAGGAAAAGAGGTCGCAAGTGATCAAGGAAATCCATTTAAACAAGGTGAGTTTATAGGGGGTAATATGGGCGGGTCAAGAGTGGCTTAGTGTTCTCGGATTGCATCCGTGCAAGAGAGTAACGACTAAGTGCACTAGTTACGTAGCTTAGATAGAACTATTGGGTTAGCTCAATAGTTGTGTCTATGGATGATGCTTAGCTTAGGCAAGGTTATTACATTGCTAGTAATCTTGCCTATGGTTCATGTTAGCTTAGACACTTCGGGTGTCTATGTATAGATGATGATAGCTTAGGCATATTTAGTATGTCTATGTTTAGCTTAGACATGATTACTAGGTTCGGCCTAGTAAGTCATGTCTATGGTATGAATGATCGGATCCGAAAGCATGCAAGCAACCTAAGGGTTGAAGGATAAGTGTTTCGATTATGCCCAAATGATTTATGTTTATGTTCTATGTTTATTGCTTTCCTATAACTCACTAAGTGTAAAAGCTTACCCCCATGATGTTTTATGTTTTAGGTACTAAAGTCCATCGTGAAGGTAAGGAACCCGTGTGAAGCACTCGAGGAGCATTGGCATTAGAGTAAGTGGTATTGCAAGTCCCTTTTGTAATCACGCTCTATGGTTACCGCTTATCAAACGCCATGTATTTGAAGTGTCATGTTTGTCATTATTGAATTTGGGACCAAATGATGGTTTTGTTTCATGAAAACACGTTTGATGTCTAAATGTTGTTATTAGATGGTATACGATGTTAGAAACTGAATCTTAAGTTTGTGTATGAATTTGGTTGTTTTAAATGTGTTTGAGAATGATGGAACGTGCAAAAGTTGGTTTAAGTACAATGTTGCAGGTCAGACACCCGGATTAGGGTTATGTCGCGCCGCGGCAAAGGGGTCCGCGCCGCGGCATATAACTGAAGTTGAGAACAGAAGCAAGGTTAAGGAGTCTAAAATTTCCTGTGTTGTGTCGCGCCGCGACAAGGCTTGCCGCGCCGCGGCATAAGCCTTGTCCGGCCAGTGACTTAACTTTTCAAAAAAAAAAAAAAAAAAAAAAAAAAATTTTACTCGAATCAAGGCGTTAAATAACTTCTACCATGAGCTAGTCAACTAACTAGAACTCCTTTTAACCCCACTCACCACTCACCAATTACCACTCATCATTCACTCCATTTCACTTCCAATTCTCTTTCTAATTCTCTCTCAACACACACACTATTATGAACGTATTTTTCCAGTAGTTAATCATCATCTTCATCAAAAATCACTTCAAGAATCAAGCGATAATCATCAAAGGAAAAACACTTCAAGAACACTTCAAAAATCCCTTCAAGTTTACTAATTTACTTCCAAGCTTTCTAATCCATTCCAAGTAATCATCTAAGATCAAGAAACCTTTGTTATATACAGTAGGTTATCTTTCTTATTCAAGGTAATATTCATATTCAAACTTTGATTCAATTTCTATAACTATAAACTATCTTAATTCGAGTAAAAATCTTACTTGAACTTGTTTTTGTGTCATGATCCTACTTCAAGAACTTTCAAGCCATCCAAGATCCTTTGAAGCTAGATCATTTCTTGTCACTTCCAGTAGGTTTACCTACTAAACTTGAGGTAGTAATGATGTTCATAACATCATTCAATTCATATATATAAAACTATCTTATTCGAAGGTTTAAACTCGTAATCACTAGAACATAGTTTAGTTAATTCTAAACTTGTTCGCAAACAAAAGTTAATCCTTCTAACTTGACTTTTAAAATCAACTAAACACATGTTCTATATCTATATGATATACAAACTTAATGATTTAAAACCTGAAAACACGAAAAACACCGTAAAACCGGATTTACGCCGTCGTAGTAACACCGCGGGCTGTTTTGGGTTAGTTAATTAAAAACTATGATAAACTTTGATTTAAAAGTTGTTATTCTGAGAAAATGATTTTTATTATGAACATGAAACTATATCCAAAAATTATGGTTAAACTCAAAGTGGAAGTATGTTTTCTAAAATGGTCATCTAGACGTCGTTCTTTCGACTGAAATGACTACCTTTACAAAAAAGACTTGTAACTTATTTTTTCGACTATAAACCTATACTTTTTCTATTTAGATTCATAAAATAGAGTTCAATATGAAACCATAGAAATTTGATTCACTCAAAACGGATTTAAAATGAAGAAGTTATGGGTAAAACAAGATTGGATAATTTTTCTCATTTTAGCTACGTGAAAATTGGTAACAAATCTATTCCAACCATAACTTAATCAACTTGTATTGTATATTATGTAATCTTGAGATACCATAGACACGTATACAATGTTTCGACCTATCATGACGACACATCTATATATATTTCGGAACAACCATAGACACTCTATATGTGAATGTTGGAGTTAGCTATACAGGGTTGAGGTTGATTCTAAAATATATATAGTTTGAGTTGTGATCAATACTGAGATACGTATACACTGGGTCGTGGATTGATTCAAGATAATATTTATCAATTTATTTCTGTACATCTAACTGTGGACAACTAGTTGTAGGTTACTAACGAGGACAGCTGACTTAATAAACTTAAAACATCAAAATATATTAAAAGTGTTGTAAATATATTTTGAACATACTTTGATATATATGTATATATTGTAATAGGTTCGTGAATCAACCAGTGGCTAAGTCTTACTTCCCGACGAAGTAAAAATCTGTGAAAGTGAGTTATAGTCCCACTTTTAAGATCTAATATTTTTGGGATGAGAATACATGCAGGTTTTATAAATGATTTACAAAATAGACACAAGTACGTGAAACTACATTCTATGGTTGAATTATCGAAATCGAATATGCCCCTTTTTATTAAGTCTGGTAATCTAAGAATTAGGGAACAGACACCCTAATTGACGCGAATCCTAAAGATAGATCTATTGGGCCTAACAAACCCCATCCAAAGTACCGGATGCTTTAGTACTTCGAAATTTATATCATATCCGAAGGGTGTCCCGGAATGATGGGGATATTCTTATATATGCATCTTGTTAATGTCGGTTACCAGGTGTTCACCATATGAATGATTTTTATCTCTATGTATGGGATGTGTATTGAAATATGAAATCTTGTTGTCTATTGTTACGATTTGATATATGTAGGTTAAACCTATAACTCACCAACATTTTTGTTGACGTTTTAAGCATGTTTATTCTCAGGTGATTATTAAGAGCTTCCGCTGTCGCATACTTAAATAAGGACGAGATTTGGAGTCCATGCTTGTATGATATTGTATAAAAACTGCATTCAAGAAACTTATTTTGTTGTAACATATTTGTATTGTAAACCATTATGTAATGGTCGTGTGTAAACAGGATATTTTAGATTATCATTATTTGATAATCTACGTAAAGCTTTTTAAACCTTTATTGATGAAATAAAGGTTATGGTTTGTTTTAAAATGAATGCAGTCTTTGAAAAACGTCTCATATAGAGGTCAAAACCTCGCAACGAAATCAATTAATATGGAACGTTTTTAATCAATAAGAATGGGACATTTCATACGGGTCACGATACGTATTAATTAATTCGAATATTATATATTAAACTATATATGAATTATTGGACTGTTAATTGTGGACTATCGACTGTGGACTAATAACATTGGACAATTAAAATGAATTAAAATATTGGTTATAACATATGAAACTAAACAATTCTTCAAGTTTGCCACTTGATTTCATCCTAAACTTCATTTGTATCTTGACGATTACAATCTGCATTCAAATCTTTCATGATTCTTGAAAACACCTCAATCGAGAGGATAAACCAACCGCACTTCATCTACGGAAAAAAAGATCGATGCATATAGTTATGCACCTGAAAACACTCGAAACCTGAGTAAACGTTTAACACGTATCTGTGCTAGCTCCCTGGGCGTTGTTATTACCGAAAATCACTTTGCAATTCCTTTTCAAAGTAGCAAATTTTGTCACAGCTCCAGCAAATCAACTTCGACTTTTCGTTCGAAACAACCATATCATAATTTTGATATATATGCGTGCTCTTTATTGTTACCGGGGAACCTTTTATATTCCACCATATTACCATCAACGTTTAATCATCTAAAAACACAATTCTCTTGAAACCACCTCGGATTGATAACCGATGACCCAGATATGGTAGCATTAAATGCAGAGGAAACAGCAAAATCGTAGATGGTCTAAACGGCCAAAAGTTTAATAATAAAGAATGGAATTTTGGGAATGCTCGATAGAAAATTTGGTACTGAAAAACAGATTGAGCTAACCATGAAGGAGACCAAGGACAAATACAAGGACCAAACCCTATATTCAAAGAATCCAGGTAATTCTGGATCCGATGAAATCTTTAGAGAATATTCTGCTTCGAAGTCATGTTAAAATCTTGCGGAAAATCTTTCTTCATCAACCTTCGATCTTAGAAATTCCAAAAATATCATCATAAATATCTTCGATATTTCTGAGGATATTTTCATAAGTATTCTTGTTCGAAATCATTTATCTCTTCGCGATATCAGTGTTATATCATAAAGGAAACTGTTTAGTTTCTAAAATCTGAAATCTTCGAGTTTGAAGTATGAATGTTTTCGAAGTAGTGTTGGGAACTGAAGCATGAGTTAGTATAATATAATGACACTTGATCAACGTGATTATATTACAGTAAGTCATGCTGAGTTTCTAATGAAACATGATGATTCACAGACCATAACGTCATCATGTGCCATGTTACGCGACTCTTACATTCTATCTAATCTCTAAACATATCAAGAACATAATTTCTTGATAATTCTGTCTTTTCTCTTGAATTCTGGTAATTTAACCAATCAAGATCGTACTATTACAATTTCTTCCTTAGAACATTAGTCATGTTCATTCGAAACTCCATACTTACGAATTCTGAACCATTATTCGCTGACTTAAAGTCGAGAAGAGAAAACAAAAGGATGGAACTCCAAAATATAAAGGAAATAAAGAGGGTGGATTTATAATGAAATATCCGACAGAGCAATCAAAACAGATTATCGCATTTAACCAAAGAAGATCCTGTTCCTTAATCTCCGAAGAATCAAATTTTATTCAGATTTTAAAGATTTCTTTAAATCCCTTGAATTCCAGAAATCCACCGTGACTACGTCAAAAGTTAAAGTTCTATCGCAAACTGTTGTGACAGCTACCCTCGTACGCTTCACATAATCGAATCGTTTTATCTACATTACTCATTAATGATGAAACTCTATTTATCAACTCATATTCGTCATGAAAACAGTTTTATGGTTAACCATGACGACCTTACTCAAATTTTGGGACGAAATTTCTTTAATGGGTAGGTACTGTGACGATCCGGAAATTTCTGACCAAATTTAAACTTTATCTTTATATTATTCTGACACGATAAGCAAAGTTTGTTAAGTTAAATCTCAAGAATTTTAAATTGTGTTCATACATTCATTATAACCTCGACCAAATTCCGACGATTCACGAACCGTTATATATAAATAAATATGTATATATATATATATATATATATATATATATATTATAACTTAAAAATATTAATAAAGTATTAAACGTATAATACTTTACATGAACGTATTTGTTTCAATATGTTTATCGATGGAATTAGAAGATAATATCAAATGATTGATTTATCAGATACATTGTGATATGATTACGGGTCTATGTTATAAGGTCCATTGTGATTTAAGAAATCTATTCTTTTTGACGACATTCGGAAAATGGTAAAGTGATTTATAAGTAAGAACGTGGAGTGTAAATAACTTAGATGTTGGATATCGACAAGTTAAGTAACTCGACATTTTTCATTAAGATTACTTCATTCGTTTATTTAACCTTTGAACTTTATCGCATGCTTCACCAACAGACTGTAATTTAAAAACTTGAAACCTATTATGAAAATATATGATTTTACTTTTCTAAAACGTTTTATGATATAACGATTTCCATTATTTTAACCTTTAAACAAAATGCTTCTTAAATATATTTAGTTTTGGAAAACAAAATTATCATATTTATTTGATTTAGTTTCAAACGTACAAAAACGTTTTCAGTTTAAAAAGAACTTTATTATTAAAACGTATATAACTTTTATAAATATCTAGAACCACTTTTAACAACTCATTACTTAACCAGTATGATAAAGATAACGATATTTATATTTTATTTTATTAAATATATATAACGATTTAAATTAATATTATATATATTTATACGCGTATTATACGTACATAGTTTTATACTTTTACTATACTTAAAATTTACCTTTACTTTATTTTTACTTTACCTTAACTTTAATAATTCACTTTAATAATTCATACTTTAATAATTCACTTTAATAATTCATACTTTAATAATTCACTTTAATAATTCATACTTTAATAATTCACTTTAATAATTCATACTTTAATAATTCACTTTAATAATTCATACTTTAATAATTCACTTTAATAATTCATACTTTAATAATTCACTTTAATAATTCATACTTTAATAATTCACTTTAATAATTCAAAAATTTATTATAAATAGAATTCAATAGGTTTCATTATTTGATAGAAACTTGAAAATATTTTCTCTAAACTCTCTCAATCGATTTACATATATATATTTACTCCGTATTATTTCAAGATATTATCAGTATACATAAAATATTACGACGGAGTGCTGTCCGAGTGATTTCGAAATTGTTTTTCGAGCGGGATAGAGCTAAGGAAATTATGGGTTAAAGCTATGGAGGTTATGGGTATGGTTCGGGAGTATTGCTCGTGAGTCAAACTAGTGTTTATCATCTCCGTTGCGTCTACGTACTTTTCCTGCCATATTGAATCTCAATATTGATACGTTCGTGAATCCAAGGCCAACATTGCACTTGTTCAATGACGTCATATGTATTTTTACTACAAAATACAGTATTGTGAGTTTCATTAGTCCCTTTTTATATATATATATTTGGGCTGAGAATACATGCGCTATTTTATAAATGTTTTACGAAATAGGCACAAGTACTAAAACTAATTCTATGTGGGTTTAAACCAGAAATATACCCTTAGCTTGGTAACATTAAACTACTTGTCTATGTACGGTAGGTGCGAATCCTAAAGATAGATCTATTGGGTCTGACAAACCCTATCCTGACTATGGGATGCTTTAGTACTTCGAGGTTATTTTAAACACACCTGATCTGGTGTACTTCAGAGGGTAAAACATGAACGTTAAGGCTTGTTACCGGGTGCCTACAGCTTATAGAATACTTTTATACACTTTCGAGTGTACATATATTTATAAACGGAAATCTTGTGGTCTATTAAAATATTAAAATGAGTGTTATGATAAACCTATGAACTCACCAACCTTTTGGTTGACACTTTAAAGCATGTTTATTCTCAGGTATTAAAAAAATCTTCTGCTGTGCATTAGCTCATTTTAAGGATATTACTTGGAGTCATTCATGGCATATTTTGAAAGACGTTGCATTCAAGTCATTGAGTTCATCAAGATTATTATTAAGTCAATATCAGTTGGATGTATTATGAAATGGTGTGCATACCATCAATTTTCGATGTAAAGAAAGTTTGTCTTTTAAAAACGAATGCGATGTTTGTAAAATGTATCATATAGAGGTCAAATACCTCGCGATGTAATCAACTATTGTGAATCGTTTATAATGTATATGAACGGGTCCTTTCACCCTCGTAAGGATGAAACGTCATTAATGATTTATGGGGAGAAGCGCAACTCAAAGCTGAACTTTATCAGCTGTATGAAGGCCCAAAAACTTATAAGAAAAGGTTGTTATGCTATTCTGGCACACGTAAAGAAGATCGATACTGAAGAAAGAAGCATTAATGACATGCCGGTTGTAAGAGAATATCCCGGAGTATTTCCAGAAGAATTACAGGGGCTACCTCCACACAGATGTGTAGAATTCCAGATTGATCTCATACCAGGAGCTGCACCTGTAGCTCGATCTCCATATAGACTTGCACCTTCAGAAATGCAAGAATTACAAGACCAGTTGCAAGAATTATCGGACCGTGGATTTATTCGTCCTAGTTTTTCACCTTGGGGTGCTCCTATTCTATTCGTCAAGAAGAAGGATGGATCTATGAGAATGTGCATAGATTACCGAGAATTAAACAAATTAACGATCAAGAATTGGTACCCATTACCGAGGATTGATGATTTGTTTGATCAATTGCAAGGATCAAGTGTTTATTCTAAGATTGATCTACGCTCCGGATATCATCAGCTGAGAGTGAAGGAAGAAGATGTTCCTAAAACCGCGTTCAGAACCCGTTACGGTCACTATAAATTTTTAGTCATGCCTTTTGGATTGACTAACGCTCCAGCAGTATTCATGGATCTAATGAATCGCATCTGTAGACCGTATTTAGACAAATTTGTCATTGTTTTTATCGACGACATATTGATTTACTCGAAGAACAAGGAAGAACATGAACAACACTTAAGACTGGTACTGGAGATACTCAAGAAAGAAGAACTGTACGCAAAATTTTCGAAGTGTGATTTTTGGTAACAAGAAGTATAGTTTTTGGGCCATGTTGTCAGTAAACATGGAATTAAAGTTGACCCTGCCAAGATCGAAGCCATTAGTAAATGGGAAACACCGAAGACTCCAACACAAATCAGCCAATTCTTAGGTCTTGCTGGTTACTACCGAAGATTCATTCAAGATTTCTCTAGAATCGCCAAACCCTTAACTGCATTGACTCAAAAGGGAAAGAAGTATGATTGGTCCACGGAACAGGAATCCTCATTCCAGTTATTAAAGAAGAAGTTAATGTCTGCACCCATTTTGTCATTACCAGAAGGAAATGATGATTTCGTGATCTATTGTGACGCTTCGCGCCAAGGTTTAGGATGTGTATTAATGCAACGCACAAAAGTTATTGCATATGCCTCACGACAACTAAAAATTCATGAAAAGAACTATACGACGCATGATTTAGAACTTGGAGCAGTAGTTTTTGCACTCAAAATATGGAGACACTATCTATATGGCACCAAGTGTACAGTGTACACTGACCATAAGAGTCTTCAGCATATTTTTGATCAAAAACAACTCAATATGAGGCAATGTCGCTGGGTAGAGTTGTTAAACGATTACGATTGTGAAATCCGTTACCACCCCGGAAAGGCTAATGTTGTAGCTGATGCCCTAAGTCGAAAAGAAAGAGTAAAACCTCTTAGGGTCCGAGCTTTGAATATTACAATTCGTACTGATCTCACAAAGTAAATTCAAGCAGCACAGTTAGAAGCTTTAAAAGAAGAAAACGAAAAAGGCGAAATGATCAAAGGGTTAGAAAAACAACTTGAAGTAAAAGCCGATGGAACCCTGTATTTTGCTGGTAGGATATGGGTACCAAAACATGGTAACCTAAGGCAACTAGTACTGGATGAAGCACATAAAACGAGGTACTCAATTCACCCAGGAAATGGGAAAATGTACCACGATCTCAAGAAGTTTTATTGGTGGCCTAATATGAAGACAGAAATTGCTACTTATGTAAGCAAATGTTTGACGTGTGCAAAGGTCAAAGCTGAGCACCAAAAGCCATCAGGATTACTGCAACAACCAGAAATTCCGCAGTGGAAATGGGATAGAATAACCATAGATTTCATTACGAAATTGCCAAGGACTACAAGTAGTCATGATACTATTTGGGTGATAGTTGATCGTCTAACTAAATCAGCTCACTTTCTACCAATAAAGGAGACAGACAGTATGGAGAAATTAGCACGCCTATATTAGAAGGAAGTAGTTTCCAGGCATGGTGTACCTATCTCCATCATATCTGATCGCGATACCCGATTCACATCACGTTTCTGGCAGTCATTACAAAAAGCATTGGGAACTCGATTAGATATGAGCACCGCTTATCACCCACAGACAGATGGTCAAAGTGAAAGAACAATACAAACATTGGAAGACATGTTACGGGCATGCGTGATTGACTTTGGAACCAGTTGGGATCGACACTTACCGTTGGCAGAATTTTCATACAATAACAGCTATCATACGAGCATCAACGCAGCACCATTTGAAGCACTTTACGGTAGAAAGTGCAGATCTCCTATCTGTTGGAGTGAAGTAGGAGAAATACAACTTACTGGACCAGAAATTATTCACGAAACCACCGAAAAGATCATTCAAATACAACAGCGATTGAAAACGGCCATGAGTCGCCAAAAGAGTTATGCTGATGTAAGAAGAAAACCGCTAGAATTTCAAGTGGGCGACAAAGTCATGTTGAAAGTGTCACCCTGGAAAGGCGTTGTACAATTCGGTAAACGAGGAAAGCTAAGTCCTAGGTACGTAGGACCCTTTGAAATCACCGAAAGAATTGGAGCAGTTGCTTATCGATTAAAGCTACCGCAAGAACTTAGTAGTGTTCACGACACATTTCACGTGTCAAATTTGAAGAAATGTTTGGCTGAAGAGGATGTCGTAATTCCTCTTGACGAAATACGAATTAATGATAAACTCCATTTTGTCGAAGAACCTGTTGAAATCATGGACCGTGAGGTCAAACAATTAAAACAAAGTAAAATACCGATAGTGAGGGTTCATTGGAACGCAAGACGAGGACCCGAGTTTACTTGGGTACGAGAAGATCAAATGAAGCAAAAGTATCCACATTTTTTCACTGATATCGCTCATGAAACAGGTACTACTCAAAATTTCGGGACGAAATTTTCTTTAACGGGAAGGTACTGTGATGACCCGAAATTTTTTGACTTATTTAAACCAATTTTCTATACGATTTATTATTTTAACACGTTAAACAAAGTCTGTTAGATTGAGTCTCAAAATTTTAGAACTGTTTCATATATATAATTACCTTTGATTACTCTCGACGATTCATGAACAATTATATGTATGTATATATATATATATATATGTACAAGTAAAAACGACTTTTCTACAGTAAAACACTATTTGCTATAGTAAAAATGACTTTGCTACAGTAAAATACTATTTGCTACAGTAAACACTATTTGCTACAGTGAAACCGTATTTTGCTACAGTGAATTGCTAAAGTAAAACACTATTGCTACAGTAAACACTATTGCTACTGTACACTATTGCTACAGTAAACACTATTGATACAGCAACACTATTTGATGTCGACGAACTAGAAAACAGGCAGAAATGAGCTGTCCAGCCTAGCCATGCGATCGCATGGCAAAAGCACTGAAAACCCATGCGATCGCATGGGGACTAAAAACACTATTTGCTACAGTAAAATATTATGTCGACGAACTAGCAAACAAAATGCCATGCGATCGCATGGCAAAAGCACTGAAAACCCATGCGATCGCATGGGGACCAAAATCAGGAAACATACCTATAAAAGGCCAGTTTACTCGACGTATTATTTACATTTTTTTTCTTTAATCAATATTTATATTTATATTATAATTATAATTTTAAATTTAAGTTTAATAATAAGGTATATACAAGGGTACTTTTAATTCGAGTTTCAAACCGCTTTAAGCTAAGGAAGTATTGGGTATTGTTCGGGGTATTGTTCTTGAATCCAAGGCCAACCATACAGTCGTCTACCATCATTACGTCTACGCAATTTGCCTACAATATTGAGTCTCAATATTGAACTGTGAGTTTATAGATCCCTTTTTAAATACTTTAAATATTTTTGGGCTGAGAATACATGCAATTTATTTTAAACGCAATAAGACACAAGTACATACTAAATTCTACACTGAGTTAAACCAAAAATCCCTTAGCTTTGGTAACTAGTAGCTGCCAGTACATAGGATATGGACTGATGGGCGCGAATAATTGTATATGGATCCATAGGGCTTGACATCCCCGTCCGAGCTAGAGCGCTAGCCTTTTAACGGACGTATGTTATTTGAGTTTAAGACACGTTGGTTTGCGTGTATTAAAACGAATGGGGTAATTATCACTATAGCATTAAGTTTAGTTACCAGGGTGCTCTGTTACGTAGAATCTATTTATAAACTTTTGATGAAATCTTGTGGTCTATCTTTATATATGTTTATGACTCGAGCAATTAAACCTATAACTCACCAACATTCATGTTGACTTTTTAGCATGTTTTATTTTCAGGTCCTTAGACTGCTTCCGCTGTGATGTGCTTGTTGCCTACATGGAGTCTCTCATGCTTTGTACAAAGTTTATTGCATTCAAAATAAAACTGCGTTGTGTAATAAATAATTGGACTGTGATGTCAACCTGTAAATTATAGACTTATGTATTTTGGGGTTTTGCTTATACCTAAGCACTCTCCCACATGTTTATAACTTTCTATGTTTAGAAAGTCACTTATTTTAATGAATGCAATATTTTATCAAAACGTATCATATAGAGGTCAAAACCTCACTGTGGAATCAATGATTAACGTGCCGTGTCAATAGCGATTTTGACGGGTCGTTACAAATTGAGTATTAAACTGTCATGTGGACGATTCCTCGGACTTTACCATTACTATATTGTTATACAATTAGGTTGTGACAACCCGAAAATTTCTGACCAAATTTAAACTTTATCTTTATATTATTCCGACTCGATAAGCAAAGTTTGTTAAGTTGAAGAATTTTAAACTATGTTCATACATTCATTTAACCTCGACCAAATTTCGACGATTCACGAACTATTATACAACTGGATATGATTGTATATATATATGTGTATATATATTATAACTTGAAAACGTAAACAAAGTATTAGGTAAAATACTTTACATGATCGTATTTACCGATGGAATTAAAAGATGATATCAAATGATTGAGTTATCAAGATTCATGATTTACATGTCTCTGTTGAGAGGTCCACTTTGATATAGGAAACCTTTCATTTTTAACGATATTCGGAATAATTGGTAAAATGATTTTACAAATTGGAATAAAGTGTCATTAACGAGAGTTAGTGTAACATCCTCAGATCTGGCCTAGATGTAAAATGACCTTTTTGCCCTTAGGCATAATTGTGTGGTTAATTATGATTTTATTATTTAATTATATGTTTAGTGTTATTTTATTATTTGGTTAATACCAGTTTGTGACAAGGGTCACAGAACAGGTTCGTTTATTTAATTTGGACTCCGTTAGGGCATTCAAATTAAGTACGAAAGATATTAGATAACTGATAAATACCCGTGTGTGATGGGGTATGTCATTTAACCCACATATATAAGCTTGTGACCAGCTCTTTTTCTCATTTTTCTTGAACCTTCTAAAAAACATCCCGTACCTAAATTTCTTACCACTTGAAACCCTAGATTTCTAATTTGTGTTCTAGAGCTCAAATCATTCATATCATCTTGTTCTTTACAATTTACAGAGTCTATTGAGGTAGGAATCAAAGAGTTTCAAGCTCTAATCTTTAAGAAAATGATGATTTTGTGTTAACTTTGTCAAAAGAGCAATTTTAAGTGAAAAAGGTTGATTTTGATGTTGTTTGTGTCAAAATCTTGTGGGTTTATGCTTATTGATGTTGAGTGTATATGATTTGGTCAGTTTAGAGGTAAGAAACGAGCTCTAGAGCACCAATTGGTGATTTTAGGTCGAAACCCATCAGTTTTCTGCTACTGCTGCACGATGAACACAATCGTACGGTTGTAGCTTGCAACCACACGGGTACATGGTGCAACCGTACGGGTGCATGTGTAACCGTACGGGTGCATGTGCAACCGTACGGATGCAGTGGTGTTGGTACAACTGGGCAGGAAGTGTGCAACCGTACGGATGCATGTACAACCGTATGGATGCAGACCAGATCAGTAGTTGTTGTTTAATTTAGCTGTTTCCTCGCCGTTATGCTGTCCGAGTGACTTATGATTATCAGGATGTAAATTCTGAAAATGCATAAGTGTTAGGTGGACTTTTAGCGGCGCCTTTTTGTGACTGATTTTCTGTACTGTGCTGTTTTGTGTTAACAGACAGAAACTAACTTGATTTGCATTATGTTCAGGTAATAAGGATAAAGAATCTACTCAGTGATAGTTTATCTGAGCTTATTGCTGGTATTCGGTGAGTGGGTCTATCTCCGGATAGAGTATTAAGTAGCTGACACGCTACTTGTTCAGACACTTTACTCTTATGTTTTTGTTCAGTATGATTACCATGCGAAGTTAGATATTGCCATGCTAGTTAGGACGATTGCATGACTGTTTATCTGTGATCTTATGTGCGCACTGTTAGTTGGATACCAACTGAGGCGGCAAGGTTGGGAACCCACCGAGGTGGCAAGGTAGGGTTGATGTGAGGTCGACTGTGGTAGCCTGGTCGGGTCATGGTGTTTCTGATTGTTCAGTATAGCATAGAAGGACGCATGTGTTGCGTCTGGACGGTTATGCAGTGGAATCAGTAAAGCGGACTATCGGTAGACTGTAGCTTGATCAACTAATTCGTGTGCTTGTACAAGCCGCCGATCCTCATATTATCAGTTGTTGTATGCTTGTTCAGGACGTTAGCATATCTGTGGCCTTTGTATGTTTAGTTGCTTATGCTTGGTCTGTTAGATAGTATCCATTCACTTAGCAGTTGTGCTAATTCCCCCACATTTCCACCCTTGCAGGTTTAGATACTGCTGTTTAGGATGGGTGCTGTGGACGGGTTTGAAGACATGTTTGACTATGTGATTAACTCTGATGTTTCAATTTTAATCATGTTTTCACGTAACACCGATGTTTTGGAATATTGTAATAACAGTAACTAAGTTGATTTGTTAACTGTGGTTTGTAAGTATTAACCAGGGTTACTTTAGTAACTAAATGTACTTCCGCTGTGTTTAAAAAAAAATTCAGGGTGTTATAACTCTGTATCAGAGCGTGGTTTAGCAGCAAGTACGTGCGCGTATTTGTTCCTAAACCCTGAGTTAAGTCAAACATGTTCGTGGAGTTGGGGCTAAGTGAATGCAGGATGTTGTACATGTTAGTGTTTAGTAAACTAACAGTTATCCAGTAAGCTTTTGTGCGAGTGTTTTGTAGCACAGATGTGTAAGATCCTGTTTGTCTAAGTTATGTTGGATGCCGTCCAACAGGATGGGACGCCGTCTTAGTATGAAGGGCTGGACGCCATCCAGAATTCTGGACGCCGTCCAGTTGAACTGGCGAGCCAGCTTTTGTGTTTTTGGATATTTAAAAGGGGTAACTTGGTAATTTCACAATGTAGACGACTTTAAGGCCCTAGATCAGTTTGTGGAGCCTCATTTACTCCATTTACAACCACCAAACCTCTTCCACTTAAATTCTAGAGAGAGAAAGCAATTCAAGTGTGAGAAAGCTTAAATCGAAGTAGAAGAAGCTTGTTTCGGGTTAGAGCTCGAGCATTAAAGTTGTTCATCTCCTCACTAGCTACATTTTGATTGTAGTGGTAAGTCTTAACCTCAATTTCCTTACTATTAATTGTTTAAGGGTTAGTGTTTGGGTTAGTGATGTGTATAAAATCCATTTGTTAGTGATTTGGGGATTTTTGGGTAAGTTTGGGTCATGAAGACTCAAAGGATGACTAACCTAGGGTTTTGAAATGCTAAATGTGTTTATGGGTCTTAAATTGGTTAGTTAACTACTAGCACACCTAAATGTTATGTAAGTGGGTGTTATTTGGGTACGTGGTGACCCGAATGGGTGTGGAAACCCCGAATGGGTAAAACGGGTCTTTGATGACCTAAGTTGTCTTGTTAAGGTGAAAATGCGATAACATTATGATTATATGTGTATTAAGACCATAAATGGCTAGAGTTAGGGTTTTTGGCGAAGTTGACCCGATATTGGGGTTAAATGTGCAAATGGGTCGGAATTGCACCTTGGGTCAACGTGACACTAGAATGGTGAGTGAGTTGGTTGACCAACTTGATCTTGTGATTGATTATGTGCATAATGTAATAGGTACGTTATATTGAAGTTTGCAAGCTCGGTTATCCTTCACAAAAGACTTTGAGGTGAGTGAAATAATTATATGCGTAGGTATATAATGTATTTATTTGTTGTAGCGTGAGATGTGAAGTGTCGATGTGTTAAGACACCACATTTCACGTGACGAGTGAAGTGTCGATGTGCTAAGACACCACTCAAAGTAATATGACGGGTGAAGTGTCGATGTGTTAAGACGCCACCCGAGGTGAAGTGTCGATGTGTTAAGACGCCACCCGGAGTGAAGTATCGATGTGCTAAGATGCCACTCCAAGTAAGATGAAGGGTGAAGTGCCGATGTGTTAAGGCACCACTCGAGGTGAAGTATCAACGTGTTAAGATGCCACCTCAAGTAAAATGAAGAGTGAAGTGTTGAAGTGTTAAGACACCACTCGGGGTGAAGTGTCGACGTGTTAAGACACCACCCAGGGTGAAGTATTGACGTGTTAAGATGCCACCCGTGGGGTTAGTGTACAACGTGTTAAGTGAACTAATGGTTGTTATGAACTCCGACAGTCTTTAAACACCGTTCCCTCGTTCGATTGGTTAACCATGGTTATTGTGTTGTAGTGTAGCATACTATATTATTTGGGTTATATATATATATATATATATATATATATATATATATATATATATATATATATGCCTTTGTTGTTGCTAGCTTGCGGTATTGGAGGTTACTAGCTTTATACTTGAAATTATAAGCTAATTGTGTTGCTAGCATGTATGCGGTATGTGTGTAAGTGATTGCAAGTAGGTATATTATATATGTATGTGTATAATTATTGAATTCACTAAGCGTTTTGCTTACCCTCTCATTGTTTACCTTTTTATAGGCTCAGGCATTGACAATGGTAAGGGCATTCGATTGGATTAGAGATCCCGCTTGTTGTTTAGGGGACGCTTTTGGGATTTGATAGCTTTTGGAGTTTGGCCGAGACTTGGGAAGTTTAACCCCCAAACACCATGCTCATAGTGTCGTTTGGAAATTAAACTAATGTGGTCGAAACTCATGATTTGTACGAAACTCGTAAAACGGCCGATGTGGGCCCCATTTTGTAAAACTCGTTTCGATGTTGGAAATCTATTAGTTTTACCTATATTGATATGTTGCGATAAATTGTTTCGTTGGAAAGTGTCGGGAAGCAGGTTTTTCGTTCATGTGTAAAGAAAACTGGTCAGTCCCGGTTAGTATAATTGGACGCCGTCCAAAAATGCTGGACACCGTCCAGGCCTTCAGTACTGGACGCCGTCCAGGAATCTGGACGCCGTCCAGATGTACAGGTTCAGAAATTTTTTTTTTGGGTCGTGTTTTTGGTATAACGAGGGTTGGGTCGTTACAAGTGGTATTAGAGCATGGTCTAAGGGATTTAGGTGACTTGAGAAAGGTGCCTAGACTTAGATTTATTTGTGTATGCGTTTTATGCGGTACTTGTAGGAGAAGGGTCGGACCGGGTGTTGATTAGTGCTTAGGTTTATGTGAACTAACCTTGCGCTAATTGTTTTGTGTTGTGTTAGCAATCATCAAGCAAGATAGGCATTGTACTAGCAAGTTAAAGCGACGTGCTCGCGTAAAAATGATTAGCTACCATTGTTACGGGTTCAAATCGTGACAAACAAGCGATGTACGACAATTGTTGAGCAAGATGGGGTAGTGTGGTGTATATGTATATATATATGTATTAAGTTCTTTCATTTCGTTGTTTAATCTTTTCGTTTTATAGAATGAAGATGAGAAATGGACATGACACCAATGACGGAAGTACGAGCGAGGACGTTGAGTTCACGACCAAAGTTGAGGCCATCTTTAAACGTCAAAAGGCGGAGTTCCTCGAGGATGTTAAGAAAATGTTTCTAGATACGATTGACGAGCAACTAGTCAATGTAGTAAAGGAGCAAGTTAAGGCCGTTCTTCACGAAGATAATGTGGGAAGATGGGACTTTCTCTATAAGAACTTCAAGGATTCACAACCTCCCACCTTTGAAGGTGAACGAGACCCTCTAAAGAGTGCCGTTGGATCTCTGATATGGAGGGGACCTTCCGTACTTGTGAATGTCCTCCCGATAAGAAGACAAGGTACGGGTGTGGTATGTTGAGCGGTGATGCTAAGTTATGGTGGGATGCAAAGCTCCAAGTTTATGGTGAAGAGCAATGCATGGAATTCACTTGGGATAAATTCAAGTCTGAATTTTTCAATGAATACCAAACTTCGGCCTATCTAACTAGGCTTAAGGACGAGTTACGTTCCTTGAGACAAGGGTCAATGGATTTGAACACTCTCAAATCCGTGTTTTTGTCCAAGACCCAATTTTGCCCGGAGTACGTCGGCAATGATAAAATGTTGAAGGAAGACTTCTATCGGATTTTAAATGACAACTATCAAGAGAAGATTAGCGTAATGGTGGTGAAGACTTTTGATGAGTTGTTTGATATGGCCAAAGGCTTTGAGGCGCTCGTGTTAAGGAAGAGTGGCTTTACTTTTGGCAAGAGAAAGAATGAAGGTTCGAGCTATTCAAACTTTTCAAACAAAAAGAATAAGAAGGGTTCCGGTAATGTTAGTAGTGGGAAGAAGGGTGCTTCCGGGGATTTTTCTTATTCGTGCTACAATTGTGGACAAAAAGGTCACATGGCTCGTGAATGTCCGAGTCTATCCTCTGCAAACAAAATCACTTGTTTTAATTGTGGTAAAGAAGGGCACAAGAGGCCGGAATGTCCCGACTTGCGCATTGATAATGTTAAGAGGTTGGAGAAGGCGGCGGGTACGGATATGGGTCGCAATTATTTGATGACCAATGAAGAAGCCAAGCAATCTAACGAAGTTGTCTCAGGTACTTTCATGGTTAATTCTAATCCGGCAAGGATACTTTTTGATAGTGGTGCTAACTTGTCATTTGTGTCACCAAAATTTGTGCCGAAACTTAATAAACTGTTAGCTAAGTTAAGTCGTTTGGTAGAAGTTGAAATAGCGGATGGCAAGACGGTGCTAGTGGTTGATGTGTGTAAAAATTGTAATGTTGTGTTTGGTGCAGAAAACTTTAAAATCGATCTCATCCCGATGACTTTGGGTGATTTTGATATCGTTGTTGGTATGGATTGGCTCGATCATAATAGAGCCGATATTGTATGCCATGAAAAATTTATTCGTGTGAAGACCCAAAGTGGGGGAGAGTTAATTATTCACGGTGATAAACGAAAAAGACTTGTGCCGATATGCACTTTTGCACGGGCACATCATTTTCTTGTTAGTGGTGGCATGGCTTTTCTTGCCCATGTTGTTGATACTCGTGATGAGCCACCACCCATTCGTGAAATTCCGGTGGTTAATGAATTTGAAGACGTTTTTCCAGATGAGTTACCGGGTGTTCAGGCGGAAAGACAAGTTGAATTTTGCATTGTTCCGGGAGCTACTCCCATTGCTAAAACTCCTTATTGTTTAGCGCCAACGGAAATGCAAGAGTTGTTAAATCTAACCCAAGAGTTGCTTGAGAAGGGTTTTATTCGACCGAGTGCTTCGCCATGGGGCGCTCCAGTTTTATTTGTGAAGAAGAAGGATGGTAGTATGCGGATGTGCATCGATTATCGGGATTTGAATAAAGTGACGATCAAGAATCGTAATCCATTACCTCGGATTGAAGATTTGTTTGACCAACTCCAAGGTGCAACGTATTTCTCTAAAATCGACCTACGGTCCGGCTATCACCAAATGCGGGTCCGCGAGGAAGATATTGAGAAAACGGCTTTTCGAACGCGTTACGGGCATTTTGAATTCGTGGTTATTGCTTTTGGTCTTACGAATGCACCAGTGGCATTCATGGATCTTATGAATCGAGTGTGCCACCCTATGTTGGACAAGTCGGTAATTGTGTTCATTGACGACATACTTGTCTATTCGAAGAGTATGAAGGAACATGAACATCATTTGCGGTGTGTGTTAAAGACGTTGCGGAAGGAGAAGTTGTATGCTAAATTCTCCAAATGTGAATTTTGGCTAAGGGAAGTTCAATTCCTTAGCCCTATTGTGAACGAAAATGGTATTCAAGTAGATCCGGGGAAGATTGAGACGGTAAAGAGTTGGGGACGACCGACTACGCCTACGAAAATCCGAAGTTTTCTCGGATTGGCCGGTTATTATCGTCGGTTTATCCAAGACTTTTCTAAGATTGCTTCTCCATTGACGAAGTTAAAAAGAAAGAACGTGGGATTTAATTGGGAGAACGAGCAAGAAATTGCTTTTCGATTGTTAAAAGAGAAGTTATGTTAAGCTCCGGTGTTGGTGTTGCCAGAAGGGGTAGAAGACATGACGGTTTATTGTGATGCATCTTTAAATGGACTCGGGTGTGTTCTAGTGCAAAGAGGTAAAGTCATCGCGTATGCCTCCTGACAATTAAAGGAACACGAAACAAGATATCTGACTCATGATCTTGAGTTGGCGGCGGTTGTTCATGCGTTGAAAATTTAGCGCCATTACTTGTATGGTGTCAAGTGTACGATTTATTCGGATCACAAGAGTTTGAAACACCTTTTTGATCAAAGAGATTTGAATTATCGTCAACGTAGATGGATGGATGTGGTGAAAGGCTATGATTGTGAAATACTTTATCATCCGGGTAAGGCGAATGTGGTCACGGATGCGTTAAGTCGAAAGAGTCAACATCCGACGATACGAGTAGGATCGTTACGCATGATTATTACTAACGATTTTCTTGTGAAGCTTGGCGAGACTCAAATCGAAGCTTTTATTAACAATAAGCATGAGGAACGAATCGTGGGACAAACGGAGTTTATTACCTTAGGTCCGCATGGTTTATTATCATTTCAAGGAAGAGTATGGGTGCCTAAAATGGGTGATCATCGACGAGTGCTACTTGACGAAGCACATAAGTCCAAGTATTCCATTCACTCGGGCGCGACGAAAATGTATCTTGATTTGAAGAAAGAGTATTGGTGGCCGGGCATGAAACGTGATGTTGTAAAGTATGTTGAACAATGTGTCACGTGTTTGCAAGTTAAAGCCGAACACCAAAAGCCGTATGGTATGTTACAACCGTTGGAAATTCTGAAATGGAAATGGGAGTACATTACCATGGATTTCATCACAAAGTTACCAAAGACGGCGAGAACCGAATTTGATACGATTTGGGTGATAGTTGACCGATTGACGAAAAGTGCTTTGTTTCTTCCTACTCGGGAAGCGATATCATCGGAGACCTTGGCTAAGTTGTTTATCAGGGAAGTAATCTCTCGACATGGGGTTCCTATATCTATTATTTTGGATCGAGATACCCGTTTCACATCTCGATTTTGGGAAAAGTTTCATGAAGATATGGGTACACAATTAAAATTGAGCACGACGTACCATCCTCAAACGGACGGTCAAACCGAACGTACGAATCAAACTTTGGAGGATATGTTACGGGTGTGCATTATTGATTTCGATGGTAGTTGGGATGAGAACTTGCCTTTAGTGGAATTCTCGTACAATAATAGTTATCATACTAGTATCGGGATGCCACCTTATGAGATGCTTTATGGGCGTAGGTGCCGAACTCCGATTTGTTGGGGTGAAATTGGTCAAAGAGAAATCGGGAGTACCGATTTGGTTTTAGAGACGAATAGCAAGATTGATATGATACGGGCTCATTTGAAAAACACTCAAGATAGACAAAAGTCGTATGCTGACAAACGTAGGCGAATGATCGAATTCCAAGAAGGTGACATGGTAATGCTTAAGGTTTTGCCATGGAAATGTATTATTCGGTTTCGAAAATGGGGAAAGTTAGCTCCTCGGTTTATTGGCCCATTTAAAGTTTTAGCTCGTGTTGGCGAAGTTGCATATCATTTGGAATTACTCGAAGAACTTGCGGGGATCCATAATACGTTTAATGTTTCCCATCTTCGTACGTGTCTTGCGGATGATTCTTCATGGGTGTCATTAGACAAAATTGAGCTAAACAACAAGTTAGAGTATATTGAGGAGTCGATTGCTATACTTGACGAAAAAGTGAAAAAATTGAGAAATAAAGAGGTGAGAACTTTTAAAGTTCAATGGCGTCGTAGTATAGGTTTCAAGTTTACTTGGGAGACCGAAGAGTTTGTTCTTGTGTATCTTCCTGCTTGTCATGCGGCTTGGATTGCGAGGTCGCAATCCGGTTCAAGTGGGGGAGAGTTGTAAGATCCTGTTTGTCCAAGTTATGTTGGACGTCGTCCAACAGGATGGGACGTCGTCCCAGTATTAAGGGCTAGACGCCGTCCAGAATTCTGGACGCCGTCCAGTTGAACTGGCGAGCCAGCTTTTGTGTTTTTGGATATTTAAAAGGGGTAACTTGGTAATTTCACAATGTGGACGACTTTAAGGCCCTAGATCAGTTTGTGGAGCCTCATTTACTCCATTTACAACCACCAAACGTCTTCCACTTAAATTCTAGAGAGAGAAAGCGATTCAAGTGTGAGAAAGCTCAAATCGAAGTAGAAGAAGCTTGTTTCGGGTTAGAGCTCGAGCATTAAAGTTGTTCATCTCCTCATTAGCTACATTTTGATTGTAGTGGTAAGTCTTAACCTCGATTTCTTTACTATTAATTGTTTAAGGGTTAGGGTTTGGGTTAGTGATGTGTATAAAATCCATTTGTTAGTGATTTGGGGATTTTTGGGTAAGTTTGGGTCATGAAGACTCAAAGGATGACTAACCTAGGATTTTTAAATGCTAAATGTGTTTATGAGTCTTAAATTGGTTAGTTAACTACTAGCACACCTAAATGTTATGTAAGTGGGTGTTATTTGGGTATGTGGTGACCCGAATGGGTGTGGAAACCTCGAATGGGTAAAACGGGTCTTTGATGACCTAAGTTGTCTTGTTAGGGTGAAAATGCGATAATATTATGATTATATGTGTATTAAGACCATAAATGGCTAGAGTTAGGGTTTTTGGCGAAGTTGACCTGATATTGGGGTTAAATGTGCAAATGGGTCGGAATTGCACCTTGGGTCAAAGTGACACTAGAATGGTGAGTGAGTTGGTTGACCAACTTGATCTTGTGATTGATTATGTGCATAATGTAATAGGTACGTTACATTGAAGTTTGCAAGCTCGGTTATCCTTCACAAAAGACTTTGAGGTGAGTGGAATAATTATATGCGTAGGTATATAATGTATTTATTTGTTGTAGCGTGAGATGTGAAGTGTCGATGTGCTAAGACACAACATTTCACGTGACGAGTGAAGTGTCGATGTGCTAAGACACCACTCAAAGTAATATGACGGGTGAAGTGTCAATGTGTTAAGATGCCACCCGGGGTGAAGTGTCGATGTGGTAAGACACCACCCGGAGTGAAGTATCGATGTGCTAAGATGAAACTCCAAGTAAGATGAAGGGTGAAGTGCCGATGTGTTAAGGCACCACTCGAGGTGAAGTATCGACGTGTTAAGATGCCACCTCAAGTAAAATGAAGAGTGAAGTGTCGAAGTGTTAAGACACCACTCGGGGTGAAGTGTCGACGTGTTAAGATGCCACCCAGGGTGAAGTATCGATGTGTTAAGATGCCACCCGTGGGGTTAGTGTACGATGTGTTAAGTGCACTAATGGTTGTTATGAACTCCGACGGTCTTTAAACACCGTTCCCTCATTCGATTGGTTAACCATAGTTATTGTGTTGTAGTGTAGCATACTATATTATTCGGGTTATATATATATATATATATATATATATATATATATATATATATATATATATATATATATATATGTATATGCCTTTGTTGTTGCTAGCTTACGGTATTGGAGGTTACTAGCTTTATACTTGAAATTATAAGCTAATTGTGTTGCTAGCATGTATGCGGTATGTGTGTAAGTGATTGCAAGTAGGTATATTATATTTGTATGTGTATAATTATTGCATTCACTAAGCGTTTTACTTACCCTCTCGTTGTTTACCTTTTTATAGGCTCAGGCGTTGACAAGGGTAAGGGCATTCGATTGGATTAGAGATCCCGCTTGTTGTTTAGGGGATGCTTTTCGGATTTGATAGCTTTTGGAGTTTGAACGAGACTTGGGTAGTTTAACCCCCAAACACCATGCTCATAGTGTTGTTTGGAAATTAAACTAATGTGGACGAAACTTATGATTTGTACGAAACTCGTAAAACGGGCGATGTGGGCCCCATTTTGTAAAACTCGTTTCGATGTTGGAAATCTATTAGTTTTACCTATATTGATATGTTGCGATAAATTGTTTCGTTAGAAAGTGTCGGGAAGCGGGTTTTTCGTTCATGTGTAAAGAAAACTGGTCAGTCCCGGTTAGTACAATTGGACGCCGTCCAAAAAGGCTGGACGCCGTCCAGGCCTTCAGTACTGGACGCCGTCCAGGAATCTGGACGCCGTCCAGATGTACAGGTTCAGAAAAAAAAATTTGGGTCGTGTTTTTGGTATAATGAGGGTTGGGTCGTTACAAGATGGCAGATGACAGGGATGCGAATGCTACAAACCCAATCCACCCCGGAACGTTCAGTGCTCCAGATGTGGAGGATGAGGCAGAGATTTACTAGGCTGATTATGTGCATGAGCTTGAAAGTAAGCTTAAGGAAGCTCAGTAAAAGATTACTGAGCTTGAATTAGCTAGACAGTCGGGTAATGAGGATACACCACCAGGTTTTGCCACTACTCAATCACAAACCATACCGCAAATACACCAGAACCAGTACCAATACCCATTACAGAATCAATTCCCTCAACATGTTATGCCACCACAGTTTAACTACCAATATCAAAATCCCATGATGATGAACCAAGTTTTACCACCCATATACCAACAACCATTTCCGCAACAGCAATTCCAACAACAATACCAACCACCAAAAAGATGCACCTTTAAACAATTCAGGGATTGTGGACCTTCTCCCTACTCAGGAAGTTCTGACCCAACCACAACTCTCAACTGGTTAAGGGAAGTTGAAAAGGCATTCGAGGCATCTCAGTGTGAGCCAGAATTGAAAGTAACTTATGCGAGTAGGTTATTGAAAGACAGAGCTATGGTGTGGTGGGATTCAGTAATAGCAAGTGTTCCTCCAGAACAAGTTCGAATGATCACTTGGGAGCAGTTTTACGGTAACGTATGTGAGTAGTACTGCAATGTGTTTGACATGAATAGAATCAAAATGGAGTTTTTGGAGATGCGGATGACACCTCAGATGTCAATTGATGAGGTAATTGAGAAATACATGGATAAGTTAAGGTTTGTACAACAATGGGTGCCTGATGAACAATCAAGAATACAACATTTTGTGAATATGATCTTTCCAGAATACAGGACGTTTGTGAGGTTAGCACCAATGTTATCTCAGGCTTTTGTGATGGCAAAGATGGTAGAAAGTGATGTTAGAGCAGCAAGGGGCATGAATATAGGGAATGTGGTACCGCAAGGTAGTCAGGCTACCAGTCAGTCTCAGTCAGGTTCTAAGTCTAAGAAACCGTTTGGGTTTAGACATAAGGGTAAAGGTAATTAATCAAGCACAGGGTCTGGTTCGGGAAAGAGATAATGGTCTAAAGGTTGTAAGTATTCTCACAGTGGGCAGTGTTCTGAGGCAACGAGAAGATGTTTGAGATTTGGTATGGTAGGTCATGAGTCTCAGGGGTGTTCCTTCAGGGAGAATGTGTGTTGGAGTTGTCACCAGCCGGGTCACCGTTCGGCATCTGTCGGGGGTTCCACAGCCTCTAGTGGACAGAAGAGAAAGAACCCGCCGACTGTGGAAGCTAGGGCCTTTCAGATGACAGTTGAGCCCGCTGCTAATAATGATGACGTCATAACCGGTATGTTCTTGATCAACTCAATACCTGCTAGAGTATTGTTTGATTCGAGTGCAAATAGGACGTTTATGTCTATAGATTTTTGTACTAAGTTAGGGTTACCTGCTACTGTGCTGCCTAAGCCTGTTAGAGTAGAGGTAGCTGATGGCAAGACGGTTCCAGTCACAACGTATGTGTCTGGAGCTAGTATAGAAATTGATGGTAGACCGTTTGCTATGTCCTGTTTAGTGTTGCATATCCCTAGTTTTGACGTAGTGTTAGGGATGAACTGGATAAGCCTGCATAAGGCCCACATTAAGTGTGATAAGAAGATTGTGACTTTCCGTTTGACCGATGGAACCCGTATTGTGGCCCGAGGGGAGCGAAGTGGGTTTAGTTTTTCGTTGATTTCTATGATGAAGGCGAAGAAGTCACTCTCTAAGGGGTGTGAATCTTTTATGACTTATGTTATTGATGCTAAGATAGAGAAGAGATCCGTTACTGATATTCCAGTGATTTTGGAATTTCCCGAGGTATTTCCTGACGAATTACCGGGGTTGCCACCGGTAAGAGAAGTAGAGTATAAGATTGAGTTGGTTCCGGGGAAAAACTCCAGTGGCTAAGGCTCCTTATAGGGTAGCACCTTCTGAAATTAGATAGATGATGTCTCAGATACAAGAATTGTTAGACAGAGGGTTTATAAGACCGAGTTCCTCGCCGTGGGGTGCGCCGGTGTTGTTTGTAAAGAAGAATAACGGTACTCTGAGAATGTGTATAGATTATCGAGAATTGAATAAGAGGACAGTTAAGAACAAGTATCCTTTACCTAGAATCGATGATCTGTTTGACCAGCTTCAGGGTGCGTCATATTTTTCGAAAATAGATCTTAGATCTGGGTATCATCAGGTTCGGGTTGCAGAATCAGATATACCCAAGACAGTGTTTAGAACGAGATATGGGCATTACGAGTTCTTAGTTATGCCATTTAGGTTGACGAATGCTCCAACAGTTTTCATGGATCTGATGAACAGAGTTTGTAAACCGTATTTAGATCAGTTTGTGATTGTGTTTATCAATGATATACTGGTGTATTCAAAGTCAGAGGCTGATCATGCGACACATCTTTGATTGGTGTTAGGGTTGTAAAGAAAGAGCAGTTATACGTTAAGTTCTCGAAGTGTGAGTTTTGGCTTCGGGAGGTACAATTTCTGGGTCATGTTATCTGTGAAGCAGGTATTAAATTGGATCCATCGAAAATAGAAGCAGTAATGGGTTGGAATTCGCCGAAGACGCCGACAGAAGTTAAGAGTTTCTTGGGTCTTGCGGGTTATTATCACCGATTTATAAAAGATTTTTCTAAAATAGCGGGTCCGTTAACCAAATTGACCAGAAAAGACGTAAGTTTTTGATGGAGTGACCAACATGAACAGGCTTTTCAGATGCTCAAACAGTTGTTGTGTCAGGCTCCAGTGTTAGCATTGCCAGAGGGTTCAGATGACTTTATGGTTTATTGTGATGCGTCAATTACCGGGTTGGGGTGTGTACTGATATAGAGAGATAAATTTATTGCGTACGCTTCTCGTCAGTTAAAGACACACGAACGTAATTATCCGGTTCATGATTTAGAAATGGCCGCAGTGGTATTTGCATTGAAGTTATGGAGACACTACTTATACGGTACAAAGTGTGTGATAAGTACAGACCATAAGAGCCTCCAATATATTTTCAGGCGGAAAGAACAGAGACGGTGGATTGAGCTTATAAAAGACTACGATTGTGAAATAAAGTATCACCCGGGTAAAGCAAATGTTGTTGCCGATGCTTTAAGTAGTAAAAAGACCGTAGAGACCGTGAAATTTATGAGAACTGAAATAGTATCGGACCTTATTGAATAGATAAGACAAGTTCAAGCCCAAGCTTTATTGGAGGAGAATTTAAAGACTGAATTGATGACCAAAATAAAAGACCAATTGACTACCGATTCCAGAGGACTTAAGACTTTTAACAACCGAATTTGGGTGCCTATGCTTGGAGATTTAAAGAAATTAATCTTAAATGAAGCACACAAATCAAGGTTGACTGTCCATCTGGGTAGTACCAAGATGTATAATGACTTAAAACCGATGTATTGGTGGCCCACGAGGAAGAAAGATGTTGCTCAGTTGGTAGAAAAGTGTCATATTTGTGCACAGGTTAAGGCCGAACACCAGAAACCCTATGGTTCGTTACAACAGTTGAAAATTCCAGAGTGGAAATGGGATCATATTACGATAGATTTTGTAACTAAATTACCTAGATCTTAGAGAGGTAATGATATGATATGGGTAATTGTTGATCGACTGACGAAGAGTGCACATTTCTTAGCTATAAAAGAGACAGCTTCGTTGAGTACTTTGGTAGAATTGTACTTGAAAGAAATAGTTAGTTGACATGGAGTTCCATTGTCTATCGTATCCGACAGGGATTCTAGATTTGTATCGAACTTCTGGAACAGTTTACAGAAAAGTTTGGGAACAAGGGTAAATCTGAGTACAACGTATCATCCACAGACCGACGGTCAGAGTGAGCGTACAATACAGATACTAGAGGATATGCTTCGATCCTGCGTGTTAGAGTACGGTGGTCCGTGGGATATACATCTACCATTGATCGAGTTTGCTTACAACAATACTTACCATTCGAGTATTGGTATGCCACCTTATGAAATGTTGTATGGTCGCAAATGTAGAACGCCGACTTGTTGGTTAGAAGCCGGAGAGAAACAGTTTGCAGGTCCCGAATTAGTTCAGATAACAGCCGATAAGGTAGCGATAGCGCGTGAAAAGTTAAAAGCGGCACGTGACAGACAGAAAATGTACGCTGATCCACGTAGACGTCCAGTAAACTTTGAGGTGGGTGATCGTGTTATCAGGTTTGGTAAGCGGGGAAAGTTAGCTCTGAGATACATTGGGTCGTTCAAGATTATTCAGAGGATTAATGATCAGACGGTTGTATTAGAGCTTCCAGCTGAGTTAGCAGGGATACATAACACTTTTAACGTATGTTACCTTAGGAAGTGTAAGGTCGATGATGAGACGTAACTGGTTCCGTTGAGTGAGTTGAGGGTAGAACTAAATCAAAAGTTAGTTGAAGAACCGGTTAAGATAGTCGATAGAAAGGTAACTAAGCTGAGAAAGAAGGAGATCCATATGGTGCTTGTTGAGTGGAAGCATAGTCTAGGATCGAACCTTACGTTGGAGACCGAAGAGCTGATGACAGCTCGTTATCCACGTCTGTTTGACCAAGACCAGATTCCGATTATGGAATCTCTTTAAGGGGGGTGGATTGGTAACATCCTCAGATCGATCCTAGATGTAAGATGACCTTTTTGCCCTTAGGCATAATTGTGTGGTTAATTATGCTTTTATTTTTTAATTATATGTTTAGTGTTATTTTATTATTTGGTTAAGACCAGTTTGTGACAAGGGTCACAGAACAGGTTCGTTTATTTAATTTTCACTCCGTTAGGGCAGTCAAAATAAGTACGAAAGATATTAGATAACTGGTAAATACCCGTGTGTGATGGGGTATGTCATTTAACCCACATATATAAGCTTGTGACCAGCTCTTATTCTCATTTTTCTTGAACCTTCTAAAAAACATCCCGTACCTAAATTTCTTACCACTTGAAACCCTAGATTTCTAATTTGTGTTCTAGAGCTCAAATCATTCATATGATCTTGTTCTTTACAATTTACAGAGTCTATTGAGGTAAGCATCAAAGAGTTTCAAGCTCTAATCTTTAAGAAAATGATGATTTTGTGTTAACTTTGTCAAAAGAGCAATTTTGAGTCAAAATGGTTGATTTTGATGTTGTTTGTGTCAAAATATTGTGGGTTTATGCTTATTGATGTTAAGTGTATATGATTTGGTCAGTTTAGAGGTAAGAAACGAGCTCTAGAGCACCAATTGGTGATTTTAGGTCGAAACCCGTCAGTTTTCTGCTGCTGCTGCACGATGAACACAACCGTACGGTTGCAGCATGCAACCGCACGGGTACATGGTGCAACCGTACAGGTGCATGTGCAACCGTACGGATGCAGTGGTGTTGGTGTAACAGGGGAGGAAGTGTGCAACCGTACGGATGCATGATGTAACCGTACGGATGGACTTGCAACCGTACAGATGCATGTACAACCGTACGGATGCAGACCAGATCAGTAGTTGTTGTTTAATTTAGCTGTTTCCTAGCCGTTATGCTATCCGCGTGACTTATGATTATCAGGATGTAAATTCTGAAAATGCATAAGAGTTAGGTGGACTTTTAGCGGCGCCTTTTTGTGACTGATTTTCTGTATTGTGCTGTTTTGTGTTTATAGACAGAAACTAACTTGATTTGCCTTATGTTCAAGTGATAAGGATAACGAAGCCGCTCAGTGATAGTTTATCTGAGCTTATTGCTGGTATTCGGTGAGTGGGTCTATCTCCGAATAGAGTATTAAGTAGCTGACATGCTACTTGTTCAGACACTTTACTCTTATGTTTATGTTCAGTATGATTACCATGCAAAGTTAGATATTGCCATGCTAGTTAGGACGATTGCATGACTGTTTATCTGTGATCTTATGTGCGCACTATTAGTTGGACACCAACCGAGGCAGCAAGGTTGGGAACCCACCGAGGCGGTAAGGTAGGGTTGATGTGAGGTCGACTGTGGTAGCCTGGTCGGGTCATGGTGTTACTGATTGTTCAGTATAGCATAGAAGGACGCATGTGTTGCGTCTGGACGGTTATGCAGTGGAATCTGTAAAGCAGACTATCGGTAGACTGTAGCTTGCTCAACTAATTTGTGTGCTCGTACAAGCCGCCGATCCTCATATTGTCAGTTGTTATATGCTAGTTCAGGACGTTAGCATATCTGTAGCCTTTGCATGTTTAGTTGCTTATGCTTGGTCTGTTAGATAGTATCCATTCACTTAGCAGTTGTGCTAATTCCCCCACATTTCCACCCTTGCAGGTTTAGGTACTGCTGTTTAGGATGGGTGCTGCGGACGGGTTTGAAGACATGTTTGACTATGTGAATAACTCTGATGTTTCAATTTTAATCATGTTTTCACGTAACACCGATGTTTTGGAATATTGTAATAACAGTAACTAAGTTGATTTGTTAACTATGGTTTGTAAGTATTAACCAGGGTTACTTTAGTAACTAAATGTACTTCCGCTTTGTTTAAAAATAAAAAATAAAAAAAATTTCAGGGTGTTACAGTTAGTCAAAAGTTAGTGGAAATTTTCGTTTAATTTTCAAAAACATGCTCTACAGTGATTGCTTCGTGTCCCTTGTTAAATTAATTATTTAGTTTTCATATTATTAAAAACATTATTTGATATAATAACTTATATTATTTAAACGAGTTTAAATTATATAAAACAAACTTTAAAATATAATTGATTTTGAAAAACTAAATATTATATTAAGTAAATATTTCAATTATATACATAAATTATATTCCTAAAATAAATATATATATATATATATATATATATATATATATATATATATATATATATATATATATATATATATGTATATATATATATTACAATGTAATATTAATATAGTTATAAAACGTTTTGATTTAAGTAATATTTTATATATATTATTAAATATATTTTAATAAACAACGAGAAGTTGATTTATAGAATCAAATGACCAAAACACTCAAATATATAAGTTACACTTCGTATAATACTCCCTCCGTCCCACCAGAAATGTCCACTTTGACTTTTTCCAGTCTTCCTCATTCAACTTTGACTTTAGATATTTTTGTTTGTGTTATATAATATTTGATGAAACTTATATCAATGTAAACACAATTAAAACTCAATCCATTCATATAATTTTCATCAAATATTATATAACACGCACATAAATATTTATAGTCAAAGTTGACAAATAAAGTCTGTCAAAAGTCAAAGTGGACACTTCTGGTGGGACGGAGGTAGTATTATTTATCAATGATTTTAGTCTATATTTTGACAAGGGTACGAGTCACGAAACGTAAAGTATAAGTGTTCTAAGCGTACGAAAGGACGTTCGAGAAACCGAAACCGAGACATAAGTCGAGCGTTAACGTACAAGTTTTCGGAATTAATGTTACAAGTCACCTTTGCTCGTAAATGTAATATAATATATATATAATTATATAATTTAATTAAATATATATTTAAAAAATAAATAAAACTGTCGGCCGCCTCAAATAATCGAACTTGAGCTGGAATCCAAGGCAATGCGATCGCATGGCCATATAGCTAAAACCTCATGCAATCGCATGGGGGCTGATGGCAGAAAATGTTCTAAAAATTGCTCGATTTCGGTTCATTTCATTCACACTCTCTTCTCTATATACTCAGTAAATAAATATATATTATTAATATTATTATTAATATTATAAATTTTATTATTATTATTATTATTATTATTATTATTATTATTATTAATAGTATTATACATAAAATAATACTATGAGGTTATGAGCAAGTTATTTCAAAACTGGTTTTCGAGCGGGATAGAGCTAAGGAAATTATGGATTATAACTATGGAGGTTATGGGTATGGATCGGGGGTATGCTCATGAGTCAAATCTAGTGTTTATCACCTCCGTTGCGTCTACGTACTTTCCTGCAATATTGAATCTCAATATTGATACGTGAGCATTCTTATCTTATCTTTTATATATTAATAGTGTATTCCTGACTAGTGCTCGAGTATATATGATTATGCATGCTTGTATGTTTTATTTTGTCGTTAAATAATGTATGATGAATCATGAATTTAATACATATAATACTGATGTAAGGTATATGATATGCATGTCGTTGGAAAGCTGTCGAAAAATTATTTACTTTTCATTTAGAAGTCGTGTGCGTTCGATGAACGGATTTAAAGATATGGTCAACTGAATTATCGTTAACTCTATTATTATTATTATTATTATTATTATTATTATTATTATTATTATTATTATTATTATTATTATTATTATTACTATCGTTGTTATTAGTATCGTCGTTATTATTATTACCTATAAATTATTATTATTATTATTATCATTATCGTTATTATCACTAAGATTATTATTATTATTATTATTATTATTATTATTATTATTATTATTATTATTATTATTATTATTATTATTATTATTATTATTATTATTAGTATTGATTGATATTATTACTAAAATTATCGTTATTAGTAAAAAGTAACTTTTTTATAAAAAATATTATTTTATTATTTTTATCATTATTATTATTATTATTAAAAGTATCATTAATATTAAAAAAATTATCACTTTTACTAAAATTATCATTTCTAATAGAAATATCATTTTTATTATAAAATATTATCATTATTATCATATTAGGGTTATTATTAAAAATTATCATTTTGATAGAATTATGTTTATAAAATATTATTATTACTATGATAATTATTATATATAGTAAATATTATTATTAAGATAAATTATATTATTATTTTTACTAATATTAAAGTATCGATACTATCAATTATCATTTAAAATTTATCATTTTTATTAAAACTATCATTCTATTAAGAATTATTATTATTATTATTAAGAATTATCATTTTTATTAAGAATATAGTATTATTAAAAGTATAGAATTTAAAACTACCGTTTTATTTAAAATTATCGTTATTATCAAATTTATTAGTATTATTAATATTATCATTATTATTACCCTTGTTATTTATATTAAACACTTTTAATAACATTATCTTTATTAATATTATCATTACAAAATAATACAACTTTTACTCATTATTATTATTATCAATATTATTTTATCAAATAAATATGTGATACAAAGATATTTTTACCACACGTAATATAATTACATTAATAATACATACCACTATATGTTTATGATTTTGAGTGAATTATATAAATTTTATTACTCCAGATATATAAAAGTATATTTTTATCATATATAAATTTTAATATAAATTTTTATTTATGACTTGTATTATTTACTCTAATAAAATCTGATAAATATATTTAAATATATAAAATGACTATATTTAAGGTATATAATAAACATGTATAAATTTTGAAAATTATTTTGGGTCAAACTGATTTTTGTTAACTTTTGCATATCAGTCTCGAGCATTAGGATTGTGGTACACTATGACTCGACCTTAATTGTTAGACAGATATTGACCATTATATATATATATATATATATATATATATATATATATATATATATATATATATATATATATATATATATATATATATATACACACTTAATATACGTTCGTGAATCCGAGACCAACCCTACACTTGTTCAATGACGTCATATGTATTTTTACTACGAAATATAGTATTGTGAGTTCATTTGATTCCCTTTTACTCTTTACATTTTTGGGACTGAGAATACATGCGCTGTTTTATAACTGCTTTACAACTGTTTTATTTAAATGCTTTTGCAATCTATATTTTTGGACTTAGAATACATGAGATGCTTTTTTTAAACGTTTGACGAAATAGACACGAGTACTTAAAAACATTCTACGACTGAATTATTATACCGGATATCACCCCCTTATAGCTTGGTAACCTAAGAATTAGGGAACTGGCCCCTAATTGACGCGAATCCTAAAGATAGATCTATGGGCACTAACGACCCCCATCATGAGAGTTTGGATGCTTTAGTACTTCGATTTTTGTACAGATGTGTTAATCCTGTACGTATATAGATGTGTTAATCATGTATCTTTCGGGATATCCTATATGAAATTTTGTTAATGTCGGTTACTAGGTGTTTATTCGTATGAATGGATTTGTATACAGATGTGTGTTAATCCTGTATGTTGATTATAAAATTGAAATCTTGTGGTCTATCAAAATTACTGAATTTTATTATTTTATGATAAACTTATGAACTCACCAACCTTTTGGTTGACACTTGAAAGCATGTCTATTCTCAGGTATTAAAGAAATCTTCTGCTTTGCATTTGCCCACTTTAGAGATATTACTTGGAGTCATTCATGGCATATTTCAAAAGACGTTGCATTCGAGTCGTTGAGTTCAACAAGATTACTATTAAGTCATTTATAGTTTGGATATATTATAAAATGGTATGCATGCCTGTCAACTTTCGATGTAATGAAAGTTTGTCTCTTAAAAATGAATGCAATGTTTGTAAAATGTATCATTTAGAGGTCAGAACCTCGCGATGTATCCATATGTAAATGTATTCGTCCTTATGGATTAGGATGGGTAGTCTCATAGGTGCACTTTCCTAGTTGTGTTTTAGTATTTTAATACTTTTTCAAACATAATTTATAAACCTGATTTCACACATCATAGAGTATTTTAGCTCTGAATGGTTCAACGCTGAATATTTGAGCCATTCAGCGTCATCTGTCATTTAGATGTCATAAACAAACGCGATGAATGTTGAATGGTTCAACATTCAATGCTAAACCATTCCATTAAGAGGTAAAAAAACACACCATAAGCTTTGTAAACTGGACCAAGCTTTTGCACCGCCCCTAACTCTCTCCTTATAAAACAAGTCTGATGGAAGAAACTTGAAACGCGAAAATGAAAAGTGAAACATGAAATACGTAGCTAGAATTTGAAACGCGAAATTGAAACCCGAAACTAAATATCAAATGTTAAATTTATATTAAAACGCGGAAGCGAAATGGAATATTGATTCGCAAAATTGAAACGTGAATTGGAAATTAAATGACAAACTGAAAAGTGAAACACTTAACTCTAAAATGAAATGCGAAATGCAAAATATTGAGAAAAAGTTGGATTTTTTATTTTATAAAACGGGTCTTAACCAAACCCAACCTAATTACGAGATAAAATACTAACTTAAGCCCTGAAATGTTTCATTTGGTTGTTAAACAAAAGGTCTGAGTCTAAGGGCAAACAAGGAGGTTTGCAACAGTAACATTGTTGATGTCAAAGTTGCATAGTTTGCACCTGCCTAAAATCCGACTAAATTGCCTTTAAGTAAGGGGTCACCGCTCACAAATGGAATCCTTACTCTTTCAACTACACCCAAAAACATGTTCAGATATAGATATCAGGAGATTTAGAATCTGAGGGTAAGCTACATTTTAAGGGGAATGAGTGTCTAAAGATCTCAGTAGTTGATTTTGTGATCAACAACACAAATTGCATCATGGGCGATTCTAAGTAAAGTTATGTGAAAGGACCCGTTCATACCGATTATAAACGATTCACGATAGTTGAATATATTGCGAGGTATTTGACCTCTAAATGATACATTTTACAAACATTGCATTCGTTTTTAAAAGACAGACTTTCATTACAACGAAAGTTGACAGCCATGCATACTATTTCATAATATATCTAAACTATGAATGACTTATTATCCATCTTGATGAACTTAACGACTCGAATGCAACGTCTTTTGAAATATGCCAAAAATGACTCCAAGTAATATCTTTAAAATGAGCAAATGCACAGCGGAATATTTCTTTCGTACCTGAGAATAAACGTGCTTTAAAGTGTCAACCAAAAGGTTGATGAGTTCATAAGTTTATCGTAAATAATAAAATTCATCATTTTGATAGACCACAAGATTTAAATGTTGCATGGTACAAATGGGCCCGAATCCTATACCCACATGTAATGTACATGCGATATCTTTTAAATATAGTACACCTTTCTCGTGTACGGAATTCTTTTTCATAAATCTTAGTAACCGTACGCATATCTCGTGCACAAAATAACATACACATAACCTGTGTATAAAATCATTCTCTCGATACATAACATTCACATCAATTGGTGGCAATTATCATGTCCACATAATTCAATGGTGGCAATTATCATGTCCACATAATTCAATGGTGGCAATTATCATGTCCACATAATTCAACGGTGGCAATTATCATGTCCACATAATTCATTAGAAGAATGTTTTGCTTGTGTCTATCTCGTCAAACATTTATAAAAGCATTTCATGTATTCGCAGTTCAAAATATATTTCAAAAGCATTTAATAAAGCAGTTGTAAAAAAAACGCATGTATACGATATTTTGTAGTAAAAATATGCATACGACGGAACTGAACAAAGCAAGGTTGGCCTTGGATTCACGAACCTATATCATTTATATATATATATTAACACATATAATGGAAATCGAACAAATTTATATATTATTAGTGATCTCGATGTTATCTTAATAAATTATATGTTTTGTTAATAGCTTAATTAATGTATTTATTTTATATGCTTTTAAATAAATAAATAATCTTTATTATAAGATTATTAATATAGTGTTTGTTAAATATATTTTTATATAACTAATTTTTATTGTAATAATAATAATAATAATAATAATAATAATAATAATAATAATAATAATAATAATAATAATAATAATAATAATAATAATAATAATAATAATAATAATAATAATAATGGTAGTAAGAATGATAATAATAATAAAAATAATGTTAAAAATAATAATATTAATGTTAAAACTAATAAAATTAATGTTAATACTAATAATAATACTAATAATGATACTTTTAATATTAATAATAATAATAATAATAATAATAATAATAATAATAATAATAATAATAATAATAATATTATTAGAAAAAATAATACTTAATACCGGATAAAAGTTTTCCTCAAAAAGAATGCCCCACACCAGGCTTGAACCCATGACCTCATGCTTAACCAACAACACCCTTAACCATCTATCTGTTTATTTCTTTCTGTTTTAACTCACAGATTAAACCTTTTTAACCATCATCTTAAATTAATTATATTGAGGTCTTGTTTTGTCCTATGATTTATTCGGCCCAACAGGAATTATAAGATGGACCTAAGCCCAACGTTTTGCTCCAGTCTTAATAGTATATAGATTGTTGTAAAACAAAAAAAATGTTGTAAGCTAGGATCGAACTCAGAACCACATGTGAACCAACTAACAACCTGAACCATTTCTCCATCTCTCTTTTTCTATTTTTAAGTCACAAAAATATAATACTTATATTTCTAATTGTTTCTTCTTTTTCATTTCCCTATCATAACATCATCTTCATCATATCATACTTCATTATCATAATACATGGAATATCATGATCATAAGCATAATCAATTGCTTCATTACTTCACCGATATCATCATCTTCATAATACCACATCGTTAATCACATCTTCATCGTCCTTATATCATTATCGTACATCATACCACGTACACCATACATCATTTAAAAATAATAGCATTCATCATTATCATTCAAAGGCCTTTCCAATCATCATCATCATCATTTAACAATATTGATTCATTTGTGAATTCAATGATCAAGACATGAGTGTGTGTGTGTGTGATTCTGTCAGCCATTAGCAACCCGTCAGAAATAAGGGTACAGATCAATCATATATGGCAGTCTCATTAGTCCATTAATGGCTCAAAAAGGGTTTCATAAGCCTAACAAAATAAACAATTGGGCTTTGTTTTCCAATAAAAAAATTAGTCTATTAAAAGTTTATCGAGTGGGTCGTGAGTGGAACTGGAATTCAGAAGTGAATGGGATTTAATAATCCATACGTACAGCAGCATGATACAGGATGATACACCTAGCTCGTTTGTTTCTCGGACATAAACTAGTGGATGGGTCCTCATGGACACTTATGCATGCTTTCATCATGAAAATATCAATCGTCCCTTATTATTATCATATCAATTATTAACTTAGTATTCGTTTTTCTTTTTATTTAATCAACAAGTGGGGTTATGAGTTTGGTATGTGCCGGCCACCACAGATAAAGGAGAACATGCAAATCCACCTAATATTGTCACAACATAAAAAGTATTTCGGCATGTTGCCCCATTTATCCCACTAAATCGTTTTCTATATTCTTCAATAATCAAGTGGATTATCCACATGTAGAATTTTCGGCCAATTAGGAAAAGAATAAAGCATTATTTTATTCTCATCCTTTATATATTATCTCCTTTATATATTTTCGGCCAATTAGGAAAAGAATAAAGCATTATACTAAAACAGAAACACAGATACGTAGAATAGCAGCATCAGTTAGATGGTTTCGCATGAGAAGAGAATGGTTTGTGGTTTTGATTGCCTGAGTAAAAGAAGAAGGAGACGGAGTTGGTGATTAAAGGTGACGGTCTGTGTATATGAATTAGAAAATGAAAGAAAGGAAGTTTGTGTGGTGTTTGGTTGTTCGATCGAATAAGAAACAACAGTATTTAACAAAATGAAACAAGAAGGCAATAGTAGGTACCTTTGAACGAAGAAGAAACAAGTATGTAGCAGAAATCAGTGATGGGTGTATTGTAGGGTTGTATTCGATGGTGGTGGCGAGCTAGGAGATGATTATTTTGTGGTTGAAGAGTTATCGAGGGTGGTGTTTTGGTGATGTTTGATTTGTTGTACCGAAAGCAACAACAGTGATCGTTTAATGGTTTATGGTAATGTGATTAGTTTTCAAATAAAAATAGGAGAGATATAAAGAGAGAGATATAGAGATGGTGATGTGTGAAGGTTCAAGTTCAAGAATCGTTAAACCTGTGATCATTGGTTTATAGAATTGAGAGGGTCGACAGGAAGAATCGAGCTAGAAGGATCTAACAAGAAAAATAAAGTAGATAGTGAAGTGTAATAGATTCGTACGCTTTAACTGTTATTGACAGCTAACAAATTCGATTGAAATTGTTTTGTAGTCTTTACTTGAAGTCCTCCAAGAATTTTGAGCAGGGGAAGGAAGGACAGTCGACATGTAGCAAACGCAGACAGGGTTCTTCAAACAAGAAGAAGAAAACAAGAATAATGAATTAGATTTTGACAGGTAACAAATTCGTACATTTTTCTGTTACTGATTTTTATTCAAATTTGTTTTATATCTGATTTGAGATCGGCATGTTTATTCTTATCGTAAAAGGAGGACAGGTAAATAAGAGAAATTGATGTTGATGCCTAACAGAATTTTATTCATTATCTGATTAATATCTAGCAATCTTTGTATCTTACTGAATTATAATATCTCATTTTGATTCTAACAAATTTTGTTCTTATTATGGATTGATTTTTCTACTCGTGACCAGATCCAGAGACAGGAAGAATCATTCAGGAAGGAGAAGATAGAAGTAAAAGAAAAGGAATTGGAAAAACAGATAGCGATTGGAAACTGAATTTGTTTTGTTCTTAAGATTGAATCTTTGATTTGTACGAATTTGTGACACGAAAAACAAATTAAACACATTATGATTGTAACATGAAACTGATTTTTATTCTTCGTTAATCGTATTATTAAATACAATAATACTGATTCATATAAATTATTTGTATATATCAGTATATATATATATATATACATATATATATTTATCCGTTTTTATATATCTGTATACATATATATATATATATATATATATATATATATATATATATATATATATATATATATATATATATATATATATATATATATGTATGTATATATGTATATATATATGTATTTATATTTCATTACTTCATATAATTTGTATTAACAAATAATTAGGTATATTAATAATAATAATTTTAATAATATCCAAATAATACTAATAACAATAAGTACAATGATTAAAAGTAATAGAAATAATGATAGTAATAAATTTAGAATAAAGATGATAATTTTTAGTAATAATAATGATATAACAAATTACATGTGTTAAATTTCATATATTATATATTGAACATAATAAAATAACTAATACTGATTTTTATATTAATAATGAAAGTAATAATAATATTAGTATAAAAATTATATTTTAATTTGCAACTACATTTAATATATTAATATTACAATTTATTAATTATGCAACTATATCATTCATTATATGATAACATTATTTAAATATTTGATACTTATACATCTTGTATATATTAAATTTATATATATATATATATATATATACATATTTATTTACAAGTACAGGTTCGTGAATTATCGGGAATGGTCGAAGATCAATTGAATACATAAAATAGTTCAATAAATTTGGAGACTCAACATTATAGACTTTCCTTATCGTGTCAAAACCATATAAGATTTAAGTTTAAGTTTGGTCGAAAATTTTTGGGTCGTCACAGTACCTACCCGTTAAAGAAATTTCGTCCCAAAATTTGATTGGGGTTGTTATGGCTAACAATGAAAATGTTTTCATGACGAATATGAGGTGATAAGTAGAGTTTTATTACTGTTGAGTAATATGGATAAGATAATTCGATTACTCGAAGAGTACGGGTGAAGCTATCACAAAATAGTGAAATGAGAAATAAAGATTCGTCTTAATTTTTGACGTAGTCACGATTGAATTCCGGAATTCAATAAATTTAAAGAAATCTTCTACTCAGAAAGAAAATGTAATCGCACGATTTATTAGCAAACTGTCGGAATTACGGAAGAACAGAAATATCAAGGAAAATATTTCCATGATATGCTTAGAGATTAAGTAGAATGAAAGAGTTATGTAACATGGTTCATGATGAGGGTATGATCTGTGAACCACCATCGCGTTCCATTAGAAATTTAGCATGACTTACTGTAATATAATCATGTTGGCCAAGCGTCATTATATTATACTAACTCATGCTTCAATTCCTAACACTTCTCCAGCAATCATTCATAATTTAAACTCAAATTTATAAAAGGATAAAAGCTAAAATAGTTTCTTTTATGATGTAACATAGATAGCACGAGGAGATAGATAATTTCGAATGAAAATATTTATGAAAATATCTTTAGAAATATCAAAGATATTTATGATGATATTTTGGGAATTTCTAAGTTCGAAGGTTTATGAAGAAAAATTTTCGCCAAGATTTTAACATGATTTCGAGGCAAGATATTATCTAAAGATTTCATCGGATCCAGAATTACCTGGATTCGTTGAATATAGGGTTTGGTCCTTGTATTTATCCTTGGTCTCCTTCATAGTTTTGCATAATCCACTTTTCAGTACCAAATTTTCTATCGAGCATTTCCAACACTCCGTTCTTTATCATCATACTTTTGGCCATTTAGACCGTCTATAATTTTGCTGTTTCCTCTGCATTTAATGTAGCCCTATCTGAATCATCAGTTATCAATTCGAGGTGGTTTCAAGAGAATTGATTGTTTAGATGATTAAACGCTGATTGTAATCGTCAAGATACAAATGATGATTAAGATGAAATCAAGTGGCAACTTGAAGGGATGTTTAACTGTAGAAGATGTAACTTATTTAATGATATTTTTTAAATCAAAATGTTATAATTAATATTTCCTAATCTTTTAATACTTTTTAATTGTCCAATATTTGTAGTCAAATGTTAGTAGTCTAACAGTCCTATAGTCCAATACATAATCTTAGAATTTAAATTTATTTAAGATCAGGAGATGATGAAGGAGTTTTACGTAGTTAATTAATTGGTTACTAATCAATTTAATTTTGTCCATTATTTTCTTCATTATGCCACTTGTCAAATCTTGACTTGGATTCTGATCGGTCAAAATCCGAATATGAAATCGAATTTGGATGAAAATAGTTGTTCTTTGGTGAACGAATACGTATATGTATGGATTTGGGCAGTATTGTTAATGACTGCTGAATCTGAATTGAAGAATGTACAGTGTAACCTATTAATGTGAAAACTAAATATTCCTCGGGTATTACCTACCCGTTAAAATATTTTCACCATTAACAGTTTGTATAAAAGAATTTTTAATTACAATCTTTATGAAAATATACTTACATATATATTTTCTTCAAATGTAATTCATGAATTTAATGGGTTAATATGATATCAAACTCATCTGATTTTTTTTTCGTTATAACTAGAACACATAATCTCATTAGAGATTACATAATCGCCATGTAGAACGAAGATAAATGACGTAGAACGATTGGTAGAACGATGATTAGGTTCGAGGTCTAGGTTGTGATGTTGAGACATGTGATGTTGAAACTTGGGTTATTGGTGGTACTGTTGGTGCTGGTGATGTTGCTGAAGCTGGTAAGTTTTGCACCATATTCTCCAAATTAATGACTCGAGCGCGAAGTTCGTTGACTTCTTCTATCATACCGGGGTGATTATCAGTTGAGACAAGCGGATGAATAAGGTTTAGAATTGTGGATATAATATAATCGTGATGAGCTACCCTGGAAATGAGGTTGTAAATGGTGTTTCAGATTGGTGTAAATGCTCCAGGTTCTTCTTCAAGAGAGCAATTTGGTGGGTGGAAAGGATTACCTTCTTCACGTCTCCATTGATTAAGTCGACTATGAACCCATCCCCAATTCATCCAGAATTGATGATGGCTGGATGGTTGGTCCATTTCGGTTATAATGCTTTCAGAGCTCGAGTGAAAATTTATATCGGAAGAGCTGTCGGAATTCGAGGAACTTGAACTGGTTGCAGAATTCATCTTGCACGGTTAGATAAAAGATTTTCGATATGAAATGATTCTAGGATATCAGATGGTATTCTAATTACATAGAATATCCGTATATATAGAACAAAATATTTCGTAGATTACGGAGGAATTTACGGAATATGTCAGGCAAAGTTTACAGTAAGTAGATACGTTAAGATATGAATTAGCAGATACGATAAGATATGAATTTCGTCTATACACTATTCATGCAATCAATGTAGTAAGATGTGTCTAGACTAAGAATGATAAGCAAGTGATTCCCTAAGAATGATAAGCAGGTAATTTTCGACACGAAATGATAAGCAAAACTTTTGACATGCAGACACGGTCGAAGTCCAGACTCACTAATGCATCCTAACAACTATCAGTCATACACACTAATGCAAGACCTGGTTTGCTAAGACCACCGCTATGATACCAACTGAAAGGACCCGTTCATACCGATTATAAATGATTCACGATAGTTGAATACATTGCAAGGTATTTGACTTCTAAATGATACATTTTACAAACATTGCATTCGTTTTTTAAAAGACAGACTTTCATTACAATGAAAGTTGACAGCCATGCATACTATTTCATAATATATCCAAACTATGAATGACTTATTATCCATCTTGATGAACTTAACGACTCGAATGCAACGTCTTTTGAAATATGCCAAAAATGACTCCAAGTAATATCTTTAAAATGAGCAAATGCACAGTGGAATATTTCTTTCGTACCTGAGAATAAACATGCTTTAAGGTGTCAACCAAAAGGTTGGTGAGTTCATAAGTTTATCGTAAACAATAAAATTCATCATTTTGATAGACCACAAGATTTAAATGTTGCATGGTACAAATGGGCCCGAATCCTATACCCACCTGTAATGTACATGCAATATCTTTTAAATACAGTACACCTTTCTCGTGTACGAAATCCTTTTTCATAAATCTTAGTAATCGTACACATATCTCGTGCACAAAATAACATACACATAACCTGTGTATAAAATCATTCTCTCGATACATTACATTCACATCAATTGGTGGCAATTATCATGTCCACATAATTCAATGGTGGCAATTATCATGTCCACATAATTCAATGGTGGCAATTATCATGTCCACATAATTCAATGGTGGCAATTATCATGTCTACATAATTCAACGGTGGCAATTATCATGTCCACATAATTCAACGGTGGCAATTATCATGTCCACATAATTCATTCGAGGAATGTTTTTCTTGTGTCTATCTCGTCAAACATTTATAAAAGCATTTCATATATTCACAGTTCAAAATATATTTCAAAAGCATTTAATAAAGCAGTTGTAAAAAAAACGCATGTATTCTCAGTCCCAAAAATATAAAGAGTAAAAGGGAATCAAATGAACTCACTATACGATATTTTGTAGTAAAAATATGCATACGACGTAACTGAACAAAGCAAGGTTGGCCTCGAATTCACGAACCTATATCATTTATATATATATTAACACATATAATGGAAATCGAACAAATTTATATATTATTAGTGATCTCGATGTTATCTTAATAAATTATATGTTTTGTTAATAGCTTAATTAATGTATTTATTTTATATGCTTTTAAATAAATAAATAATCTTTATTATAAGATTATTAATATAGTGTTTGTTAAATATATTTTTATATAACTAATTTTTATTGTAATAATAATAATAATAATAATAATAATAATAATAATAATAATAATAATAATAATAATAATAATAATACTAATAATAATAATAATAATAATAATAATAATAATAATAATAATGGTAGTAAGAATGATAATAATAATAATAATAATAATAATAATAATAATAATAATAATAATAATAATAATAATAATAATAATAATAATGTTAAAAATAATAATATTAATGTTAAAACTAATAAAAGTAATGTTAATACTAATAATAATACTAATAATGATACTTTTAATATTAATAATAATAATAATAATAATAATAATAATAATAATAATAATAATAATAATAATAATAATAATAATAATAATAATAATAATAATAATAATAATAATAGTGTTATTAGAAATAATAATACTTAATACCTGATAAAAGTTTTCCTCAAAAAGAATGCCCCACACTGGGCTTGAACCCATGACCTCATGCTTAACCAACAACACCCTTAACCATCTATCTGTTTATTTCTTTCTGTTTTAACTCACAGATTAAACCTTTTTAACCATCATCTTAAATTAATTATATTGAGCTCTTGTTTTGTCTAATGATTTATTCGGCCCAACAGGAATTATAAGATGGACCTAAGCCCAACGTGTTGCTTCAGTCTTAATAGTATATTGATTGTTGTAAAATAAAAAAAATGTTGCAAGCTAGGATCGAATTCAGAACCACATGTGAACCAACTAACACCCTGAACCATTTATACATCTCTCTTTTTCTATTTTTAATTCACAAAAATATAATACTTATATTTCTAATTGTTTCTTCTTTTTCATTTCCCTATCATAACATCATCTTCATCGTATCATACTTCATTATCATAATACATGGAATATCATGATCATAAGCATAATCAATTGCTTCATTAATTCACCGATATCATCATCTTCAGAATACCACATCGTTAATCCCATCTTCATCGTCCTTATATCATTATTGTACATCATACCACGTACACCATACATCATTTAAACATAATAGCAATCATCATTATCATTCGAAGGCCTTTCCAATCATCATCAACATTTAACAATATTGATTCATTTGTGAATTCAATGATCAAGACATGAGTGTGTGTGTGATTCTGTCAGCCATTAGCAACCCGTCAGAAATAAGGGTACAACTCAATCATATATGGCAGTCTCATTAGTCCATTAATGGCTCAAAAAGGGTTTCATAAGCCCAACAAAATAAACAATTGGGATTTGTTTTCCAATAAAAAAAATAGTCTATTCAAAGTTTGTCGAGTGGGTCGTGAGTGGAACTGGAATTCGAAAGTGAATGGGATTTAATAATCCAAATGTACAGCAGCATGATACAGGATGATACACCTGGCTCGTTTGTGTTAAAGTCACATTACAACACCAAAGACTAAGTTAGTATGACTTAGTCAACCCTATCTTTTATTTTAGTTATGTTTGAATAAGTTAGTGGTAGGTTGTTCCTATTTTTATGCATTTGATTTTGTCATTGAGTAGTGGAGAAAGTAGTGGCAGTAGATTAGGCTATCTTCAGTTATTTTTATTCTCTGTAAGCCTATATAAGGCATCATGTTTTCTTTGGTTTAATATCAGAAAAAGCACAAACATTACGTGCAAAATCTCTGTGTGTTTCCATTTCAATTTCAGCATTTAGCCTTGTTATTTTGTGTGTGTGTTTAGTTAAGTTCAACTTCTGGTATCAAGAGCCAGCCCATAAACATGTCTGATCTACAAGTTTTTGGTGGGATTAAGAAATTAAACAATCAAAACTACAACACATGGTCGACCTGCATAATGTCTTATATGCAGGGACAAGATCTGTGGGAAGTTGTGAATGGGAACGATGTTCACCAGCCTACAGCAGAAGACAACAATGGTGTATTAAGGAAGTGGAAGGTGAAAGCAGGGAAAGCAATGTTCGTGTTGAAGACAACAGTTGAAGAAGAGGTGTTAGAACATATCCGGGATGCTGAAAATCCAAAGGAGGCTTGGGATACATTTGAAAAGCTGTTTTCCAAGAAGAATGATACAAAACTTCAACTGTTAGAAGGTGAGTTACTATCAGTGACTCAACGTGATCTGACAATAGCACAATACTTCTACAAAGTGAAGTCTATTTGTCGTCAAATTTCTGAATTAGATCCAGAAGCTCGAATAGGTGAAGCCAGGATGAAGCGAATAATTATTCATGGCTTGAAACCTGAGTTTCGCAGTTTTGTTGCAGCTGTACAAGGATGGCAAACACAACCATCACTTGTAGAATTTGAAAATCTACTAGCTAGTCAGGAGGCGTTGACAAAGCAAATGGGTGCAGTCTCTGTAAAGACCGAAGAAGAAGCACTATATGTCAACAAGAGCAAGTGGAATTCGAAAAACAAAAATGCAAGTGGGTGGAAAAAGAATGATGACAAGACAAAGACTCAAGAAGGTGGTAAAGGGAATCGATCAGAAGACGGTTCAAGTAAACGCTTCAAAGGAAAGAAGTACATACCAAGGTGCTACAGTTGTCAGAAGAAAGGGCACTTGGCAAGGGATTGTAATGCCAAGAAAACAGAAGAGGTCAATAATGCTCAATCAAAAGATGATGATGAGTGGGATGTCGAAGCATTACTGGTGACAGAAGAAGAAGAATTGTCTCTGTCTGTTTCAAAGTCTAAACGACTTAATCATCAACGTGACTGGATTGTTGATTCTGGATGTTCGAATCATATGACCGGTGACAAGGAGAAGCTTCATAACACAGTAAGATACAATGGCAGCAAAGTTGTGGTGACAGCAGACAATACGAAATTATCTATTGCCCATATTGGCAATACTGTTGTATCATCTCCTCAAGGTGATTCTGATGTGTCACTAGAAAATGTTTATCACGTGCCTGGTGTCAAGAAGAATTTGTTCTCAGTTCCTCAAGTAACATCAAATGGTCAATTCGTGCTATTTGGTCCAGAAGATGTTAAAGTCTATGAGAAGATTCAAGTAATTGGTGAACCAATAATGATAGGGAAGAAGAAAGAATCTGTCTATGTGATGTCTGCCGAAACAGCTTATGTTGACAAAACAAGAAAAAGCGAGACTGTGGATCTATGGCATTCACGATTGGGTCATGTTGGGTATGATAAATTGGAAATGATGATGAAGAAGTCACTGGTGAGGGGTCTGCCAAAACTTGAAGTGCGAAAAGAAGTAGTTTGTGCAGGTTGTCAATACGGTAAAGCACATCAACTACCATATGAGGACTCCAATTTTAAAGCTAAAAAGGTGTTAGAACTGGTTCATTCAGACCTATTTGGTCCAGTAAAGCAGGCTTCGGTTGGTGGAATGAAGTACATGATCACCTTTATTGACGATTATTCAAGGTACGTGTGGGTATATTTTCTTAAACATAAATCTGATGCTTTATTGAAGTTCAAATTGTTTAAGGAAGAAAGTGAATCTGAGCTTGGTTCGAGTATAGTGTGTTTACGCACTGATAATGGGGGAGAGTATGTTTCAAGCGAGTTTACAACTTTCCTTCGAGAAAGTAAGATACGTCATCATCTTACGTGTCCTAATACACCTCAACAGAACGGTGTTTCTAAAAGGAAAAACCGACACTTAGCTGAAACATGTCGAAGTATGATGCACTCTAAGAATGTGCCTGGTCGTTTTTGGGCTGAAGCAATGAAAACCGCAGCCTATGTGATCAATAGGATTCCACAACAACGGTTAGCTTATCTCTCTCCTTTCGAAAAAATATGGAATACTAAACCCTCTGTTAGTTTCTATCGTGTGTTTGGATGCGTTTGTTATGTATTTGTGCCTGATCATTTACGCAGCAAAATGGAAAAGAAAGCCATTCGTTGTATTTTTGTAGGGTATGATAACAATCGAAAAGGATGGAAATGTTGTGATCCATCGACTGGAAAGTGTTATACGTCCCGAAATGTCGTGTTTGATGAATCATCTTCGTGGTGGACTTCAAACAATGAAGAAGCACCACATGGAGAAGTACCTGATCAGGAACAAAAAGAAGAGTCAGAAATACAACTTGTTGCAAAAGATAAGCAAGTTGTAGAGGATGATTCTGATAATCAACAAAGTGAAAGTGACAGTCCTTGGCAAACTGGTGTGCATCAAAGAAATGAAGAGGGAGAAGGATCACAGTCAGTGAGAAGATCATCAAGAATTCGAAAACCAAATCCAAAATATGCTAATGCAGCGATTGTAACTGATGAGGAGGTTGAACCAGAATCATTCGAAGATGCATCTCAAATTGTCGAATGGGATGCAGCCATGAAGGAAGAAATAGATGCATTGGTGAGAAGTCAGACTTGGGAACTAGTACCAAAGCCGAATGATGTTAAACCCATCTCATGTAAATGGGTGTACAAGATAAAACGTCAAGCAAATGGTTCAATCGAACGTTACAAGGCACGATTGGTAGCAAGAGGGTTTTCACAGCAATATGGGATGGACTATGATGAAACGTTCAGCCCTGTAGCTAGACTCACAACAGTACGTGTGCTACTAGCATTGGCAGCAAACAAAGATTGGAAATTGTGGCAAATGGATGTGAAAAATGCCTTTTTGCATGGCGAGTTGGATCGCGAAATTTACATGAATCAACCTATGGGTTTTCAAGATAAACGTCATCCAGAGTATGTGTGTAAGCTTCGAAAGGCACTCTACGGGCTTAAACAAGCACCGAGAGCGTGGTATGGTAAAATCTCTGAATTCTTAACTCATAATGGTTATATATTAACAAGTGCCGATTCCAGTTTATTTGTCAAAGTGTTGGAAGGAAAGATGGCTGTGATTCTGGTGTACGTAGATGACTTAATTATCACAGGCGATTGTGAAGAAGAAATTGTTCGAATTAAGAAGAATCTAAGTATAAGGTTTCAAATGAAAGATCTTGGCCGTCTTAGACACTTTCTTGGCTTGGAACTTGAGTACAGTAGTGATGGAATTATACTTCATCAAACTAAGTACTCAACTGATCTCTTGAAGAAGTTTGGCATGATGGAATGCAAGCCAATGAAAACACCTTTAGAGTTTAATTTCAAGATGTGTGCTGATAAAGGGAAGAATCTTGAAGATGCTACTATGTATCGAAAATTGGTAGGCAGTCTGATATATCTTACACTAACCCGACCCGATATTTCATTTGCTACTAGTGTAATGAGTCGATATATGCAAAGTCCTAAGAAGCCTCATTTGGAAGCTGCTCGTCGGGTGTTGAGATATGTAAAGGGTACTCTTGGTTATGGCATCTTGTTTAAGAAAGGTGAAGAATGTAGCTTGGTTGGATACTGTGATGCAGATTATGCTGGTGATCATGATACGAGACGATCAACAACTGGTTACGTGTTTATGCTTGGAACAGGAGCCATTTCGTGGTGCAGTAAACGGCAACCTACAGTCTCATTATCATCCACCGAAGCTGAATATCGAGCAGCAGCTATGGCAGCTCAAGAAGTCAAATGGATCGTACAGTTGCTATCTGAGTTACATCAAGAAGTTGAATATGGGGTTCCATTGTATTGTGATAATCTGTCAACAATCAAATTAGCTGAGAATCCGGTTTTTCATGCTAGAACAAAGCACATTGAAGTACACTATCATTTCATACGAGAGAAAGTGTTGAATGAAGAAATTGAGTTGAAGTATGTTCCAACAGATGAGCAGGTTGCGGATGTTTTCACAAAGAGCTTGGTTGGCAACAAATTTGATTATTTTTGTCGTCAACTTGGAATGGAGAAAGTTGGTGTTGAAGGGGAGTGTTAAAGTCACATTACAACACCAAAGACTAAGTTAGTATGACTTAGTCAACCCTATCTTTTATTTTAGTTATGTTTGAATAAGTTAGTGGTAGGTTGTTCCTATTTTTATGCATTTGATTTTGTCACTGAGTAGTGGAGAAAGTAGTGGCAGTAGATTAGGCTATCTTCAGTTATTTTTATTCTCTGTAAGCCTATATAAGGCAAGTAGTGGCAGTAGATTAGGCTATCTTCAGTTATTTTTATTCTCTGTAAGCCTATATAAGGCATCATGTTTTCTTTGGTTTAATATCAGAAAAAGCACAAACATTACGTGCAAAATCTCTGTGTGTTTCCATTTCAATTTCAGCATTTAGCCTTGTTATTTTGTGTGTGTGTTTAGTTAAGTTCAACTGTTTGTTTCTCGGACATAAACTAGTGGATAGGGTCTTCGCGGACACTTATGCATGCTTTCATCATGAAAATATCAATCGTCCCTTATTATTATCATATCAATTATTAACTTAGTATTCGTTTTCCTTTTTATTTAATCAACAAGTGGGGTTATGAGTTTGGTATGTGCTGGCCACCACATATAAAGGAGAACATACATATCCACCTAATATTGTCACAACAGAAAAAGTATTTCGGCATGTTGCCCCATTTATTCCACTAAATCGTTTTCTATATTCTTCAATAATCAAGTGGATTATCCACATGTAGAATTTTCGGCCAATTAGGAAAAGAATAAAGCATTATATCATTCTCATCCTTTATATATATCTCCTTTGTATATTGTCTCCATTTGGTTGAACTAAAACAGAAACACAGATACATAGAATAGCAGCATCAGTTAGATGGTTTCGCATGAGAAGAGAATGGTTTGTGGTTTTGATTGCCTGAGTAAAAGAAGAAGGAGATGGAGTTGGTGATTAAAGGTGACGGTCTGTGTATATGAATTAGAAAATGAAAGAAAGGAAGTTTGTATGGTGTTTGGTTGTTCGATCAAATAAGAAACAACAGTATTTAACAAAATGAAACAAGAAGGCAATAGTAGGTACCTTTGAACGAAGAAAAAACAAGTATGTAGCAAAAATCAGTTATGGGTGTATTGTAGGGTTTTATTCGATGGTGGTGGCGAGCTAGGAGATGATTATTTTGTGGTTGAATAGTTGTCCAGGGTGGTGTTTTGGTGATGTTTGATTTGTTGTATTGGTGGTTGTTTGAGTGTGTTACCACCGAAAGCAACAACAGTGATCATTTAATGGTTTATGGTAATGTGATTAGTTTTTAAATAAAAATAGGAGAGACATAAAGAGAGAGAGATAAAGATATGGTGATGTGTGAAGGTTCAAGTTCAAGAATCGTTAAACCTGAGATCATTGGTTTATAGAATTTAGAGGGTCGACAGGAAGAATCGAGCTAGAAGGATCAAACAAGAAAAATAAAGTAGATAGTGAAGTGTAACAGATTCGTACGCTTTAACTGTTATTGACAGCTAACAAATTCGATTGAAATTGTTTTGTAGTGTTTACTTGAAGTCGTCCAAGAATCTTGAGCAGGGGAAGGAAGGACAGTCGACATCTAGCAAACGCAGATAGGGTTCTTCAAACAAGAAGAAGAAAATAAGAATAATGAATCAGATTATGACAGGTAACAAATTTGTACATTTTTCTGTTACTGATTTCAATTCAAATTTGTTTTATATCTGATTTGAGATCGGCATGTTTATTCTTAACGTAAAAGGAGGACATGTAAATAAGAGAAATTGATGTTGATGCCTAACAGAATTTTATTCATTATCTGATTAATATCTAGAAATCTTTGTATCTTACTGAATTATAATATCTCATTTTGATTCTAACAAATTTTGTTCTTATTATGGATTGATTTTTCTACTCGTGACCAGATCCAGAGACAGGAAGAATCATTCAGTAAGGAGAAGATAGAAGTAAAAGAAAAGGAATTGGAAAAACAGATAGCGATTGGAAACTGAATTTGTTTTGTTCTTAAGATTGAACCTTTGATTTGTACGAATTTGTGACACGAAAAACAAATTAAACACATTATGATTGTAACATGAAACTGATATTTATTCTTCGTTAATCGTATTATTAAATACAATAATACTGATTCATATAATGTATTTGTATATATCAGTATATATATATATATATATATATATATATATATATATATATATATATATATATATATATATATATATATATATCTGTTTTTATATATCTGTATATATATATATTTCATTACTTCATATAATTTGTATTAACAAACAATTAGGTATATTAATAATAATAATTTTAATAATATCCAAATAATACTAATAACAATAAGTACAATGATTAAAAGTAATAGAAATAATGATAGTAATAATTTTAGAATAAAGATGATAATTTTTAGTAATAATAATGATATAACAAATTACATGTGTTAAATTTCATATATTATATATTGAACATAATAAAATAACTAATACTGATTTTTATATTAATAATGAAAGTAATAATAATATTAGTATAACAATTATATTTTAATTTGCAACTACATTTAATATATTAATATTACAATTTATTAATTATGTAATTATATCATTCATTATATGATAACATTATTTAAATATTTGATACTTATACATCTTGTATATATTACATTTATATATATATATATATATATATATATATATATATATATATATATATATATATATATATATATATATATATATATATATATACATATTTATTTACAAGTACAGGTTCGTGAATCATCGGGAATGGTCGAAGATCAATTGAATACATAAAATAGTTCAAAAAATTTGGAGACTCAACATTATAGACTTTGTTTATCGTGTCAAAACCATATATGATTTAAGTTTAAGTTTGGTGTGAAATTTCCGGGTCGTCACATTATGGGGTGACACCACTAGTTTGAATTTTTTTTTTTTTTTTTTAACAATGTAACCTTCAAATTGTGTATGTTACCACTAAATTTAACTGTATGTAACCATTGGCATAGCGGTATCGAGGTGACCCTTTCAACCTATAGGTTGGGGGTTCGAGTCCTAGGGTGGACATGTATATATTCGTGTTTAATTTCGTGTGTGTGTGTTTGCCTTTAAAAAAAAGCCACTAAAGTATCCTTCAAATATAGTTAGTTTTGGAAAAATTCAAGACATCATTGAGTTTTGATCACGGATTCGCCACTGGAACTCATGCATTTTAAAAAAACTCTATTTTATATTAAATTGTAATGCTCTCGTAAAATACATCAACTCACTTAAAATGTAGTGTGTACATAAAATGCAGCGTTGATTAATTAATCGGCGGAACCGTCTAGAGACCAAACACCCGGTAAACTAACCGCCCTACGAACAATATCACCGCTCCTAACCAAAATGACCAAACACCTCCAAAACTTCTAAACCTACTCAAGCGTTAGAATCTAAAAATAATCCTATGAAGCCGCAAAACCATAATTACACAGGAAACCACCCAAAAACCACCGCCTAATAACAATAAGAGAGAATTGTAATTTATTTCATCGTAAATCTAAACTGTGAGGATTACATGGATATATATAGAGTGATACACGGGACATATAACAAATATGTCGGAGGTTGTTATAGCAACTTTTAGGTCGTTATAACAACTTAACTATCACAATCTAAACAAATATTCCCCCGCAAGCTAAGGGCAGGGAAAGACTTGCAGCTTGGATCGTAGAGTCACAAATCATTGTGACAAGAGTGGCGTAGTAAATACATCAGTAATTTGATCATTGGTAGATATGAACTGGACAATAAGTTTCTTTTCAGTTACCTTTTCTTGAACAAAGTAAAAATCAATTTCAACATGCTTTGTGCTTGCATTAAAGACATGATTTTCTTGTAAGTTGGTAGTGCCAAGATTGTCACACTAAATAGTAGGCATTGTGGCCATAGGAACTCGAAGTTCTTGTAGAAGAGATTCGAGACAAGTAACTTCATAAACGTGTTCGCTAATGCTTTTGTTTTCTAGCTGACCATGATACTAGGTTTGAGCCTAGATAGATAACATATCCTTTCATGGATTGAAGGTCATCTATGCATATTTCCCAGTTGACATCAGAGAAGCTGTTCAACGAGTTGTAGGCTGAATCAGTGTAGGCATGAAGGATGGTGCCCAAGTCTTGCATAAATCGCAGCCCATGGTCGGCGGGTCCCTGTAAGTAACGAGGAATCCCTGTAACTGCTGACCAATGATTTTGAGTGGGGGATTGCATGCATTGGAAGACTTTTTTGACTGCAAATTTGATATCCCGTCGAGATAACGTAACATACCGAAGTGCACCACCAACTTGATGACACTTAACTGGTTTATTAAATGTTTCACTATCACCAAGAACATGGTTCACATTGGTTGTCATAGGATATGAAATCAGTTTAGAATGAGATAATTCGGCACGCTCTAAGAGTTCATGGATGTATTTACGTTGTGATAGAATCGTGTCGTGACCATTCCTGTTGACTTCAATCCCAAGAAAATATGAAAGAGGATCCATTTTTTGAATAGCAAAGGACTGACTTAGTTTCTTGATAAACTAATCAATCACTGTAGGATTGTTACCTATGATAATTATGTCATCAACATAAACCAACATATATAACGGGGTTCCCTTTGATGAATATATAAAGAGCGACGGGTCTCTTTTCAATCACTTAAATCCAAGAGATAATAATCTATTTAATTACAGTGGAAGGAAAACATTTAATGAACATAACCTTGATTAATCACATCAAAAGCATGATCACATCTTTAATATATCATGTAACGACCCAACCTCGGTTACCCAAAACACGACCTTTTTTTTTAAAGGAACAGTGATCTGGCCTGAGGAAGTTGCGCGGCGCGCGCAGGGTTGCGCGGCGCACGTTAACACATGAAACCAGGTCAGAAATAAATCATGAGATCTGGCACCTGCACTTCCCATTTGCGCGGCGCGCCCCCATATGCGCGGCACGCGTTTGTACATAAAACAGGCTGTTTGCCAATTTTCACACATAAAAGCTAAAACTTCCCAAACCGCATTCTTACATTGACAATTTACTTACGACCAAATATAGGTTTCATAGTGCCAAATATTAGAGTTTACAAAAGGGGTACGACGACCCATACAACACCAATAGTAATTTTGACCCACGAGTTTAGATACCAAACAAAAGATGAGCATGGTGTTTAAGGTTAAAATACTCAGAACCTAGGTCGAAATGCAAAAGCTACCACTATCATATAAAGAGTGGGGAATCTCTAATCCAGGCGAATACCCTTGCCCTTCTCCACGCCAGAGCCTAAACAAAGATAAACAATGAGAGGGTAAGCAAAGCTTAGTGAATGCAATAGTTATACACATACATATATAATATATCAACAGACAAAGCAATTGAGACGTACGTCCATTTCTCTACTCAAAGTCCAGTGGCGACATAGAAAGGGGGACGAGGTGCAGGTTCGATCCTCGTGGGGGGGAGTTTTCCCTGATTTAATTTCCAATGGCTTTGAGAGTGAAATAGATCTCAGAGCCCTCTTGTGAGATTCGATCCTGGGTTTCTCCTCGACGCGTGCGTGTGTCTTACCAACTAACCAAGCCGTTCAAAAAAATAATAATATACCTACTTGCAACACTTACTCACATACCGCGTACATGCTAGAAATACAATTAGCTTATCATTACAAGTACAAAGCTACAAACCTCCAATACCGCAACTAGCATACCCAATAGTATATAATCGAACATTATAATTATGCTATACTACAACACGTACACGACCACATGGTTAAACATACACGCGTCATGGTGCTACCGGCGCTTTGGTTCACACCATACGCATTTGTCATGATGCTACCGGCGCTTTGGTTCACATCACAACTCGAGTCATACTCATGCTAAAGTGCTACCGGCTCTTTGGTTCACACTTTAACAATTAACGGTAGGGTGCTACTAGCACTTTGGTTCACACCCTAACAATTTACACTTTAGTGCTACCGGCTCTTTGGTTCACACTACAACATATATGCCAAGATGCTACCGGTGCTTTGGTTCACATCATAGCATATTCGTACATGCTTTGGCACTACCGGTGCTTTGGTTCACACCATAACACACAAATAGATACACTATATACATACACGTATAATTATTCCACTCACCTTAGTCTTTTGTGAAAGTTAACTAAGCTTGCAACCTTCAACGTAACGTACCTAGTACATTAGGCACATAATCAAACACACAATCAAGTTGGTCAACGAACTCACTCAACAACCTAGCGTCATTTTGACCCTTGGTGCAATTCTGACCCATTTGCACACTTAACCCTAAAATTGGGTCAACTTCGAAAAAACCCTAACGCTAGCCAATTATGGTCTTAATACCCATATAATCACAAGTTTAGTATGTTAACATACTTATTTAACACTTAGGTCATCAAAGACCCGTTTGACCCATTTTGAGGTTTACACACCCATTCGGGTCACCACATACCCGAATAACACCCACATACATATCATCTAGGCTTGCTAGTAGTTAACTAACCAATTTAAGGTTTATAAATACATTTAACATTTCAAAACCCTAGGTTAGTCATCTTTGAGTCCTCATGACTCAAACTAACCTAAAAACCCCCAAATTACTAACAAATGGGTTTTATGTTCATCACTAACCCAAACCCTAACCCCTAAACAATTAAAATTAGGAAATCAAGGTTAAGACTTACGACTACACTCAAAATGTAGCTAGGGACTAGATGAACAACTTTAAAGCTCGAGTTTAAATCAAGATACTGATAGTGCTCCAAATGAACATATATTTAGTCGCAATATCATCCCAATATGTAAAGTTTTTAGTTGTAATTATTCTATTTTTAAGTTGTAATCGTTTAAATAAATAAATGTGAAGACGAAGCACGAAGATTAAAGAATTGAAGAAAATGTGCCACTAAAGCCTGAAAAGTGCCACTAAAGCCATAATGCACAAGAATATAATATAATATATATATAATTATATAAAATTATATATATTATATATATATTTAAATAAAGTGTCGGTAAAATAGAAAACAGAGGCATGGCAGCTGAGACAGCTGGCCATGCGATCGCATGACTTCTACACACAAAGCCCATGCGATCGCATGGGCTTCAGGATTCCAAATGTTCTATAAATAGCACGAGCTTCTGCCGAGATATGTACACCATATATCTCTTACTCTCTCTATAATATATATAATTTTATATATATTTATAATATAAATTAGTTTAGTTTTATATTAGTTTAGTTTGGGTAATGTAAAGGTTATTTTACGGGTTTTAAAGTCAGAACTCTGTCCCTGTAACACTACGCGATTAATAATCACTGTAAGCTAAATTCTCCCTTTTTCATTATGTATCGTACTTAAGTTATTATTATGCTTATTTGAGCCAAAGTAATTGTGATGTTGGGCTAAATATTAAGACAGGGTTATTGGGACACTTGTGGAAATTGGACTATGGGCCGGCTATTAATGGGCTTTATATTTGGTTAACTAAATGATATCTTGTTAATTTAATATAGATATTTACAACTTGACGTATTTATATATAACCACATACGCTTGATCGGGTACGGTAGGCAGGATATTTATAAATACTAATAATTGTTCATTTGACCGGACACGGAGATGGATTAATAGTCAATGGACTCATTAAAATAGGGGTGGATTACATTCAAGGGTAATTGGTGTAATTGTTAATAAAGTATTAAAACCTTGGATTACACGCAGTCGATAACCTGGTGTAATCATTAACAATGTATTAAAACCTTATTACAGTTTAAGTCCCCAATTAGTTGGAATATTTGACTTCGGGTATAAGGTTAATTTGGCGAAGACCCTCGCACTTTATAATTATGACCGATGGACTATTATGGACAAAACCAGATGGACTTATCAAATAATCTAGGACAAAGAACAATTAACCCAGGGTAATAAATTAAAATCAAAACGTCAAACATCATGAGTACGGAAGTTTAAATAAGCATAACATATTTTATTTTATATTTCCTCGTACTTTTATTTATTGTCATTTTAATTATTGTCATTTATTTTATCGTTAGTTAAATATCGTCATTTACTTTACGCTTCGCTTAAAATATAAAATCGACAAACCAGTCATTAAACGGTAAAAACCCCCCTTTTATAATAATAATAATAATAATTGTAATATATATATTTATATTTTGTACAAATATAGTTATATAAAAATATAGTGTAAAATAAGCTGTCTCCCTGTGGAACGAACCGGACTTACTAAAAACTATACTACTCTACGATTAGGTACACTGCCTATAGTGTTGTAGCAAGGTTTAGGTATATCCCATCTGTAAATAAATTATATAAAACTTGTGTAATATTTCTTCATATTTCATAGTAAAATATAATAGTATTTTCATATACACTGCTGCACACATCAGATACATTTTTGTCGCGCCCGAGTGAATGGAATACTTTGACTTATGTGCTTCATCAAGTAGCACTCGTCGGTAATCACCCATTTTAGGCACCCACACTCTTCCTTGAAAAGACAACAAACCATGCGGGCATAAGGTAATAAACTCCATTTGGCCCACGATTCGTTCCTCATGTTTGTTGTTAACAAAAGCTTCAATTTGAATCTCACCAAGCTTTACAAGAAAATCGTTAGTAATAATCATGCGTAACGATCCTACCCGTATCGTCGGATGTTGACTCTTCCGACTCAACACATCTGTGACCACATTCGCCTTACTCGGATGATAAAGTATTTCACAATCGTAATCTTTTACCACATCCATCCACCTACGTTGTCGATAATGCAAATCTCGTTGATCAAAAAGATGTTTTAAGCTCTTGTGATCCGAATATATCATACACTTGACACCGTACAAATAGTGGCACCAAATTTTCAACGCATGAACAACCGCCGCCAACTCAAGATCATGAGTCAGATATCTCATTTCGTGTTCCTTTAATTGTCGAGAGGCATAAGCGATGACTTTACCTCTTTGCATTAGAAAACACCCGAGCCCATTTAAAGATGCATCACAATAAATCGTCATGTCTTCTACACCTTTCGGCAACACTAACACCGGAGCTTGACATAACTTATCTATTAACAATTGAAAAGCAATTTCTTGCTCGTTCTCCCAAGTAAATCTCGCTTTCTTTCTCGTCAATTTCGTCAATGGAGAAGCGATCTTAGAAAAGTCTTGGATAAACCGACGGTAATAACCAGCCAATCCGAGAAAACTTCAAATTTCCGTAGGCGTAGTCAGTCGTCCCCAACTTTTCACCGTCTCAATCTTCCCCGGATCTACTTGAATACCATCCTCGTTCACAATATGGCCAAGGAATTGAACTTCCCTTAGCCAAAATTCACATTTAGAGAATTTTGCATATAACTTCTCCTTCTGCAACGTCTTCAACACACCACGCAAATGATGTTCATGTTCCTTCATACTCTTCGAATAGACAAGTATGTCGTCAATGAAAACAATCACCAACTTGTCCAACATAGGTTGGCACACTCGGTTCATAAGATCCATGAATGCCGCCGGTGCATTCGTAAGGCCAAAAGGCATAACTACAAACTCAAAATGCCCATAACGCGTTCGAAAAGCTATTTTCTCAATATCTTCCTCATGGAACCGCATTTGATGATAGCCGGACCGTAGTTCAATCTTATAGAAATACATTGCACCTTGGAGTTGGTCAAATAAATGGTCAATCCTAGGAAATAGATAACGATTCTTGATCGTAACTTTGTTCAATTCCCGATAATCGATGCACATCCGTATACTACCATCCTTTTTCTTCACGAATAAAACCGGAGCGCCCCATGGCGAAGCACTCGGTCGAATAAAACCCTTCTCGAGCAACTCTTGGGTTTGATTTAACAATTCTTGCATTTCGGTCGGCGCTAAACGATAAGGAGTTTTAGCAATGGGAGTAGCACCCGCAACCAACTCAATGAGAAATTCAACTTGTCTTTCCGCCGAAACACCCAGCAACTCATCCAGAAAAACGTCTTCGAACTCATTAACCACCAGAATTTCACGAATGGATGGTGGCTCTTCACGAGTATCAACTACATGTGCAAGAAAAGCCATACCACCACTATTAAGAAAACGACGTGCCCGTGCAAGAGTGCATAACGGCACAAGTCTTCTCCGTCTCTCGCCATGAATAATTAGTTATCCCCCCACTTGAGGTCTTTACCCGAATAGACTTTTCATGGCATACAATATCGGTTCTATAACGATCGAGCCAATCCATACCAACGACAATAACAAACTCGCCCAAAGTCATCGGAATGAGATCAATTTTAAAGGTTTCGGCACCAAACACAATATCACAATTATTACAAACATCAACCCCTAGCACCGTCTTACCATCCGCTATTTCAACTTCTACCGGATGACTTAACTTAGCTAGCGACTTATTAAGTTTAGGGATAAATCTTGGAGAAACAAACGATAAATTATCACCGCTATCAAATAGGATCCTTGCCGGATTAGAGTTAACCGTAAAAGTACCTGAGACAACTTTGTTGGATTGTTTGGCTTCATCATTGGTCATTAGATAATTACGTCCCCTCGCCGTCCCTGCCGCCTTCTCTAGTCGCTTAACATGATCGTTGTTCAAATCGAGACACTCCGACCTTCGGTGTCCTTGCTTTGACAATTAAAACATGTGAGTGTGTTCGTGGCCGGCTTTGGGCATTCATGAGAGATGTCACCTTTTTGCCCACAATTATAGCATGTGGGTCCAAAACTCTTAGAAGCCCCCTTTTTCACAATACCGACCCTCTCGGTCACACTCCTACTCTTCTTGTTCGAGTGGCTAGTAGCTTCAAATTTTCGTTTGTCAAAGGTAAAGTCACTCTTTCTCGGTGCAAGCGACTCAAAACCCTTAGCGATATCAAACAACTCATCAAAAGTTTTCGCCGAATTCCTACTAATCCTCTCTTGATAGTTATCATTCAAGGTTCGGTAGAAATCTTCTTTCAACATATGGTCATTCCCGACATACTCCGGGCAAAATTGGGTCTTTGACAGAAAGGTGGACTTGAGAGTGTTCAAATCCATTGACCCTTGCCTTAAAGTACGAAGCTCGTCCTTAAGCCTTGAAAGATCGGCCGAAGTTCGATACTCCCTGAAAAATTCCGCCTTAAACTCATCCCACGTCAAACTCATACTTTGTTCTTCGTCATAAAGTCAGATTTTCGCATCCCACCACAACTTGGCATCACCCCTCATTATGCTACTACCAAACCTCATCTTTTTATCGAGAGGGCACTCGCAAGTACGAAAAGCCCCCTAAATGTCAGATATCCAACGAGCACTCTTGAGTGGGTCTCGTTCACCCTCAAAGGTAGGAAGTTGAGCATCTTTGAAGTTTTTATAGTGGAAGTCTCACCTTCCGACGTTATCCTTTTGAAGAACAATCTTAACTTGTTCCTTGACTAGATTGACTACTTGCTCGTCAATCGAATCCAAGAACATCTTCTTAACATCCTCTAAAAAGGCCGCCTGACGCCTTTGCATGATGGCCTCAACCTTGGCCGTAAACTTGACGTCCTCACTCGTACCCATGTCATCGTTCTCGGGTCTGTTTCTCGTCTTCATACTATAAAACGGAAATAGATTAGACAATCAAACGAAAGGACATAACATAAAATTCATATACACCTCACCGCCCCATCTTGCTCAACAATCGTCGTACATTGCTTGTTCGACATGATTTGAACCCGTAACAATGGTAGCTAATCATTGTTATGCAAGCACGTCGCATTAACTTGCTAGTACAACATCTATCTCGCTTGATGATTGCAAATCACAACACAAAACAAGTAGCGCATAGTTAGTTCACCTAAACCTAGGCACTAACCAATCCCGGTCCGACCCGAAATCCTACAAGTCCCGCATTAAGCACATATACAACAAAGTCTAAGTCTAGGCACCTATCTCAAGTCGCCTAAATCCCTTAGACCATGCTCTGATACCACTTGTAACGACCCAACCTCGGTTGTAGTGACCCGAACTTTTCCATGTTTATATATATTAAATGAAATTGTTATTTACATGATTAAGTGTTTCCAACATGTTAAGCAATCAAACTTGTTAAGACTTGATTAATTTAAATAGGTTTCATATAGACAATTGACCACCCAAGTTGACCGGTGATTCACGAACGTTAAAACTTGTAAAAACTATATGATGACATATATATGATTATATATACAGTTAACATGATATTATGATAAGTAAGTATCTCATTAGGTATTTTAACAATGAGTTATATACATAAAATTGAGTTTATTGAATTAAGAAACTCGAAACGATATATATAACGATTATCGTTTTAACAACGTCTTACTAAATACATATGAATCATATTAAGATATTGATACACTATGTTTAATCATGATAAATTATAAGTAAACATGTCATTAAGTGTATTACCAATGAACTACATATGTAAAAACAAGACTACTAACTTCATGATTTCGAAACGAGACATATATGTAACGATTATCGTTGTAACAACATTTAACTGTATATATATCACACTAAGATATATTAATATATCATAATATCATGATAATGTAATAATTTAACATCTCTTTAGATATAATAAACAATGGGTTAACAACATTTAACAAGATCGTTAACCTAAAGGTTTCAAAACAACATGTACATGTAACGACTAACGATGACTTAACGACTCAGTTAAAATGTATATATATGTAGTGTTTTAATATGTATTCATACACTTTGGAAAGACTTTAATACACTTATCAAAATACTTCTACTTAACAAAAATGCTTACAATTACATCCTCGTTCAGTTTCATCAACAATTCTACTCGTATGCACCCGTATTCGTACTCGTATAATACATAGCTTTTAGATGTATGTACTATTGGTATATACACTCTAATGATCAACTCCTAGCAGCCCATGTGAGTCACCTAGCACATGTGGGAACCATCATTTGTAAACTAGCATGAAATATCTCATAAAATTACAAAAATATTAGTAATCATTCATGACTTATTTACATGTAAACAAAATTACACATCCTTTATATCTAATCCATATACCAACGACCAAAAACACCTACAAACACTTTAATTCTTCAATTTTCTTCATCTAATTGATCTATCTCAAGTTCTATCTTCAAGTTCTAAGTGTTCTTCATAAATTCTATAAGTTCTAGTTTTATAAAATCAAGAATACTTCCAAGTTTGCTAGCTTACTTCCAATCTTGTAAAGTGATCATCCAACCTCAAGAAATCTTTCTTATTTACAGTAAGATATCTTTCTAATATAAGTTAATACTCATATTCAAACTTTTATTCAATTTCTATAACTATAACAATCTTATTTCGAGTGAAAATCTTACTTGAACTTGTTTTCGTGTCATGATTCTGCTTCAAGAACTTTCAAGCCATCCAAGGATCCTTTGAAGCTAGATCTATTTTTCTCATTTCCAGTAGGTTTATCCACAAAACCTAAGGTAGTAATAATGTTCATAACATCATTCGATTCATATATATAAAACTACCTTATTCGAAGGTTTAAACTTGAAATCACTAGAACATAGTTTAGTTAATTCTAAACTTGTTCGCAAACAAAAGTTAATCCTTCTAACTTGACTTTTAAAATCAACTAAAAAATTTTCTATATCTATATGATATTCTAACTTAATGATTTAAAACCTGGAAACACGAAAAACACCGTAAAACCGGACATACGCCGTCGTAGTAACACCGCGAGCTGTTTTGGGTTTGATAATTAAAAACTATGATAAACTTTAATTTAAAAGTTGTTCTTATGGGAAAATGATTTTTCTTATGAACATGAAACTATATCCAAAAAATCATGGTTAAACTCAAAGTGAAAGTATGTTTTTCAAAATGGTCATCAAGACGTCGTTCTTTCGACTGAAATGACTACCTCTTACAAAAATAGCATGTAACTTATATTTATGACTATAAACCTATACTTTGTATGTTTAGATTCATAAAATAGAGTTCAATATGAAACCATAGAAATTTGATTCACTCAAAACGGATTTAAAACGAAGAAGTTATGGGTAAAACAAGATTGGATATTTTTTTTAATTGTTGTAACTATGGAAAATATTGTAACAATTCTATACAAATCATATGCTAGTGATGTTATCCGAGGTGTATATTAAATAGCTTATATTTTACTAGGAAAAACTATTAAATACGATACAATTTTACACAAGATATTTATTTATTTATAGAATGGATATACTTAAACCTTGCTACAACACTTATAGGCAGTGTACCTAATCGTACAGTAGTCTAGTTTTTAGTAAGTCCGGTTCGTTCCACAGGGAAAATCTTTAAACAAAGCTTAACGCTATATTAGTTTAATTTATAAAAATACAAATATATATATAAGTAATATTATTATTATAAAAGGGGGTTTTTACCGTTTAATGACCGGTTTGTCGATTTTAAAACTTTAGTCGCAGTTAAAACCTAATGTAAAATATTAAAAATAAATACAAGACTTAATTTAAAGCGTAAAGTAAATAACGATAATGAAATTGCGATAAATGAAAGTGCGATAAAATAAAAGTGCGATAATTAAAAAGTACGATAATTAAAAGTGCAATTAAATATAAAATAAAGGAAATTAAATATGAAATAAAAGAATTATGCTTATTTAAACTTCCGTAATCATGATGTTTGACGTGTTGATTTTTAGTTTTATGCCCATGGGTTAATTATCCTTTGTCCTGGATTATTTAATATGTCCGTCTGGTTTTTGTCCATAACAGTCCATCAGTCATAAATATAAAGTACGAGTATCCTCGTCAAATTATCCTTATACCCGAAGTCAAATATTCCAACTAATTGGGGACTTAAACTGTAACAAGATTTTAATACTTTGTTTAATAATTACACCAGGTTATCGACTGCGTGTAACCCAAGGTTTTAATACTTTGTTATCAATTATGCCAAGTGTCCTTGTACATAATTTCACCCCTGTTTTAATAATTCTAGTGACTATTAATCCATTCCCGTATCTGGTTAAATGAATGATTATTCGTACATATAAATGCCCTGCCCATCGTGTCCGATCGAGTGTATATGGTTATTTATAGGGACGTCCAATTGTAAATCTTTATATTAAAATTAACAAACTATCAAATAGTTAAACAAATATAAAGCCCATTAATAGCTCATAGTCTAATTTTTACAAGTGTCGTTCTTTTATCCAAACCCCAATTATGGTACAAAGCCCAATTACCCAATTTTAGTATTTTTAGCCCAACATCATGATTACTTCGATTTAAATAAGCATAATAATAACTTATCTACGAGACATTAAATTAAAAAGGTTGAACATAACTTACAATGATTAAAAATAGCGTAGCGTTACACGGACAGAATTTCGACTTACACCCTTACAACATTCGCTAACATACCCTTATTATTAGAATTAAAATTAAAATTAAAATTAAAATATAAATATATATATATATATATATATATATATATATATATATATATATATATATATATATATATATATATATATATATATATATATATATATATACGTTTAGATAGAGAGATTAAAGGATATATAAAACGATCAAAATGCGTTAGCTTTTATAGGCATTTTTGTCCAGGGTATCTCCGCGAGTCGCGGTCCCTTTGCACTACAAACTCCGCAAGTCGCGAAGTTCGTAAACCCAGCTCACACAAGTTTAGATCCTAGTCTGCCGATGGTTTTAATATATAAATATAATATATATATAATTTATATAATTAATTATATATTATATTATATTTATATACATAGTTAACTTGTAATTTTTAGTCCGTTGCGTCGAGCGTTGAGAGTTGACTCTGGTCCCGGTTCCGTATTTTAGAACGTCCTTGCGTACAATATAATATCTTGTACTTTGCGTTTTGAATCTTGTATTCTTGTAATTTTGAGACGTTTCTTATCAATAATTGGAACCACTTTGATTGTATTTTGTACTTTTGAGCTTTTTGGTCGTTTGCGTCTTCAATTCGTCGAATCTATCTTTTGTCTTCACCTTTTATTATTTAAACGAATATCACTTGTAAATAGAACAATTGCAACTAAAAGCTTGTCTTTCTTGAGGAATAATGCTATGAAATATATGTTCGTTTTTAGCATTATCAAATATTCCCACACTTGAGCGTTGCTTGTCCTCAAGCAATATAGTCTTGAAATACTAGAATCACTTCTTTATTCTTCACACTTTGTATATCAGTGATTTCTATACGGCGGTATAAACAATGGTAGTAACGATGTGGTTTACAGTCTCACATGACTATAAAAATTTAGATCCATTAAGGAAATTGGATCTTTATGAAAACATTTGATCTTTTGAAAATTCATTCTATCTTTTACCCTAACTAAGTTTTCCGGAATAACCCTTCACCGGTGTTTGCAAATTGTTTTTGTGGGTTTAGTGGGTTTCAGAATTGAAAATTTTAGCTCAAAACTTGCGGTTTTGTGTCACCCACTTGCTAACCTTGTATTGGGAAAGCAACACGTCCAGTATACTTCCTCCGTATATTACCTTTCGGTAAACTACCGTCCGGTTGTAAAGGAAAGCGTTGAACAAGCAACTGTTAAGGCAATGTCTCCTGACATGCTTTTTTTCATGGTCTAAAACATGTCAGATGCTATTACTATCCTTTGTAGGAGCAATAGTAAAGATCATCCTATAATTTTTCTGGTCTGGCACAAGGTCCTGTCTTCGACCATGCTATGCAACCACCGTTCTTACGGTTGACACCCGATTTGGTTCAGGTGACCTAATGAATTCCAGGTGAATTCCTAGGATTTTACGTTCAATGGTAATGAACGCATTGAAAATAGGTTTTCAGAAAACAAATCGGTTTGAAATTTTGATCAAAATATTTTCTCGTTCAAGCTCGAGTTTAGATATCATTGAATTCCATGAGTTTGTAATTCTCAATCTTTAAGGACAATCTCTAGGATTGAGTAATATCAGTCTTAAAAGCTGATTTTTGATCTTTAAGGAGATTATCCTTTCTGGGGATCTGATTCATTAGTCTTATCAAGCTAATTTGCACGGTGCCCCCCATTGTATGAGACAGATCCTCTCATGGTTAGGATAAGTTTGACCATTTGGCGACCCTGTTTGATGCTGAGGTCCGTGGATTTCCGGCTGATTTTAGAGATGACTTTTCTAGATTTTTCGTCAACCTACAGCTGATCTGGACGACAACTTCATAACCTAAATCAAGAAGCGCGTTTCTTTTTCGGAAGACTTTACTTCCTTTTAATGATGGAATTGATTCACGTGTAGATCCATCTTTCTTTCAAATATATTATAATAAATCGGGTAAAACTGTTTATTTTCGTCCAAAACAAAAGTATTTTGAATTAATTGTACAAAAATATGTGATATATGTTTTGAATAACTTGGTAAAAATTTCCCACACTTGGCTTTTATTTTCCTTTCTTTGCCTTTTTATTCTCCTCTATTCCATTTTAAATGAATTCTAACATTTTGGTTTGTTTCTCAATTTATGTCCTTTCCAAGGTAACAATAATTTCGGTGTTAACACCTAGTTTTATCGTTCATAAATATGTATAAACATGATTTTGAGTTCATTTAATTGAAAATTTTGAAAAATTTTACTAGAATTGGGTAGTCAGTATATAAGACTAGGGCTGTTCTTTATTATCAGAGAGCACTAGATTCTAATACAACTACTGCTTTACTAGTATTTTTAATGGTAACCAAGTGTTTAAGATAAAAATTTTAAAAATCCGAAAGAATTTAACCCCTTCCCACACTTAAGATCTTGCAATGCCCTCATTTGCAAGAAATCAGTAACAATATAAATTATTAAGGGTGATTAGCGTAGAAAAATGATTAAATTTTACCAAAGTTTTCAAACATATTGGATTTTTTTTCTTTTTTTTTTTTGATTAAAAATAAATAATTAATTAATTTTAAAATTTTGTTTCCCTTGTTATTTAGGACGAGGTCGTTTCGGAACGATTTCCTAGTCCGTCCCTCGACAAAATTTTAAAATTTGTCAATTTAAAGTGCGGTTTTAAAAGCAAAGATTTTTGGATTTTTTTAATGTTTTTGGCATACTTTAATTCAATAAGATTAAAAATAATGATAATAAAAGTTCTCGTCACTCCCTCGGGTAAAGCAATTTCGGTTCAACGACCTAGTCTTCAACTTAAGACGAATATTTAAAAATCATATTTTTAACTTAGCAAAATAAAGTAAATTTTTTTTTATTTTTAAATTCACACAACTTAAATTTAAAATGCATAAAATTTAAAAATTCATATTAATAAAAAAATTTACATCAAACTTATATTATATTTTTGTTTTTATACATACAAACTTATATTAAAAATATTAATTTTTCAAATATTTACAATTTTAAATATATTGATTTAAAAGGTTTACAATATTATTTTAATACTAATTTATTAATTTTAAAAACATGGTGAAAATAAAATTAAAAATCTTTTTGGCTTTTATCCCACTTTAATCAATCAAATATTATCAAAAATATACGCCTCTCTTTTCGGTAAAGTAATTTCTGTTCCATGACCTAATTTAACTCATGACGAATTTTTGAAATATTTTGGGTTGATTGATTAAAGATATTTATACCTTAAGAATAAACGTTAAATTTCGCAGTTATGTAATAAATTTTTGTATGATATCAATAATTTCGGTCGCAAGACCTAATTTCATTGAATACCAATTTAATACTTTATAGCAAATAAATTAGCGTTTATTATCAAAAGGTTAAAAATAAAAATAAAAATAAAAACTGTACAAACTTACCTGTGAAATATATTTCTTAGTGATATGCTCTAGCCCACTCATAAGATAGTCGGACTAATTGGTTTTCCATGGCTACATAGGCGTAACCTCGAGCATTTAATGTTTTTTCTTCTAAACATATGAACGGTCCATCTCTGCATAAAGTAACAAATTCGGTGTTTGAATAAGTTTGATTATTTGAACATTTACCTTCGTGTGACCATTTTCTGCATTTGTGACATTTTTCAAGGTGTCGTGCTCTTCTTTTCGCTGCGAATTTTGATTTTCCTTTACCAAATTGTAACTTATTATCTTCGCATCTGGATTCTTTTCTTACTCCGTCCAATTTTTCTCTGATTACTGATACCAGTTCACTTCGTAGTATGTCATTATTACGTTTAGTGATCAAAGTGTGTAGCATTAGACCATGGTTTAGTTTACAGGAAGTCTTCATTTCGTAAAAACCTAAAAAAAATAAAAATTCACAATGGGGGGAGAAGACTAGTTCTTTAGGGTCTGCTAGGGAAAGACCATTCGGGTTCCATTTTCGAGAACTACACGAAAACAGAAAATCTAACTCTAACAGAAATACATATTATCCTTTAAAGACTTGATTCTCCCCACACTTAGTTAACTGTGGTATCTAAATTGTGATTAACTTCGTTGTTGACTTCCATCGGACTATCTATGTAGTGTTTAACTCTGTGACCATTAACTTTAAATTCAATCCCATTTGAATTTATTAACTCTACTGTTCCGTATGGGAAAACTCTTTTGACTATAAATGGTCCAGACCATATTGATTTCAATTTTCCAGGAAATAGCTTGAATCGTGAATTGAAAAGAAGAACTTTGTCTCCTTCTTTAAATTCTTTTGAACTTCTGATTCTTTTATCATGCCATTTCTTTGTTCTTTCTTTATAGATTAACGAATTTTCGTATGCGTCATGTCTTAATTCTTCTAATTCGTTTAATTGACTTAACCGTAGACGTCCAGCTTCATGTAAATCAAGATTACATGTCTTCAAAGCCCAAAATGCTTTGTGTTCAATTTCTACTGGAAGATGACATGCTTTTCCGTAAACGAGTCTAAAAGGTGTGGTTCCAATTGGAGTTTTGTAGGCTGTTCTAAAAGCCCAGAGTGCATCCTCCAATTTTATGGACCATTCCTTCGGATTTGATCCTACGGTTTTCTCTAGAATACGTTTTAAAGCTCGGTTGGTATTTTCAACTTGTCCACTTGTTTGTGGATGATATGCAGTGGAGATTTTATGAGTTACTCCATATCTTTTAAGAAATTTCTCAAGTTGATTATTACAAAAATGATTTCCCCGATCACTTATTAAAGCTTTCGGTGTTCCAAATCTTGCAAAAAGACGTTTTAAAAAGTTAACTACAACTCGTGCATCGTTAGTTGGGAGAGCTTGTGCTTCCGCCCATTTAGATACATAATCAATGGCTACGAGAATGTAGAGATTATTATGAGATTTCGGAAATGGACCCATAAAGTCAATACCCCAAATGTCAAATACTTCACATACTTGAATGACATTTTGAGGCATTTCATCACGTTGACTTATTTTTCCGGCCCTTTGACAAGCATCACAGGATTTGCAAAGAAGGTGCGCGTCTTTGTAAATTGTAGGCCAATAGAATCTAGCATCATAAACTTTTCTTGCTGTTAGTTGAGGCCCATAATGCCCTCCTGTTGGTCCTGTGTGACAATTGTTTAAGATTTTACTAGCTTCATCTCCGAATACACATCGGCGTATTATTCCATCGGGACAACTTTTAAACAAATGTGGATCTTCCCAGAAATAGTGTTTTATATCACTGAAGAATTTCTTTCGTTTTTGGAACGACAATCCTTTCTCAATGAATCCACAAACTAAGTAGTTTGCATAGTCTGCAAACCATGGTATTTCATTATAATCTATCTTCAATAGATATTCATCAGGAAAGTTGTCTTGTATGGCCGATTCATTTAGAACTTCTAATTCAGGATTTTCAAGACGAGAAAGATGATCAGCGGCGAGATTTTCTGCTCCTCTTTTATCTCGGATTTCAATATCGAATTCTTGTGAGAGTAAGATCCAACGGATTAATCTTGGTTTGGCATCTTGTTTCGAAAATAGGTATCTAAGAGCAGAATGGTCGGTATAGACCACCGTTTTTGCTAGAACGAGATATGAACGAAATTTGTCAAAAGCAAAGACAATAGCAAGGAGTTCTTTTTCAGTAGTTGTGTAGTTCGTTTGTGCTCCTTGTAACGTCTTACTAGCATAATATATAGGTTGAAATCGTTTTTCAATCCTTTGTCCTAAAACGGCTCCCATTGCAAAATCACTTGCATTGCACATTAGTTCAAACGGTAGATTCCAATTTGGTGTTATCATGATCGGTGCATTAGTGAGTTTCTCTTTAAGAATATTAAAAGATTTGATACATTCATCTGAAAAGATGAATGGAGCATCCTTTTCTAGGAGTTTATTCATAGGAGTGGCAATTTTAGAAAAATCTTTTATGAAATGTCGGTAAAAACCGGTATGCCCTAGAAAACTCCTAACTCCTCTAACATTGGTGGGATGTGGAAGTTTAGCAATTACATCTACTTTAGCTCTATCCACTTCAATTCCTTCTTTTGAAATTTTATGTCCAAGAACGATGCCTTCTTTAACCATGAAATGACATTTCTCCCAATTAAGTACTAGATTTGATTGTTCGCATCTAATAAGCATTCATTCAAGATTAGCTAGACATGTTTCAAAAGTATCACTGAAGACTGAAAAGTCATCCATGAAAACTTCCATGCATTCTTCTATCATGTCGTGAAAAATCGCCATCATGCACCTTTGAAAGGTTGCAGGGGCGTTGCAAAGTCCAAATGGCATGCGTTTGTAAGCAAAAGTACCATAAGGGCACGTGAATGTGGTTTTCTCTTGTTCCTTGGGTGCTATTGGAATTTGAAAATATCCGGAAAATCCATCAAGAAAACAATAGTAACTATTTCCGGATAATCTTTCCAACATTTGATCAATGAAAGGTAAGGGAAAGTGATCTTTTCTGGTGGTGTCATTTAATTTTCTATAATCAATACATACACGCCATCCTGTTACAGTCCTAGTCGGAATAAGCTCATTTTTCTCATTTGTAATGACAGTCATGCCACCCTTCTTAGGCACACATTGAACTGGGCTTACCCATGGACTATCAGAGATTGGATAAATTAAACCTGCATCTAGCAGTTTAATAATTTCTTTCTTAACAACATCTTGCATATTCGGATTTAGTCTTCGTTGGCGTTGCACATACGTTTTATGACCTTCTTCCATAAGGATTTTATGTGTGCAATACGAAGGACTTATTCCTTTAATATCATGAATCTTCCATGCAATGGCTGGTTTATAAGCTTTCAACACAGAAATGAGTTGAGATTTTTCATTTTCGGTAAGAGAAAACGATATTATTACAGGTAATTCAGATTCACCATGTAAATAAGCATATTCCAAATGGTTTGGAAGTGGCTTTAACTCTAATGTCGGTGGTTCTTCTATCGATGATTTATATCGATATCTGTCTTCTTCTTTTAGCATTTGAATTTCTTCTGTTGTTGGTTCATATCCATTAGCTATTAGTGTAGCTAACATTTCAGTTTCATCAATTGGTTCAGTCCCTTCTCCTAAAGAACATTCCCCTGTTCCTTGTAATTCTGGAAATTTTTCTAACAATTCTGCATGTGAATCTATAGTTTGAATATAATAACATGTATCATCTGCAGATTGAGGTTGTTGCATTACTCTATCAACTGAAAAGGTAACACTCTCATCCTCTATACTTAGGGTCAGTTTCTTACCAAACACGTCTATCATTGCTTTAGCCGTGTTTAAGAATGGTCTTCCTAATATGAGAGGAACTTGAGAATCTTCTTCCATGTCCAGAACAACAAAATCTACTGGAAATACTAAAGTACCAACTTTAACTAGCATGTTCTCCATTATCCCTCTAGGATATTTTATTGATCGATCGACTAGTTGTATGCTTATTCTTGTTGGTTTCAATTCTCCAAGGTCTAGTTTAGCGTATAGTGAATACGACATTAAATTTATACTAGCACCTAAGTCTGCCAATGCTTCTATTGAACTAAGACTACCCAGAAAACATGGAATTGTGAAACTTCCTGGATCAAATAATTTTTCTGGTATCTTATTCAACAGCACTGCAGAACAATTAGCATTCATAGTAATAGCCGAGAGTTCTTCCATTTTCTTTCTATTCGAGATTAGATCTTTCAGAAATTTAGCATATCTAGGCATTCCTGAAATCACATCAATGAAAGGAAGATTTACATTTATCTGTTTAAACATATCCAAGAATTTGGATTGCTCGGCTTCAAGTTTCTCTTTTTTCATTTTACTCGGGTAAGGAAGTAGTGGTTGGTATGGTTTAACATAAGGTTTAGCCTTAACTGTGTTATCTTCATTAACCTTTTCAACTACCGGTTCTTTTTCCTTATCTTGATCAGGTTGTGGTTCTTGTGGAGTAAGAATAGCTTCCTCAGAAATTACAGGTATTTCAGGTGGTTTAAGTGTAATACCACTTCTTGTGGTAATGGCTTTAGCTGTTTCATTCCGGGGGTTAGCATTTGTATCACTAGGTAAACTTCCCAGTTTTCTTTCACCTATTAACCTTGCTAGGTTACTTACTTCTTGTTCCAAATTTTGAATAGAAGCTTGTTGATTTCTAAATGCTTGAGCATTTTGTTCATTGGTTTGTTTCTGAGATGTGAAAAACTGTGTTTGAGATTCAACTAGCTTCGTCATCATATCTTCTAAATTCGGCTTTTTATCATCGGTTTGTTTTGAAAATTAGGTCTTTGCTGGTTGTAAGTATTATTGGATACTTGTTGATTGCTAGGACCTTGTTGGTTGTTGTATTGAACATTTCGGTTATAATTCTGGTTTTGACTGTAAATTGGTCTTGGTGGTTGATAATTATTCTGATAATTATTTCCAGGCCTTTGGTTTATGCATGAAATATTCTCTCTTTGTTCCATTGTTAGTTCAATACTGAGACAATCTTTTGTCAAATGTGGTCCTCCACACTGCTCACAACTAATTCGTATTGAGTGAATATCTTTAGTCATCTTTTCCATTCGTCTCTCGACAGCATCTATCTTTGCGGAAATGGAATCTAAGTCATGGCTAGAATCGGCTCTAGCTGCTTTAGATGATCTAACGATATCTTTTTCTTGGTGCCACTCATGTGAGTGGGAAGCAGTGTTATCAATAATTTTGTAAGCATCAGTTTCTGTTTTCTTCATAATAGAACCACCAGCTGCTATATCGATGTCTTTCCTTGTAGTGATGTCGCATCCTTGGTAGAATATTTGTACTATTTGACAAGTATCTAAACCATGTTGCGGACATCCTCTTAATAACTTTCCAAATCTGGTCCATGCCTCATATAGAGTTTCATTCGGTTTCTGTGTGAACGTAACAATTTCTCCTTGAAGTCTTACGGCTTTAGATGCCGGAAAGAATTGTTTAAGAAATTTTTCAACTAAAACGTCCCATGTATCAATCGCCCCTTCAGGTAACGATTCCAACCAATCTTTGGCTTCTCCCTTTAAAGTCCAGGGAAATAACATGAGATATATCTGTTCATCCTCAACTTCTCTTATTTTAAATAGTGTGCAGATCCTATTAAAGGTACGAAGATGTTCATTTTGATCTTCCTTCGGCGCACCACTAAATTGGCATTGATTAGTCACCATATGTAGAATTTGTCCTTTGATTTCATAATCTGGCGCATTAATGTCTGGATGAGTAATTGTGTGACCTTGGCCACTGCGTTTAGCTAGCATTCGGTCTTCCATACTTAGAGGTTCCAGATTTTCCATAATTGAATTTGTTGAATCTGAATCACTAGAGGATTCTGATTTAATGGTTCGTTCCTCAACAATCTCTGTTTGAATGATTGGTGGTTCCGGAGGAAAAATTAATGGTTCAGGATCTATGAATCGTCCCTGAATATTCTCCGGATTCTCAATTGTGATTTCGGGTTCAAAAAATGGATTATCGGAAATTTGAATTGGAGTACTTGGTCGACTGGATGACGATTCTAAAGGAAAATCAACGGCGACAATATTTGCTCGATGTCTTGATCGAGTTACAGGTGGTGAACGTACAAAAGGTGGTGAACGTCTTGCTCGGTGCATTCACTGAATATCCTCTTAGTTTTTAAAAGGAAAGAAAAATTATATAAGTTATCCAATTAATAGACTTTTTTGATTTTGCCCACGTTTCGAATAGCCAAAAGATGCAGCAGAGGGGCAGGATTTGTTTGGTCTCAATATAATTGAGTACTGTTTGGCTCCAATAACCCGGTCCACGTACAAATCCAACTATTACTACGAACCAGAAAATTTTGATGTCTATCAATTTAACCACTTAAAATAAATTTTCGTAATTTAAAGAAATTTAGATAAGAAATAGAATAAAAATCTATGTCCTAAAAACTAGAATGGCGAGAAATAAGAAAGAAAAAGAAAGAGCGCGTCGAAATAGGGTCGAAAAAGAAAAGGGTTGAAAAATAAAAGGCGTCGAAAAATAAGAAAGAAAAAGAGTGACTTATAAAACTTTAAAACACTCGACTAACCCAACCTTATTACTATCACTAACTTAAAATTAAAATTGCAAATTGAGATTACTAATTGGAGTGATAATTGATACATAGGTAAAATGCGTCGAAAAATAAAAATAAGAAAGTAGTGCGTTGAAACTTAAAAAGGAACTAAAAACTAAGAATTAAAAGTTGCGTCTAAAAATATTAAAGCTTACAAGAAAAACTATATCCCAAATGGCAATATCTTAAAAAGGCACTAAAATATAAAAATGGCGTCGCAAAATTCTAAAGCACTAAATCTTAGTCTAAAGAGAAAGCACTTAAGGGATTTTACGGCAAAGCTTAAAAATCTAGAAGTAAAAATAACTATGGCAAAAACTATGGATTAAAACTAAATATGAGCGAAAAATACAAAAAATTACGCTAAAACAATTAAAAAGGGACAAAATATAAAAATATACTAAAAGTTGTAAAAAGTATAATTTTTATAAAAATATTATTTTTATATTATTTATTTATTAAAACTATTAATTTTACAAATTAATTAAACTAATTAAACAAAATAATAACTTAAATTAACTAATTAAAAACTAAAAACCTAATTAGGGTTTTAAATAAAATAATAATAATAATAATTACTCCGTAATGATGCTGGTTAGGGTTTCTGTGTACGCGTGTCAGGGTGGCTCCCCGAGTCGCGGTGCCACGTACTAGAAAACTCCGCGAGTCGCGGAGGTTAAAATTTTAAATGCACAAATATCGTTCGACAGGTTCTGTAGTTTTTTTTTAAATTATATTTTATATATTTTTCTGTTTTTAATAATTATATAAAATATAATAAATAAAAAATTATATTTTAAAAACTAAAATAAAAAAAATAGAAATACTTTATAATTTTATAAAAATCTTAAAAATAGATTTATATATATTTTTCTTTTTCGGTTTTTATTTTTTTTATTTTTGATATTTAAAAAAAATGTATTTTTATAAAAACTAAATAAAACTTAATAAAAATCTTTTTTTTTATATATTATATTAGCGTTGCGCTTCTGGCTTTTAAGCTAGATTTCGTTCCCCGGCAGCGGCGCCAAAAATACTTGATGTTATGCGAGGTGTATATGAAATATCTTATATTTTACTAGGAAAAACTATTAAATACGATACAATTTTACACAAGATATTTATTTATTTATAGAATGGATATACTTAAACCTTGCTACAATACTTATAGGTAGTGTACCTAATCGTACAGTAGTGTTGTTTTTAGTAAGTCTGGTTCGTTCCACAGGGAAAATCTTTAAACAAAGCTTAACGCTATATTAGTTTAATTTATAAAAATACAAATATATATATATAAGTAATATTATTATTATAAAAGGGGGGTTTTTACCGTTTAATGACCGGTTTTTCGATTTTAAAACTTTAGTCGCAGTTAAAACCTAATGTAAAATATTAAAAATAAATACAAGACTTAATTTAAAGCGTAAAGTAAATAACGATAATGAAATTGCGATAAATGAAAGTGCGATAAAATAAAAGTGCGATAATTAAAAAGTACGATAACTAAAAGTGCAATTAAATATAAAATAAAGGAAATTAAATATGAAATAAAAGAATTATGCTTATTTAAACTTCCGTAATCATGATGTTTGACGTGTTGATTTTTAGTTTTATGCCCATGGGTTAATTGTCCTTTGTCCTGGATTATTTAATATGTCCGTCTGGTTTTTGTCCATAACAGTCCATCAGTCATAAATATAAAGTGCGAGTATCCTCGTCAAATTATCCTTATACCCGAAGTCAAATATTCCAACTAATTGGGGACTTAAACTGTAACAAGATTTTAATACTTTGTTTAATAATTACACCAGGTTATCGACTGCGTGTAACCCAAGGTTTTAATACTTTGTTATCAATTATGCCAAGTGTCCTTGTACATAATTTCACCCCTGTTTTAATAATTCTAGTGACTATTAATCCATTCCCGTATCCGGTTAAATGAACTATTATTCGTACATATAAATACCCCGCCCATCGTGTCCGATCGAGTGTATATGGTTATTTATAGGGACGTTCAATTGTAAATCTTTATATTAAAATTAACAAACTATCATTTAGTTAAACAAATATAAAGCCCATTAATAGCTCATAGTCTAATTTCCACAAGTGTCGTTCTTTTGTCCAAACCCCAATTATGGTACAAAGCCCAATTACCCAATTTTAGTATTTTTAGCCCAACATCATGATTACTTCGATTTAAATAAGCATAATAATAACTTAGCTACGAAACATTAAATTAAAAAGGTTGAACATAACTTACAATGATTAAAAATAGCGTAGCGTTACACGGACAGAATTTCGACTTACACCCTTACAACATTCGCTAACATACCCTTATTATTAGAATTAAAATTAAAATTAAAATTAAAATATAAATATATATATATATATATATATATATATATATATATATATATATATATATATATATATATATATATATATATATATATATATATATATATACGTTTAGATAGAGAGATTGAAGGATATATAAAACGATCAAAATGCGTTAGCTTTTATAAGCATTTTTGTCCAGGGTATCTCCGCGAGTCGCGGTCCCTTTGCACTACAAACTCCGCAAGTCGCGGAGTTCGTAAACCCTTCTCACACAAGTTTGGATCCTAGTCTTCCGACGGTTTTAATATATAAATATAATATATATATATATATATATATATATATATATATATATATATATATATATATATATATATATATATATATATAATTTATATAATTAATTATATATTATATTATATTTATATACATAGTTAACTTGTAATTTTTAGTCCGTTGCGTCGAGCGTTGAGAGTTGACTCTGGTCCCGGTTCCGGATTTTCGAACGTCCTTGCGTACAATTTAATATCTTGTACTTTGCGTTTTGAATCTTGTATTCTTGTAATTTTGAGACGTTTCTTATCAATAATTGGAACCACTTTGATTGTATTTTGTACTTTTGAGCTTTTTGGTCATTTGCGTCTTCAATTCGTCGAATCTATCTTTTGTCTTCACCTTTTATTATTTAAACGAATATCACTTGTAAATAGAACAATTGCAACTAAAAGCTTGTCTTTCTTGAGGAATAGTGCTATGAAATATATGTTCGTTTTTAGCATTATCACCTAGCTAACTTATATTGTATTATACATGTATTCTAATATATTATGTAATCTTGGGATACCATAGACACGTATGCAAATGTTTTGACATATCATATCGACCCATCTATATATATTATTTGGAACAACCATAGACACTCTATATGCAGTAATGTTGGAGTTAGCTATACAGGGTTGAGGTTGATTCCAAAAATATATATACATTGAGTTGTGATCTAGCCTGAGACGTGTATACACTGGGTCGTGAATTGGGTCAAGATAATATATATAAATTTATTTCTATACATCTAACTATGGACAACTAGTTGTAGGTTACTAACGAGGACAGCGGACTTAATAAACTTAAAACATTAAAACGTATGAAAAATGTTGTAAATATATTTTGAACATACTTTGATATATATGTACATATTTGTTATAGGTTCGTGAATCGACCAGTGGCCAAGTCTTACTTCCCGATGAAGTAAAAATCTGTGAAAGTGAGTTATAGTCCCACTTTTAAAATCTAATATTTTTGGGATGAGAATACATGTATCTTTATAAATGTTTTACAAAATAGACACAAGTACATGAAACTACTTTCTATGGTTGAACGATCGAAGACGAATATGCCCCTTTTACATGGTAACCTAAGTAAAAGGCTTTCCTTTGATGTGATAATCGGCATGGACTGGTTGAAAGAGGTGAAAGCAGAGATCGTATGTTACAAAAATGCAATTTGCATTGTACGAGATGAAGGAAAACCCTTAATGGTGTACGAAGAAAAGAGCAACGCGAAGCTAAATCTTATTAGTAATTTGAAGGCGCAAAAGCTAATAAGAAAGGGTTGCTTTGCTATTCTAGCATACGTCGAGAAAGTACAAACTGAAGAAAAGAGCATCAATGATGTTCCCGTCGCAAAAGAATTTCCCGATGTATTTTCGAAAAAATTACCGGGATTACCTCCACACCGATCCGTTGAATTTCAAATAGATCTTGTACCGGGAGCTGCACCAACAGCTCGTGCTCCATACAGACTCGCACCTAGCGAAATGAAGGAACTTCAGAGCCAATTACAAGAACTTTTAGAGCGTGGTTTCATTCGACCAAGCACATCACCGTGGGGAGATCCTGTTTTGTTTTTCAAGAAGAAGGATGGTACATTTAGGTTGTGTATCGACTACCGAGAGGTGAACAAACTTACCATCAAGAACTGCTACCACTACCGAGAATCGATGACTTATTTGATCAACTACAAGGCTCTTATTCGAAGATTGATTTACGTTCTGGGTATCATCAAATGCGGGTGAAAGAGGATGATATTTCAAAGACGGCTTTTAGGACGCGTTACGGTCATTACGAGTTTATGGTTATCCCGTTTGGATTGACGAACACACCAGCTGTGTTCATGGACCTCATGAACCAAGTGTGTGGGCCATATCTTGACAAGTTTGTCATTGTTTTCATCAATGACATACTTATTTACTCGAAGAATGATCAAGAGCATGAAGAACATTTAAGAAAAGTGCTAGAGTTGCTGAGAAAATAAAAACTATACGGTAAGTTTTCAAAGTGTGCATTTTGGTTGGAAGAAGTTCAATTCCTCGATCACATGGTGAGCAAAGAAGGTATTCAGGTTGATCCGGCAAAGATTAAAACCGTTGTAAATTGGGGAACCCCAAAAACTCCGAAGCATATAAGTCAATTTTTAGGATTGGCTGGTTACTAAAAAAGATTCATCCAAGATTTTTCCAAAATAGCAAAACCCTTGACTGCATTAACGCATAAAGGAAAGAAATTTGAATGGAAGGATGAACAGGAGGAAGCATTCCAATTGTTGAAGAAAAAGTTAACTACGGCACCTATATTGTCATTGCCTGAAGGGAATAATGATTTTGTGATATATTGTGATGCCTCAAAGCAAGGCCTCGGTTGTGTATTAATGCACCGAACGAAGGTAATTGCTTATGCGTCTAGACAATTGAAGATTCATGAGCAGAATTATACGACGCATAATTTGGAATTTGGCGCGGTTATTTTTGTATTAAAGACTTGGAGGCACTACTTATATGGGGTCAAAAGTATTATATATACCGACCACAAAAATCTTCAACACATATTTAACCAGAAACAACTGAACATGAGACAGCGCAGGTGGATTGAATTGTTGAATGATTACGACTTTGAGATTCGTTACCACCCGGGGAAGGCAAATGTGGTAGCTGACGCCTTGAGCAGAAAGGACAGAGAACCCATTCGAGTAAAAGCTATGAATATAATGATTCACAATAACATTACTACTCAAATAAAGGAGGCGCAACAAGGAGTTTTAAAAGAGGGAAATTTAAAGGATAAAATACCCAAAGGATCGGAGAAGCATCTTAATATTCGGGAAGACGGAACTCGGTATAGGGTTGAAAGAATTTGGGTACCAAAATTTGGAGATATGAGAGAAATGGTACTTAGAGAAGCTCATAAAACCAGATATTCAATACATCCTGGAACGGGGAAGATGTACAAAGATCTCAAGAAACATTTTTGGTGGCCAGGTATGAAAGCCGATGTTGCTAAATACGTAGGGGAATGTTTGACGTGTTCTAAGGTCAAAGCTGAGCATCAGAAACCATCAGGTCTACTTCAACAACCCGAAATCCCGGAATGGAAATGGGAAAACATTACCATGGATTTCATTACTAAATTGCCAAGGACTGCAAGTGGTATGATACTATTTGGGTAATATTCGATCGTCTCACCAAGTCAGCACATTTTCTGCCAATGAGAGAAGATGATAAAACGAAGAAGTTGGCGAGATTATACTTGAAGGAAGTTGTCTCCAGACATGGAATACCAGTCTCAATAATCTCTGATAGGGATGGCAGATTTGTTTCAAGGTTTTGGCAGACATTACAACAAGCATTAGGAACTCGTCTAGACATGAGTACTGCCTATCATCCACAACCTGATGGGCAGAGCGAAAGGACGATACAAACGCTTGAAGACATGCTACGAGCATGTGTTTTTGATTTCGAAAACAGTTGGGATCGACATCTACCGTTAGCAGAATTTTCCTACAACAACAGCTACCATTCAAACATTGAGATGGCGCCGTTTGAAGCACTTTATGGTAGAAAGTGCAGGTCTCCGATTTGTTGGAGTGAAGTGGGGGATAGACAGATTACGGGTCCGGAGATAATACAAGAAACTACCGAGAAGATCATCCAAATTCAACAACGGTTGAAAACCGCCCAAAGTCGACAAAAGAGCTACGCCGACATTAAAAGAAAAGATATAGAATTTGAAATTGGAGAGATGGTCATGCTTAAGGTTGTACCTTGGAAAGGCGTTGTTCGATTTGGTAAACGAGGGAAATTAAATTCAAGGTATATAGGACCATTCAAGATTATTGATCGTGTCGGACCAGTAGCTTACCGACTTGATTTACCACAACAACTCGCGGCTGTACATAACACTTTCCACGTCTCAAATTTGAAGAAATGTTTTGCTAAAGAAGATCTCACTATTCCGTTAGACGAAATCCAAATCAATGAAAAACTTCAATTCGTCGAAGAACCCGTCGAAATAATGGATCGTGAGGTTAAAAGACCTAAACAAAACAAGATACCAATTGTTAAAGTTCGATGGAATGCTCGTAGAGGATCCAAGTTCATCTGGGAATGAGAAGATTAGATGAAGAAGAAATACCCGCACTTATTTCCAGAAGATACGTCAACACCTCCAACTGCTTAAAATTTCGGGACGAAATTTATTTAACGGGTAGGAACTGTAGTGACCCGAACTTTTCCATGTTTATATATATTAAATGAAATTGTTATTTACATGATTAAGTGTTTCCAACATGTTATGCAATCAAACTTGTTAAGACTTGATTAATTTAAATAGGTTTCATATAGACAATTGACCACCCAAGTTGACCGGTGATTCACGAACGTTAAAACTTGTAAAAACTATATGATGACATATATACGATTATATATACAGTTAACATGATATTATGATAATTAATTATCTCATTAGGTATTTTAACAATGAGTTATATACATAAAATTGAGTTTATTGAATTAAGAAACTCGAAACGATATATATAACGATTATCGTTATAACAACGTCTTACTAAATACATATGAATCATATTAAGATTTTGATACACTATGTTTAATCATGATAAATTATAAGTAAACATGTCATTAAGTGTATTAACAATGAACTACATATGTAAAAACAAGACTACTAACTTAATGATTTCGAAACGAGACATATATGTAACGATTATCGTTGTAACAACATTTAACTGTATATATATCATACTAAGATATATTAATATATCATAATATCATAATAATGTAATAATTTAACATCTCTTTAGATATAATAAATAATTGGTTAACAACATTTAACAAGATCGTTAACCTAAAGGTTTCAAAACAACATTTACATGTAACGACTAACGATGACTTAAGGACTCAGTTAAAATGTATATACATGTAGTGTTTTAATATGTATTCATACACTTTTGAAAGACTTCAAGACACTTATCAAAATACTTCTACTTAACAAAAATGCTTACAATTACATCCTCGTTCAGTTTCATCAACAATTCTACTCGTATGCACCCGTATTCGTACTCGTATAATACACAGCTTTTAGATGTATGTACTATTGGTATATACACTCCAATGATCAGCTCTTAGTAGCCCATGTGATCACCTAACACATGTGAGAACCATCATTTGGCAACTAGCATGAAATATCTCATAAAATTACAAAAATATTAGTAATCATTCATGACTTATTTACATATAAACAAAATTACACATCCTTTATATCTAATCCATATAACAACGACCAAAAACACCTACAAACACTTTCATTCTTCAATTTTCTTCATCTAATTGATCTCTCTCAAGTTTTATCTTCAAGTTCTAAGTGTTCTTCATAAATACTTCCAAGTTTGCTAGCTTACTTCCAATCTTGTAAAGTGATCATCCAACCTCCAGAAATCTTTCTTATTTACAGTAAGATATCTTTCTAATATAAGGTAATACTCATATTCAAACTTTTATTCAATTTCTATAACTATAACAATCTTATTTCGAGTGGAAATCTTACTTGAACTTGTTTTCGTGTCATGATTCTGCTTCAAGAACTTTCAAGCCATCCAAGGATCCTTTGAAGCTAGATCTATTTTTCTCATTTCTAGTAGGTTTATCCACAAAACCTTAGGTAGTAATGATGTTCATAACATCATTCGATTCATATATATAAAACTACCTTATTCGAAGATTTAAACTTGAAATCACTAGAACATAGTTTAGTTAATTCTAAACTTGTTCGCAAACAAAAGTTAATCCTTCTAACTTGACTTTTAAAATCAACTAAACAAATGTTCTATATCTATATGATATGCTAACTTAATGATTTAAAACCTGGAAACACGAAAAACACCGTAAAACCGGACATACGCCGTCGTAGTAACACCGCGGGCTGTTTTGGGTTTGATAATTAAAAACTATGATAAACTTTTATTTAAAAGTTGTTCTTTTGGGAAAATGATTTTTCTTATGAACATGAAACTATATCCAAAAATAATGGTTAAACTCAAAGTGAAAGTATGTTTTTCAAAATGGTCATCAAGACGTCGTTCTTTCGACTAAAATGACTACCTCTTAAAAAAAGACTTGTAACTTATATTTCCGACTATAAACCTATACTTTTTCTGTTTAGATTCATAAAATAGAGTTCAATATGAAATCATAGCAATTTGATTCACTCAAAACGGATTTAAAACGAAGAAGTTATGGGTAAAACAAGATTGGATATTTTTTTGATTGTTGTAGCTACGGGAAATATTGTAACAATTCTATACAAATCATATCCTATGTATTATACATGTATTCTAATATATTATGTAATCTTGGAATACCATAGACACGTATGCAAATGTTTTTACATATCATATCGACCCATCTATATATATGATTTGGAACAACCATAGACACTCTATATGCAGTAATGTTGGAGTTAGCTATACAGGGTTGAGATTGATTCCAAAAACATATATACTTTGAGTTGTGATCTAGCCTGAGACGTGTATACACTGGTTCGTGGATTGGGTCAAGATAATATATATCAATTTATTTCTATACATCTAACTATGGACAACTAGTTGTAGGTTACTAACGAGGACATCTGACTTAATAAACTTAAAACATTATTAAAAATGTTGTAAATATATTTTGAACATACTTTGATATATATGTACATATTTGTTATAGGTTCATGAATCGACCAGTGGCCAAGTCTTACTTCCCGACGAAGTAAAAATCTGTGAAAGTGAGTTATAGTCCCACTTTTAAAATCTAATATTTTTGGGATGAGAATACATGCAGCTTTATAAATGTTTTACAAAATAGACACAAGTACATGAAACTACTTTCTATGGTTGAACGATCGAAGCCGAATATGCCCCTTTTACTTGGTAACCTAAGAATTAGTAAACCAGTCTACTAATTGACGCAAATCCTAAAGATAGATCTATTGGGCCCAACAAACCCCATCCGTTGTAGCGGATGCTTTAGTACTTCGAGTTTTTATATCATGTCCGATGGATGTCCCGGAATGATGGGGGATATTCTTATATGCATCTTGTTAATGTCGGTTACCAGGTGTTCATCGTATGAATGATTTTTAACTCTATATATGGGATGTATTGAAATATGAAATCTTGTGGTCTATTATTATGATTTGATAATATATAGGTTAAACCTATAACTCACCAACATTTTTTGTTGACGTTTTAAGCATGTTTATTCTCAGGTGATTATTAAGAGCTTCCGCTATTGCATACTAAAATAAGGACAAGATTTGGAGTCCATGCTTGTATGATATTATGTAAAAACTGCATTCAAGAAACTTATTTTTTGATGTAATATATTCTTATTGTAAACCATTATGTAATGGTCGTGTGTAACGGTATATTTTAGATTATCATTATTTGATAATCTACGTAATGCTTTTTAAACCTTTATAGATAAAATAAAGGTTATGGTTGTTTTAAAAATGAATGCAGTCTTTGAAAAACGTCTCATATAGAGGTCAAAACCTCGCAACGAAATCAATTAATATGGAACGTTTATAATCAATATGAACGGGACATTTCATTGGTTACCCAAAACAACACCCTTTTTTTAAAGGAACGGTGATCTGGCCTGAGGGAGTTGTGCGGCGCGCGCAGGGTTGTGCGACTCGCGTTAACACATGAAACCAGGTCAGAAATAAATAATGAGATCTGGCACCTGCACTTCCCATTTGCGCGGCGCGCCCCCATATGCGCGGCGCGTGTTTGTACATAAAACAGGGTGTTTGCCAATTTTCACACATAAAAGCTAAAACTTCCCAAACCGCATTCTTACATTGACAATTTGCTTACGACCAAATATAGGTTTCATAGTTCCAAAAATTAGAGTTTACAAAAGGGGTACGACGACCCGTACAACACCAATAGTATTTTCGACCCACGAGTTTAAATACCAAACAAAAGACGAGCATGGTGTTTGGGGTTAAATTACCCAGAACCTAGGTCGAAATGCAAAAGCCACCACTATCATATCAAGAGTGGGGAATCTCTAATCCAGGCGAATACCCTTGCCCTTCTCCACGCAAGAGCCTAAAAAAAGATAAACAACGAGAGGGTAAGCAAAGCTTAGTGAATGCAATAGTTATACACATACATATATAATATACCTACTTGCAACACTTACTCACATACCGCGTACATGCTAGAAATACAATTAGCTTATCATTACAAGTATAAAGCTACAAACCTCCAATACTGCAACTAGCATACCCAATAGCATATAATCGAACATTATAAATATGCTATACTACAACACGTACACGACCACATGGTTAACCATACACGCGTCATGGTGCTACCGGCGCTTTGGTTTACACCATATGCATTTGTCATGATGCTACCTGCGCTTTAGTTCACATCATAACTCGAGTCATACTCATGCTAAAGTGCTACCGGCTCTTTGGTTCACACTCTAATAATTAACGGTAGGGTGCTACAGGCGCTTTGGTTCACACCCTAACAATTTACACTTTAGTGCTACCGGCGCTTTGGTTCACACTACAATATTTATGCCAAGATACTACCGGCGCTTTGGTTCACATCATAGCATATTCGTACATGCTATGGCACTACCGGCGCTTTGGTTCATGCCATAACACACAAATAGATACACTATATACATACACGTATAATTATTCCACTCACCTTAGTCTTTTGTGAAAGTTAACCGAGCTTGCAACCTTCAACGTAACGTACCTATTACATTAGGCACATAATCAAACACACAATCAAGTTGGTCAACCAACTCACTCAACAACCTAGCATCATTTTGACCCTTGGTGCAATTCCGACCCATTTGCATACTTAACCCTAAAATTTGGTCAACTTCGACAAAACCCTAACGCTAGCCAATTATGGTCTTAAAACCCATATAATCACAAGTTTAGTGTGTTAACATACTTATTTAACACTTAGGTCATCAAAGACCCGTTTGACCCATTTCGAGATTTACACACCCATTCGGGTCACCACATACCCGAATAACACCCACATACATATCATCTAGGCGTGCTAGTACTTAACTAACCAATTTAAGATTCATAAACACATTTAACATTTCAAAACCCTAGGTTAGTCATATTTGAGTCCTCATGACTTAAACTAACCCAAAAACCCCCAAATTACTAACAAATGGATTTTATGTTCATCACTAACCCAAACTCTAACCCCTAAACAATTAAAATGAGGAAATCAAGGTTAATACTTACCACTACACTCAAAATGTAGCTAGGGACTAGATGAACAACTTTAAAGCTCGAGTTTAAACCCGAATTGAGCTTCTTCCACCTTTGCTTGAGCTTTCTCACACTAAAACCTCCTCCTCTCTCTAGAATTAAAGTGGAAGTGAAGAGGTGGTTGCAAATGGAGTAAATGACACTCCTAGATCTGATCATGTGGCCTTAACACGGATCCAAAGTGAAAAGGCCAAAATACCCACTCTAAAATATCAAGAAAAACGAAGTGAGCTGTCAGCTCGGTCTGCGAGCCGCGCGGACATGTGCGCGCCACGCACTTCTCCTGTCACAGATTTCACCCACAATTTATTTATATACAAAATGTACAAATCGGATTCGGGTCTTACATATCATCTCACTAAACCGGTGTTACGTACAAACTAAAGTTTAATTATTACAAAACATCATGAGAGTTTCTTTTAGTCAAACATATCTTCGTTACCCCATCTCCCTTTTAGAAGCATACAAAGCTCCAGAACCTGAAAGGGATGAGGTGGGGAGTTAGCACAACTCTAAGTGAATGAAACTATACACATCAATTATAAAGTACCGCATTATCTAACTGTTAGTCATTCAAACACATAATGGTCACACACCCACGAAGATGACCGACGGATTCTACGGACCTGCAATTACTACCTGATTAGGCTAGAGTTTACCGATAGTTGTCGTTACTGGCTCGCTCGTACGGTAATCCGAACACAAGGGGTGCGTTATTCAAACTATACTACATGAATATTAACACTTGAACTCAACATGTCTGACTTAGTTGACCTCTTCGCGACCAGACTACCACATGGCGAATTCTTCACATGTGCACAAACAAACGTACAATCAAACAAGCACAGTCTAACTCAAGGTAATCATAAGGAACATAAGCACAGTAGCATAATCTGCTACTTTATACGTAACCACGAATAGTTCCACTCATCGATTACCAGCTACGAAAGGTTCTAAATCATCTGAATAACTTTGTTTCAAAATCGTTCATAGAAGGACCCTTGGTCATACTTTCCACTATAAATCTTAGGATTAATATCAAAAGAGATTTAGGTCCCATCACTGTAATTATTAAATCATATCTGATATACCTTAAATTGTCCTTACGCCTAACGACATGTAAAATCTTAACTAATCGAAGTGTATAAACATTATTTAAAAATTTTCCTTGTAAAATATTTGAAATACGTTATTGAATTCGAAACAAAGTCATGAGAATTTTTTCCCCCTAAGTTTTATTCATGGATTTCACTGTTTATAATAATATTTTATTTAAAGTGAAACGATGGTTACTAACAAGGCTTAAGAAAAAATTGTAAATAACGTGGATAAACTAAAATCGTGTTGTTTCAAATCAAATGTTTAATTAAAAAAAAAATGTTTATAAAACAGTGGTTTTATTTTACAAGAAAAATATCAATATATTGTAATTGTAAGGTGCTTGTAATATGAGTCCTACTATTCAGACCTTGCATTTTAACTCGAACCATGTGATCACCATTTTTTAGATGTGGGTCCCACCATAAAACCATGTGAAGGAATCTTATTCTTACACTTTTCAGTTTTTTCAGACTTTTTCAGGATTATTCCTATTTTAAATCACTTTTTAAATTTATCAACTTTAAGTTATTTTATTATCAAACTTTTTAAAAGAATCAGTTAATATCTTTTAGGCTGTGTTCTCGAGATTTTTTTAAAGGAAAGGAATGGGATGGATAGGGTAAGAGAGGAAATAAGCGGAAATGATTGTAATATAAAATAGTTTATATGCATTTTTGAGTTGAATGGAAAGTATAAGAAATGAAAGAAAGTAAAATACAAAATTTTACATTCTTACCCTTTGAATGATAATTTAAAGTTAACGATTATTATGTGGTGTAAAACTAATGTTTTTAGATTTACGGACGTGAATATGAGTTTTACCATGTACAAAAACCCCATGAAATATTACATGAATAAACATGAAGAAAATATGATTACTCTATTATTTTTGCGATCCATCTGATCTACGGAGTATATATTATGAATGCAAAGTGATACTTATAAATATAAAATTACTACTTTGTAAGTTTTTTTTCCAAATATAAATGCATAATAAATCGTAGATATATAAATATGTGATCACAGTATGATTATAATGTTCATCAACCATATGCAGCTTGTTTGACCACTATCGCACCGTTGTTGCAATCCTTTGAGAAGATTTCAACCGTAAAAGAATAATAAATAAAAACTACTAATTAAATTATAGTCATAAGGGTAGAAGGGTCATGTATACATGTTAGAAATGTTTTCCTCTCAACTCTGCCCAAAAGTGGACGGATAAGAATACTTATAAAAGACCCATGTATTTTCAGCTCAAATCCACTCTTCTCCTTTCCGTTCAATTATAAAAAAAACTCAAGAATTGGTTATTAGTGTCTTATCCATCGAAATCCTTTCCTTTCCATTAAATAAAAAACTCGAGAATGCAGCGTTAGTTAATACACAATTAATCATCTATATAGTTACAACTTATTAATGTAACTGGGTACCAATTTAACACACATTTTTGATAAAAGGTAGCAAATCTATTTATAAAAGATAAAAGATATATATTAAATGATGTTAGTTTATTTTTTATTTTTGAAAAAACTCAATTTAATTGAAAAACCATTTTTCATGAAAATGTGAAAAGGGAGATTGTAGCAAATAAACAAGTTGGGTTACATCTTTTCTATTCTGTCACCAACAAAATACATCATGAATCAACAAATATAACCAACTTTTGTTTGCTTTAACATATATCATGAATGAACAAATTTATAACAAACCCACCTTCGGCCAACAATAACACCGCCACAGCCCCATTCAACAGCAACACCCACCGCCGTCGACCACAACTGTCACCGGCGTTGGTTTGAAAAAAAAATTACAAATGTGTTTTTCTCAACAAAAAAAAAAAACAATAAAAACTTCTTTTTTTCCAGAAAAAAAAGATAAAAAGTCGGAATATATCTAAACACTGACCACCACTTCCGTAAATCTGAAAGGGATCTATTTAGATCTGGCCGTTTTTTAACCGATCCATGTAGATCAAGCCGGAAAAATGCAAAACCACCGACACCCGTCGAATCTGAAAAAAGAAGTTGGAAGTGGCGGTCGGAGTATTTTGGTGTTAGTCAACAGCGGCGGAAGTGGTGGTGCCAGAGGTGTAGTTTTTAACGGTGGTGGTGGTGTGGTGGCGGCGGAAGTGGTGGTGGTGTGGTGGCGGCGGAAGTGGTGGTGGTGGTGGTGTTGTGGTTGAGAGAAAATGAAAGAAAATTGAGTTTGAGAGAAGATAAGGTGGATGTGAGAGATAAAATGAGAGAAATGGGGACTAGCTCTATCTACCGTTCACTTATATTTTTTATTTTTTAGTTTTTTATTAAAACCATATATACCTTATAGGAGTAGTTTTTATGGAGTATAGTATATTATTATAACCTTATACGGAGTAGTTTTCATGGAGTATATATTTACTTCTATTAAATTATTATAACCCGATTATAACCCGACGTAATAACATGGTGTAGTTACATTTAGGGAAATGATTCTCACACACACTTTTTTTATCCTCACACACCAATTGAGTATTATTAGAAGAGTAAAAAGTTAAAATAGGTGTGTGAGGATCAAAAAAGTGTGTGTGAGAATCATCCCCTTACATTTATTATTATATTTAATTAATATTTAATATTAATATTCAATTAATTATAAATTATGAATACCGGGCAGTAGCTGTTTCTCTAGGATTTTTTTGAAGAATATTATGAGGATATTCGATATCAAATGAAAGAAGAGCTATACAACAATTTTCCTATCTACAAAAACATGTTTGACATTGAAGCCGATTCCTTGTTAGAATCTCTTGAATTTGTTGGGTCGCCTTGTCCACCAAGATACTGGATGAAAATGCCCTACGCTGGTATACTGATTGCCAATAAGTTTGGAGTAATCTTCCACTGTTTAAGCATGCGAGAAAGTACAACTTTTTTCCCATTATGGAATTGTCCAGAAGAGTTTCAACATCACAGAGTTGTTACAATTGCCCACGTAAATAATGGTACGCATTTTGTCGCGGTGAAATTACAAGGTGATTACCCAATGCCTCCAACTACCCCTTTTTGGCATGAAAGCAACATTAGTGATTCTGCAGCTACATGGAAAACAATTTATATGTCACGCTTACAACAATTTACTCAGTTTTCCCCTCGTAAAACTGGTTTTGGCGGTGATATAAGTGATTAATTGTTTTATTGTTGTACTAAATTTAATTAAAGTTTATCATATGATATATTATTAGTTTTTATTAATAATCAAATGTGTGTTTTTATTATTTAAATTTATATACTAGTAATAACTATGATTTTATAATTATTACATTATTATTATACTATATATTAATATTACATATTAATATTAATATGTCATATATCTACCTATCATATCAATCAAATGCCAACAATCATTAACAATTTGCTAATGATTGTTGGCACAATGTCCAATTAGCAAAAATTTTTGTTCAAATAAAAATACCCTGTAATATAAGCTTATATGTACAACATCATAATCACTTAAAATATCATTCTATATTTATCAGTATATATATTGCTCGAAGGACGGTGTGTCATTTTGGGCGAAAAATTGAATTTGTGATGTCATTTTTACTGTAGCGTTAGAGGTATTTTGCGATTTTTTAAATCGTTTTGATTTGACGTTTCTTTCGATTTAAGTTATCACGTGATTATCAAGTGAATTTTGTTTTTCTATTTTGATTTTGAAAGCAACTTTTTTACCTTTTAATATGGTTTTTTAATGTATTTGTAAGTAACTAGAGGAGGGTGAACATTTACTTAATACGATTTTTAAAAACTTTTTTGATGATCAACATATTTGAACAATCCTTGATCAACTTAATCAATTACTCAAACTCAATGTGTGTAGTGTTTATGTTTAAAGTAATGCATAAAGTAATGTAAAGAACATAAATACAAGGATTTATACTGGTTCGTGTTGGAAAATATTAATATTTTAATATGATAATATTTTAATTTATGAATAAAATTGATTGACACTAAGTGAGTGTGCAACTAAATGTGTGCTTTTATTTGCAAGTTCATATAATCCTTTTTACCTTCTCATAACTTCTAAGCTAAGTGTCATTAATTTATCATAATGTCAAAACTTTTCAAATCCCCCCATAGTTGTTATAAATTAACTCATGAAAAAGACAATGACGAAAGAAGTAGTGAAAAAACCTTGGCTTCAAATTTGAAAGAACACACAATTCTTAAATAACTTAATAAGCTTAATTGTATGATTCTAGTAGACTTGGTCTAGCTAGGATAACCATTTGGGCTAGCTTAACGACTATGAGAAGATTTTCAGGCATGTAGTTCAAGTCCGGCAGTACTACTGCTTCGACCGTTGTATCCTGGGAAACAGACGCGTATAGACGGCGAATGTGTTTCAAGGGAACCGTGTCTAACACGGGCCTCGGCTCATCATTTGTTGATGATTATCTTTCGGTTCTCTCCAAGAGATAATATCCTTTTGTATACTCATGTATGTATATTTACAATATTCGTTATTGAAATGAATTATATATTATATTAATATATTTCCGGGTACTATTTCTACAATCTTAAAACAGATTTCTTATAAATATACTCGAAAATTTTGTAAACTTTTTAGAAAATTTATTTGGATTAATTGATGATAAACAAGTGTTTTAGTTTAAAAAATGAATGGGTCAAAACTGTTAGTGCGGTGCTATGTGTTAAACTGATGTTGATGATATTTCAAGATATCATCTTTTCTTTTTTCAAGAGGGAAGTTTGCAAGCATATTTAGTCCTCTGCCTAAAATTTTTATTATCATACAAGGAGGTTCTTGTAAGTTAAATGCTTCTAATTTAATGTTAAAATGGCGACAAGATCCAAATACGGAAACTGTTTATGCAAAGCTTTCTTCAGATGAAAACAGATTATTTAAAATTTATTTCGGAGAAATTGAAGAGCTATGGTATCTTTCAAAATAAAACGTGTTAATTTAATTTATGTGTGTTGCACTTAATTAGTTTGGAACTAATTGGAAGAATTCTTTTTCCAAAGTAGATTGGGTGATGTTGCATACTCTAACGTATAAGGGGTATATAAATCACCGTCATATACAACACGTATTTAAGTTACATGTTTATGTTTATAATTATAATTTGATATTTTATAATTAGATTTTAAAAAGAAAGAAGTGACAGATTGCATGGATACAAATTTTAGTTCAAATGTTGTAACAATTAGAGCTTGTTTATATACATTTGAAAATCTCTGTTTTGTACGTAGTTTTAATCTTGACATTCACATGGATAGTTTTGCTTTTATACAAGTGTATGATGTGTATGTCAAATTGAAGATGTTCCCCATTTGTGGAGAAACGGAGGAATCGTACATGTTGGAAGTTGCTCCCAGTGACCCTTGATATAACTCGTAATGTTTCGGTGACATAATTGTGTAACTCCTTTGCATTTTGATTAAATACAGGATGGCAGTTTTTTATAACTTTTAAAAGTTATGGATTAGTATGATGTTTCAAAACCAACCTTGTATATGTCTGTAGTTTGTTTCAAACATATATGTTTTGAAAAAAAAAAAAAAAAGTTCAGAATAATTATGTAAGGAGACAATATTTCTGTAGAGTTAGTTTCTACATATGAGATATAGAAGACTAATTTAGTCTTGTTGACCAAACAATTATTTGGTGTAGAGTGTGTTCCTACATAAGAAATTGTTTTGGAAAAGTTCATAATAACAGTAATTTTGACAAAACGTTAATTGAGAAAACGTTTTCATTTGCTAAGTATGAACTGGAGTATATTTGAAAACAACACACATGTGTTTGTTAAAATGGTTAATATATACTTTTAATATTTTATTTAATATTTTATGAGATAATGTCTTGGTCCAATTTTAAGGATGTGTGGAGTGTCTTTCTACACTAAATGGTTCTTTGCATATTGTAAAGATAATAATGTATTATTGAATTTGTTGTTAAAGTGATATTTTGGATCATGGATCTAACAACGTGACATTGTTTGAGAAAGAGTATTCAAACATATTGGCTTGGAATAAATTTATTCAAAACATAAGTTCGAGTGACTTATTGGGTCTTGAATTATATTCCATTAAGTTGTAAGGTTTAGTACCTTCGGAATGTTGTTGTATTCAATACATATGGTTTTGTACCATCTTGAGTTTGGAATATAATTAGTATTCAAAATGTAAGGTCCAGTACCTTATTTAATTTGAAAGATAATGGTCCTCGAAATATGAGGTTAAATACCTTATTGGTCTTGAAATATAATGGTATTCAAAATAGGAGGTTTATTACCTTTTTGGTTTTTGAATATAAATGTATTCAAGACGTGAGATTTTGAAGTATTTTTGATAATAGTTAACAGGAGATGTAAACAGCCTATTACTCGATGACGATGTAGTTTGTTAACTATTTGACTGTAAAACTTTAGAACATATTGTTGTTTGTTCTAAATTGTTTTAGTTTCTTAATAAAACGTGCATATGAGATAGTGGATGTAAAGTTCTTCAACTTGAAGAACCGATTTGCATTCCACGAAAGGGCTGTGATGAGAACTATGTGGATATATTGCATATCTCATGAGTGTGAAAAACATGTTTGGTTTAACATGTTTATTTGAAACCTGTTTGGTCTAACATGTGTGGTTGAAACATATTTGGTTTAACCTAACTGTGATCATTGGAACTTCTATATTAGTTCAGTCGATGATCACAAGTGAGAATGACTTGGTAGTCATTTCTGGTTGTTGAAACCTATTTGGTTTAAGCTATGTGTGATCTATGGAACTTTCTTATTAGTTCAATCACGAGTGAGAATGACTTGGTGGTCATTTCTGATTGTATCAGTTATCATTTGAATGAGATAATGATAATCATGGATGTAATCGACATATCCCATCATTAAATTGGAAATGACAATGGCAATGTATGAGGCTTCTTTTTATAGATTGTCATGAGATGTTTTGTACCTGTTAAATTGTATTGTAGTAAAAAAACTTGAAATGATTTAGTTTTGGTTGGTTCACTTGAGATATAAACCTACTACATTTTATACAAGAGTTTTAATCAATCAAACATTGCTTCCTCTTTATGATTATATTTTAAGTGAGTGGTAAAAGAATGGATTTGAGTAACACTCTCTTTAAAAACGGGTCATGACAATAGTTGGAATGAAGTTAGTTATGCCATTAATTGACATGGAGTATATTTGAATCCATTTAGTAAAACGTGATTCAAATTTTTGATTCCGAGATGCATGTCAATGCGAACGAAATGGCCTGAGGATATGTCATAATATGAGAAAATTCCACGTGTGAATTAAAGATATGACACTATAATGTAGTGCCTAGCGAGATTAATATCTCGGTTGGTAGATACCTCTACCTTGACGGTCCGATTAAGTGTTTGGAATACATTATAATTGACTTGACATTAAGAGGTCGAGCTAATAAAAGAAATTATATGTATTCATTATATGTATTCTTTAAGCGTAAACGTCATAAGATTATGATGCTGGAAGTAATTCATTTTACCTAGCTATGATAAATTGAATTATGTGATATGGACCCTAAAATGGTCCAAATTTTCTTTATGGAAATTTAAAGAAACTTATGGATAAATGACATATGCATTATGCTTATTGTAACATCCCGCATTTTTTCGTTAAATTATTTTAACGCCCGTCTTTTTATTTTTGTTAATATTGTTCGTATCTAGATTCGTATCCTCCTTTAGCTAACATTCTAAATATTTTTCGTTATTGGATTATAGCGTCTCCCGTACTCGCGTGTATTTCAAAATAATCCGTTTGGTTAATTCCCGCACCCGACTACAAACTTGAGGGACTAATCTTGTCACTTGGGCAAATTTGGTTAACTAGTAACCTCCTCACCACCACACATTTCATTTCATCACCTCCTTCCTCTTTTCTTACTTCCCTTTTTGCTCTCAAAACCTTCAAACACAAATTCATCATCCAAATTCGATCTAGGAAGCTCACAACAAATCCGATTGTACTTTTGGAATCCTCTCTCCATCATCTACGTTTTGATACTAACTTCATTTTGTTTGGGTAACTTTCTAAAAACTCTAGATTTCTCAAATCCGTTTTATACACTTGAAATGGTGTTAGTTAGTGTCTATGGCTTATTGTGATGTCGTGTGTGTGATTTGTTTTGCTCGATTTGTTGTTATGAGTAACTAGCATGAACACTTGAAATGGGTTAGTTTAATCCTTGATTTTAGATGATTAAATGTTGTGTAAATGTTAAAGTTCATGTATTAATTGTGTTACGAGCTTCATATGCTTCATTTTGGTATGTTGGATGACATGAAAACCTTGCATTAACATGATTGTTAAATTCTTGATTCTTGATTAGGGTTTGGTAGCACTTAAAATGAACTTTTGATGCTTGAATGACATGAGATATTGTTAGTAAGTGTTTACTAGCATTGTATGCATGATTACCTACAAAACGACTTATTATATGTGTGCATTTAATTCTCGAATCATAAATGTGCATTTATGAACTTGAAGGTATTTATGATGAACATTAAATGAGCATTCAACTTGGATTTTTATTTTTTTGAATGATGTTTTTAATTGATGAAAGATGTTTAGTTGTGTTCCTCGTTAAATTACCTTTCCAACGATGTATGGTATGCGTTTTAGGTATTTACGGTTAATGAGTTATGATAAATTGAAGTTTGAATGAGACTTGAACACTTGCACCAGCCCAGGTACCAGCTCACGTTGAGTGTCGCGGCGCGGCCATCCTTGGTCGCGGCGCGATATTAGGCGTGTTTGGATTCTGATCAAACTTACACTTTTACGAAAAATGTTTGCTATGCTACGCACCTCCGATTCACATGTAACTTGTTCTAACATGCTTATATATGATTAAAAATCTCAGAAAAATAGTTCGGGACCCGACAAAACGTGTTGACTTTTTCGTTGACTTTGACTTGACCAAAGTTGACTTTTGTCCAAACTTAACCAATACTTGTTTAAACCGTTCTAATCTTCTTGTATACTCATATCTTGCATGAAACATGACAATTTGATTCACATGCTATATAATCGAGTCGTAACGAGCCATAGGACTAATTGAACAACTTTGACCCATCGTGTTTTCCGTTATTGATACAACCTACTTATTTAGGTCAAGACTAGCAATTGTCCTTGCACACGTTTACTTGTGAAGTACTTTATTACTCGTGCACTCAAGGTGAGATCATAGTCCCACTTTTACTCTTTTAAACTTATATTTGAGATGAGAAAACATAAACGTTTCATTTTACAAGTGAACACAAGTATGAAAACAAACATTCTACATACGAGTTAGAACAAAATCCTCAATTCGATTATCATTAGTTACATTTGCCGGGTGTAAGCGAGAACTTATGTTTTGTGGATCCATATGGGTTTGACAAACCCTCATTCGGACGGTTCGCTACCGTCACTTCGGATGAAATATATTTTCGAGAAACAGTGTATGTTCTAATACTATTTGTGATGGGGTTCTATGGATGGAAAGTTAAGCCTTGATAATTGGGTGCTCGTGATAACAATTTTTGGAATGGTTTGCTATTATTGAAATGTTATAAATCTTGTGGTTCATTTTACTTATTCTTTTACTTACTTAAACCTATGATTTCACCAACATTTTCGTTGACAGATTTCTATGTTTTTCTCAGGTCTTTGAACGATATGTGATACATGCTTCCGCTCATTATTTTGATACTTGGATTGGATGTCGAGTATATATGCATACATGGAGCATCTTTTGACTTTATTTTAAACTGTGTCGCATAGGTTTCATTTGTACTTATAACATTGTAACATAAATTGTGGTTGAACTATTCTTATAAACTTGAAACAATATTTACATTTGAAATGAATGCGACATATTTTTGGTCAAACATTATTTTAAAGACTTATGACCACGTAACGGGACCTAAGTAGACGGCGCCGTTAATAACGATTTTGTCGGGTCGCTACAGATGGTATCAGAGCGTTGGTTGTAGGGATTTAGAGTTCATTGGTGTAGCGACCCGGATTTTTCCGCTAATATATAGAAGATTAATATTTACATAATTAATGCTTCCAACATGTTAAGCAATCAAACTCATTAAGATTTGGTTATTTGAAATGAATTTTATACAAATGTTTGGCCATCCAGTTTGTCTGACGATTCACGAACGTCATAACTCGAAATAATTATATAATGATGTATATATAGATATATATATACTTATGATTTGATAAAATGATATTTAAGTATCTCATTACATATAATAACAATTGGTTATATACATAAAATGAGATTACTAACTTAAAGACTTCAAGATTATATACATATATATAACGATTAACGTTGTAATAACTTCTAAATTAAAATGTATGTATATGTATTGTATTAATATGTATTAATACACTTTTAAAGGACTTAAACATATATACTAACATACTTATACTCAACAAAGATAGCTATACTCATAATCTCATTCAATTCCATCAAGAATTCTATTCGTATTCATTCGGTATTTACACCCGTATCATATCCAGCTTCCATACTTAAATACTATGAGTATATACCAATATGAAATACCAATTGTAGCCTCCTTAGCAGCCCTATGAGTCACAAGACAAGGATAAACATGATGAAGACTTGTGGGAACCAACATTTAACTTCTAGTTTGCATTATTATGCTATATTCCAAATTTTGATAAAGTCTCTTAACCATATGCATGAACCACGACTTTTAACATTCTTTTTACTCATTCATATAAGCTATTTAACTTACATTCACTCTCATAATACTCTCACACAAGAACTCCAAGTATTCTCTCCATTTCTTACTCTTTAAACACTCTTTAAACACACATACTTTAAGTACTAAAAAATCTTCATTCACTTTGATCATAAACTAGCTTCAAGAACACTTTGTTAACTCATATACTCCTCTTTATCAAGGTAAGAATCATATATAAGCTTTGGTTTAATTCATATACTTATAACTATCTTAATTCAAGATAGAAATCTTATTCGAACTTTTGTTCATTCTACGATTCTACTCCAAGGATTACAAGCCATCAAGGATATCTTTGATCACAAGATTATCATCTTATTTTCTCAGCAACTTTGTTCATTTAATTTGAGGTAGTCACCTTATTCATAATTTTTTTCGATTCATATCCATATAGCTATCTTATTATGAGTTTATAACTTACAACAACAAGAACATAGTTTAGATTATTTCTAAACTTGTTCACAAATAAATTTAATCCTTCTAACTTGACTTTTAAAATACTTCAACACATGTATTATGACAGTATGTCAAGCTAACATAAGGATATAAAACTTGTAAACACGAAGAACACCTTAAAACTGAACATACGCCGTCATAGATCATCGGGGGCTGTTTTGGGTTTAATTTTAAAAACCTATCTTAAACTTTGAATTAAAATATTTCCTTTGGTTAAAAATCTTATTTTATATGGATATGAAATATATCCAAAATCCATGGTTAAACTCTAAGTGGAAGTATGTTTTTCAAAAGGGTCATCAAGATGTCGTTCTTACGATGGATATGACTATCTTCTCTTATTTGACACCTAAGCTGTATTTTTGACTATAAACTTATACTTTTTCTATTAAGATTAATAATGTTGAGTTCAATACGAAACCATGACAACTCGAATCACGCAAAACGGATTTGTAACGAAGAAATTATGGGTAAAACAAAATTGGATATTTTTGCTTGTTTTTAGCTACGGTTTTGATTAATAAAAATGGATGCTAACCTTATCCTAGCTAACTTACCTTGTATCCTACATGTATTTATACATGTCTTGTTCCCGAACTTATGGAAATACAATTTATAATAGTCGTGATTAAGTTCTACGACAATATATTATAGTCTTAATAAAGATCGTAAGACACCATATATATATATATATATATATATATATATATATATGACTTGATCACCGTGGATCCCTATACAGCATTTTGACATATCATTTTGATTTCTTCTATATATATTATTAAAACGAACTATAAGACACCATTGGCAGTAATTTCGAGTTAGCTGTGGGTCGAAGTGGATTCCAAAATATTATATACTTTGAGTTGTGATCGAGCCTGAGACATGTATACAATGTGTCACGGATTGCTTCAGACAGTATACATATTATGTGTCTTATTATATTAAGACAATATATTATAGTGTTATTGAATTCTAACACAATATACGCATTTATATTTATATATATATTTATACTGTTGGACTATTAGACTATTTGACTATTGGACTACGAACGTTGGACTACTAACAATGGACAATTAAAATTATCACAAGTATCATAAGTATGGAATATTAATTATATATATATCTTGACACAAGAATATTATTATTAGGTTCGTGAATTTGTCAAAAGGCCAAGTCTTATCACCATCTATTTGGAAATCATCACAAGTGAGTTATAGTCCCATTTTTACTATCTAAATTATTTTGGGATGAGAATACATGCAAATTTATAAATGTTTTACAAAATAAGCACAAGTTCATGAAACTACATTCTACGACTGTTTTGTTATACCGGATATCTGTACTTATTATTATTATGTTTGGTAACCTAAGAATTAGTGAAAAACACTAATTAACGCGAATCCTAAAGGTAGATCTACGGGCACCAACCACCCCCATTTTCGAATAGTGGAAATGCTTTAGTACTTCGAAGGGTTCTTGTCATACATTTGAATAGTGGAATGTATGATGCCAGATATCTTAAGCACTCTATGTTAAGGTCGGTTACCAGGCGACTCATCGTATGAATGATTTTTGCAGTTGTAATGATCCTCCGCATTTAATTAAATGAAATCTTGTGGCTTATTAAATGTTATGATTATTATATAGAAATTAAACCTATGACTCACCAACATTTTTGTTGACGTTTTAAGCATGTTTATTCTCAGGTGAATATTAAAAACGCTTCCACTGTCGTATGCCAACCCAAGGTCAAGATTTGGAGTCGGCATAATTGTTTATATTGTTTAAACTTGCATTCGGAGTATTTGTTGTAATATATTTGATCATATTGTAATGGGTTGTGTAAAAACTTATTTATTTGAGGAGATTGTCTTTGATAGACAATCTAAATTATGTCATTAAGACCTTTATTCAATAATAAAGGTTATGGTTTTTTTTAAAAACGAATGCAAGATTTGAAAAATGTCTCAGATAGAGGTCAAAACCTCGCAAAGAAACCAATTAATATGAAACGTTTATAATTAATATGAACGGGGCATTTCAGTTGGTATTCGAGCGTCGGTCTTAGAGAATCAAAAAAATTTTCATTAGTGTGTCTAACTGATTTTTGATGCATTAGTAAGTCTGGACTTCGACCGTAATTATTTTAAAAATGATTGCTTAATATAATTGTTGGAAACATAAGATTATTAACATATAAATATTATAAGATATATCAATCTCTTAACGTGCCTGCTATTATGTGATAGATGACTTCATCCGATCATATAAGCATCTCTAGTGATTCAGATTTCATTTACTTATCAAGTGATTCGGAGGCTGAGTCAAAGCATATGACTTATGAACCAACAGAAAAGTTAATTTTTGGATCTACCATTAAAGTGGAAAATTGTTGGGAAAATTGGGAAGATTCACAATTACCAGTAGAGGTTTCAGAAGAGGATCCAGAAGAAGATCCCGAAGAGGAATGATGTCGTACGGGGTGTATATAAAATAGCTTATATTTTACTAGGAAAAACTATTAAATACGATACAATTTTACACAAGATATTTATTTATTTATAGAATGGATATACTTAAACCTTGCTACAACACTTATAGGCAGTGTACCTAATCGTACAGTAGTGTAGTTTTTAGTAAGTCCGGTTCGTTCCACAGGGAAATCTTTAAACAAAGCTCAACGCTATATTAGTTTACTTTTATTAAAAATACAAATATATATATAAGTAATATTATTATTATAAAGGGGGGTTTTTACCGTTTAATGACCGGTTTGTCGATTTTAAGACTTTAGTCGCAGTTAAAACCTAATGTAAAATATAAAATAAATACAAGATTTAAATTAAAGCGTAAAGTAAATAACGATAATGAAATTGCGAATAAAAAAAATGCGATAAAATAAAATTGCGATAATTAAAAAGTACGATAATTAAAAGTGCGATTAAATAACAATAAATAAAAGTGCGATAATTAGAAGTGCAATTAAATATAAAATAAAGGAAATTAAATATGAAATAAAAGAATTATGCTTATTTAAACTTCCGTAATCATGATGTTTGACGTGTTGATTTTAGTTTTATGCCCATGGGTTAATTGTCCTTTGTCCTGGATTATTTAATATGTCCGTCTGGTTTTGTCCATAACAGTCCATCAGTCATAAATATAAAGTGCGAGTGTCCTCATCAAATTATTCTTATACCCGAAGTTAAATATTCCAACTAATTGGGGATTCGAATTGTAACAAGGTTTTAATACTTTGTTTAATGAATACACCAGGTTATCGACTGCGTGTAAACCAAGGTTTTACTACTTTGTTAACAATTACACCAATTACCCTTGAATGTAATTTCACCCCTGTTTTAATTATTCTAGTGGCTATTAATCCATTCCCGTGTCCGGTTAAATGAACGATTATTCGTACATATAAATACCCCGCCCATCGTGTCCGATCGAGTGTATATGGTAATTTATAGGGACGCTCAATTGTAAATCTTTATATTAACATTAACAAACTTTCATTTAGTTAAACAAATATAAAGCCCATTAATAGCCCATAGTCTAATTTCCACAAGTGTCGTTCTTTTATCCAAACCCCAATTATGGTACAAAGCCCAATTACCCAATTTTAGTAATTAGCCCAACATCATGATTACTTCGTTTTAAATAAGCATAATAATAACTTAGCTACGAGACATTAATATAAAAAGGTTGAACATAACTTACAATGATTAAAAATAGCGTAGCGTTACACGGACAGAATTTCGACTTACACCCTTACAACATTCGCTAACATACCCTTATTATTAGAATTAAAATTAAAATTAAAATATAAATTATATATATATATATATAAGTTTTACGTATGATAAGAGAAGAAAAAGATGATTAATTTTGATCAGAATTCGGTTGGCTTTATAGCCAGAGTTGAAATTTGGGGCTCCGCGACTCGCGGCAAAATGCTCTTCAAACTCCGCGAGTCGCGGAGGTTAATTTTACAGCTCAGTCCTTGGAGTTTTCTCTGCCGACGGTTTTATATATATAAATATAATATATATATAATTAATATAATTAATTATATATTATATTATATTTATATACATAGTTAACTTGTAATTTTTAGTCCGTTGCGTCGAGCGTTAAGAGTTGACTCTGGTCCCGGTTCCGGATTTTCGAATGTCCTTGCGTACAATTTTATATTTTGTACTTTGCGTTTTGAATCTTGTACTCTTGTAATTTCGAGACGTTTCTTATCAATAATTGGAACCTTTTTGATTGTCTTTTGTACTTTTGAGCTTTTTGGTCGTTTGCGTCTTCAATTCGTCGAATCTGTCTTTTGTCTTCACCTTTTATTATTTAAACGAATATCACTTGTAAATAGAACAATTGCAACTAAAAGCTTGTCTTTCTTGAGGAATAATGCTATGAAATATATGTTCGTTTTTAGCATTATCAAATATTCCCACACTTGAGCGTTGCTTGTCCTCAAGCAATATTGTCTTGAAATACAAGAATCACTTCTTTATTCTTCACACTTTGTACATCAGTGATTTCTATACGGCGGTATAAACAATGGTAGTAACGATATGGTTTACAGTCCCACATGACTATAAAAATTTAGATCCATTAAGGAAATTGGATCTTTATGAAAATATTTGATCTTTTGAAATCTAGTTTTTACCCTCGATAAGTTTTCCGGAATAACCCTTTACCGGTGTTTGCAAAATATTTTTGTGGGTTTGGTGGGTTTCAGATTTGAAAATTTTAGCTCAAAACTTGCGGTTTTGTGTCACCCACTTGCTAACCTTGTATTTGGAAAGCAACACGTCCAGTTTACTTGTCCCGTATATTACCTTTCGGTAAACTACCGTCCGGTTGTAAAGGAAAGCGTTGAACAAGCAACTGTTAAGGCAATGTCCCGTGACATGCTTTTGATTATGGTCTATAACGTGTCGGACGCAATTACTATCCTTGGTAGGAGCAATAGTAAAGCTCACCCTTATAATTTGTCGGTTTGGCACAAAGTCCTGTCTTTGACCATGTTATGCAACCACCGTTCTTACGGTTGACACCCGATTTAGTTCAGGTGACCTAATGAATTCCAGGTGAATTCCTAGGATTTTACGTTCAATGGTAATGAACGCATTGAAAATAGGGTTTTCAGAAAACAAATCGGTTTATAATTTTGATCAAAATATTTTCTCGTTTAAGCTCGAGTTTAGATATCATTGAATTCCATGAGTTTGAATTCTCAATCTTTAAGGTCAATCTCTAGGATTGAGTAATATCAGTCTTAAAAGCTGATTTTTAATCTTTAAGGAGATTATCCTTTCTGGGGATCTGATTCATTAGTCTTATCCAGCTAATTTGCATGGTGCCCCCCCATTGTACGAGATAAATCCTTCTCATGGTTAGGATAAATCTGACCACTTGGCGACCCTGTTTAATGCTGAGGTCCGTGGATTTCCTGCTGATTTTAGTGATGACTTTTCTAGATTTTTCGTCAACCTACAGCTGGTCTGGACGACAACTTCATGACCTAAATCAAGAAGCGCGTGTCTTTTTCGGAAGACTTTACTTCCTTTTAATGATGGAATTGATTCATCATGTAGATCCATCTCTTCTTTTCTTTCATCGGGTAAAATAGTTTAGTTTAGTCCAAAGCAAAAGTATTTTCAGTTATTTGTTACAGATATATGTGACATATGTTTAAAATAATTTGGTAAATTTTCCCACACTTGGCTTTTATTTTCCTTTTTATCGTCCTTTATTCCATTTTAAATGAATTTTAACATTTTAGTTTGTTTCTCAATTTATGTCCTTTCCGAGGTAACAATAATTTCGGTGTTAAAACCTAGTTTTATCGTTTATAAATATGTATAAACATGATTTTGAATTCATTTAATTGAAAATTTTGAAAAATTTTACTAGAATTGGGTAGTCAGTATATAAGACTAGGGCTGTTCTTTTTTATCAGAAAGCACTAGATTCTAATACAACTACTGCTTTACTAGTATTTTTAATGGTAACCAAGTGTATAAAGTAAAAATTTTAAAATCCGAAAGAATTTAACCCCTTCCCACACTTAAGATCTTGCAATGCCCTCATTTGCAAGAAATCAGTAACAATTTAAATTATTGAGGGTGATTTGTGTGAAAATGATTAAATTTTACCAAAGTTTCCAAATATATTGGCGTTTGTTTGCTGAATGATAAATGGTGCACCTCATTTGTTCATTCCGTCTTGTTGTTATTTCACATATATTTTGCATCTTGTCGTCAAAATTAGTTGCTTTTGCTGAACTTAATGCCGGTCTTTGAAAATGCGTTGTTTTACCCTGTTGTGTACATAAGATAAACTGCAAACATATATACATATTTTTGAAGTTTGGTATATTACCCCACATTCAAAAATTATTAAAATCTAAGAATAAAAGTTAGATAATTATAAAAATGATTACAATATTAACAAAAATATTAAATGTATCAATAATTACAAATTACAAAATAAAAAAAAATAATAAGTAAACTAAGGATGATATTGGTACCAATAGGGGTTCCAGGCATAACCATAAGTGCTATAGAATGCTTCGGCAGGGTCATACGTAGGATATGGTGGCTGCATCTCTATAGACCAAGGAGGGAAGACGGGTTTCGGTGTAGGAATATAGTTTCTACCTATATGTTGGCAATGCGCTATGATCTGGTTCTGATGAACTTGCCAATCTTCAAATGCTCTCTGTCTAGCATTTTCGTATTCCTGAGAAGCTATAAACCTATGCATTTCTTGCATCTCATTCCCCCCTCCTACATTACCCTGTTGCTGGTTTCTCTCCACCTGTGGATGTCTACCATGGTATCGTACTGCGGCGTTATTTCGCCTCTTCAAAACTTTCGCACCATGGTATACATTTAAACCTATAGTATCGCGGGGTTCCGGCTCTTCTAGTAATAATCCCCCCCGACTTATATCCACACCGAGATATTCACCAATCAAAGTAATAAAAATACCACCTCCTATTATGCTATGTGGTCGCATCCCCCGAACCATAGCTGATAAATAATAACCCACACAATATGGTATACTTACAGCGCTTTGTGGGTCTCGAATACACATATGGTAAAACAAATCTTGTTCATTTACTTTTTCTTTGTTCTTACCCCTTTGTGTAATCGAATTAGCTAAAAACCTATGTATCACTCTTAATTCGGCTCTATCTATATCCAAATAAGAGTAGTTTCCCCCTTTGAAACGGTGATGGCTTGTCATTTGACTCCACACACCGTGTGTATCAAAATTCTCATCTATCTTTCTACCGTTTAGTATCAATCCTCTACAATCGGCAGACGCTAACTCCTCAGGCGTATATATACGTAAAGCCTGAGCCATGTCCAGTAAAGACATGTGGCGCATCGAACCGCCTAACAAAAATCTAATAAAAGAACGATCGGTTAAACTAGCTACCCGATCATTCAACTCTATACTACATAACAACTCTTCACACCATACTTTATATACAGGTCTGCGTATGGTGAATAAACATATCCAGTCATTAAAAGAAGAATTACCATACCTCTGTACCAGTAATTCCCTAATTGGCCCGGCCAATTCTACAGCTTCTAAGGGTCCCCATTCTATGACCCTCGGTACCTCAACAACCTTGGAATGAAGAGTATGCAAACCCCGTTGATATTTTGGATAATCTATCCAAAGTCTGTCAAATCTCAGGTTCGCGTGCAACTCTTCCAAGTGCATATCTGAAAAGGTCATGACTGGATGAGGTACATCCTGCTTGTAGTAGTTATCTACCTCCTGTTGTTCCAAATTCTCAGCAGGAGCATTGCGGGCTTGGGATGAAGATTCACCCCTTTCATTCTGCAAAACACATCAAACACAAATTTTGTTCATCCAAATATGCATTAGTGTCAGCAAAATCATCAATCAAAATAATTACAATGACATTATCAATTTATATCAAACTTAAGCTTATTTTCACATTTTTATCAAATCTACACTTTTTCAAATAAGCATATACGAAAATTTTCGCCAAGTTCATAAGCATTCAACTCAAATAACATGTCAAAATAATCATTACTAGCAATCAAACAAGTCTCAAATGGCATTATCTTTTAAAAATCAAGTTCATGAATTTTGGACTTGAAAAAGTCCACTTTAATTCTCAAAATCATGTTTAGGCTCAAAGTTTGGATCATTTAACTACCTAGACATGTTACACTACTCAATTTAGCAACAATTCATGACAAAAATCGGCCATAACCTGTTTATATCAAAAAGCCCCAAATTTGCTCAAGAACACAAACCCTAGATTACTCAAAATTTGAAGTTTAAGGCTTCTAATCATGTTAAACAGCATCAATCTAGGTTATACAAACATAATACATAAACAATTTAAGCTTAATTACACTAAAAAGCATCAAAATCAAATTGGAGAAAAAATAGCTCAAGAACACCAAATTTCGAATTAAATGGTGTTTAGGTGTAGAAATTTACCGTTTTTCTTGAGTAATTCTTAGATAGCATCCTTCTCAACATGATTTTAGCAAAAAATTTGGTGATTAACGGTTAAAAATTGGGATTTTTGGGGGTGTTTTTCGGGTTTTTCGGGTCTGTTTTCGCAGTATTTTTGCTGTGTTTTTGAGTTGTGGAGTATACTGATCGTTCAGCTCTTTTTATTTTTTTTCTGGGTTTTGGTCTCTCCGCGAGTCGCGGGGATTTACCCTCCAAACTCCGCGACTCGCGGAGTTTTGTATATATATATATATATTTTTTTTTTTTTATAAATCATTAACTTTTTGAAAACAATTAAGAAATTAATTTTAAAATTTTGTTTCCCTTGTTATTTAGGACGAGGTCGTTTCGGATCGATGTCCTAGTCCGTCCTTCGACAAAATTTTAAAATTTGTCTTTTTGTAGCGATTGTTTTAAAAGCTAAGATTTTTGGTTTTTTTTAATGTTTTTGGCATACTTTAAATCAATAAGATTAAAAATAATGATAATAAAAGTTCTCGTCCCTCCCTCGGGTAAAGCAATTTCGGTTCAAAGACCTAGTCTTCAACTTACGACGAATTTTAAAAATCATATTCTTAACTTAATGAGATAAAGTAAATTTTTGTTTTTAAATTCACACAACTTAAATATTAAATTCAAAATTAATATTAAAAATTCACACCAAACTTAAAATTTAAAAATTTATAAATTTATATCAAACTTATATTAATTTTTCAAATATTTACAATTTTAAATATATTGTTTTTACAAAGTTTACAATATTAATTTAAGATTTAAATATTAATTTTAAAAATATGGTAAAAATAAAATTAAAAATCTTTTTGTCTTTTTATCCCACTTTAATCAATCAAATATTATCAAAAATATGCGCCCCTCTTTTCGGTAAAGTAATTTTGGTTCAAAGACCTAATTTAACTCATGACGAATTTTTGAAATATTTTGGGTTGATTGATTAAAGATATTTATACCTTAAGAATAAACGTTAAATTTCGCAGTGATGTAATAAATTTTTGAATGATATCAATAATTTCGGCCGCCAAACCTAATTTTATTCAATACCAATTTAATACTTTTTAGCGAACAAATTAGCGTTTATTATCAAAAGGTTAAAAATAAAAATAAAAATAAAAACTGTACAGACATACCTGTGAAATAGATTTCTTAGTTATATGATCTATTCCATTCATAAGATAGTCGGTTTAATTGGTTTTCCATGGCTACATAGGCGTAACCTCGAGCATTCAGTGTCTTTTCTTCTAAACATATGAACGGTCCGTCTCTGCATAAAGTAACAAATTCGGTATTTGAATAGGTTTGATTATTTGAACATTTACCTCCATGTGACCATTTTCCGCATTTGTGACATCGTTCTAGATGTCGTGCTCTTCTTTTCGCTGCGGATTTTGATTTTCCTTTACCAAATTGTAACTTATTATCTTCGCATCTGGATTCTTTTCTAACTCCGTCCATTCTTTCTCTGATTACTGATACTAATTCGCTCGGTAGTATGTCATTATTACATTTAGTGATCAAAGCATGTAGCATTAGACCATGGTTTAGTTCGCAGGCAGTCTTCATTTTGTAAAAACCTAAAAAAAATAAAAATTCAGAATGGGGGGAGAAGACTAGTTCTTTAGGGTCTGCTAGGGAAAGACCATACGTGTTCCATTTTCGAGAACTACACGAAAACAGACAATCTAACTTTAACAGAAATACATATTATCCTTTAAAGACTTGATTCTCCCCACACTTAGTTAGCTGTGGTGTCGAAATTGTGATTAACTTCGTTGTCGACTTCCATCGGACCATGTATGTAATGTTTAACTCTGTGACCATTAACTTTAAATTCAATCCCATTTGAATTTATTAATTCTATCGTTCCGTATGGGAAAACTCTTTTGACTATGAATGGTCCAGACCATCTTGATTTCAATTTTCCAGGAAATAGCTTGAATCGTGAATTGAAAAGAAGAACTCTGTCTCCTTCTTTAAATTCTTTTGAACTTCTGATTCTTTTATCATGCCATTTCTTCGTTCTTTCTTTATAGATTAACGAATTTTCGTATGCTTCATGTCTTAATTCTTCTAATTCGTTTAGTTGACTTAATCGTAGACGTCCGGCTTCATGTAAATCAAGATTACATGTCTTCAAAGCCCAAAATGCTTTGTGTTCAATTTCTACTGGAAGATGGCATGCTTTTCCATAAACAAGTCTAAAAGGTGTGGTTCCAATTGGAGTTTTGTAGGCTGTTCTAAAAGCCCAGAGTGCATCCTCCAATTTAATGGACCATTCCTTCGAATTTGATCCTACGGTTTTCTCTAGAATACGTTTTAAAGCTCGGTTGGTATTTTCAACTTGTCCACTTGTTTGTGGATGATATGCGGTGGAGATTTTATGAGTTACTCCATATCTTTTAAGAACTTTCTCAAGTTGATTATTACAGAAATGAGTACCCCGATCACTTATTAAAGCTTTCGGTGTTCCAAACCTTGCAAAAAGACGTTTTAAAAAGTTGACTACAACTCGTGCATCGTTAGTTGGGAGAGCTTGTGCTTCCGCCCATTTAGATACATAATCAATGGCTACGAGTATATATAGATTATTATGAGATTTTGGAAATGGACCCATAAAGTCAATACCCCAAATGTCAAATACTTCACATACTTGGATGACATTTTGTGGCATTTCATCACGTTGACTTATTTTTCCGGCCCTTTGACATGCATCACAGGATTTGCAAAGAAGGTGTGCGTCTTTGTAAATTGTAGGCCAATAGAATCCAGCTTCATAAACTTTTCTTGCTGTTAGTTGAGGCCCATAATGCCCTCCTGTTGGTCCTGTGTGACAATGGTTTAAAATTTTACTAGCTTCATCTCCAAATACACATCGGCGTATTATTCCATCGGGACAACTTTTAAACAGATGTGGATCTTCCCAGAAATAGTGTTTTATATCACTGAAGAATTTCTTTCGTCTTTGGTACGATAATCCTTTTTCAAGGAATCCACAATCTAAGTAGTTTGCATAGTCTGCAAACCATGGGATTTCTTTATAATCTATCTTCAATAGATATTCATCAGGAAAGTTGTCTTGTATGGCCGATTCATTCAGAACTTTTAATTCGGGATTTTCAAGACGAGAAAGATGATCAGCGGCGAGATTTTCTGCTCCTCTTTTATCTCGGATTTCAATATCAAACTCTTGTAAGAGTAAGATCCAACGGATTAATCTTGGTTTAGCATCTTGTTTTGAAAATAGGTATCTAAGAGCAGAATGGTCGGTATAGACCACCGTTTTTGCTAGAACGAGATATGATCGAAATTTGTCAAAAGCAAAAACAATAGCAAGGAGTTCTTTTTCAGTAGTTGTATAGTTCGTTTGTGCTCCTTGTAACGTCTTACTAGCATAATATATAGGTTGAAATCGTTTTTCAATCCTTTGTCCTAAAACGGCTCCCATTGCAAAATCACTTGCATCGCACATTAGTTCAAATGGTAGATTCCAATTTGGTGTTATCATGATCGGTGCATTAGTGAGTTTTTCTTTAAGAATATTAAAAGATTTGATACACTCATCTGAAAAGATGAATGGAGCATCCTTTTCTAGGAGTTTATTCATAGGAGTGGCAATTTTAGAAAAATCTTTTATGAAACGTCGGTAAAAACCGGCATGCCCTAGAAAACTCCTAACTCCTCTAACATTGGTGGGATGTGGAAGTTTAGCAATTACATCTACTTTAGCTCTATCCACTTCAATCCCTTCTTTTGAAATTTTATGTCCAAGAACGATGCCTTCTTTAACCATGAAATGGCATTTCTCCCAATTAAGTACTAGATTTGATTTTTCGCATCTAATTAGCATTCGTTCCAGATTAACTAGACATGATTTAAATGTATCACCGAAGACTGAAAAGTCATCCATGAAAACTTCCATGCATTCTTCTATCATGTCGTGAAAAATCGCCATCATACACCTTTGAAAGGTTGCAGGGGCGTTGCAAAGTCCAAATGGCATGCGTTTGTAAGCAAAAGTACCATAAGGGCACGTGAATGTGGTTTTCTCTTGATCTTCGGGTGCTATTGGAATTTGAAAATATCCGGAAAATCCATCTAGAAAACAATAGTAACTATTTCCGGCTAATCTTTCCAACATTTGATCAATGAAAGGTAAGGGAAAGTGATCTTTTCTGGTGGCGTCATTTAATTTTCTATAATCAATACATACACGCCATCCTGTTACAGTCCTAGTAGGAATAAGCTCATTTTTCTCATTTGTGATGACAGTCATGCCACCCTTCTTAGGCACGCATTGAACTGGGCTTACCCATGGACTATCAGAAATTGGATATATTAAACCTGCATCTAGCAGTTTAATAATCTCTTTCTTAACTACATCTTGCATATTAGGATTTAGTCTTCGTTGGCGTTGCACATACGTTTTATGACCTTCTTCCATAAGGATTTTATGTGTGCAATACGAAGGACTTATTCCTTTAATATCATGAATCTTCCATGCAATGGCTGGTTTATGAGCTTTCAACATAGAAATGAGTTGTGATTTCTCATTTTCAGTAAGAGAAGACGATATTATTACAGGTAATTCAGATTCACCATGTAAATAAGCGTATTCCAAATGGTTTGGAAGTGGCTTTAACTCTAATTTCGGAGGTTCTTCTATCGATGATTTATATCGATATCTGTCTTCTTCTTTTAGCATTTGAATTTCTTCTGTTGTTGGTTCATATCCATTAGCTATAAGTGTAGCTAACATTTCAGCTTCATCAATTGGTTCATTACCTTCTCCTAAAGAACATTCTCCTGTTCCTTGTAATTCTGGAAATTCTTCTAATAATTCTGCATGTGCATCTATAGTTTGAATATAATAACATGTATCATCTGCAGATTGCGGTTGTTGCATTGCTCTATCAACTGAAAAGGTAACACTCTCATCCTCTATACTTAGGGTCAATTTCTTACCGAACACGTCTATCATTGCTTTAGCCGTGTTTAAGAATGGTCTTCCTAATATGAGAGGAACTTGAGAATCTTCTTCCATGTCCAAAACAACAAAATCTACTGGAAATACTAAAGTACCAACTTTAACTAGCATGATCTCCATTATCCCTCTAGGATATTTTATTGATCTATCGGCTAGTTGTATGCTTATTCTGGTTGGTTTTAATTCTCCAAGGTCTAGTTTAGCGTATAGTGAATACGGCATTAGATTTATACTAGCACCTAAGTCTGCCAATGCTTCTATTGAACTAAGACTACCCAGAAAACATGGAATTGTGAAACTTCCTGGATCAGATAGTTTTTCTGGTATCTTATTCAACAGCACTGCTGAACAATTAGCATTCATAGTAACAGCCGAGAGTTCTTCCATTTTCTTTCTATTTGAGATTAGATCTTTCAAGAATTTAGCATATCTTGGCATTCCTGAAATCACATCAATGAAAGGAAGATTTACATTTATCTGTTTAAACATATCCAAGAATTTGGATTGCTCGGCTTCAAGTTTTTCTTTCTTCATTTTACTCGGATAAGGAAGTGGTGGTTGGTATGGTTTAACATAAGGTTTATCCTTAACTGTGTTATCTTCATTAACCTTTTCAACTACCGGTTCTTTTTCCTTATCTTGATCAGGTTGTGGTTCTTGTGGAGTAGGAATAGTTTCATCAGAAGTTACAGGTATTTCAGGTGGTTTAAGTGTTGTACCACTTCTTGTGGTAATGGCTTTAGCTGTTTCATTCCGGGGGTTAGCATTTGTATCACTAGGTAGACTTCCCGGTTTTCTTTCACCTATTAACCTTGCTAGGTTACTTACTTCTTGTTCCAGATTTTGAATAGAAGCTTGTTGATTTCTAAATGCTTGAGCATTTTGTTCATTGGTTTGTTTTTGAGATGTGAAAAACTGCGTTTGAGTTTCAACTAGCTTTGTCATCATATCTTCTAAATTCGGCTTTTTATCATCGGTTTGTTGTGGTGGTTTGTTTTGAAAATTCGGTCTTTGCTGATTGTAAGTATTATTGGATACTTGTTGATTGCTAGGACCTTGTTGGTTGTTGTATGGAATATTTCGGTTATAATTCTGGTTTTGATTGTAAATCGGTCTTGGCGGTTGATAATTATTCTGATAATTATTTCCAGGCCTTTGGTTTATGTATGAAATATTCTCTCTTTGTTCCATTGTTAATTCAATACTGAGACAATCTTTTGTCAAATGTGGTCCTCCACACTGCTCACAACTAATTCGTATTGAGTGAATATCTTTAGTCATCTTTTCCATTCGTCTCTCCACAGCATCTATCTTTGCGGAAATGGAATCTAAGTCATGGCTAGAATCGGCTCTAGCTGCTTTAGATGATCTAATGATATCTTTTTCTTGGTGCCACTCATGTGAGTGGGAAGCAGTATTATCAATAATTTTGTAAGCATCAGTTTCGGTTTTCTTCATAATAGAACCACCAGCTGCTATATCTATGTCTTTTCTTGTAGTGATGTCACATCCTTGGTAAAATATTTATACTATTTGACAGGTGTCTAAACCATGTTGCGGACATCCTCTTAATAACTTTCCATATCTTGTCCATGCCTCATATAGAGTTTCATTTGGTTTCTGAGTGAACGTAACAATTTCTGCTTGAAGTCTTACGGCTTTAGATGCAGGAAAGAATTGTTTAAGAAATTTGTCAATTAAAACATCCCATGTATCGATCGCCCCTTCAGGTAACGATTCCAACCAATCTTTGGCTTCTCCCTTTAAAGTCCAGGGAAATAACATGAGATATATCTGTTCATCCTCCACTTCTCGGATTTTAAATAGTGTGCAGATCCTATTAAAGGTACGTAGATGTTCATTTGGATCTTCCTTCGGCGCACCACTAAATTGGCATTGATTAGTCACCATGTGTAGAATTTGTCCTTTGATTTCATAATCTGGCGCATTAATGTCTGGATGAGTAATTGCGTGACCTTGGCCAGTGCGTTTAGCTCTCATTCGGTCTTCCATACTTAAAGGTTCCAGATTCTCCATAATTGAATTTGTTGAATCGGTATCACTAGATGATTCTGTTTTAATAGTTCGTTCCTCAGCAATCTCTGTTTGAATGATTGGTGGTTCCGGAGGAAAGTTTAATGGTTCAGGATCTATGAACCGTTCCTGAATATTTTTCGGATTCTCAATTGTGAGGTCGGGTTCAAAAAATGGATTATCGGAAATTTGAACTGAAGTACTTGGTCGACTGGATGAAGATTCTAAAGAAAAATCAGCGGCGGTTATATTTGCTAAATGTCTTGATCTAGTTACAGGTGGTGAACGTACAAAAGGTGGTGAACGTCTTGCTCGGTGCATTCACTGAATATCTTATTAGTTTTAAAAAGGAAAGAAAAATTATAATAAGTTATCCAATCAATAGACTTTTCTGATTTTGCCCACGTTTCGAATAGCCAAAAGATGCAGCAGAGGGGCAGGATTCGTTTGGTCTCAATATAATTGAGGACTGTTTGGCTCCAATAACCCGGTCCACGTACAAATCCAACTATTACTACGAACCAGAAAATTTTGATGTCTATTAATTTAACCACTCAAAATAAATTTTCGTAATTTTAAGAAATTTAGATAAGAAGTTGAATAAAAATCTATGTCCTAAAACTAGAATAGCGAGAAATAAGAGAGAAAAAGAGTTCGTCGAAAAAGGTTGAAAAAGAAAAAAAATGGTTGAAAAATAAAAGGTGACGGAAAAATAAAAGAAACTTATAAAAACTTAAAAATACTTGACTAACCTAACCTTATTACTACAACTAACTTAAAATTATAATCGTAAATTGAAATTACTAATTGGAATGATAATTGGTACATAGTAAAAGGTGTCTAAAAATATTAAAGCTTACAGGAAAAACTAAATCCCAAATGGAAATAACTTAAAAAGAAACTAAAACTTCAAAAGGCGTCGCAAAATTCTAAAGCACCTAAATCTTAGTCTAAAGAAAAAGCACTTAAGGAATTCTACGGCAAAGCCTAAAAATCTAGGAGTAAAAATAACTATAGCAAAAACTAAGTTTAAAATTAAATATGAGCTAAAAAATACAAATATTACGCTACAACGATTAAAAAGGTACAAAATAACAAAATATATAAAAAGTTGTAAAAAGTACAATTTTTATAAAAATATTATTTTTATATTATTTATTTTATAAAACTACTAATTTTACAATTTAATAAAACTAATTTAACTAAAATATATAAATAAAAAGTAAAAGTAAAATTAAAACTAATAATAATAATAATAATAATTAGGTTTAAATAATAATAATAATTAATTAAAACCCGTAATTAATGCAGAATTAGGGCTTCTGTGCGCGTGTCAGAAAGGCTCCGCGACTTGCGGTATTCAAGGCTTCAAACCCCGCGACTCGCGGGGTTCAGAAATTCAGTTGACAGCTTAGAATTTTTTACGCGTTTTTCTATTTTTTTTTTTTTATTTTCTGTTTTCTGTTTTTAAATAAATAAAAGATTTTAAAATAAAACTTATATTTTTATAAACTAAAATAAAAATAAAGAAACTTATAAAACTTAAATATTTAACAAAATCTTAAAAATACATATATTTTTGTTTTTCTTTTTATATTTTTCGAATATTTAAAACGTATTTTTACAAAAACGACTTTTAATAAAAGTAACTAAAAATCTTTTTTTTTTATATTAGCGTTGCGCTTCCGGCTTTTAAGATAGTCCCCGGCAGCGGCGCCAAAAATACTTGATGTCGTACGGGGTGTATATAAAATAGCTTATATTTTACTAGGAAAAACTATTAAATACGATACAATTTTACACAAGATATTTATTTATTTATAGAATGGATATACTTAAACCTTGCTACAACACTTATAGGCAGTGTACCTAATCGTACAGTAGTGTAGTTTTTAGTAAGTCCGGTTCGTTCTACAGGGAAATCTTTAAACAAAGCTCAACGCTATATTAGTTTATATTTATTAAAAATACAAATATATATATATAAGTAATATTATTATTATAAAGGGGGGGTTTTTACCGTTTAATGACCGGTTTGTCGATTTTAAGACTTTAGTCGCAGTTAAAACCTAATGTAAAATATAAAATAAATACAAGATTTAAATTAAAGCGTAAAGTAAATAACGATAATGAAATTGCGAATAAAAAAATGCGATAAAATAAAATTGCGATAATTAAAAAGTACGATAATTAAAAGTGCGATTAAATAACAATAAATAAAAGTGCGATAATTAGAAGTGCAATTAAATATAAAATAAAGGAAATTAAATATGAAATAAAAGAATTATGCTTATTTAAACTTCCGTAATCATGATGTTTGACGTGTTGATTTTAGTTTTATGCCCATGGGTTAATTGTCCTTTGTCCTGGATTATTTAATATGTCCGTCTGGTTTTTGTCCATAACAGTCCATCAGTCATAAATATAAAGTGCGAGTGTCCTCATCAAATTATTCTTATACCCGAAGTTAAATATTCCAACTAATTGGGGATTCGAATTGTAACAAGGTTTTAATACTTTGTTTAATGAATACACCAGGTTATCGACTGCGTGTAAACTAAGGTTTTACTACTTTGTTAACAATTACACCAATTACCCTTGAATGTAATTTCACCCCTGTTTTAATTATTCTAGTGGCTATTAATCCATTCCCGTGTCCGGTTAAATGAACGATTATTCGTACATATAAATACCCCGCCCATCGTGTCCGATCGAGTGTATATGGTAATTTATAGGGACGCCCAATTGTAAATCTTTATATTAACATTAACAAACTTTCATTTAGTTAAACAAATATAAAGCCCATTAATAGCCCATAGTCTAATTTCCACAAGTGTCGTTCTTTTATCCAAACCCCAATTATGGTACAAAGCCCAATTACCCAATTTTAGTAATTAGCCCAACATCATGATTACTTCGTTTTAAATAAGCATAATAATAACTTAGCTACGAGACATTAATATAAAAAGGTTGAACATAACTTACAATGATTAAAAATAGCGTAGCGTTACACGGACAGAATTTCGACTTACACCCTTACAATATTCGCTAACATACCCTTATTATTAGAATTAAAATTAAAATTAAAATATAAATTATATATATATATATATAAGTTTTACGTATGATAAGAGAAGAAAAAGATGATTAATTTTGATCAGAATTCGGTTGGCTTTATAGCCAGAGTTGAAATTTGGGGCTCCGCGACTCGCGGCAAAATGCTCTTCAAACTCCGCGAGTCGCGGAGGTTAATTTTACAGCTCAGTCCTTGGAGTTTTCTCTGCCGACGGTTTTATATATATAAATATAATATATATATAATTAATATAATTAATTATATATTATATTATATTTATATACATAGTTAACTTGTAATTTTTAGTCCGTTGCGTCGAGCGTTAAGAGTTGACTCTGGTCCCGGTTCCGGATTTTCGAACGTCCTTGCGTACAATTTTATATTTTGTACTTTGCGTTTTGAATCTTGTACTCTTGTAATTTCGAGACGTTTCTTATCAATAATTGGAACCTTTTTGATTGTCTTTTGTACTTTTGAGCTTTTTGGTCGTTTGCGTCTTCAATTCGTCGAATCTGTCTTTTGTCTTCACCTTTTATTATTTAAACGAATATCACTTGTAAATAGAACAATTGCAACTAAAAGCTTGTCTTTCTTGAGGAATAATGCTATGAAATATATGTTCGTTTTTAGCATTATCAAGGAACCCGAAGAAGAGGATCTTGAAGAAGTTGTGGAAATTACCGAACCACAACGTGATTTGGGAAAATCTTTGGCTGTTATACCCGATCCCAAACCCGATGAACCTATTATGACCCAAAATGTTTGTGATCATCCACCTGAACCACCTAAGAGACCAGTTTATAAAATGACCGCTCGTATAACGACTGTTGGTTTTGCTCCCAAACAATTAGCCGAAAGAACCAATTGGGAGGAATTGAAAAAAAAAACTATCCAAACGAAAATCCAAGCGTTTGGCCGAGAAAGAAACAACGTCAACATCTAAGAAATCTCGCCGTTCTTGAACCATCGACAGCTATCCTGTATTCCATGCATTGTATAATATGTATTATATTGTGTGTTTAAGTTTGTAAGAAAATCCGCAATGTAATTTTCTTATGATTGTATAATAATAAGAATAAGCATGGAAGGTTTATTATTATTACAACTTATTATTACGTAGTAACGTATTTACTTACCATAGTTTTTCATATTAGAATTTTAGTAGTTAATTTGTGTGTTAGCTGCTAAGTATGAACATTATTATAGTTATAAAACGATAATATGAAGAAAAGGCTTTTATAATAATAAGTTCATATTAAGCTACAAAATACTTTTTGGCTACTTCTAAAATTCTATATGATTAACTCAGTCGGCTATTTTTGAAGGAAATGCTCCTCCAGCTACTAGACAACAACAATTGAACACAGAAGAACTTCAAGCTTTCGCTGCAAATATGGCTGCAGTGGTGAATGCAATGAACAACAATAACCAATCGGTATCCAGCAGTGGAGGAAACAATGACAACCGGGTAGGATGTTCTTATAAAGCTTTTATGGCCTGCAAACCCAATGAGTTTGAAGGAACTGAAGGACCCGTTGGACTAAAGCGGTGGACAGAGAAGGTTGAAGCCGTGTTCGCAATCAGCAACTGCGCAAAAGATGATAAAGTTAAGTATGCCACACATACTTTCAGGGGTACTACTTTGACATGGTGGAATACCTACATGGATTACGTAGGACAGAATACCGCCTACGCACTTCCATAGTCCGCTTTCAAGCACATGATAACGGAAGAGTACCGTCCCAGAACCGAAATCAACAAGCTCAAGGCAGAGCTTAAAGCACTGACAACCCAAGGGTTAGATGTCACTACCTACAAGCGACGTTTCAATTAACTGGATTTAATGTGTCCTGGAGTATTTGAGGATGAAGAAGCAAAAATTGAAGCATTCATAAAAGGGTTGCCGGAACGAATCCAAGAGCATGTAGGTGCTAACGACCCTGCAACAATGCAGAAAGCGAGCCGTATAGCCCACAAATTGATAGGCCAAATTACAGGAAGGATAAAGAAAGAAGCGGCCGAGGAGGACATAATGAAACAGGGAAAAAGAAAGTGGGAGAAAAGCAGTGATCAGGGTCACCAGTACAACAACAACAATCAAAACAACAACTACAACAACAATCGCAACCACCCCAACAACAACAATAATCGCAACAACAACCACAACAATAACCGCAACAACCATCCCAATAATAATAACAACAACAATAATCCCAATCACAACAATAACAACAACAAATGACTCAACAACAATAACCCTAACAATAACAACATCAACAACAACAACAATAACAACAACAACGACAACAAAAGGCAAAGAACTATATGCCCCAGGTGTGATACGTTTTATCCGGAATGGTTTTGTAGAGAATTATGTACCAAGTGTAATAGGAATGGCCATATTGCGGAAAAGTGTGAAGTCTACGGACCAAATAGAAACAAAGGAGTAAATAATGCCGGAACAAATAATAACGGCATTGTTTGCTATGGATGTGGAAAACCGGGCCATACCATAAACCAGTGCAGGAATGGAAATAGGCAAGGCCGTGGGAGAGCCTTCAACATTAATGGGGAGAAAGTACAGGAAGACCCGGAGCTTGTTACGGGTACGTTTCTTATCAACAATACACATGCTTATGTTTTATTTGATTCGGGTGCCGATAGAAGTTATATGAGTAGAGAATTTTGTGCCAAATTAAATTTCCCGTTAACGCCTTTGGATAAAAAGTGTATAATTGAAGTAGCAAACGGTAAACTAATTAAGGTTAATAAAATTTGCAGAAATCGAAAAATTAGTTTAGTTAGCCAAACGTTTGCAATTGATTTAATACCAGTGGAATTGGGAAGCTTCGACGTAATTATTGGAATGGACTGGATGTCCAAGGTGAAAGCCGAAGTTGTTTGTCATGAGAAGGCGATTCGCAATCCGAGAGAAAACGGGTTACCCTTAATGGTGTACGGAGAAAATGGTAATGCCAAATTAAATCTTATTAGTAGTTTGAAGGCGTGTAAACTAATAAGAAAAGGTTGCTATGCCATACTAGCACACGTCGAGAAGGTTGAAAAAGAAAAAAAGAAAATCGATGACGTTCCTGTTGCAAGAGAATTTCCCGAGGTGTTTCCGGATGAATTACCGGGACTACCTCCACACCGATCCATTGAATTTCAAATAGATCTTGTACCAGGAGCCGCACCAATAGCTGGTGCTCCATATAGACTTGCGCCCACTGAAATGAAAGAATTACAAAGTCAGCTACAAAAATTATTAGAACGTGGTTTTATTCGACCGAGTACGTCACCATGGGGAGCTCCAATTTTGTTCGTTAAAAAGAAAGATGGGTCTTTTCGCATGTGTATCGATTACCGTGAGCTGAACAAAGTAACCATAAAAAACCGATACCCTTTACCCAGAATCGACGACCTATTTGATCAACTCCAAGGTTCGAGCGTATACTCTAAAATCGACTTAAGATCGGGTTATCATTAACTGAGGGTTAAAGAAGTCGATATACCAAAAACAGCCTTCAGAACTCGTTATGGCCATTACGAATTCATTGTTATGCCATTCGGTCTAACCAATGCACCCGCAGTTTTCATGGATCTCATGCACCGAGTATGTAGTCCATATTTAGATAAGTTTGTTATTGTCTTGATTGATGGCATTCTTATCTATTCGAAGAATAACCAAGAACATGAACAACACTTGAGACTTGTATTAGAGTTGTTAAGAAAAGAACAACTTTATGCAAAATTCTCTAAGTGCCCTTTTTGGTTAAATGAAGTACAATTTCTTGGCCATGTAGTCAGTAGTAATGGAATCAAAGTTGATCCCGCCAAGATCGAAGCCATCAAAAATTGGGAAACCCCAAAAACTCCAACGCAAATAAGTCAATTTATGGGTTTAGCCGGTTATTATAGGAGATTTATTCAAGATTTCTCCTGAGTAGCCAAACCTTTAACTGCCTTGACACACAAGGGGAAAAAGTATGAATGGACTTCCGAACAAGAGGGTGCCTTCCAATTGTTGAAAAAGAAGTTGACTACGACACCTATTTTATCGTTACCTGACGGAATGGAAGATTTTGTTATCTACTGTGACGCATCAAGAATGGGTTTTGGGTGTGTTCTTATGCAATGGAAGAAGGTGATTGCATATGCTTCTCGACAACTCAAAATTCATGAACAAAACTACACCACACATGATCTGGAATTGGGTGTCGTTGTTTTTAAATTAAAGATGTGGAGACATTATCTATATGGGGTCAAGTTTATTGTATACACCGACCACAAAAGTCTCCAACATATTTTAAATCAAAAGCAACTAAATATGAGGCAGCGTAGGTGGGTTGAGCTGTTAAATGATTATGATTGTGAAATCCATTACCACCCGGGGAAAGCGAATGTGGTAGCCGATGCCTTGAGTCGAAAGGAAAGAGAACCTATTCGAGTAAAAGCTATGAACATGATTATTCATACTAATCTTACTACTCGAATAAAAGAGGCACAATAGGAGGTTTTGAAGGAAGGAATTTTTGGAAAGGAAATACCCAAAGGATTAGAAAAACAGCTTAATATTCGGGAAGACGGAACCAGGTATTTAGCTGAAAGAATTTGGATACCAAAGAATGGGGATTTGAGGAAAGTGGTACTAGATGAAGCACATAAAACCAGATATTCAATACATCCCGGAACGGAGAAAATGTACCAAGACCTCAAGAGAAACTTTTGGTGGCCAGGAATGAATGCCGATATAGCCACATATGTAGGAGCATGTTTGACTTGTTCTAAAGTCAAAGCTGAACATCAAAAACCATCGAGTCTACTCGAACAACCTGAAATTCCAGAATGGAAATGGGAAAACATTACCATGGATTTCATTGCTAAGTTACCGAGAACCGCAAGTGGTTATGACATGATTTGGGTAATAGTCGATCGTCTTACTAAGTCAGCACACTTTCTGCCAATAAAAGAAGAGGATGGTATAGAGAATTATACCTGAAAGAAGTTTTTTCTAGACATGGTATACCAATCTCTATTATCTCTGATCGTGATAGCAGATTTACTTCCAGATTCTGGCAGGCATTACACGAAGCGTTGGGAACTCGTCTAGATTTAAGTACTGCCTATCATCCACAAACTGATGGGCAGAGTGAAAGGACGATTCAGACACTCGAAGACATGCTACGAGCATATGTTATTGATTTTGGAAACAGTTGGGATCGACATCTACCATTAGCTGAGTTTTCCTACAACAACAACTACCATTCTAGTATTAAGGCGGCACCATTCGAGGCACTTTATGGTAGGAAGTGCAGGTCTCTGATTTTTTGGAGTGATGTGGGGGATAAACAGATTACAGGTCCAGAAATTATCCAAGAAACCACCGATAAAATCATTCAGATTCAGCAACGATCGAAAACAGCCCGGAGTCGACAAAAGAGCTATGCAGATGTTAGGAGAAACCCTTTAGAGTTTGAGGAGGGTGATATGGTTATACTTAAGGTATCACCTTGGAAAGGTGTTATTCGTTTTGGAAAGCGGGGGAAATTGAGCCCAAGATACATTGGGCCATTCAAGATTGAAAAACGCATTGGGCCGGTGGCCTATCGACTTGAGCTACCTCCACAATTAGAAAAGATTCATAACACCTTTCATGTTTTGAACCTGAAGAAATTCCTAGCTACCGAAGATCTCATTATCCCTTTAGACGAAATTAAGATTGACGAGAAACTAAATTTCGTCGAAGAACCCATCGAAATTATGGATCGTGAGGTCAAACGACTCAAACAAAGTAAGATACTAATCGTTAAGGTTCGATGGAATGCTCATAGAGGACCTGAATTTACTTGGGAACGAGAAGACCAAATGAATCTGAAGTACCCACATTTGTTTCCCGATATCGCACGTTAACTAGGTACAATTCTAAATTTCGGGACGAAATTTAATTTAACGGGTGTGTAATGTAACGACCAGGATTTTTCTGCTAATATATAGAAGATTAATATTTACATAATTAATGTTTCGAATATGTTAAACAATCAAACTCATTAAGATTTGGTTATTTGAAATGAATTTTATACAAATGTTTGGCCACCAAGTTTGTCTGACGATTCAAGAACGTCATAACTCGAAATAATTATATAATGATGTATATATGGATATATATATACTTATGATTTTGATAAAATGATATTTAAGTATCTCATTACATATAATAACAATTGTTATATACATAAAATGAGATTACTAACTTAAAGACTTCAAGATTATATACATATATATATATAACGATTAACGTTGTAATAACTTCTAAATTAAAATGTATGTATATGTATTGTATTAATATGTATTAATACATTTTTGAAGGACTTAAACATATATACTAACATACTTATACTCAACAAAGATATCTATACTCATAATCTCATTCAATTCCATCAAGAATTCTATTCGTATTCATTCGGTATTTACACCCGTATCATACCCAGCTTCCATAATTAACTACTATGAGTATATACCAATATGAAATACGAATTGTAGCCTCCTTAGCAGCCCTATGAGTCACAAGACAAGGATAAACATGATGGAGACTTGTGGGAACCAACATTTAACTTCTAGTTTGCATTATTATGCTATATTCCAAATTTTGATAAAGTCTCTTAACCATATGCATGAACCACGACTTTTAACACTCTTTTTACTCATTCATATCAGCTATTTAACTTACCTTCACTCTCATAATACTCACACACAAGAACTCCAAGTATTCTCTCCATTTCTTACTCTTTAAACACTCTTTAAACACACATACTTCAAGTACTAAAAAATCTTCATTCACTTTGATCATAAACTAGCTTCAAGAATACTTTGTTAACTCATCTACTCCTCTTTAACAAGGTAAGAATCATATATAAGCTTTGGTTCAATTCATATACTTATAACTATCTTAATTCAAGATCGAAATCTTATCCGAACTTTTCTTCATTCTACGATTCTACTCCAAGGATTACAAGCCATCAAGGATATCTTTGATCACAAGATTATCATCTTATTTTCTCAGCAACTTTGTTCATTTAATTTGAGGTAGTCACCTTATTCATAATCTTTTTCGATTCATATCCATATAGCTATCTTATTATGAGTTTATAACTTACAACAACAAGAACATAGTTTAGATTATTTCTAAACTTGTTCACAAACAAATTTAATCTTTCTAACTTGACTTTTAAAATACTTCAACACATGTATTATGATAGTATTTCAAGCTAACATAAGGATATAAAACTTGTAAACACGAAGAACACCTTAAAACTGAACATACGCCGTCATAGATCATCGGGGGCTGTTTTGGGTTTAATTTTAAAAACCTATCTTAAACTTTGAATTAAAAGATTTCCTTTGGTGAAAAATCTTATTTTATATGGATATGAAATATATCCAAAATCCATGGTTAAACTCTAAGTGGAAGTATGTTTTTCAAAAGGGTCATCAAGATGTCGTTCTTACGACGGATATGACTATCTTCTCTTATTTGACACCTAAGCTATATTTTCGACTATAAACTTATAATTTTTCTGTTAAGATTAATAATGTTGAGTTCGATACGAAACCATGGCAACTCGAATCACTCAAAACGGATTTGTAACGAAGAAATTATGGGTAAAACAAAATTGAATATTTTTGCTTGTTTTTAGCTACGGTTTTGATTAATAAAAATGGATGCTAACCTTATCCAAGCTAACTTACCTTGTATCCTACATGTATTTATACATGTCTTGTTCCCGAACTTATGGAAATACAATTTATAATAGTCGTGATTAAGTTATACGACAATATATTATAGTCTTAATAAAGATCGTAAGACACCATATATATATATATATATATATATATATATATATATATATATATATATATATATATATATGACTTGATCACCGTGGATCCGTATACAGTGTTTTGACATATCATTTTGATTTATTCTATATATATTATTGGAATGAACTATAAGACACCATTGGCAGTAATTTCGAGTTAGCTGTGGGTCGAAGTGGATTCCAAAATATTATATACTTTGAGTTGTGATCGAGCCTGAGACATGTATACAATTGGTTGCGGATTGCTTCAGACAATATACATATTATGTGTCTTATTATATTAAGACAATATATTATAGTGTTAGTGAATTCTAACACAATATACGCATTTATATTTATATATATATTTATACTGTTGGACTATTGGACTATTGGACTACGAACGTTGGACTACTAACAATGGACAATTAAAATTATCACAAGTATCATAAGTATGGAATATTAATTATATATATATATATATATATCTTGACACAAGAATATTATTATTAGGTTCGTGAATTTGTCAAAAGGCCAAGTCTTATCACCATCTATTTGGAAATCATCACAAGTGAGTTATAGTCCCATTTTTACTATCTAAATTATTTTGGGATGAGAATACATGCAAATTTATAAATGTTTTACAAAATAAGCACAAGTTCATGAAACTACATTCTACGACTGTTTTGTTATACCGGATATCTGTACTTATTATTATTATGCTTGGTAACCTAAGAATTAGTGAAAAACACTAATTAACGCGAATCCTAAAGGTAGATCTACGGGCACCAACCACCCCCATTTTTGAATAGTGGAAATGCTTTAGTACTTCGAAGGGTTCTTGTCATACATTTGAATAGTGGAATGTATGATGCCAGATATCTTAAGCACTCTATGTTAAGGTCGGTTACCAGGCGACTCATCGTATTAATGATTTTTGCAGTTGTAATGATCCTGCGCATTTAATTAAATGAAATCTTGTGGCTTATTAAATGTTATGATTATTATATAGAAATTAAACCTATGACTCACCAACATTTTTGTTGACGTTTTAAGCATGTTTATTCTCAGGTGAATATTAAAAACGCTTCCGCTGTCGTATGCCAACCCAAGGTCAAGATTTGGAGTCGGCATAATTGTTTATATTGTTTAAACTTGCATTCGGAGTATTTGTTGTAATATATTTGATCATATTGTAATGGGTTGTGTAAAAACTTATTTATTTGAGGAGATTGCCTTTGATAGACAATCTAAATTATGTCATTAATACCTTTATTCAATAATAAAGGTTATGGTTATTTTTAAAAACGAATGCAACATTTGAAAAACGTCTCATATAGAGGTCAAAACCTCGCAAAGAAATCAATTAATATGAAACATTTATAATTAATATGAACGGGGCATTTCAATTGGTGTCAACCCCGAGTCATAGAGTACATTAGTGAGTCTAGACTACAACCGGCATATAGACTTGAAGTAGGAATTACTTGACTACTTGTGCATTTATTCTCGAACTCTTCTATTCATACCTAACTTTTATTCCATCTTAATCTCACGTTGTTTAAATTGATTAACACGCCACCTTGACTTAGTGAAATTATGTCGAATGCACATATGAATTAGGGTAATATAATTTCCGGGATTATATTACAGTGACTCATATGAACGTTCCGACATTAGGACATAAAGAATTTAAGGCGAGTTAAGGAAACATTTCTCTCTATTTTTGTTCCATATCATGATTAGTATTATTGATAATACTAATCAACGATATTCTTGTGTCATGAAGGAACAATAGCTCACCAAGGTCAACACAATACTCCTCCCGAAACTCTCGAACGAGCTCTTCAACGAATGATAACCACCGCCGTGGATGCGGCCATGGCTGGTCACTTCTCTAACAACAACAACAACAATCATGGAGCCGATGATTCAAACGAGGGGTGCTCCTACAAAAACTTCATGGAGTACAAACCTCCCACTTTCGATGGAACCGGGGGACCGGTTGCTCTCATCCGATGGTTCGAACAAACGGAAGCCGTTTTTAGCAAAAGCGATTGTCGGGACCAAGATTAGGTCAAGTTTTCCACCCTCACTTTCGCCGGTATTGCTCTCTCATGGTGGAACATGTATGTACAATCGGTGGGTATCGATGAAGCCCATACACTCTCTTGGGCCAAATTAAGAGAAAGAATGATCACCGAATACTTCCCTCGCGAAGAGTCTCGAAGGCTTGAACAGGGGCCAAGAAGTTTAAAAATGGCCCGAAATGACCTCGAAGCTTATAATCAACGGTTTGCCGAACTAGCCTCAATTTGTCCAAACCTCTTGGCTCTCGGGCCCCAAGGTGTTGAATTTTACATGGATGGCCTCCTTAAGAGCATTCCACATGGGGTAATGCCATCAAGACCCGCCAACCTATAAGAGGCTTTGACGATGGCCCGTCGATTTATAAAAACGGTGGATGAAATTGAAACGCTGACACCAACATGACCAACCGGGTAACAACAAAAGAAAACGGGAAGCCTCTCCATCAAGCAACCACAACCACAACGACTCCACCAAGAAGCCTTTCACACCCGGTTTCAGGAAAAGTTATGCCGGAACTCGACCTTTTTGCAACAAGTGCCACAAACATCATTATGGTGAATGTCGCAAACCATTTTGTAACAAGTGCCGCAACTATCATTATGGAAAATGTAGCAAGCCATTTTGCATCAAGTGTCAAGGAAGTGGGCATGTGGCCCATGTTTATAAGAGTACCATTACCGTCGCCCAAAAGGGTCCCAATGCGCCAAAAATGGGTGTTTGTTTCGAATGTGGTCAATCGGGTCATTTTAGGAATGCGTGTCTAAAGAAGAAAGAAAACCCCAATGTGCGGGAATGAGCTAACACCTAGGATGCCCGAGATGATAATGAACTAGTCACGGGTACGTTTCTTCTCGACAACTCTTACGTTTCTTACTTATTCGATTCGGGTGTCGATAAATGTTTTGCATCCAAGACTTTGACTCATTCTTTTAGCAGTCCACCATTTCTCTTAGATACTACTCATATCATTCAGGTGACCAACGGAAAACTATTGTGGGCCAACAATTTTATCGTAGAGTGTACGTTGAACTTTTTGGGTAAAAAGTTTGAATTTTGACTTGATACCTATAGAACTAGGGAGCTCAAAACCTGTTCGTTAAGAAGAAAATGATTCCTTACGTGTGTATAGATTATCGTGAACTAAATAATTTCCGGATAAGAACCGATATCCTTTCCCCCGTATCAATGACCTCCTGATCAATTACAAGGATTCCGTGTGTATTCCAAAATCGACCTCCATTCCGATTATCATCAATTGAGGGTTAAGGGAGAAGGTATCTCCAAAACCGTTTTCCAAACTCGCTACGATAGTTATAAATTTCTTTCAGTGCCGTTCAGTTTATCTAAGGCTCCGTCCGTATTCATAGACCTCCTGAACCGCGTATGCAAACATATCTAGACAAATCCGTTATCGTATTTATAGATGATGTCTAAATCTATTTAAGTAAAGAAGAAAACGAACCACATCTCTGTCTTACGCTCGAACTCTTGAGAAAAGAGCAACTCTATGCCAAAATCTCCAAGTGTGAACTTTGCTTAAACAAAGTCCAATTTCTAGACCATGTTGTTAGTGGTCAAGGTATTACAATAAATCTCGCAAAAATCAAAGCCACATGTAATCAGGAAACCCTCACGACTCTGACTTGTATTCGTAAAATCTTAGATCTCGCCGATCTTTACCGAAGATTCATTTCTGACTTTTTCTCGTGTTACTCGTCCTTTAACCTCGTTAGCTCAACAAGGGAAGAATTAAGCCTCTCCGTGTCGAACCTTGAACGTGATTATCCACATCAACCAGATTAGCCAAATCCGTGTAATACAAAATGGAACTCAAATATGAAAATATTTCTACGTGAACGCCTGAAAGGCATACTCTCTCGACTCAAAATCAAGGAAACTGAAATTCGTTACTTTGCACGAGGAATTCGAATACTTAATTATGGACCCCATCAATCTTCTCACCACCACGTACCATGCTACATAACTCTGTTATTTCACTATTATCGTCTGATATTGCTGGAACCCAAAATAACACACAACCCAAGGATACATCTTTCTTCTTTGACTTATCGTCCTTATGCTTCTGATATACGGCCAACTACTACTCAATTCCGAACTATACAACTACGTGTACTATCTCGTTCCCCCCAAGTCTCAACATTTGGCCACAAGCTGCGCGATATGAGTACGTCGAGGTGAAAACTCATCCTATTTTAAATTATTATTTCACTCCCATCTTTTTCGCTCGTACTTCCGTATAAGGAAATCTTTTATCAAAATTCTCAATGGAGAGAGAGACTCTTCACGTATTACTAGTATTCACCACGCGGGTGAGTAGCCCTAACTAACTTGTTCAAACATATCTTAAAGAATTGTATTCCAACACGGTGTACCATTGTCGACTATCTCGGATCACAATGCTCGTTTCACTTCTAGACTTACAAAAAGCCTCGGGACCACGTTTAAACATGGGTGCCGCGTACCCCCACAAATCGGCGAACAAAGCAAATGTACGATTCGAACTTTGGAAACCATAATGCAAGTTTGTCTTATCAACTACAAATTACTTGGGAAAAGTCCTTGCCTTTAACCGAATTCTCATACAACGATAGTTATCACACGAGTATTAATGCTGCACCTCTTCGAAAATTTATATGGCCGCAAATGTCATTCTCCTTTTTGTTAGGCCAAAGTGGGTGACAAGCAAACCACCGGATCCGAACTCATTCAGGAAATAACCGTTAAGGTCGTTCAAGTCCGAGAATGGCTCAAGAAGGCCCGTAGTCGCCAAAGGAGCTATGCTGATGTTAGACGTAAACCTCTCGAATTCTAAGTGAGTGACCACGTAATATTGAAAAACCGCACCTTGGAAAGGTGTAATCCATTTTGGGAAAACGAAGGTAGTTGAATCCACGATATTGATCCTTTCGAAATCTTGGGGCGTACTGAACCCGCTACATATAGTTTAAATCTTCCGACTCAATTAGGTTTCCCGTCAATCCTACATTCCATGTATCAAACTTTGAGAAGTGTCCTGCGGGACAGGAACTTGTTATTTCTTTTAGATGAGCTTACTATCGATGACAAACTCCGCTTCATGGGAGAACCGATTGAAACTATGGATCGTAAAACCAAACCTTAAGACAACGTAAAACCCCGACTAATGCCAAAAGAGAACCAAATGAAAAGAATGTACCTTCACTCATTCGTAGAATTGATAATGCAAGGTCTCGAGGAAGATACATCGACTATTACTTCCAACTAAATTTCGGGACGAAATTTCTTTTAAGGTGTGGGTAATGTAACATCCCGCATTTTTCCGTTAAATTATTTTAACGCCCATCTTTTTATTTTTGTTAATATCGTTCGTATCTAGATTCGTATACTCCTTTAGCTAACGTTCTAAATATTTTTCGTTATTGGATTATAACGTCTCCCGTACTCCCGTGTATTTCAAAATAATCCGTTTGGTTAATTCCCGCACCCGACTACAAACTTGAGGGACTAATCTTGCCACTTGGGAAAATTTGGTTAACTAGTAACCTCCTCACCACCACACATTTCATTTCATCACCTCCTTCCTCTTTTCTTTCTTCCCTTTTTGCTCTCAAAACCTTCAAACACAAATTCATCATCCAAATTCGATCTAGAAAGCTCACAACAAATCCGATTGTACTTTTGGAATCCTCTCTCCATCCTCTACATTTTGATACTAACTTCATCTTGTTTGGGTAACTTTCTAAAAACTCTAGATTTCTCAAATCCGTTTTATACACTTGAAATGGTGTTACTTAGTGTCTATGGCTCATTGTGATGTCGTGTGTGTGATTTGTTTTGCTCGATTTATTGTTATGAGTAACTAGCATGAACACTTGAAATGGGTTAGCTTAATCCTTGATTTTAGATGATTAAATGTTGTGTAAATGTTAAAGTTCATGTATTAATTGTGTTACTAGCTTCATATGCTTCGTTTTGGTATGTTGGATGACATGAAAACCTTGCATTAACATGATTGTTAAATTCTTGATTCTTGATTAGGGTTTAGTAGCACTTAAAATGAAATTTTGATGCTTAAATGACATGAGATATTGTTAGTAAGTGTTTATTAGCATTGTATGCATGATTACCTACAAAATGGCGTATTATATGTGTGCATTTAATTCCCGAATCATAAATGTGCATTTTTGAACTTGAAGGTATTTATGATGAACATTAAATGAGGATTCAACTTGGATTTTAATTTTCATGAATGATGTTTTTAATTGATGAAAGGTATTTAGTTGTGTTCCTCGTTAAATTACCTTTCCAACGATGTATTGTATGCGTTTTAGGTATTTACGGTTAATGAGTTATGATAAATTGAAGTTTCAATGGGACTTGAACACTTGCACCCGCCCAGGTACCAGCTCACATTGAGTGTCGCGGCACGGCCATCCTTGGTCGCGGTGCGGCCATCCTTGGTCGCGGCGCGGCATTAGGCGTGTTTGGATTCTGATCAAACTTACACTTTTACGAAAAATGTTTGCTATGCTACGCACCTCCGATTCATATGTAACTTGTTCTAACATACTTATATATGATTAAAAACCTCAGAAAAATAATTCGGGACCCGACCCGAACGTGTTGACTTTTTCGTTGATCTCGACTTGACCAAAGTTGACTTTTGTCCAAACTTAACCAATACTTGTTTAAACCGTTCTAATCTTCTTGTATACTCATATCTTGCATGAAACATGACAATTTGATTCACATGCTATATAATCGAGTCGTAACGAGCCATAGGACTAATTGAACAACTTTGACCCATCGTGTTTACCGTTATTGATACAACCAACTTGTTTAGGTCAAGACTAGTAATTGTCCTTGCACACGTTTACTTGTGAAGTACTTTATTACTCGTGCACTCAAGGTGAGATCATAGTCCCACTTTTACTCTTTTAAACTTACATTTGGGATGAGAAAACATAAACGTTTCATTTTACAAGTGAACACAAGTATGAAAACAAACATTCTACATACGAGTTAGAACAAAATCCTCAATTCAATTATCATTAGTTACACTTGCCGGGTGTAAGCGAGAACTTATATTTTATGGATCCATATAAGTTTGACAAACCCTCATTCGGATGGTTCGCTACCGTCACTTTGGATGAAATATATTTTAAAGAAACAGTGTATGTTCTAACACCATTTGTGATGGGGTTCTATGGATGGAAAGTTAAGCCTTGATAATTGGGTGCTCGTGATAACAATTTTTGGAATGGTTTACTATTATTGAAATGTTATAAATCTTGTGGTTCATTTTACTTACTCTCTTACTTACTTAAACCTATGATTTCACCAACGTTTTCGTTGACAGATTTCTATGTTTTTCTCAGGTCTTTGAACGATATGTGATACATGCTCTCGCTCATTATTTTGATGCTTGCATTGGATGTCCAGTATATATGCATACATGCTCCCGCTCATTATTTTGATACTTGCATTGGATGTCCAGTATATATGCATACATGGAGCGTCTTTTTTGACTTTATTTTAAACTGTGTTGCATAGGTTTCATTTGTACTTATAACATTGTAACATAACTTGTGGTTGAACTATTCTTGTAAACTTGAAACAATCTTTACATTTGAAATGAATGCGACATATTTTTGGTTAAACGTTATTTTAAAGACTTATGACCACGTAACGGGACCTAAGTAGACGGCACCATCAATGACGATTTTGTCGAGTCGCTACACTTATGAAGGAAGTAAGACTGAATGATTGATAAGAGATGTAGTTTATAAGACGCTCACGATGGTGTTTAGTCTCAGGCGGATTTTGTCATGATACAAGGGACGTGATATGAGATTCCATGTGATAAAAGTATGGAGAATTAGAATGATGCATCTTCTATTCTCTAGCTTTGGTCTTAAGTCTATGGCATGCTAGACTAGACATGTTAATGTTGATCATCTGCAGGGATCTATTAACAACGAATATTCCATTGTGTGGAATTTATGTACAGACAAAATCAGAGTTTCATTCAGTAACATGAAGATTTGTTAACAATAATGATGTGGATTAAATCCATTATATATGGAAATCAATGAATTTGAAGATAATTATAAACATAAAGATATATATCTTTATTATATTATCTTGAATGTTGAGTGGCCTAAAGTTAAATTACTTAACTGGAATTCAGATTTGCAAGTATAATCTGAGTGCGAAAACTTTGTTAAGCTTTCTAAATTCGATGTCTCTAGGTACAACCTAGAATATGACTGAGAATTGCTCAATATGTGTTAAAATCTGAAACACAAGATGTAAATCTTATGTGGGGGCATTTGACTACATCATTGATTTAGAAGCATATTTGATGTATACAATTATGATTTACTATATATGAAGTTGCAAGACATGTTGGGGAAGCTTTGAAATGATAAGCATCAACCCAATAGTTGTGTAAGTTGAACACAAAACTATGGAAATGTGGGGGTGTCTTGCATTTTGATATATAGTACCTGATTCATTGGAAGATCATAGTAGTTGTCAAAATTCTAGATCTTTTGAGCCAATGATGGTAGTTAAGATTGACATGGTCAATATAATTACAATAGAACAACTAATCTCTTTGTAGGTTATCTTAGTTAACTTTGTAGAGTTAAATGATAACAAATCGGATCCGATAACCATGGGGTTGAGAAGATATTATGTTGTAGAATGAGACTAAAGCCCTTGAAATGATAGTTTATATGAAGGAAACCTAACCCAGTTGACTGGAGATCCCAAGATCTGGGTCCAATAGGAAAACTTAATTGTATAAACTGTGTGTGGTCACTGTGGGGGAGTTCATAAACCTCCAAAACTAGTTGAAGGAGTTATACAACTTCCTAGTCCATTTCGATAAATAAAAGTGACATTTTATAAGGCTAAGCTTTTGGCTTTTAATGATTATTAAAGATATAAGCTTAAGGCTATTGGAGATCTTTAATAAATCACGTATGTGAGAGAGAAGTGAGGTTGCTTCGAAGGGATTTAAAGGGGCATAATTCCTAATAGCTCTTGCAGAACCAGGCTAGTGTTTCAGGACTATAATGAACATGACTATGAGGACTTGACAATGTCAGGGAGAATCTTGTGTGAAGTGTATTGTCGTCTACATAAATGGCAGACCAGTTCAAAGACATCACGTCTACTGTGAGCTAGGAGACTAAGTACATTTCATAAGGGAAGGTTTAAAGGGTAACACCTACCTATCCTATGCAGGGTTCAGCTGTTGAAAATCTTGTTGGATTTTGTGTGTTTTGAGATATCGATTTTCTCTAGGTGAAAATGAGTTTTTCGTTAACTTTGGATTTATATATATAATGGTTATTTAGTCGGTGGCCAAAACTTCATAACAAATGGTATATGTCTAAAGTATAATTTAGATAAAGGATATATCGATGCTCAAAGATGTGTATATTCGAGGCAAGGTGGATGATAATATGAGTGTATGATATTATATTGAATATCAATTTTATTCATGTGGGTGATTGTTGAAAAATATTAATATTTTAATATGATAATATTTTAATTTATGAATAAAATTGATTGACACTAAGTGAGTGTGCAACTAAATGTGTGCTTTTATTTGCAAGTTAATACAATCCTTTTTCCTTCTCATAACTTGTAAGCTTAGTGTAATTAATTAATCATAATGTCAAAACTTTTCTAATCCCCCCATGGTTGTTATAAATTAACTCATGAAAAAGTTAATGACAGATGAAGTAGTGAAAAAACCTTGGCTTCAAATTTGAAAGAACACACACTTCTTAAATAACTTAATAAGCTTAATTGTATGATTCTAGTAGACTTGGTCTAGCTAGGATGACCATTTGGGCTAGCTTAACGACTATGAGAAGATTGTCAGGCATGTAGTTCAAGTCCGGCAGTACTACTGCTTCGGCCGTTGTACCCTGGGAAACAGGCGCGTATAGACGGCGAATCTGTTTTAAGGGAACCGTGTCTAACACGGGCCTCGGCTCATCATTTGTTGATGATTTTCTTTGGGTTCTCTCCAAGAGATAATATCCTTTTGTATACTCAGGTATGTATATTTACAATATTCGTTATTGAAATGAATTATATATTATATTAATATATTTTCGGGTACTATTTCCTACAGTTCGGCTGGATGTTAACTAATTTACCTTAATCCACACCCCGATTCACTAATCATGATTTTTGCTTCACTAAGCCTTTTCTCCAAATTCAGTGGAGATCTGATTTACCAGTCTTGTACTCCTTTGTAGACAACAATCCTAATATTTCTATCTCTTTGAAAGATTACCTCTAACTTATATCAACTTGTCTTTACCTTGGACAAGTATTAATCCCAAATGTAACTAATCAACTTCCTAGTTCCCTTTAAGGAAGATGATAGCTAAGCTAGCTTATGCTTCTAGTTACAAAGTACAAGACTCACCCTTTCTAGTGATGAAAATCCTAAGACAATTCAAAGAATAACTATTCGTTGCTGCGGTTCAGCCCACGGTCGACCGTGGGTCGACCGCACGTTGTCAGGTCATTTTCATCTAGCCTTTGTATGGCAGTTTGAATCCATTCAAACCTGGTTCTTTTGGCCTCTTTACTTTATTTAATTCCTGCAAAAGATACCCAACATCCTATACAAATACTATATGCATTAAGTGTATGATTCTCTTTGGTTGTATTCTTTTAATAGTGACTTGTCATAACTAACGAGGAAAGTGTAACATTCTTGGATACAAGTCTTGATAATCATTTGAGGTAATCTCATATTTGTCATAATCTTTTGTTTGTTTTTAACACACTTGCTTAAGTCCTATTAGTTGGTCAACATGTCATTGATGATAAAAACCCAATTATTAACTAAGCATGTCATTATTCATCTTTAAGATTACACATGGATTAAATAGATGTGTTAATGATGTCTTATCTAGTGAAACAAATAAGTTCAATTAAGCATGTTGTAAGACGTCATGTTAATCAAGAAAAAACCATTCTTAGGGATGTAACTAAATGATGATACGCATAATGATCCATCTCTAAAAAGACACTAAGTAGAAGTATCCCGGCTGAGGTTCACCTGGCGTAGCCCATCCCGGGAAAGAACATCTTCACGGCATCACCGCAGTAACCTGACCAGAGGGTTACTTATGTATGAACCGGGAACGATCATACCGGACAGAGAGCCTAGCCAAGGATGCTACGTAAAGATCCAGCCTAGACAAGCATGCACGCTACCGGCATCACTAAGCAGGATGTAAAAGCGTTAAGAAGACAAGGACTATATTGACACGCAAATAAGCCTGTTGACAAACCGGCAACAAATCTTGCTCGTTCATAACAGAACCCATGAAGAAACACTTGGAATAAGCACAAGAGAAGTCCTTCTCGGTTAATCAAGGCATTCTTTTGTCACGACTTGGTTGGATTCACCACACTCCCGGAATTATCACGTCCTCCCGGTTTAATTATCCTGGCCCAGAACAATTTACATCCCAGGATAAGCACGTCGTCCCGGGATAAGCACGTCATTCCTGGGTAAGCACGCTGTCTCGGAACAAGTGCATTGTCCTGGAATAGACACTTCATCCCAGAATAAGTGCACTATCCCAGAACGAGTACTTGACCTCGGAACAAACATACAAACAAGCTACACACCACGTCAGCCAGTGAATCTAGGAAAGTTTGTTAAAATCTGTTCGATTATTCCCATGAAATGGACAGGTGCCACGTCAGCCCTCGGGATGAACAAAGTTTATTACAACCATGAAAGGGACATGTGCCACGTCACCATTCCTTCATAATATCTATAAATACACAAACGAAATCATTCATTCGACACACTGGATGCATTAACGTTACTCTGCCCAAATTAGCTACAGTAGTGTCTCTCTAGTCGACATCGGAATTAATCTTTACCCTAAGATATTAGCTTATTCGACTCCAATTGAATAATCCTAATCTTGTCGGTTGTTTTACGCCCTTGAAATCCAGATTTCAAATCGGGGTTCGCACAATTATTGGAGTTAAAACATTCGATCCTTTCTTTTTCCCAAATCGAGCACTCAAACCCTAAAATCTATTCATGCCAAACGATTTTGGTTTGATCAAATGGCGCTATCTAAAGGTACGGAAATTATCGCTACTCACCATAACGAGCTAGAAGATGAAGAAGCAAGCCCAAATAACACAACTGACGCTGATGTGTACATGATTCACTCATGGGTCGCTGGGCAACGGCGAAAATCAGGGGTGTTAGACGAATGGAAGCACGAACCAATCGTCTTCCCGTCGTTGTTCAATATTAAGCCTTCTTCAGATCCCGTTATCATTCCGGCACACATCTCCAATTGCCAATTGGACGAATATACACCGACACCGGTGCAGGAGCAGAGGTCATGTTTGAACACTGTTTTTGCAGTTACCGGAGAGTATTCGCCGGCAAAAGAAAGCCGCGACCTCACCGTTAGTTACCGGAGAGTATTCGCCGGCAAAAGAAAGCCGTGACCTCACCGTTAGCAGGGTTCAACAGTGCCGCAACCTGACTGGTAGGATCCATCACATTGGAAGTTGTACTAGGTAAATTACCTCTTCAAAGCACTGCAGACATAGAATTCTCTTTCGTCAAAATAGACTCACTATACAACGTCATCCTTGGGCGTAATGCCATGCAAAAATTTGGAGCAATCACGTCCACAGTACACGGCATGCTAAAATTTCCAACCCCAGCCGGCATAGCAACCATCCGGACATAAGAGATGGAGCCAGTCAAGTGTTTGCAAATATTTAAAGGTGCAGATCACATCATAGTGCATGATGACAGCTATGTGTCACCAAATCCTAAATACCCGGAGCAAAGGATCCAGGTCGGAATGACTTTGAGCGCTAACGCAAAGGACACACTTTGCAAACTCCTAGCGGCAAACATCGATGTCTTCGCCTGGGAGCCATCCGACATGACCGGGGTCCCTCGCGAGATAGCACAACACCGGCTGAACGTGAACCTACACATCACACCGGTTGTCTAAAAGAAAAGAGCAATGGCGTTAGAACGAAGAAAATTCTTGGATGACAAGGTACAATGCCTTGTCAATGCCGGTATAATGAAGAAAGTGAAATATCAGACATGGGTGATAAATCCCGTGATGGTAAAAAAAAGGCAGACGGCTCTTGGCGCATGTGTGTCGACTACAAGGACATCAACAAAGCATGCCCAAAAGACAACTACCCCTTGTCGAAAATCGAATGGAAAGTTGAATCCCTTTCAGGTTTCAAGTTTATGAGCTTCCTGGATGTGTACAGGGGCTACCAACAAATCCCAATGGCAGAGGTCGGTGAAGAAAAGACCGCATTCTTCACAAATAAAGGCATCTTTTGTTATACCAAAATGCCATTCAGATTAAAGAATGTTAGAGCAACGTACCAACAGGTAATAGACAAAGCATTCCAGGACCAAATCGGACGAAACATCGAAGCATACGTAGACAACATTGTCATCAAAAGTAAAACAGAAGAACAAATGATTTTAGATATCATCAAAACTTTCGATTCGCTACGCAAAATCAATATGAAGCTAAATCCGTCAAAATGCTCTTTCGGAATGGAGGAAGGCCGTTTCTTAGGCCTCACAGTTACCCCGAGAGGAATTAAGGCGAACCCGAAGAAAATCCAAGAAATCAAAAACATGCAGTCGCCCAGGAAAAAAAAGATGTGCAAAGCTTAAACGGGAAGCTAGCGGCACTAATAAGATTCCTGTCACGGGCTGCCGACAGATCTCTTCCATTCTTCCAGACATTAAAGGGTTGCTTGAGCAAGAAAGACTTCGTCTGGACGAAAGAAGACGAGAAGGCCTTCCAGGATGTAAAGGCATTCTTAAAAGAACTACCCACGCTAACAGAACCAATACCGAGAGAAACTCTCACGGTATACCTTGTCGCCTCCTCCGAGGTAATCAGCTCGGTGCTAATTGCCGATAGAGGTAAAACTCAAATGCCAGTATACTTCGTAAGCAAAGTGTTACAAAATGGGGAAGTAAACTATCCGGCCATGGAAAAGTTAATTTATGCCTTAGTGCACACAACAAGGCAGTTACGACGATATTTTCAAGAACACCCGATACAAGTCTTCATGGACCAACCGATCAAACACGTCCTGATTAGACCAGAGATTTCCAGAAGAATGGCGAAATGGGCAATAGAACTTGGCGAGCATGAAATCACCTTCCTCCCGAGACATTCCGTCAAGGGACAAGTCGTAGCCGACTTCTTGGTAGAGCTCCCTTCTGATATGGTCAAACAAGGTGAAACTCCCGTCATGAGAAGGGACACGGACGAATTCTAGAAATTATATACAGACGGAGCATCGAGCGAGGAGGGAGCCGGCATAGATCTATTCCTCGTTTCCCCAAACGGAGAAGAAATAACCTACGCTATCCGGCTAAAGTTCGCTGCCTGAAACAATGACGCCGAGTACGAAGCTCTAATTGCCAAATTACACTTGGCAAAAAGCATTGATGTACAACAGCTCACGTCATATGTTGACTCACAACTGGTAGCAAGCCAGCTAAATGGCAGGTTTGAAGCAAGAGATATATCGATGCAAAAATACCTAGAGCTTACAAAGACACTTACCAAAAACTTTGCGGCATTTGAAATAAAGCAAATACACCGTAACCGTAACAAGAAAGCAGAGCAAGCATGCCTCTTTGCTTTACGATCACTTCCCCAAAAAGGTTATGGTGGAAGTACTAGAAAGAAAGTCAACCGACGAGGATACCCTCATGGCAACAATCACAACAAAAGAAGAATGTTGGATGACACCTGATGTTAAAGCGAAGGGGTACTAAATACTATAATATTTTACTAGTAAATACTATTAAATACTATACAATTTTACACAAGTTATTTATTTATTTATAAAGTGGATATACCTAAACTTTGCAACAACACTTATAGGCAGTGTACCTAATCGTATAGTAGTGTAGTTTTTAGTAAGTCCGGTTCGTTCCACAGGGATCTTAGCCAAGTTTAACGCTATATTTTTAAAATCTATATTTGTAAAAATATAAATATATATATATATATATAAGTAGTATTATTATTATAAAAAGGGGGTTTTTACCGTTTAATGACCGGTTTGTCGATTTAAAAACTTAAGTCGCAGTTAAAACCTAATGTAAAATATTAAATATATAAAAGACTTAATTTAAAGCGTAAAGTAAATAACAATAATTAAAGTGTGATAAATTAAAGTGAGATAAATAAAATGACAATAAATAAAATTGCGATAATTAAAAAGTACAATAATTAAAATGACAATAAATTAAAGTGCGATAATTAAAAGTGCAATTAAATATGAAATAAAGGAATTATGCTTATTTAAACTTCCGTAATCATGATGTTTGATGTGTTGATTTTAGTTTATTACCATGGGTTAATTGTCCTTTGTCCTGGATTATTCAATATGTCTGTCTGGTTTTTGTCCATAACAGTCCATCAATCATAAATATAAAGTGCGAGTGTCCTCGTCAAATTATCCTTATATCCGAAGTCAAATATTCCAACTAATTGGGGACTTAAACTATAATTACACCAAGTGTTCTTGTATATAATTCACCCCTATTTTAATAAGTCCATTGACTATTAATCCATTTCCGTGTCCGGTTAAATGAACGATTATTAGTACTTATAAATATCCCGCCCATCGTGTCCGATCGAGTGTACATGGTTATTTATAGGTACGTCCAATTGTAAATCTTTATATTAAATTAACAAACTATCATTTAATAAAACAAATATAAATCCCATTAATAGCCATAGTCTAATTTCCACAAGTGTCGTTCTTTTGTCCAAACCCCAATTATGGTACAAAGCCCAATTACCCAATTTTAATATTTAGCCCAACATCACGATTACTTCGATTTAAATAAGCATAATAATAACTTAGCTACGAGACATTAATTTAAAAAGGTTGAACATAACTTACAATGATTAAAAATAGCATAGCGTTACACGGACAGAATTTCGACTTACACCCTTACAACATTTGCTAACATACCCTTATTATTATTAAAATTAAAATTAAAATTAAAATTATAATATATATATATATATATATATATATATATATATATATATATATATATATATATATATATATATATATATATATATATATATATATATATATATATATATACGTTGAGAGAATGAAGAAAGAAAAAGATGTGTTTGTGAAGTGCAGAATTTGTTGCCTTTTATAGGCCCACATTTTACTGTGCAGCTCCGCGAGTACGGATTTTTTACCCTTCTAAACTCCGCGAGTGCGGAGGTTCGCATTCCAGCTCACACAAATTGGATCCTAGGCTGCCGACGTTTATTTTTATAATATATAAATATAATATATATAATTTACATAATTAATTATATATTATATTATATTTATATACATAATTAATTTGTAACTTTCAGTCCGTTGCGTCGTGCGTTGAGAGTTGATTCATATCCTAGTTCCGGTTTTTCGAACGTCCTTTTGTACGATTTAATAATTTGAACTTTGCATTTTGCGGCTCGCACTCTTGTACTTTTGAGACGTTTCTCATCAATAATTTGAACCTCTTTGATTGTACTTTGTACTTTTTAGCTTTTTGGTCGTTTGCGTTTTCAATTCGTCGAATCTGCCTTTGAATTCACCTTTTATTAATTAAACGAATATCACTTGTAAATAGGACAATTGGAACTAAAAGCTTGTCTTTCTTGAAGGATAATGCTATGAAATATATGTTTATTTTTAGCATTATCAAATATTCCCACACTTCAGCGTTGCTTGTCCTCAAGCAATATAGTCTTGAAATAAAAATACTAGAATCACTTCTTTATTCTTCACACTTTGTACATCAGTGATTTCTATACGGCGGTATGAACAATGGTAGTAACGATGTGGTTTACAGTCCCACATGACTATGAAAATTTAGATCCGTTATGAAATTGGATCTTTATGAAAACATTTGATCTTTTGAAAATTTAATCTAGCTTTTACCCTAGATAAGTTTTCTGGAATAACCCTTCACCGGTGTTTGCAAAATTGTTTTTGTGGGTTTTGTGAGTTTCATATTTGAAAATTTTAGCTCAAAACTTATGGTTTTATGTCACCCACTTATTAACCTTGTATTAGGAAAGCAACACGTCCAGTATACTTGCTCCGTATATTACCTTTCGGTAAACTACCGTCCGGATGTAAAGGAAAGCGCTGAACAAGCAACTGTTAAGGCAATGTCCCGTGACATGCTTTTAATTATGGTCTATATCATGTTGGATGCAATTACTATCCTTTGTAGGAGCAATAGTAAAGATCACCCTATAGTTTTTCGGTCTGGCACAAGGTCCTGTCTTCGACCATGCTATGCAACCACCGTTCTTACGGTTGACACCCGATTTGGTTCAGGTGACCTAATGAATTCCGGTGAATTCTTAGGATTTTACGTTCAATGGTAATGAACGCATTGAAAATAGGTTTTTAGAAAACAAATCGGTTTTAATTTGATCAAAATATTTTCTCGTTCAAGCTCGAGTTTAGATATCATTGAATTTCATGAGTTTGTAATTCTCAATCTTTAAGGTCAATCTCAAGGATTGAGTGATATCAGGTATAAAAGCTAATTTTTGATCTTTAAGGAGATTATCCTTTTCTGGAGGTCTGATTCATTAGTCTTATCAAGCTAATTTGCACGGCGCCCTCCCCATTTTACGAGACAGATCCTCTCATGGTTAGGATAAGTCTGACCACTTGGCGACCCTGTTTGATGCTGAGGTCCGTGGATTTCCAGCTGATTTTCGAGAAAACTTTTCAAGATTTTTCGTAGACTCTACAACTGGTCTGGATGACAAATTTCTAACCTAAATCAAGAAGCGCGTGTCTTTTTTGGAAGACTTTACTTCCTTTTAATGATGGAATTGATTCATCGTGTAGATCCATCTTTTTTTAAATATATTACAATTTACCGGGTAAAACGGTTAATTTTGTCTAAAACAAAAGTATCTTCAATTATTTGTACAAAAATATGTGACATATGTTCTAAATATCTTGGTAAATTTTTCCCACACTTGGCTTTTATTTTCCTTTCTTTGCCTTTTTATTGTCCTCTATTCCATTTTAAATGAATTCTAACATTTTGGGTTGTTTCTCAATTTATTTCCTTTGCGAGGTAACAATAATTTCGGTGTTAACACCTAGTTTTATCGTTCATAAATATGTATAAACATGATTTTGAATTCATTTATTTAAAAATTTTGAATTTTTTTTACTAGAATTGGGTAGTCTGTATATAAGACTAGGGCTGTTCTTTATTATCAGAGAGCACTCGATTCTAATACAACTACTGCGTTACTAGTATTTTTAATGGTAACCAAGTGTATAAGTCAAAAATTTTAAAAATCCAAAAGAATTTAACCCCTTCCCACACTTAAGATCTTGCAATGCCCTCATTTGCAAGAAATCAGTAACAATTTAAATTATTGAGGGTGATTAGCGTAGAAAAATGATTAAATTTTACCAAAGTTTCCAAACATATTGGCGTTTGTTTTAAAAGCAAAGATTTTTGGTTTTTTTTAATGTTTTTGGCATATTTTAATTCAATAAGATTAAAAATAATGATAATAAAATTTCTTGTCCCTCCCTCGGGTAAAGCAATTTCAGTTCAACGACCTAGTTTTTAACTCACGACGAATTTTAAATATCAAATTTTTAACTTAATGAAATAAAGTAAATTTTTGTTTTTAAATTCACACCAAACTTAAATTTAAAATACATAAAATTAAAAATTCATATTATTAAAAATTCACACTAAATTTATATTATATTTTTATTTTTATAAATACAAACTTATATTAAAAATATTAATTTTTTTCAAAATACTTAAAAACTTAAATATATTGATTTAAAAAGATTTAAAATATTAATTTAATATTTATATATTAATTTTAAAAACATGGTAAAAAAATAAAATTAAAAATCTTTTTGGTCTTTTATCCCACTTTAATCAATCAAATATTATCAAAAATATACGCCCCTCTTTTCGGTAAAGTAATTTCGGCTATATTACCTAGTTTTACTCCTGACGAATTTCTGAAATATTTTGGTTGATTGATTAAAGATATTTATACCTTAAGAATAAACGGTAAATTTCGTAGTGATGTAATAAATTTTTGTATGATATCAATAATTTCGGTTACGCATACCTAATTTTATTGAATACCAATTTAATACTTTATAGCGAACGATTCAGCGTTTATTATCAAAATGTTAAAAGCAATAAAAAAAATAAAAACTGTACATACTTACCTATGAAAAGAATTCTCAGAGACCTGCTTTAGCCGACTCATAGGAGAGTCGTGTGATTTGGTTTTCCATAGCTACGTAAGCATAACCTCGAATCTTCAATATCTTTTCTTCTAAACATATAAACGGTCCTTCTCTGCATAGAGTAACAAATTCGGTATTTGAATATGTTTGATTATTTGAACATTTACCTTCGTGTGACCATTTTCCGCATTTATAACATCTTTCAAGGTGTCGTGCTCTTCTTTTTGTTGCGGATTTTGATTTTCCTTTACCAAAATGTATCTTATGATGATCTATTCTGAGTTCTTTCCTTACTTCGTCACATCTGCTTCTTATTACTGACACCAGGTCACTCGGGAGTGTGTCATTATTACGTTTAGTAATCAAAGCGTGTAGCATTAGACCATGGTTCAGATCAAAGGAATTCTTCATCTCGTAAAACCTAAAAAAAATAAAAATTCAGAATGGGGGAAGAAGACTAGTTCTTTAAAGTCTGCTAGGGAAAGACCATTCGGATTCCATTCTCGGAAACTACATGAAAACAGAATATCTAACTCTAACAGGAATACATATTACCCTAAAAAGATTCGAACCTTCCCACACTTAGTTAGCTGAGGTGTTGAAATTGTGATTAACTTCATCTTCAACTTCCATTGGATTATCTATGTAATGTTTAACTCTGTGACCATTAACCTTAAATTCAATCCCATTTGAATTTATTAATTCTACTGTTCCGTATGGGAAAACTCTTTTGACTATGAATGGTCCAGACCATCTTGATTTCAATTTTCCAGTAAATAGCTTGAATCGTGAATTGAAAAGAAGAACTCTGTCTCCTTCTTTAAATTCTTTTGAACTTCTGATTCTTTTATCATGCCATTTCTTCGTTCTTTCCTTATAGATTAATGAATTTTCATATGCTTCATGTCTTAATTCTTCTAATTCGTTTAGTTGGCTTAACCGTAGACGTCCAGCTTTATGTAAATCAAGATTACATTTATTCAAAGCCCAAAATGCTTTATGTTCAATTTCTACTGGAAGGTGACATGCTTTTCCGTAAATGAGTTTGAAAGGTGTGGTTCCAATTGGAGTTTTGTAGGCTGTTCTATAAGCCCAGAGTGCATCCTCCAATTTAATGGACCATTCCTTCGGATTTGATCCTACGGTTTTCTCTAGAATACGTTTTAATGCTCGGTTGGTATTTTCAACTTGTCCACTTGTTTGTGGATGATAAGCGGTTGAGATTTTATGAGTTACTCCATATCTTTTGAGAACTTTCTCAAGTTGATTATTACAAAAATGAGTACCCCGATCACTATTTAAAGCTTTCGGTGTTCCAAACCTAGCAAAAAGACGTTTTAAAAAGTTGACTACAACTCGTGCATCATTAGTTAGGAGAGCTTGTGCTTTCGTCCATTTAGATACATAATCAATGGCAACGAGAATGTAGAGATTATTATGAGATTTTGGAAATGAACTCATAAAGTCAATACCCCAAACGTCAAATACTTCACATACTTGAATGACATTTTGTGGCATTTCATCACGTTGACTTATTTTTCAGGCCCTTTGACAAGCATCACATGATTTGCAAAGAAGGTGTGCGTCTTTGAAAATTGTAGGCCAATAGAATCCAGCATCGTAAACTTTTCTTGGTGTGAGTTGAGGCCCATAATGCCCTCCTGTTGGTCCTGTGTGACAATGGTTTAAGATTTGACTGGCTTCATCCCCAAATACACATCGGCGTATTATTCCATCGGGATAACTTTTGAACAAATGTGGATCTTCCCAGAAATAGTGTTTTATATCACTAAAGAATTTCTTTCATTTTTGGTACGACAACCCTTTTTCAAGGAATCCACATACTAAGTAGTTTGCATAGTCTGCAAACCATGGAATTTCACTATAATCTATCTTCAATAGATATTCATCAGGAAAGTTATCTTGTATGGCTGATTCATTTAGAACTTCTAATTCGGGATTTTCAAGACGAGAAAGATGATCAGCTGCGAGATTTTCTGCTCCCTTTTTATCTCAGATTTCAATATCGAACTCTTGTAAGAGTATGATCCAACGGATTAATCGTGGTTTAGCATCTTGTTTCGAAAATAGGTATCTAAGAGCAGAATGGTCAGTATAGACCACCGTTTTTGCTAGAACGAGATATGAACGAAATTTGTCAAAAGCAAAGACAATAGCAAGGAGTTCTTTTTCAGTAGTTGTGTAATTTGTTTGTACTCTTTGTAACGTCTTACTAGCATAATAAATAGGTTGAAATCGTTTTTCAATCCTTTGTCCTAAAACGGCTCCCATTGCAAAATCACTTGCATCGCACATAAGTTCAAATGGTAGATTCCAATTTGGAGTTATCATGATCGGCGCATTAGTGAGTTTTTCTTTAAGAATATTAAAAGATTTGATGCATTCATCTGAAAAGATGAATGGAGCATCTTTTTCTGGGAGTTTATTCATAGGAGTGGCAATTTTAGAAAAATCTTTTATGAAATGTCGGTAAAAATCGGCATGCCCTAGAAAACTCCTAACTCCTCTAACATTGGTGTTATGTGGAAGTTTAGCAATTACATCTACTTTAGCTCTCTCCACTTCAATTCCTTCTTTTGAAATTTTATGACCAAGAACGAAGGCTTCTTTAAACATGAAATGGCATTTCTCCCAATTAAGAACTAGATTTGATTGTTTGCATCTAATAAGCATTCGTTCAAGATTGACTAGACATGATTCAAAAGTATCACCGAAAACTGAAAAGTCATCCATGAAAACTTCCATGCATTCTTCTATCATGTCGTGAAAAATCGCCATCATGCACCTTTGAAAGGTTGCAGGGGCGTTGCAAAGTCCAAATGGCAGGCGTTTGTAAGCAAAAGTACCATAAGGGCACGTGAATGTGGTTTTCTCTTGGTCCTCGGGTACTATTGGAATTTGAAAGTATCTGAAAAAATCATCAAGAAAACAATAGTAACTATTTCCGGCTAATCTTTCCAACATTTGATCAATGAAAGGTAAGGGAAAGTGATCTTTTCTGGTGGCGCCACAAGGTCTTGGCTAGATTGTGAACAACAACATACAACCAAATATGACCAATTTGCAAGTTCCAAACCCTTTTGGAACCCCTTAGAAATCGGCCAACTTTAACAACCCTCCCAAACCCAAAAATTTTTGTATTCCAATTTCATGCATGTACTTGGAATGCAAACATAGTGGGTTTAAAGACAATATAAGAAGCATAATCCATAGACCTCGGCTCTGATACCATTGATGGAATTTAACAAGTTTCAAAACAACATATTCTCATAGTTAACTTGATCATTAAATAAATTAAATAGAGTTAAAACAAGCAGAAGCATTATGATTCATGTTAACATGTTAAATAATTAAGTTAAATTCCATGATAATATCAAGTCTTGGATAAATACTTACAAATATAACAAGTAGAGAAGATATATGTACCTCCTCAAGCTAGTTGAGGGTCGTTTTCCAAGTTGCAAGAAGATGGTGAAGATGATGAAGAATGGAGCTTCAAAATGATGAAACCTCAAGGAGAAATACCCCAAGCTTTTGCACCAACACCTAGCATTTTGTTAGGATTTAATTAGACACCTAAAACACTAGTTAACCAAGCAAGAGCCTCTCCTTTTTCTGCCTTAAACAGTTCGGCATACATCAGCAATAAAAGAGAGGGTTTTTCAACTTACAAGTATCATTTTGAGTCAATATTGCTTGGTTAAATGGTCTAGCATGCACCTATGGGATTGTGTTATTGAAAAAATTAAAGAATAAGCATGGGTGAAGTCGTTGGAGACCAAAAACCTGCCCATTACTTAAGTATATAATAAGATTTATAAAACTTGTTAAAAGTTATATAAAACTTGTCATAAATATAATGCATTTGTTAAGTTACTTTTATTTTATAAACCATTTTATAAAATATAACACAACATAATTATTTAAACCTATAAATAATTAAATATAAATTATCCAAATAATTTATCCCAAGTGATAATATTTTAGAAACCCGATTTTCTAAAATCCAAGTGTCTCGTATTTATTTAACGAACCAATCGTTAAGATTAAATACGTATAAGGTGTCGGTAAGCTTGTTATTGGGTATGACCCGACTTGGATCATAACATGTTAGCCACATTAATTTAATATGTCTCTCGGGCATACGAAATACCTTCAATGCTCCCGTCAACCGATCCCCTCACCGTAACATGGTCCCAATAGACGCCGCTTGGCCATTCTGCAAATGGGGAATCGACATCGTTGGTCCATTCCCAAGAGGTGTCGGAAATGTCAAGTTCCTAGTCGTCGCAATTGAGTACTTCACAAAGTGGGTTGAAGCAAGACCACTTAGCACGATTACCAGAAGGAAAATACTAACTTTCGTATGGGAAGACATCGTTTATCGTTTTGGCTTACCACGCGAGATAGTCAGCGACAATGGCACACAATTTGCACATAATCCTTTTAAGGACTGGTGCATAGACATGGATATTCAACAGTCGTTTAATTTCGTGGCATATCCACAGGCTAACAGACAAGTTTGAAGTCACTAACAGGGACATCGTTGCCGGAATAAAGGCCAGACTACGTAAACACCGAAAAGGATGGGTGGACGAACTCCAACATGTACTATGGGCACATCGAACAACACCAAAAGATAGAACAAACGAAACACCCTTCAGTATAGTATACGGCACTGAGGCGGTTATCCCGGCTGAAATGCTTATCCCAACCAACCGAATAACAACACTCGATGAACAACAAAATGACAAAGCATTACGAGAAAACTTGGATGCCCTCGAAGAACGGCGGACAATAGCACATATCCGGAAAGCCGAAAAGAAGCAGAAAATCGCAGACCACTATGACAAAAAAGTCAAACCACTGGACTTTCAGCTAAACGACTTAGTATTACGAAGCAATGAGGCCAGCCAACAGCAAGATGTCGGAAAACTGGGCCCACGATGGGAAGGACCTTACAGGGTTGTCGGCATAACCGAATATGGAGCATATCACCTAGAAACACCAGACGAAATCCCAATACAACGCCCTTGGCATGCCTTCTACTTAAAGAAATATCATGTGTAATCCACCTCTACTCGGGAGGACTGATCACCCACCCGAATAACAGAAGTGTCACACGCTTATGTATCAAAATTAGTTCTAAGTATGAGTTCTTAATAAAATTGCATTTTATATTCTCGTACTCTGTAGCAACTCTGAATATGACACAAACACAATCAAAAGTCTTTTGGCATATTTTAGACCTACCGCTAGAAGAAATGCCTTCTAGCTTTCGCTGGTAGGAGGACACCTCCCGAAGAACCTTCTCGGATGATGAGGATGTCCGATCATATCATTGATGGTCCGGTTTTACCGTATAAACATCTCGACCATACTCACATGTAGTCTAGATATCTACATTTCTGTCATGACACAGCAACCAGCTCAAATAAAAATAAACTAGTTTACACACAAGACATAACAAAATGTAAAAACATTACATTCATAACAAAACAACCGAGTGCATATCTCTACAGCTGGTAATTTACAATATCCTCCACGGATGAGTTCTCATCCCTACAAATCTTGTCCAATTCTTCAAAACTAATCTGGCTGAGAGCCTCATGCGCTCGTCAACAATTTTGAACACAAGTGGTGCTTAAATCGTTCTTCATCTTTTCAGCAGCGCTACCGGCCGGCAAGAAACACTGCACTCGCCTTAACACCTCAAAAGTGGTTAACTTTTTGATGGCCTCAATAAAAGCATTGAACGGCTGATGAACAATGGAGGACTTCAGTAGGCGGGAAAAAAGTACAGGTGTAACAACCCAAACCTTGATATGCCCAAAATATGACCCAAAAAAAAAGAAATTCTGGACTAGTACATCTGGACGGCGTCCAGGATCTTGGACGGCGTCCAGTACTGAAGGCCTGGACGGTGTCCAGCCTTTTGGGACAGCGTCCCATTGCACTATCAGGGACTGATCCCCGTACTCACTTACGTGAGCAGAAAACCCGCTTCCCGACACTTTCTTATGAAAACCTTTTCGCATCAAGTCGTAATAAGTTAAACTAAGAGATTTTCACAATCAAATCAAGTTTTACAACATCAGGCCCACATCAGCCGTTTTACGTGTTTCGTTCAAAAATACAAGTTTCGACCGTACTAGTTTAATTTCCAAACTACACTAGAGCATGGTGTTTGGGGTTAAACTACCCAAATCTTGGCCGAACTTCCAAAAAAACTAAAACCCCCGAGAACTACAACTATTCCAAGCGAATACCTTTGCCTTTGTCCACGCCGGAGCCTAAAAAGGTAAACAACGAGAGGGTAAGCTAAAGCTTAGTGAGTACAATAATTACACATACACATATATAACCCATCTATTTGCAATCGTACCCACCAAATACCTCATACGAAAATATAACTCAAATAGCATGCCGTCATACTCATAATGCTAACAACTCATACGCTATCACAACACCACATTAACATATACTCAACACAATATAAATATAGCATGCTAAACAAATATCCAACAACATAATATGGTTAACCATAATGCTATGGTGCTACCGGCTCGTGGTTCACACCATACGCATTCGAGTCTCACTCTTTTATAGTACTACCGGCTCGTGGTTCACACTTGTTTATAGTGCTACCGGCTCGTGGTTCACACTTGTTTATAGTGCTACCGGCTCGTGGTTCACACTTTGTTTATAGTGCTACCGGCTCGTGGTTCACACTTGTTTATAGTGCTACCTGCTCGTAGTTCACACTTGCTTATAGTGCTACCGACTCGTAGTTCACACTTGTTTATAGTGCTACTGGCTCGTGGTTCACACTTGATGCTACTGGCTCGTGATTCACATCATGATACATCACATACATGCTATGGTACTACCGTCTCGTGGTTCATACCATAACACTCACAAATAAATACGCCATATACATACACGCATAATTATTCCACTCAACATCTTTGGTGAGATTATCAAGCTCGTAACCTTCAACGCGACGTACCTATACGTTATGCATATAATCAATCATACGATCAAGTTGGTCAACCAACTTACTCACCATCCTAGTGTCATTTTGACCCATGGTGCCAATTTCGACCCATTAGCACCTTTAACCCTAATCCTTAGGTCATCTTTGCCAAAACTCTAACACTAGCAAGTTTTGGGTCTTAAATCATTTATTAACAAGGTTATCGCATTTACACACACACTTAGACAACTTAGGTCATCAAAGACCCATTTCAAGGTTCACACACCCATTTGGTCACCAAATACCCACTTACATCACATCTAGGTGTGCTAGTAGTTAACTAACCAATTTAAGACTCACAAGTACCAATTTACACATTGGAATCCTAGGTTAATTACTATTGAGTCTTCATAACTCAATCTTACCCAAGAACACCCAAAATTACCCAATATGGATATTATGTTCATCTATGACCCAAACCCTAACCCTTAAACAATATAAAATAAGGAAATTAGGTTTAGGACTTACCACCACTATCACAACGTAGTTAGGAAGCAGATGAACAACTTTAAAACACGCGCTTTGGCCCGAAACTAGCTTCTTCCTCTTTGGATTGAGCTTTCTCACACTAGAACCCTTTTCTCTCTCTAGAATTGAAGTGGAAGAGGATAAGGTTGATGAAGTTGGTGTAATGACACCCACCAATTGATCTCTAGGCCTTTAAGTCGTCCCCCAAGTGAAATTACCAAACTACCCCCTTTAAATATCTAAAAGTGGGATAGCTGGTCCGCCAGTCCATCTGGACGGCGTCCAAATTGCTGGACGGCATCCAGTCCTTCACACTTGGACGGTATCCCACCTCTTTGGACGGCGTCCCAACCAACTAAGGAAAACTGGTTCTTACAATAGGTATACCATGCTGCAGGCGGGTAAGTTCACCCAACGTTGTCGACACTTTCTCTGATAACTTCTTATTATCATCAGAGAGAAGGGCAACCGTTTCCTGATCCCGGGCAAGAGCTGCCTTCGTAGCTTCCAAGGCCTCCCGAGAAGCCCGTAACTCATCCAGGTGGGGTCTAAGGCTTCCTTTGCAGATGCCAGCTCCCTCTCAAGACAGACTATAGTCCCCGACAATTTCGTCACACGTCGATTGTCATTTTTAAACATCACACAATGATCGTGAATACGATGAGCATCAGCTTCGCTCCGATCTAATTTATCACCCGCAAGATGTTGAGCAAACACGACAAACTGGGAGCGCAAATGCTGTGCCTGTGTGGCATAAAGAGCAGCTAACGCCTCTTTCAGAGCCAGGAAAGTAATAAAATCCAGATAATCCCTATAAACTGGATAGTTCGAAGGGGTACGGTGAAGAAGATCATGGAAAGGCTCAATATTACAGTTGGGCAGGACATAAACATTCTCCCTGGCATTGGTTGTTAGCCGAGGGCGATAATCTAAAGCCTCCACGGCAGGTTCTTTGCTGGGACGGTGCCCTTGAATCGACTCCATCTCAACAACTGACTTCTTCGGCCACTCGCCCCTCCTAGGCAACCGGCTCAACCCTCTCAACAGGCTCAACCGCCTCTCGGGAAACAACCCGCTCTAGCAGAGGTATCGTACGAGTAGACGCATGTGCCTCTCTCAGAACCACAGTAGCATGACCTACACAAAATGCATAGTCAGTACACAACATTTAGGTAAAAACATGATGACAACAATACATCAAATACATACCTTCATTCGCAGTAGTCGGCTCAACCCAACGCCTCGTACGATGAAACAATCCACAGTATGAAGATCCGCCATTAGAAGACTCCAAGTCATCAGGATACGGCGCCCGACGATGACTGATAGTTTTCGGGGCTGCCCTCGGTGCCCGTTGATGACTGGTAGATGTCGGGACTGCACCCTCTACCACTTTGTCGGTAAAGACCATTCCGTCTAGACTCTTCGACTAGAGAACCTCTGAAACGGTCAACTCTGCAAAACTCATAAATGTCATTACATGAATAGCAATTATGAAAGAATATGAAAATATGCATGGATACATACCTCTCCCACCTCTACGAGCAACGGGGACCCTGTCAGAATGCCTCCAATTATTACTGACGTTTGCCATCACCAACACGTTCTCGTTATATATCCTTTGAGGGATATTCAGACCCCTCAATTGGTCAACCATCTCCTCACCTAATTCTGATAGCTGTCTCGGTTCTTGCATAGTCACGAACCTAAACAAATAAGACTGCGCATCCCTCATCGGAAAATCGGCGCACTTCGCAAAAACAAGCGATTGCACCCAGTTATCTGCAATCACTGACGGCTCCCCAAGAAAACCAATCTCGTTAGTAAATGTATACCACCCTTTATGATACGACATCAGTTGGAATATACTTCTGAAAATATTCAAGCTCAAGACCATCCATAAGCCATTGAAATACATTTCAAACAAAACGATCGAACGAACGCCATTGGGATGCAAACGTTCAACTCTGACACGATAAAAGTTAAGGACCTTCATGAAAAAATGCGTGAATGGATACCTAAGATTTGAGACAGTGAAAGGTCTCAAATAAATGGCACAATGATTTGGTGGGGGCCCACACGCACGCTGTTGCGACCTGGGTATCACCGGCCCTAAATCTCGTAATCGAGGGCATATATAATAAACCGTATCAAGATATGCTTGATCAACGTTGCTAGGTGCACGTAATATGTCATGAAGAGGATTAGAAGGCCTGGGAGGCATGCTGAACGAAGAAGAAAATGAAGAAAGGTTAAAATCAAAGAAGATAAGAAAACTATCTCTGTATTATGCAAAATGAAGAATATCAAAACTGAAAAAAATGTAAGTGAAGATAAGTGGTTGCTTATATAGGCAAATATCCTACGCGGGCCCCACAAAACTCAAAAAGGCACATCGAAACATGCGAAAGACTTTACTATGATTAAGACAGAATGCAAGGCTCATTAATTACATGTCGAATAACGCTCGTGGGGTATGTTACTTTTAGTTTGGCAACGCAGCTGTGCCAGCTGACCTCACCAAACTGGGGGGACTTGGTGATACGCATAATGATTCGTTTCTAAAAAGACACTAAGTAGCAGTATCCCGGGAAAGAACATCTTCACGGCATCCCCGCAGTAACCTGACCAGAGGGTTACTTATGTATGAACCGGGAACGATCATACCGGATAACGTAAAGATCCAGCCCAGACAAGCGTGCACGCTACCGACATCACCAAGCCGGATGCAAAAGCATTAAGAAGACAAGGACTATATTGACACGCAAATAAGCCTGTTGACAAACCGGCAACAAATCTTGCCCGTTCATAATAGAAACCGTGAAGAAACACTTGGAATAAGCATAAGACAAGTCCTTCTCGGTTAATCAAGGCATTCATCTGTCACTACTTGGTCGGATTCACCACACTCCCAGAATTATCACGTCCTCCCGGTTTAATTATCCTGGCCCGGAACAAGTTTACATCCCGAGATAAGCACGTCGTCCCAGGATAAGCACGTCGTCTCGGGGTAAGCACGCTTTCCCAGAACAACTGCATTGTCCCGGAATAGACACTTCATCCCAGAATAAGTGCACTATCCCAGAACGAGTACTTGACCTCGGAACAAACATAAAAACAAACTACATGCCACGTCAGCCCGTGAATCTAGGAAAGTTTGTTAAGATCTGTTCGATTATTCCCATGAAAGGGACAGGTGCCACGTCAGCCCTCGGGATGAACAAAGTTTTTTACAACCATGAAAGGGACATGTGCCACGTCACCATTCCCTCATAATATCTATAAATACACTAACAAAATCATTCATTTGACAACACTGGATGCATTAACGTTACTCTGTACAAATTAGCTACAGTAGTGTCTCTCTAGTCGACATCAGAATTAATCTTTACCCTAAGATACTAGCTTATTCTATTCCAATCGAATAAGTCTAATCTTGTCGGTTGTTTTACGCCCTTGAAATTCAGATTTCAAATCGGGGTTCGCAAAATTATTGGAGTTAAAACATTCGATCCCCTCTTTTTCCCAAATTGAGCAATCAAACCTGAAATCTATTCACGCCAAACGATTTTAGTTTGATCACTAAACAATTCTCTTTAAGTACTTAAGACTATTTGATTATGACATATCAACTGTTATCAACCAAGTACACTTAATGCATTTGGGTAGGCTAAGCATACATTTGTAATTTCCTAACCTATGGCTTATTGTTAGGTACCCGAAAAGGAGTAAAACGTGTTTACCTAGCCTTTTGGAGGATCCTTTATACGAGGCTATATAAAGGATCCAAGACTCCCTAGATTAGCTAAGCTTAGCCACTGTTATGTAGAGATTTTTAAGAGAGCCGTGGAAAGTCAATCTTGACTGATTGACTTTCTCTCTCAATCTTAATAGTTAATCTTCACATTCATTGATATTCATGTGTCAAGGGTCCTATAAATTGGTTTCATAGCCTAACCTTCAACGAAACGAAGGAGATCCTATGAATATTGATGAATGTTTTCCCTCCACCTTCATACCTAAACACATACATCTTCAAACCTTCAAACCTTCAAATCTTCATCATCTTCATCATGAAGATATGAAGATCTTCAAATTTTTTCAAAAAATTTTCGAAAATTTTTCCGATATCGAATCTCACCAACACACATACACAACTAAATGATATTCATTAAATACCGAATCTCGTTTTATCGAATCTCACCGAAACTTATTCTAATTAAATTCACAACAATTCACTTTCATATTTCTTAAATCAAAAGTTACAAATTAAATCTATTGTTTCTGAGATTCACTGTAGCTACAGTACCGAATAAAATAAAAAATCACCAGGATCACATACAGCTACAGTATCGATCTCATCTTCAACCTCAAACATCAAAATCATCATTTGAGATTCTAACTGCTAATGGAGCTTACATCTATGATCTATAACAGATTCCCAAGCCTCGTTCATAATAATCTCAACTAAACAGATTCAGATTCGAGCAATTGTGATCGTGTTCTTCACCTTTGAACCGAATTCACAAATTGATGTGTTTTGAGCAAATTGCTCCATCAAAATTTGATCTACGAGTTATTTTGGAATCTTTATTACATGATTATGCTTCGTGTATAGCGAAATCAAGTGGAGAAACAACATAGATTCATGAATTTTGAAAGTCAAAGTATGAAGCTCGTCGGTCAACATTTTGATTTGTTCGATTCATGATGTTTTTGGAATAATTGATGATTGCCGAGTGTTATAGTGATCATTTAGAACTTATTTCATGAAGACATCGAGATCTGAAACGCATCAAATTGAGCTTTTAATTTTCAAAGTTCATATTGAGTTCTGGTAAATGTTCGTCACTAAATCCAATAGTTTGAAGCTGTTTTGTTGTTAATCTCTTCACAAAGTGTGTTAATCGGAGCTTCTGGATGCAGTTTCTATCAATTTCGAGCTTCAATTTTAGATAATTGAAAGTTTGATGAATTGAGTTTGTGATGCAGGTGGTTACTGTGTTTATGAACACATTCGGTACATGAATTTCTTTCAGTATTGATTCATCAATTTTGATTCGGTATGGACGTGATATTCCCGATTCGGTTTCATATTCGGTATCTGTTATGAAACTCGGTATTGGTTGTTGAATATGATTCAGTATCTCATTCTATTTAAGATTCGGTATTGTTTCCATATGAATTTGGTGAAGTAAATGTTTCAAGGTTTTACTTGAAACAGTACCGAATCTGATGGGTACATGATTAATGGGCCTAATTGTATCAGATGGCCCAATTTCCTTATAAGGCTTGACCGATTCTACTTTGCTTCATGGACTTACCGAATGGCTTACCGAATTGGGCCTAACAAGTGTACCGAATCTGGTTAGCCCAATAGGCTGTCCCCCTTTTTGGCCTGATTCCAGATATGTTACAAGAATAGTCCCTGACAAGTTTTAGATTTTTACATGATCAGTCCTATAGCGAATCTGGCTACATTATTGACAGTTTTGATGTAGAGACCCGTCCTAATCTACCTGGACGAAGTCATCAACATTTGGTCCCATCGCGAGGTGCTGACCTCTATATGCCATGAATAACTCCAAGTAATATCTTTAAATTGGGCAAATGCACAGCGGAAGATTTCTTTCGTACCTGAGAATAAACATGCTTAAAAGTGTCAACCAAAAGGTTGGTGAGTTCATAGGTTTATCGTAATCAATCATTTCCATAATTTTAATAGACCACAAGATTTCAATTATAACCGCACACGTAACCCGTGTACAAAATAATACGCGTAACCCGTGAATTAAAGCAGCGCATGTATTCTCAGTCCCAAAAATATATATTGCAAAAGCATTTAAAAAGGGAGCAAATGAAAATCACAATACGATATTTTGTAGTAAAAATATGCATACGACGGCAATGAACAATGCAGGGTTGGCCTCGGATTCACGAACCTATATCATTTATATATATTAACACATATAATGGTAGTCGAACAATTTATATTTTATTAGTGATTTAATTGTTATTTTAATTAGGTGTTTCATTAATAATCTAATTAGTTATATTTACTAATATTTATTTTAAAAGTATTAATATAGTTATGTTATATGCAATAAATATGATTTTATATAACTAATAATTATTTGATAAAATAATATTGATAATAATAAATAAGAAGTTGTATCTTTTTATGATAATAATAATTAGACTAATAATAATAATTATAATAATAATAACAATACTAATAAAAGTAATGTTAAAATAATAATAATAATAATAATAATAATAATAATAATAATAATAATAATAATAATAATAATAATAATAATAATAATAATATTGAAATGCTATTTTTAATAATAATGATAATCCTAACAAAAATGATAATTTTAATAAAAAATTTATTTGTAATAATAATGATAATAATAATAGTTGTAACAATAATAACTATGATAACTATAATAATAAAGATTTTACCTATAATGATAATAATAATAATGATATTAATATTAATAATACTTATTTTAATAATACTAATGATAATGATATTAATGATAATAATAATACTTAATAATAACTATTAATCTTAATAATTATAATGATAATGTAAATATTAATACTTATGTTAATAGTAATAATAATATGATAATAATAATAATAATAACAATAATAATAATAATAATAATAATAATAATAATAATAATAATAATAATAATAATAATAATAAAAATAATAATAATAATAGTAATAATAATAATAAAAATGGTAATAGTAATACTACCTCATAGAAGTAGTCCTTAAGAAAAATGCCCAAGTCCGGGTTTGAACCCGTGACGTCCCGCTAACCTGATAAAATCCTTAACCATTACGCTATATGTTTCGATTCTAAAATAACACCCAACTTAAATTGTTTTTAACTTTTACTTCTGCATCCTTCTTCTTCTTTTCTAAAAAAAATGCCCGAGCCCAGGCTCGAACTCGAGACCTCTCACTTAAACACCTACACCCTTAACCATTCTTCCGTCTTCTATCTTTCATTTTTGATACCGGATCAAAACTTTATAACATATCTCTATATGTTTGTTTTTCTTTCTCATCAAATCTTGCATCATAATACCCTCTTCATCAGAATTATAAACATCATCATGCATACCTCACATCCCTCGTCAACATTTATCGTCAAGGCCATTAATACTCTCCTAAAACAGAAGTGTCGGTATTATTTTGATGATGTTTGGGTCTTATTAGTTAAGGCAGCCCAACAGATAAAAATAGCTAAACCTTGGCCCATACAAACTCTCGGTCCAGCTGAATAGGTGTACGACCCAAATGTAAAAATAGATACACGATGCCCCAACAACCAATATCCCTAAATATTTTCGGTTTCCTTTTCTTCTTTCATTTAACTGATAGAAATAGAAAAAGGTTACGCATAAAATTATTAAATACGTCCTATTAAATTGAACGTGGGTGAGTGGGGTATTTGGTTAATGAGTGTCGGCCACAATAAATAATAATCACATGATGGCAGTCATTTTGTTAGAGCAGGAAACGAAAAAAAAAGAAACTGCAGCAGCCTTTTTCACAACAAAAATTAACAGGAGTTGTAGCAGGTTGGTTGTCGTGTTGATTAGGAAGAAAAAGAAACGAAAGAAGAAGAATTTAAGGATGAGATGACGGTTTCTTGGTGATCTTTGGTTGGAACATAACAACACAACATAAGTATACCACTGAAGATGATAGTTCTTTGTTCAAATTATAACAGAACTATAAACGGGTACAAGCAGCAGGTTTTGTTATTGAAGGTATTCATAGTAGTTTGATCGTACCAGTAAAAAAATGGAATGGGTGTCGTTTGGTAACCAAAATAGGAAATAGAAACATTAGATTGATTTGAACCGAATATAGAAACAATAAAATAGCAGGAGCATGACTGGTTGTTTTGGGTCTTGGTTTTTGGTTAGGTTTGATCGATCTTAAAACTGGAACACAATAGCAAGCAGTCGAACAAGTTAATTGGGTTATAACCCTTCGAATAGTATTAGTAACGAAGTGGGTTTTGTTTGGTGGTTACCTGCAGCTTGTTTTGATCACCACAGGAAGTGGATTATAGCAGCAGGAAGGAAGTCATGCACAGAGCAGCCTTTTGGTAATTGCATATGCGTTGTGGTGTTGGTTTGATCTTGAACTCGTCTACAGAATCCAACAGTAATAGGAATAGTTAGTTGCAGCAACAGTCAAGGGATGGTGGCGGTTAAAACAGTGAATAGTAGCTGCAGGTGGCCTTGAGTCGTGGTTGTGGTGGTTTGATAATGCGTACAGTAGTTATCAGTGATATTAAATGGGTGTTTCAGGTTTGTCGAATGGGGTGATGAAGTGGGTTCTATGTTGATGGTGATTCTCGGGTTTATAGCAACAGAAAGAACTCAAGTAGTAATACTGCTAGTTGTAAATGTGTGTGTTGAAAACTTGAAATGCATATGTGTGTGTGTGTATGTATATATATATATATATATACACATATATATATATAATATAAGAATTCTGCAAGTTTAGATATGTCCTCACATTTGAATTACAAGCAACCATATCATTGTTTTAATATATCTCGTGAAAGTATCTTGTTTATATCCTACCGACACTATTACACTTTTACTAGTATTATTTAATTTGTTAAATCAATTGTGGAATGGGTATGATGAATCACATAATTAAACGGAAAGTTGATATAGTATGGATTTATTTGTAATATATTTTGATAATAAAGTTGTTTATGATAGTAAAGAAAAGCACGAGTAGTGTAGTGACCTGAACTTTTCCATGTTTATATATATATTAAATGAAATTGTTATTTACATGATTAAGTGTTTCCAACATGTTAAGCAATCAAACTTATTAAGACTTGATTAATTGGAATAGGTTTCATATAGACAAATGACCACCCAAGTTGACCGGTGATTCACGAACGTTAAAACTTGTAAAAACTATACGATGACATATATATGGTTATATATATAGTTAACATAATTTTATTATAAGTATGTATCTCATTAGGTATTTTAACAATGAGTTATATACATAAAAATGAGACTATTAAATTAAGAAACTCGAAAACGATATATATAACGATTATCGTTATAACGTCTTACTAGGTACATATGAATCATATTAAGATATTGATACACTTGGTTAATTATGTTAAATGATAAGTAAATATATCATTAAGTGTATTAACAATGAACTACATATGTAAAAATAAGACTACTAACTTAATGATTTTGAAACGAGACATATATGTAACGATTATCGTTGTAACGACATTTAATGTATATAGATCATATTAAGAGATATTCGTACATCATAATATCATGATAATATAATAATTTAAAATCTCATTTGATATTATAAACATTGGGTTAACAACATTTAACAAGATCGTTAACCTAAAGGTTTCAAAACAACATTTACATGTAACGACTAACGATGACTTAATGACTCAGTTAAAATGTATATACATGTAGTGTTTTAATATGTATTCATACACTTTTTAAAGACTTCAAGACACTTATCAAAATACTTCTACTTAACAAAAATGCTTACAATTACATCCTCGTTCAGTTTCATCAACAAATCTACTCGTATGCACCCGTATTCATACTCGTACAATACACAGCTTTTAGATGCATGTACTATTGGTATATACACTCCAATGATCAGCTCTTAGCAGCCCATGTGAGTCACCTAACACATGTGGGAACCATCATTTGACAACTAGCATGAAATATCTCATAAAATTACAAAAATATAAGTAATCATTCATGACTTATTTACATGAAAACAAAATTACATTTCCTTTATATCTAATCCATAAACCAACGACCAAAAACACCTACAAACACTTTCATTCTTCAATTTTCTTCATCTAATTGATCTCTCTCAAGTTCTATCTTCAAGTTCTAAGTGTTCTTCATAAATTCCAAAAGTTCTAGTTTCATAAAATCAATAATACTTCCAAGATTGCAAGTTTACTTCCAAGTTTTCTAAATCCATTCCAAGTAATCATCCAAGATCAAGAAACCTTTGTTACTTACAGTAGGTTATCTTTCTAATACAAGTTAATAATCATATTCAAACTTTAATTCAATTTCTATTACTATAACAATCTTATTTCGAGTGGAAATCTTACTTGAAATTGTTTTCGTGTCATGATTATGCTTCAAGAACTTTCAAGCCATCCAAGGATCCTTTGAAGCTAGATCTATGTTTCTCATTTCCAGTAGTTTTATCCAAGGAACTTGAGGTAGTAATGATGTTCATAACATCAATCGATTCATACATATAAAGCTATCTTATTCGAAGGTTTAAACTTGTAATCACTAGAACATAGTTTAGTTAATTCTAAACTTGTTCGCAAATAAAAGTTAATCCTTCTAACTTGACTTTTAAAATCAACTAAACACATGTTCTATATCTATATGATATGCTAACTTAATGATTTAAAACCTGGAAACACGAAAAACACCGTAAAACCGGATTTACGCCGTCGTAGTAACACCGCGGGCTGTTTTGGGGTAGTTAATTAAAAACTATGATAAACTTTGATTTAAAAGTTGTTATTCTGGGAAAATGATTTTTCTTATGAACATGAAACTATATCCAAAAATTATGGTTAAACTCAAAGTGGAAGTATGTTTTCTAAAATGGTCATCTAGACGTCGTTCTTTCGACTGAAATGACTACCTTTACAAAAACGACTTGTAACTTATTTTTCCAACTATAAACCTATACTTTTTCTGTTTAGATTCATAAAATAGATATGAAACCATAGCAATTTGATTCACTCAAAACGGATTTAAAATGAAGAAGTTATGGGTAAAACAAGATTGGATAATTTTTCTCATTTTAGCTACGTGAAAATTGGTAACAAATCTATTCCAACCATAACTTAATCAACTTGTATTGTATATTATGTAATCTTGAGATACCATAGACACGTATACAATGTTTCGACCTATCATGTCGATAGATCTATATATATTTCGGAACAACCATAGACACTCTATATGTGAATGTTGGTGTTAGCTATACAGGGTTGAGGTTGATTCCAAAATATATATAGTTTGAGTTGTGATCAATACTGAGATACGTATACACTGGGTCGTGGATTGATTCAAGATAATATTTATCGATTTATTTCTGTACATCTAACTGTGGACAACTAGTTGTAGATTACTAACGAGGACAGCTGACTTAATAAACTTAAAACATCAAAATATATTAAAAGTGTTGTAAATATATTTTGAACATACTTTGATATATATGTATATATTGTTATAGGTTCCTGAATCAACCAGTGGCCAAGTCTTACTTCACGACGAAGTAAAAATCTGTGAAAGTGAGTTATAGTCCCACTTTTAAAATCTAATATTTTTGGGATGAGAATACATGCAGGTTTTATAAATGATTTACAAAATAGACACAAGTACGTGAAACTACATTCTATGGTTGAATTATCAAAATCGAATATGCCCCTTTTTATTAAGTCTGGTAATCTAAGAATTAGGGAACAGACACCTTAATTGACGCGAATCCTAAAGATAGATCTATTGGGCCTAACAAACCCCATCCAAAGTATCGAATGCTTTAGTACTTCGAAATTTATATCATATCCGAAGGGTGTCCCGGAATGATGGGGATATTCTTATATATGCATCTTGTTAATGTCGGTTACCAGGTGTTCACCATATGAATGATTTTTATCTCTATGTATGGGATGTGTATTGAAATATGAAATCTTGTGGTCTATTATTACGATTTGATATATATAGGTTAAACCTATAACTCACCAACATTTTTGTTGACGTTTAAAGCATGTTTATTCTCAGGTGAATACTAAGAGCTTCCGCTGTTGCATACTAAAATAAGGACAAGATTTGGAGTCCATGTTTGTATGATATTGTGTAAAAACTGCATTCAAGAAACTGATTTCGATGTAACATATTTGTATTGTAAACCATTATGTAATGGTCGTGTGTAAACAGGATATTTTAGATTATCATTATTTGATAATCTACGTAAAGCTTTTTAAAACTTTATTTATAAAATAAAGGTTATGGTTTGTTTTAAAAATGAATGCAGTCTTTGAAAAACGTCTCATATAGAGGTCAAAACCTCGCAACGAAATCAATTAATATGGAACATTTTTAATCAATAAGAACGGGACATTTCAAGTAGCAATTGAATTGGGTTTGGTACTAGAAAGTGATTGATAAAAGATGATGGATTGAAAGTTATTGATAAAAGATGAGGGATATATGCATGTATCTATATGTGTGAATAACATAATTAGTGGTCCCTCTTTGTTTCTTAGTGTACCGAAAGAAACAAAAATATAAAAAGTGTTAATGTCTATGTGATATGTCGAGAATTTTAATGTATGCATGTGTTTTATAGCAAAAAGGAATCCAAACAATATATCTATCAATATCAATCGGTCCCATTTTGAAAAATAATGTCACGTAGTGGAAAACTTCAACTTGATTAATAAAGATGCACTAAATCTCAATATAATAGATGGTCACCAAGATTTATAGGTAAAACCACTATACAGTATCAACATAATTTAAACATCACTAAACGAACATTAAATCTCAGCGTACTAACTTGATCACTCAGACCAATGAATTAAATCCCAAAATAAATCATTAAGAAACCCAAAACTGGATTTGTATAAAACTTCTAATGTAATCACTAAAGTGTACAAACCTTTGATTTAAAAACAAACGAGTGTTTCTATCGTTTAATTGTTATATTTGAAATCCTATATATATATATATATATAATATATATTTTGTCTATATATATAAACAAGTGTTATTATATCGTAAGTTATTTACATATTTAATTCTATTTACAAATAGTTGTCCGTGAATCGTCGGAAACAGTCAAAGGGTAATTGAATATATGAAACGGTTCAAAAAATTTTGAGACTCAACATTACAGACTTTGCTTATCGTGTCGAAATCATGTAAAGATTAAGTTTAAATTTGGTCGGAAATTTCTGGGTCGTCACAGTACCTACCCGTTAAAGAAATTTCGTCCCGATATTTGAGTGAGGTCATCATGACTAACAATAAAAATGTTTTCATGACGAATATGAGTTGATAAATAGAGTTTTATTATTATTGATTAATATAGATAAAATGATTCGATTATATGATGCGTACGAGTGAAGCTGTCACAAAAGATTGAGATAGAGGTTTAACTTTTGACGTAGTTACGGTGGATTTCTGGAATTCAAGGGATTAAAGAAAATCTTTGAAATCTAAATAAGATCTGATTTCTTCGGGATTTAAAGAAATTAGGATCTCTATAATTAAATGTGGTGATCTGCCTCAATTGCTCTGTCTGATATTTTCATTATAAATTAAATCTTCCGTTCTATTATTCTCACCATCCTATACTTTCTTTCTTAGTTTATATATCCAAAAGATTGTGAAAATGTTTAATCCGGTTCTAATCCTCGATATTTTCCTAACTATTGTATCTGTCATTCTTCTATTTCAACTACCACCCGAGGAATCTATTTACTTCTACTATGATCTTGGGGTTATTGTGTTTACCATACTCCCGTGTCTTTATATTGCTATTCGTATTAATGTACACGGTTTGTGATTTCTGTGTTGTCGTCGAGTTTTATATCTTCCCTTATGTTTCGGAGTTCTTTACCTTTTTATTTTCTTCTCGACCTCTAGTAAAGCGAGTAATGGTCCAGAATTCGAGTTGCGAATGATTACAACGTTCTAAGCACGAAGGAATGTATTCTCACGATTTGACTTGTCAAATTACCAGATTCACTGAGGATGGAACTATCAAGAATATAATTTCTTGATATGTTCAGAGGTGAAACAGAATGAATAAGTTGTGTAACATGGCACATGATGACGTTATGATCTGTGAATCATCGTGTTTTAATAGAACTTCTACCATGACTTACTGTAATATAATCACGTTGGCCTGACGTCATTATATTATACTGACTCATGCTTCAATTCCCAACACTTCTCCAGAAATCATTCATAATTTAAACTCGAATTTTAAAGAAATTTAGAAACTAAAATAGTTTCCTTTATGATGTAACACGGATAGCACAAAGAGATAAATAATTTCGGACAAGAATATTTATGAAAATATCCTCAGAAATATTGAAGATATTTATGATGATATTTTCAGAATTTCTATGATCGAAGGTTGATGAAGAAAGATTTTCCACAAGATTTAACATGACTTCGGAGAAAGATATTCTCTAAAGATTTCATCGGATACATAATTATCTGGATTCTTAGAATACATGGTATGGTCCTTGTATTTGTCCGCAGTCTCCTTCATAGTTTTGCATAATCCGCTTTTTTGTACCAAATTTCCTATCGAGTGTTCCCAACACTCCATTCTTTATCATCAAACTTTTGACCATTTAGACCATCTATAATTTTGCTATTTTCTATGCATTTAATGCTACCATATCTGAATCATTGGTTATCAATCCGAGGTGGTATCAAGATAATTGTGTTTTAGATGATTAAACGCTGATTGTAATCGTCAAGATACAAAGGATGTTTAAGATGAAATCAAGTGGCAAACTTGAGGAATTATTTAATTGTAGTAGGTGTAACTTATTAACGATATTTTAAGTCAAAATGTTATAATTAATATTTTCTACTCTTTTAACACTTTTTAATTGTCCAAGGTTAGTAGTCCAATAGTCCAATATATAATCTTAGAATTTAAAATATTTAAGATCTAAAGATGATGAAGAAAATTTTACGTAGTTAATTAATTGGTTACTAATCAATTTTATTTAATTCTTTATTTTCTTCATTATGCCACTTGTCAAATCTTGAATTGGATTTTGATCGGCAGAAACTCGTATATGAAATTGAATTGGGATGAAAATGGTTATTCTTTGGTGAACGAATACGTATATTTGTGGTTGTATGTAGGATAGTAAATGACTGTTGAATCAGATTTGAAGAATGTACAGTGTAACATAACATGTTAATATGAAAACTAAATATTTCTAGGGTATTACCTACCCGTTAAAATATTCTCATCATTTATAATTTGTACAAGAGAACTTTTAATTACCATCTTTATGAAAATATAGATACATATATATTTTCTTCAGATGAAATCATGGATTTAATTAGTTAATATAATATTAAACTCATTTGGTTTACCGTTAAAACTAGAATACATAATCTCTAGAACATTAGAGATTACATAATTGGCGTAGAATATTTTTCTAATAAAGTTATGAATTAATACGTCATCGTTTGTTGTTGTTGGTATTCCTTGGTATCTATGGTGAGTACGATGTTGATGCTCGTGGGACAGATTGTGAAGTTTGAGACGTGTGATGTTGGAACTTGGGTTGTTGGTGGTACTGTTGGTGCTGGTGATGTTGCTGAAGCTGGTACGTTTTGCACCATATTTTCCAAGGCTACAACTCGGGCGCGAAGCTCGCTGACTTCTCCTATTATTCCGGGATGATTGGCGGTTGAACAAGGGAATGAATAAGGTTTAGAATTTGAGATAGTATATAATTATGACGAGATACTCTGGAGATGAGAGAGAAAATGGTATTACGAACAAGTGCACCGGTAAGTGCTTCAGGTTCTTCGCCAATAGGGGAATTCGATTGATGGAAGGGATCGCCTTCTTCTTGTCTCCAATGATTTAATAGACTACGAACCCATCCCCAATTCATCCAGAACTGATGATGGCTAATTGGTTGATCCATTCCGGTTACACTGTCTTCGGAGTTCGAGTGGACATCCATGTCGGAATAGCTGTCGGATTCCGAAGAACTTGAACTAGTGGCGAGTTCCATTTCGTACGATTGAGTAAAGGATTTTTCAATATAAAATGATTTTCAGATATTGGATGATATTCTAATTACATAGAATACCTATATATAGTACAGAAGATCCCGTAGATTACGGAGGACTTTTCGAAAGCTGTCAGGCAAAGTTTACAGTAACAGATACGCTAAGATATGAATTAGCAGATACGCTAAGATATGAGTTTTGTCTATACGCTATTCATGCAATCAATGCAATAAGATGTGTCTAGACTAAGAATGATAAGCAGGTAATTTTCTAAGGATGATAAGTAGGTAATTTTCGACACGAAATGATAAGCAAAACTTTTGACTTGCAGACACGGTCGAAGTCTAGACTCACTAATACATCTTATCAACTATCAGTTAGACACACTAATGCAAGACCTGGTTCGCTAAGACCACCGCTCTGATACCACCTGTAGATACCCGTCCTAATCCACATGGACGAACTCATTAACATTTGGTCCCATCGCGAGGTGTTGACCTCTATATGCCATGAATAACTCCAAGTAATATCTTTAAATTGGGCAAATGCACAACGGAAGATTTATTTTGTACCTGAGAATAAACATGCTTAAAAGTGTCAACCAAAAGGTTGGTGAGTTCATAGGTTTATCGTAATCAATCATTTCCATAATTTTAATAGACCACAAGATTTCAATTATAACCGCACACGTAACCCGTGTACAAAATAATACGCGTAACCCGTGAATTAAAAATTCATTCATATGGTGAACACCTGGTAACCGACATTAACAAAAATGCATCTAGAATATCCCCATCATTCCGGGACTCTCATCGGACATGATAAAATCGAAGTACTAAAGCATCCGTAACCCGGATGGGGTTTGTTAGGCCCAATAGATCTATCTTTAGGATTCGCATCAATTAGGGTGTCTGGTCCCTAATTCTTAGATTACCGGACTAAAAGGGGCATATTCGGTTTAATAATCCAGCCATAGAATCTAGTTTTAAGTACTTGTGTCTATTTCATCAAACATTTATAAAGCAGCGCATGTATTCTCAGTCCCAAAAATATATATTGCAAAAGCATTTAAAAAGGGAGCAAATGAATCTCACAATACGATATTTTGTAGTAAAAATATGCATACGACGGCAATGAACAATGCAGGGTTGGCCTCGGATTCACGAACCTATATCATTTATATATATTAACACATATAATGGTAGTCGAACAATTTATATATTATTAGTGATTTAATTGTTATTTTAATTAGGTGTTTCATTAATAACCTAATTAATTATATTTACTAATATTTATTATAAAAGTATTAATATAGTTATGTTATATGTACTAAATATGATTTTATATAACTAATAATTATTTGATAAAATAATATTGATAATAATAAATAAGAAGTTGTATCTTTTTATGATAATAATAATTAGACTAATAATAATAATTATAATAATAACAATACTAATAAAAGTAATGTTAAAATAATAATAATAATAATAATAATAATAATAATAATAATAATAATAATAATAATAATAATAATAATAATAATAATAATAATAATATTAAAATGCTATTTTTAATAATAATGATAATACTAACAAAAATGATAATTTTAATAAAAATGTTATTTGTAATCATAATGATAATAATAATAGTAATAATAAAGATTTTAACTATAATGATAATATTAATGATATTAATATTAATAATACTTATTTTAATAATACTAATGATAATGATATTAATGATAATAATAATAATAATACTTAATAATAACTATTAATCATAATAATTATAATGATAATGTAAATGTTAATACTTATGTTAATACTAATAATAATATGATAATAATAATAATAACAATAATAATAATAATAATAATAATAATAATAATAATAATAATAATAATAATAATAATAATAATAATAATAATAATAATAATAATAATAATAGTAATAATAATAATAATAATAATAATAATAATGGTAATAGGAATACTACCTCATAGAAGTAGTCCTTAAAAAAATGCCCAAGTCCGGGTTTGAACCCGTGACGTCCCGCTAACCCGATAAAATCCTTAACCATTACGCTATATGTTTCGATTCTGAAATAACACCCAACTTAAATTATTTTTAACTTTTACTTCTGCATCCTTCTTCTTCTTTTCTAAAAAAAAATGCCCGAGCCCAGGCTCGAACTCGAGACCTCTCGCTTAAATACCTATACCCTTATCCATTCTTCCGTCTTCTATCTTTCTGTTTTGATATCAGATCAAAACTTTATAACATATCTCTATCTGTTTTTTTTTTTCCTCATCAAATCTAGCATCATAATACCCTCTTCATCAGAATTATAAACATCATCATGCATACCTCACTTCCCTCGTCAACATTTATTGTCAAGGCCATTAACACTCTCCTAAAACATAAGTGTCGGTATTATTTTGATGATGATTGGGTCTTATTAGTTGAGGCAGCCCAATAGAGAAAAATAGCTAAACCTTAGCCCATCCAAACTCTCGGTCCAACTGAATAGGTGTACGGCCCAAATGTAAAAATAGATACACGATGCCCCAACAACCAATATCCCTAAATATTTTCGGTTCCCTTTTCTTGTTTCATTTAACCGACAGAAATAGAAAAAGGTTACGCATAAATTTATTAAATACGTCCTATTAAATTGAACGTGGGTGAGTGGGGTATTTGGTTAATGAGTGTCGGCCACAATAAATAATAATCACATGATGGCAGTCATTTTGTTCGAGCAGGAAACGAAAAAAAAAGAAACTGCAGCAGCATTTTTCACAACATAAATTAACAGGAGATGTAGCAGGTTGGTTGTTGTGTTGATTAGGAAGAAAAAGAAATGAAAGAAGAAGAATTTAAGGATGATGATGATGGTTTCTTGGTGATCTTTGGTTGGAACATAACAACACAACATAAGTATACCACTGAAGATGATATTTCTTTGATCGAATTATAACAGAACTATAAACGGGTACAAGCAGCAGGTTTTGTTATTGAAGGTATTCATAGTAGTTTGATCGTACTAGTAAAAAAAATGGAATGGGTGTGGTGTTGGTAACCAAAACAGGAAATAGAAACATTAGATTGATTTGAACCGAATATAGAAACAATAAAATAGCAGGAGCATGAATGGTTGTTTTGGGTCTTGGGTTTTGGTTGGGTTTGATCAATCTTAAAACAGGAACACAATAGCAAGCAGTCGAACAAGTTAATTGGGTTATAACCCTTCGAATAGTATTAGTAACGAAGTGGGTTTTGTTTGGTGGTTACCTGCAGCTTGTTTTGATTACCACAGGAAGTGGATTATAGCAGTAGGAAGGAAGTCATGCACAGAGCAGACTTTTGGTAATTGCATATGCGTTGTGGTGTTGGTTTGATCTTGAACTCATCAACAGAATCCAACAGTAATAGGAATAGTTAGTTGCAGCAACAGTCAAGGGATGGTGGCGGTTAAAGCAGTGAACAGTAGCTACAGGTGGCCTTGAGTCGTGGTTGTGGTGGTTTGATAATGCGTACAGTAGTTATCAGTGATATTAAATGGGTGTTTCAGGTTTGTCGAATGGGGTGATGAAGTGGGTTCTATGTTGATGGTGATTCTCTGGTTTATAGCAACAGAAAGAACTCAAGTAGTAATACTGCTAGTTGTAAATGTGTGTGTTGAAAACTTGAAATGTATATGTGTGTGTGTGTGTGTGTGTGTGTATATATATATATATATATATATATATATATATATATATATATATATATATATATATATATATATATAATGCAAGTTTAGATATGTCCTCACATTTGAATTACAAGCAACCATATCATTGTTTTTATATATCTCGTGAAAGTATCTTGTTTATATCCTACTGACACTATTACACTTTTACTAGTATTATTTAATTTGTTAAATCAATTGTGGAATGGGTATGGTGAATCACATAATTAAACGGAAAGTTGATATAGTATGGATTTATGAGTAATATATTTTGATAATAAAGTTGTTTATGATAGCAAAGAAAAGCACGAGTAGAAATTGAATTGAGTTTGGTACTAGAAAGTGATTGATAAAAGATGATGGATAGAAAGTGATTGATAAAAGATGAGGGATATATGCATGTATCTATATGTGTGAATAACATAATTAGTGGTCCCTCTTTGTTTCTTAGTGTACCGAAAGAAAAGAAAAATATAAAAAGTGTTAATGTCTATGTGATATGTCGAGAATTAATGTATGCATGTGTTTTATAGCAAAAAGGAATCCAAACAATATATCTATCAATATCAATCGGTCCCATTTAGAAAAATAATGTCACGTAGTGGAAAACTTCAACTTGATTAATAAAGATACACTAAATCTCAATATAATAGATGATCACCAAGATTTATAGGTAAAACCACTATACAGTATCAACATAATTTAAACATCACTAAACGAACATTAAATCTCAGCGTACTAACTTGATCACTTAGACCAATGAACTAAATCCCAAAATAAATCATTAAGAAACCCAAAACTGGATTTGTATAAAACTTCTAATGTAATCACTAAACTTTACAAACCTTTGATTTAAAAACAAACGAGTGTTTCTATCGTTTAATAGTTATATTTGAAATCCTACATATATAATACATATTTTGTCTATATATATAAACACGTGTTATTATATCGTAAGTTATTTACATATTTAATTCTATTTAAAAATAGTTGTTCGTGAATCGTCGGGAACAGTCAAAGGGTAATTGAATATATGAAACGGTTCAAAAATTTTTGAGACTCAACGTTACAAACTTTGCTTATCGTGTCGAAATCATGTAAAGATTAAGTTTAAATTTGGTCAGAAATTTTCGGGTCGTCACATTTGACCCCTAACTTTTGACAGAATTTTTAGGAATAGTCCTTTACCGAATCTGGACCTCTAAAACATATTTTTCAACCATTTTCGAGGCTCGGATTCACACGGCTTTTCTCATACGTGTTCTTTATGATATTTTGGAGATTTTCCGAGCTCATCAACCATTTTAACCAATGAAGCTCTTCTTTCATGCAAGCATCATTGTGGGGGAGATATGTATATGGTTGATGTGCGTGTGACTTCAATACATGTACGGTATTGGACTCGAACTTTAAAGAAGACAAAATCGATACATTGCTTATTTGACGAGTAAGCAAAGGAAAATGAAAAGAACTTCCACATCCTTGGGGGAGTATTGGAGACGTAAGGAACTTCGAAGGAGCCACGTCAAAGCCAACTATATTGATACCGGCAATATATGAATAAATGAGGCTATCAAAGATGTGATGAGTACACTTGATTAATCGTATGCCCCATACATTTCGTGGGGAGTTTCTCAAGTTTTTAGAGCTTACTAATCAAGTCAAGTGTTGGGGGGGGGGGAGCTAAGTGATGTCAAAGAAGATCTTTCTTCATTGGGGTTTTGTCAAAAGCCGGGACTTTAGCAATTTTCCAATAATCATGCGAAGTTAGAAGATGCTTGTTTCAAGATCATTCTTAGTTCACGTAGGAAAGCCCAAGTACTTTGAAGGGGGAGATTCTAAGAATTTGAGGTATTCTTCATCAACATGAAGTGATGCAATGATGAATGTCTAACTTGCGCATTCCGCAGTGCAAACTCAAAGACATTTGAAAGAACAATGACATCAAGTCTTGAAAATTTCAAGATCTTCATCAACGGACGTACATCATTCGGGGGGGAGTTAGTTAGCAATAGTTGATTCTTTCCTTGTAATGTGGTATGTTTACTAGGGAGTTAGTTTTTGGAAACCCGTCTCACACCTGGGGGAGATTGTTAGGTACCCGAGAAGGAGTAAAACATGTTTCCCTAGCCTTATGTAGGATCCTTTATACGAGGCTATATAAAGGATCCAAGGCTCCCTAGATTAGCTAAGCTTAGCCACTGTTATGTAGAGATTTTCAAGAGAGCCGTGGAATGTCAATCTTGACTGATTGACTTTCTCTCTCAATCTTAATGGTTAATCTTCACATTCATTGATATTCATGTGTCAAGGGTCCTATCACTTATAGCAAGACAAAGTTCATATATATATATATATATATATATATATATATATATATATATATATATATATATATATATATATATATATATATATATATATATATATATATATATATATATATATATATATATATATATATATATATATATATATATATATATATATATATATATATATATATATATATAGTAGTCAAGTAATATTTATGTAATGACTACCAAGAGATCACTTAGCAATTAATCTAGGATTAAACACATAGTGATGATGTGATAACCCGGAAATTTTCGACCAAATTTAAACTTTATCTTTATATTATTCCGACACGATAAGCAAAGTTTGTTAAGTTGAATCTCAAGGATTTTAAACTATGTTCATACATTCATTTAACCTCGACCAAATTTTGACGATTCACTAACCATTATATAAATGGATATGATTATACATGTATGTATATATATATATATATATATATATATATATATATATATATATATATATATATATATTATAACTTGAAACGTTAACAAAGTATTAAATGTATAATACTTTACATGAATGTAATTATTTCAATAAGTTTATCAATGGAATTAGAAGATAATATCAATTGATTGAATTGTCAGATACAGTGTGATATGATTACGGATCTCTATAGTAAGGTCCACTATGATTTAAGAAATCTGTCCTTTTAACGGTATTCGGAATAATTGGAAAAGTGATTTACAAGTGAGAACAAGGTATCAATTAACGAGTGTTAGACAATAGTTAGTGGAGATTCCTATTTGATCTCCAATACTTACTTTACAATATTTTCCTCGTGTCTTTTGATAAGTTAATTATTTAGCTTTCATTATGATTGAGCATATAGAATAAATAACTAGGATAAGGTTCGTCGATTAGATAAACCCATTTGACATTTTACATTAAGACGATTTCATACGTTTATATTAACCATTGGAGTTTATCTTACGCTTCACCAGCAAACGATAATTTAAAAACTTGGAAATCTATTATGAATTATATACGATCTTACTTTTCTAAAATATTTTATGATATAACGATCTTCATTATTTTAACCTGTTAACAAAATGATTCTTACATATATATTATTTTTGGAAAACAAAAGTTATCATATTTATTTAATTTTATACTAAAACGTTTTCAACTTAGAAAGAACTTTTTTATCAAAACATTTTATAAGATACTTTGTTAAATGAATTTTGAAGAACTTAATTAAAGCTTTATGTTATAAATTACAAATATATATATATATATATATATATATATATATATATATATATATATATATATATATATATATATATATATATATATATATATATAGTGTTTCAAAAATGTAAACGTGATATGATATAATATTTTCTATCATTTAAACGATTATAAATGAATTTTGAAATATAAATACTTTTGAAAAACTAAAATATTATATTATTAACTAAATATTTCAATCCTTTATTATATGTACAAACTTATGTCTTTAAATGAAAACTTATACATATTTTACAATGCGATTAAATATAATATTAATTTAGTCAGAAATCGTTTTGCTTTAAAAATAATTTAGTATTAATATATAACGAGTCGCTGATTTATAGAAGCAAATGACCAAAACGCTTGAACGTTCAAGTTACATTTCAAGTGATATAGTTATTGATAATATAAGTCTATATTTTGACAAGTGTACAAGTCACGAAACATAAATTACAAGTTTTCTAAGCGTACATAACGATGTTCGATAAACAAGAACCGGGACATTAGTCGAGCGTCAACGTACGAGTTGTCGAAACAAAAATTACAAGTCCACTTTGCACATGAATATAATATTATTAAAAACTGTCGGCAGCGTAAAACAAAAACCATGTGAGCTGTAAATTGGATCCATGCGATCGCATGGACTTTAGGCACAGAAACCATGCGATCGCATGGTGTTCTGGTCCAGCAAATGTGTTTCAATACTCGCGTTATCTGACGAATTGAACACACACTCAAACCTCTAGATCTCTCTCTATATTACTCCATATATAATTATTTATCATTAGTATTATTATAAAGATTAATATTATTATTATTAATCGTATTATTAGAAGTATTAATATTATTATAATTAGTATTGTACATAAAATATTACGATGAGGTTCTGCTCATATGTTTTCAAAATGGGTTTCCGAGAGGGATAAAGCTAAGGAAATTATGGGTTATAGCTATGGAGGTTATGGGTAATATTCGGGGGTATGCTCGCGAGGTCAATCTAATGTTTATCATCTCCGTTGCGTCTACGTGCTTTCCTACAATATTGAATCACAATATTGATACGTGAGCATTCATATTCTATCTTTTATATATTAATAGTGTATCCCTGACTAGTGCTCGAGCATTTATGATTATGCATGCTTGTATGCTTAATTTCGTCGTTAGATAGTTTTGATGAATTATGAATTTGATACATATGCTATTGAGATAAGGTATATGATATGCATGTTGTAAAGACCCGTCCTAATCCATAAGAACGAATACAATAACATATGATTACATTGCGAGGTTGATAATGCTAAAAACAAACATATATTTCATAGCATTATCCTTCAAGAAAGACAAGCTTTTAGTTGCAATTGTTCAATTTACAAGTGATATTCGTTTAAATAATAAAAGGTGAAGACAAAAGACAGATTCGACGAATTGAAGACGCAAATGACCAAAAAGCTAAAAAGTACAAAGTACAATCCAAGGGTTTAAATTATTGATGAGAAATATCTAAAAATTACAAGAGTACAAGCCGTGAAACACAAAGTACAAGATATTAAATCGTACAAAAAGGCGTTCGAAAATCCGGAACCGAGACATGAACCAACTTTCAGCGCGCGACACAACGGACTAAAAATTACAAGTCAACTATGCATAAGAATATAATATAATATATAATTAATTATATATATTATTATTTATTATATTTTTAAGCAGCCCACGTTTTTAATCAAGAGATGAGCTGGAATCCAATGCTCCGCGACTGTGGAGCTGTGAAGAAGAGAAGTACCGCATTCGCGGAGTTCAACAGTTCAAAGTGGGCCTATAAAAGGCCGCGCATTCTGATTGATTTCATATCCCTTTTCTTTCTTTCTATCTACGTAAAATATATATATATATATATATATATATATATATATATATATATATATATATATATATATATATATATATAATGAAGATAACACAGTTAAGACTAAACCTTATGTTAAACCATACCAACCACCACTTCCTTACCCGAGTAAAATAAAAAAAGAGAAACTTGAAGCCGAGCAATCCAAATTCTTGGATATGTTTAAACAGTATATATATGTGTGTATATATATATATATATGTATATATATATATATATATATATATATATATATATATATATATATATATATATAATTATAATTTTATTTTAATTTAAGTTTAATAATAATAAGGTTATAGTGGCAAATGTTTTAAGTTTGTAAGTCGAAACTCTGTCCGTGTAACGCTACGCTATTAATACTCATTGTAAGTTATTTTCAACCTTTTTAAATTAATGTCTAGTAGCTAAGTTATTATTATGCTTATTTAATCGAAGTAATCGTGATGTTGGGCTAAATATTAAAGACGGGGTTATTGGGCTTTGTACCATAATTGGGGTTTGGACAAAAGATCGACACTTGTAGAAATTGGACTATGGATTATTAATAGGCTTTATATTAATTAAATGATATCTCGTTGATTTAATATAGAGATTTATAATTTGACGTATTTATATTTAACCACATACGCTTGACTGGGTTCAGTGGGCGGGATATTTATAAATACTAATTATTGTTCATTTGACCAGACACGGGATGGATTAATAGTCAATGGGCTCATTGAAACAGGGGTGGATTACATTCAAGGGTAATTGGTGTAATTGTTAACAAAGTATTAAAACCTTGGACTACACGCAGTCGATAACCTGGTGTATTCATTAAACAAAGTATTAAGACCTTGTTATAGTTCGAATCCCCAATTAGTTGGAATATTTGACTTCGGGTATAAGGATAATTTGACGAAGACTCTCGCACTTTATAATTATGACTGATGGACTATTATGGACAAAACCGTATGGACATATCGAATAATCCAGGACAAAGGACAATTAACCCATGGTAATAAATTAAAATCAACACGTCGAACATCATGATTACAGAAGTTTAAATAAGCATAATTCCTTTATTTTATATCTTATCGCACTTTTAATTATCGTACTTTTAAATTATCGCAATTTTATTTACCGTCATTTTATTTATCGCACTTTAATTATCGTCATTAACTTTACGCTTTAAATTAAGTTATATTTTAAATTAGGTTTTAATTGTGACTAAAGTTTTAAAATCGACAAACCGGTCATTAAACGGTAAAATCTCCTTTTATAATAATAATAATGTTACTAATATATATATATATATATATATATATATATATATATATATATATATATATATATATATATACAAATATAGTTTTAAAAATATAGCGTTAAACTTGGCTAGTTCCCTGCGGAACGAACCGGACTTACTAAAAACTACACTACTCTACGATTAGGTACACTGCCTATAAGTGTTGTAGCAAGGTTTAGGTATATCCCGTTCAATAAATAAGTAAATAACTTGTGTAAAATTGTAGCGTATTTAATAGTATTTCGCAATAAAAATATAACTATTTCGTATACACCTCGTATAACATCAAGTGTTTTTGGCGCCGCTGTCGGGGAACGCCGAAGCGAAACGTATTTTTCTATAAAAAAATATATTTATTTTTAATCTATTTTTGTAAAAATATAGTAAGTTTTAAATATTAAAAACAAAAATATAAAAACATAAAATATATATATATATATATATATATATATATATATATATATATATATATATATATATCTATTTAGGTGTTTTAATTAAAAAGTTTTTTTTTTAGAATTATAAAAATCTAATAAGAAATTGTTAAAATATAAGTTTTATTTAAGTTAAATTTTATAAAAACTAAAAACAGAAACTATAAATTAAAAGTAAAAAAGTAAAAATATATAAATATATATATATATATATATATATATATATATATATATATATATATATATATATATATATATATATATATATATATATATATATATTAAAACTGAATTTGCGTAATTTGAGCCTGCATCCTCCGCACTCGCGGAGTTTTTGGGCAGAAGACATCCGCACTCGTGGAGCAGTCTGACAGGTCAAACCTGGTACATACATTAATTACGAAATTAGGGTTAATTATTAATTATTATTATTAATTAACCTAATTAGGGTTTATATTTAATATTAATTAGTTATAGTTTAATTAAAGTTGTATTTTAAGTTTTAAGTGTTAATTAGTTTTATAAATTTATAAAATTAATACTTTTATACAATAAGATAAAAATAATATTTTTATAAAAAATTGTATTTTTATAACTTTAAGTTTTATTTTTATATTTTGTATCTTTTTATATCGTTTAATTCGTAATTTGTATATTTATCATTCGTAACTAGTTTTAAAACTTAGTTTTTGCCGTAGTTATTTTATATTTCTAGATTTCTAGGCTTTGCCGTAAAATCCCTTAAGTACTTTTTCTTTAGAGTAAGATTTAGGCGCTTTAGAATTTTACGACGTCACTTATCGTTTTAGTATTTAATAAACTTTAGTACCTTGTTAAGTAATTGCCGTTTTGGATATAGAATTCCTTTAAGCTTTAATACCTTTAGACGTAAGTTTTAATTCTTAGTGTTTAAACTTTTAAGTTTCGACGCGCTACTTTCTTATTATTATTTTTCGACGCTTATTTTTCGACGTTTTCGACGCATTCTTTTTCTTTCTTATTTCTCGACTTTCTAGTTTTTAGGACATAGAACTTTCTTTATTTTCTTTAAACTTCGACGAAAAATTATTTTAAGCGGTTAAATTGATAGACATTCAAAATTTTCTGGTTCGTAGTAATAGTTGGATTTGTTAGTGGCGAGTTGTGGGCTTCCGATTTAAAGGGTCCTGCCTACCTACTGCATACTATTCGAAACGTGGGTAAAATCAGAAAAGTCTATTAATTTGATAGCTTATATAATTTTTATCTTTTATAACTAATAGGACATTCAGTTAATGCACCGAGCAAAACGTTCACCACCTTTCATACGTTCACCTCCTGTAACTCGATCCAGACATCTAGCCAATATTGTCGCCGTTGATTTTTCTTTAGAATCATCATCTAGTCAACCAAGTACTCCAATTCAAAATTTTGATAATCCATTTTTTGAATCCGACCTCACAATTGAGAATCCGGAGGATATTCAGGGAAAATTCAGAGATCCTGAACCACTAATCATTCCTCCTGAACCACAAATCACTCATCCAGAGATTGTCGAGGAAGAAACCATTAAATCAGAATCCTCTAGTGATTCAGATTCAACAATTTCAATCATGGAGAATCTGGAACCTCTAAGTATGGAAGACCGAATGAGGGCTAAACGCACTGGCCAAGGTCATGCAATTACTCAACCAGACATTAATGCGCCAGATTATGAAATCAAAGGACAAATTCTACACATGGTAACTAATCAATGCCAATTTAGTGGTGCGCCGAAGGAAGATCCAAACGAACATCTTCGTACCTTTAATAGGATTTGTACTCTATTCAAAATCAGAGAAATTGAGGATGAACAGATCTATCTCATGTTATTTCCCTGGACTTTAAAGGGAGAAGCCAAATATTGGTTAGAATCGTTACCTGAAGGGGCGATTAATACATGGGATGTCTTAGTTGAAAATTTTCTTAAACAATTCTTTCCGGCATCTAAAGCCGTGAGACTTCAAGGAGAAATTGTTACGTTTACGAAAAGCCAAATGAAACACTATATGAGGCATGGACAAGATTTAGAAAGTTGTTAAGAGGATGTCCTCAACATGGTTTAGACACTTATCAAATAGTACAAATATTCTACCAAGTATGCAATATTACTACACGAAAAGACATCGATATAGCAGCTGGTGGTTCCATTATGAAGAAAACCGCAACTGAAGCTTACAAAATTATTGATAACACTGCTTCCCACTCACATGAGTGGCACCAAAAAAAAGACATCGTTAGATCATCTAAAGCGGCTAGAGCCGATTCTAGCCATGACTTTGATTCCATTTCTGCAAAGATAGATGCTTTCGAGAGACGAATGGAGAAGATGACTAAAGATATTCACGCTATACAAATTAGTTGTGAACAGTGTGGAGGACCACATTTGACAAAAGATTGTCTCAGTATTGAACAAACAATGAAACAAAGAGAGAATGTTTCATATATAAACCAAAGGCCTAGAAATATTTATCAGAATAATTATCAACCGCCAAGACCAAACTACAATCAAAATCAGAATTATAACCGAAATGTTCTATACAACAACTAACAAGGTCCTAGCAATCAACAAGTATCTAATAATACTTACAACCAGCAAAGACCTATTTTTCCAAATAAACCACCACAAACAGATGATAAAAAGCCAAATTTAGAAGACATGATATCGAAGCTAGTTGAATCTCAAACGCAGTTTTTCACATCTCAGAAACAAACTAATGAACAAAATGCTCAAGCATTTAGATATCAACAAGCTTATATTCAAAATCTGGAACAAGAAGTAAGCAACCTAGTAAGATTGATAGGTGAAAGAAAACCGGGGAGTCTACCTAGTGATACAAATGCTAACCCCCGGAATGAAACAGCTAAAGCCATTACCACAAGAAGTGGTATTACACTTAAACCACCAGAAATACCTGTAAATTCTGATGACTCTATTCCTACTCCACAAGAAACACAGCCTGAGCAAGATAAGGAAACAGAACCGATAGTTGAAAAGGTTAATGAAGATAACATAGTTAAGGCTAAACCTTATGTTAAACCATACCAACTACCGCTTCCTTACCCCAGTAAAATGAGAAAAGAAAGACTTGAAGCCGAGCAATCCAAATTCTTGGATATGTTTAAACAAATAAATGTAAATCTTCCTTTCATTGATGTGATTTCAGAAATGCCTAGATATGCAAAATTTCTGAAAGATCTAATCACAAATAGAAAGAAAATGGAAGAACTTTCGGCCGTCACAATGAATGCTAATTGTTCTGCACTGCTGTTGAATAAACTACCAGAAAAACTCTCAGATCCAGGAAGTTTCACAATTCCATGTTTTCTGGGTAGTCTTAGTTCAATAGAAGCTTTGGCAGACTTAGGTGCTAGTATAAATTTAATGCCGCATTCACTATACGCTAAACTAGACCTTGGAGAATTGAAACCAAAACGAATAAGCATACAACTAGCAGATCGATCAGTAAAATATCCTAGAGGGATAATGGAGAACATGCTAGTTAAAGTTGGTAATTTAGTATTTCCAATAGATTTTGTTATTTTGGACATGGAAGAATATTCTCGAGTTCCTCTTATATTAGGAAGACCATTCTTAAACACGGCCAAAGCAATATAGACGTGTTCAGTAAGAAACTGACCCTAAGTATAGAGGACGAGAGTGTCACCTTTTCTATTGATAGAGCCATGCAACAACCACAATCTGCAGATGATACATGTTATTACATTCAAACTATAGATTCACATGCAGAATTGTTAGAAGAATTTTCAGAATTACAAGGAACAGGAGAATGTTCTTTAGGAGAAGGAACTGAACCAATTGATGAAGCTGAAATGTTAGCTACACTTATGGCTAATGAATATGAACCAACAACAGAAGAACTTCAAATGCTAAAAGAGGAAGACAGATATCGATACAAATCATTGATAGAAGAACCACCGACATTAGAGTTAAAGCCACTTCCAAACCATTTGGAATACGCTTATTTACATGGTAAATCTGAATTACCTGTAATAATATCGTCTTCTCTTACGAAAAATGAAAAATCTCGACTCATTTCTGTGCTCAAAGCTCATAAACTAGCTATTGCATGGAAGATTCATGACATTAAAGGTATAAGTCCTTCGTATTGCACACATAAAATCCTTATGGAAGAAGGCCATAAAACCTATGTGCAACGCCAACGAAGAATAAATCCTAATAAGCAAGATGTTGTTAAGAAAGAAATTATTAAACTGCTAGATGCAGGTTTAATTTAATCAATCTCTGATAGTTCATGGGTAAGCCCAGTTCAATGCGTACCTAAGAAGGGTGGCATGACTGTCATCACAAATGAAAAAATGAGCTTAATCCTACTAGGACTGTAACAGGATGGCGTGTCTGTATTGATTATAGAAAATTAAATGACGCCACCAGAAAAGATCACTTTCCCTTACCTTTCATTGATCAAATGTTGGAAAGATTAGCCGGGAATAGTTACTATTGTTTTCTTGACGGTTTTTCCAGATATTTTCAAATTCCAATAGCACCCGAGGACCAAGAGAAAACCACATTCACGTGCCCTTATGGTACTTTTGCTTACAAACACATGCCATTTGAACTTTGCAACGCCCCTGTAACCTTTCAAAGGTATATGATGGCGATTTTTCACAACATGATAGAAGAATGCATGAAAGTTTTTATGGATGACTTTTCAGTCTTCGGTGATACTTTTGAAACATGTCTAGTTAATTTTGAACAAATGCTTATTAGATGCAAGCAATCAAATCTAGTTCTTAATTGGGAGAAATGCCATTTCATGGTTAAAGAAGGCATCGTTCTTGGTCATAAAATTTCAAAGGAAGGAATTGAAGTGGATAAAGCTAAAGTAGATGTAATTGCTAAACTTCCACATCCCACCAATGTTAGAGGAGTTAAGAGTTTTCTAGGGCATGCCGGTTTTTACCGACGTTTCATAAAAGATTTTTCTAAAATTGCCACTCCTATGAATAAACACCTTGAAAAGGATGCTCCATTCATCTTTTCAGATGAATGCATCAAATCTTTTAATATTCTTAAAGAAAAACTCACTAATGCGCCGATCGTGATAACTCCAAATTGGAATCTACCATTTGAACTCATGTGCTATGCAAGTGATTTTGCAATGGGAGCCGTTTTAGGACAAAGGATTGAAAAATGATTTCAACCTATCTATTACGCTAGTAAGATGTTACAAGGAGCATAAAAAAATTACACAACTACTGAAAAAGAACTCCTTGCTATTGTCTTTGCTTTTGACAAATTTCGTTCATATCTTGTTCTAGCAAAAACGGTGGTCTATACCGACCATTCTGCTCTTAGATATCTATTTTTGAAACAAGATGCCAAACCACGATTAATCTGTTGGATCTTACTCTTACAAGAGTTCAATATTGAGATCCGAGACAAAAAGGGAGCAGAAAATCTCGCCGCTGATCATCTTTCTCGTCTTGAAAATCCTGAATTAGAAGTTCTAAATGAATCGGCCATACAAGACAACTTTCCTGATGAATATCTTTTGAAGATCGATTATAATGAAATTCCATGGTTTGCAGACTATGCAAACTACTTAGTATGTGGATTCCTTGAAAAAGGGTTGTCGTACCAAAAACGAAAGAAATTCTTTAGTGATATAAAACACTATTTTTGGGACGATCCACATTTATTTAAAAGTTGTCCCGATGAAATAATACGCCGATGCGTATTCGGGGATGAAGCTAGTCAAATATTAAACCATTGTCACACAGGACCAACAGGAGGGCATTATGGGCCTCAACTCACAGCAAAGAAAGTCTATGACGCTGGATTCTATTGGCCTACAATTTTCAAAGACGCGCACCTTCTTTGTAAATCCTGTGATGCATGTCAAAGGGCCGGAAAAATAAGTCAACGTGATGAAATGCCACAAAATGTCATTCAAGTATGTGAAGTATTTGACGTTTGGGGTATTGATTTCATGGGTCCATTTCCAAAATCTCATAATAATCTCTACATTCTCGTTGCCATTGATTATGTATCTAAATGGACGGAAGCACAAGCTCTCCCAACTAACGATGCACGAGTTGTAGTCAACTTTTTAAAACATCTTTTTGCTGGGTTCGGAAAACCGAAAGCTTTAATAAGTGATCGGGGTACTCATTTTTGTAATAATTAACTTGAGAAAGTTCTCAAAAGATATGGAGTAACTCATAAAATCTCAACCGCTTATCATCCACAAACAAGTGGACAAGTTAAAAATACCAACCGAGCTTTAAAACGTATTCTAGAGAAAACCGTAGGATCAAATCCAAAGAAATGGTCCATGAAATTGGAGGATGCACTATGGGCTTTTAGAACAGCCTACAAAACTCCAATTGGCACCACACTTTTTAAACTCGTTTACGGAAAATCATGTCACCTTCCAGTAGAATTTGAGCACAAAGCATTTTGGGCTTTGATGACATGTAATCTTGATTTGCATGAAGCTGGACGTCTACGGTTAAGTCAACTAAACGAATTAGAAGAATTAAGACATGAAGCATATGAAAATTAGTTAATCTATAAAGAAAGAATGAAGAAATGGCATGATAAAAGAATCAGAAGTTCAAAAGAATTTAAAGAATGAGACAGAGTTCTTCTTTTCAATTTAAGATTCAAGCTATTTCCTGGAAAATTGAAATCAAGATGGTCTGGACATTCATAGTCAAAAGAGTTTTTCCATATGGAACAATAGAGTTGATAAATTCAAATGGGATTGAATTTAAAGTTAATGGTCACAGAGTTAAACATTACATACATGGTCCAATGGAAGTTGACAATGAAGTCAATCATAATTTCACCACCCAAGAAAATTCTCAGAATGAAAACATAAATATGTTATCAACAACATATGAAAAACCAAAATTGGAAGAAGGGGAAGCTTCAAATTGGAGTGATGAAGAAGAATTCCTATACAAACCTCCCATTCCAAGAAACGAAGAAAAATGTGAACAAGAAGTTCAAGTAGAAGTATAAGAACCAAGAAAAGATCACCCAGAAAAGGTTAACAAACCAACTCTACTTACTAAAGTGGGAGACCCAGGTGAATTTATCATTTCTTGCTTGCTTAATGATGGTGCTATGTATAATGGGCTCGAAGATTTAGGAGCAAGTGCAAATGTTATGCCTCTTTCCTTATATAAAAGATTAGGTGTGGGTAAATTAAGACCAATCAGAATAGGTGTTCAATTATTTGATTAAACCATTAAACACCCGGTTGAAATAGCCAATAATTTACTTGTTAAAGTGGGAAGTTTGACCTTTATTGCAAACTTCATAGTTATTAATATGGAGGAAGACCTTGATATTCCTCTAATTTTAGGTCGCCCATTTTTAGCAACCACCGAAGCATTCATTGATGTAAGAGAAGGTAGAATGACACTTAGGGATGGTGACAAATCGGTCACCTTTGTGAACCGAAAGTTTAGATCTCCACCAACCAAAACTGTTGAACCCATAAAAATGGCTATGTATGGGGAAGATGAAGAAACACCTAATGATAACCCGATAACAAAGAACCATGTTATTAATACGAAATTAAATGAACCCATTTTCAACAGTTTAATGAAGAAACTTTATAAACGGATTCAAGATGCTAGGATTAAGGGGAACTTTAAGTTATGCAATCGATTAGTATCCAATTTTTTGCCTAAAGAAAAGGTGATGTTAATTGAATTTGTTAATGTTACAGAAGAAATCAATCAATGGCTTGAAGCCAAAGTCAGAGATATGCAATGTAACAACCCTGGTTTTTCTAACGTTTAGTTATTAATAATTTATTATTAATGCTTGTGTTTTAATAAACGTGTTCTTATACGTGTTACTTGTTACCGTATTTAACTTTTCATGGCCCGACTTGTCTTAGTGACACACGTACTTTACACGAATAATATTTTGAATATTATTTACGTACATGATTAATTATTATTAATCATTTTTAATTAAATAATGTTAGAAGTTAATTACTTGGGCCTTACTTATTTAATTTGCTACATACTTGGGCTTTTATTAATGGACTTGGACTTGGAAGCCCACCCTACACACTTAATAGACTAGTAAGCCCACTTTTATTACTAGTAACTTATTAATATTAACCTTAGATTAATTAAGTTAATGATGAGAAAACTTGTGCAAGCATGCTAGAAACTCTTTCCCATACATCTAACTTTATCTATTCTAAGCTTTCACCATTCTCCCACATTGGAAAGTTGAGTTTTGGCTTGCCTTTTTTGACACCCAAACCGTCGGCCTTAGGGGTCTTGGAGGGAGTTCAAGTTTATTTTTTTTGTTACATATTTGCAAGTATTACTTCACTTTTACACACACATTCAAACACCATTTCATTTTCTCTCTTTTTCTCTCAAAACTTGTAAGTAACAAGACTTTATTTCTCTTCTTTTCTTTCTCTAAAAACCGCCAATCTTCATCATCATTTACTTGATATTTGTTGTTGTTTACTTACTTGTTACTTGTTTATGTTAAAGATCAAGTTTTCTAACTTGTATCTTCATGTAATCTTGGTTACTTTCATCTTTGTTTGATGAAGAACCAAGAACAACGATCTAAGTTTTATAACTTATGGTTCTACATTTAAATGTTTTCAAGATTTAAAGTTCATAAGTTTCATAAACATAATTGTGTTCATGTTTTGTAGACTTAAATCCTAAGATCCAAACTTTGATTTGAATCTTTCTAAGTATGAAACAAACATGAACAAAATACTTGTACTTTAGTTTAATTCTTTCTTTTGTAAGTACTTTAAAGTTGTGATATTGTTAATTTGGTCAAGTATTACTAGTTAATCTTGATCTCATTTTTCTTGAACTAAAAGTTAACTTTGTAAGTTCAAGAACATGGAAGTATAACTTTCTAGTTATAACTTCATACACTTGTGTTGGATCTAAGTTTCTATAGCTTATGGTCTTCTAAATTTGTTGTAAACAAGAGCTTATAAGCTTATATACATTTTACTAGTTGAAAATCTAAGTTTCATAACGTATGGTTTCATTAAAGTGAAGATCCAAGTTCTATAACTTAGGATCTAACTTAAGAACACTAGATCTAGAATTTCTAGTCTAGGATCTTTAAGATCTAAGTTCTACAACTTAAGATCTTATTTATTTAGTTTACTTTCAAGTTTGTAGCTTAACATTACTAGTAGAACTCATGTATGTGTCGGATCTAAGATCTTGATGTAACTTTGGTTCATCAAACTACATACAACTCTTAAGTGAGTTGTGCTACATATCTTAGACTTACACTAGTGTTATGATGGTCAAACCTTGGTTAAGATGATGCAAACCCATCAACGAGTTGTACACTTGAAGCTATACGCATCAAGGATGAGAACCGTGATGAGCATCAAGCACCAAGAACCCACCGGAACACCTTTACTTACTGTTTCTGGAACTGATCAGACTACCTGGGCTACTGGAAAGTTTATTTTCAGTTATTTCGGTTCGAGTAGATGATTTTCCGTTTAGACCTCGTCTTAATCCGAGTTACGGTTTAGGATCTATGGCCTCCCGAAAGTCACTACACCCTATTAACGTTGTGCTGAAATTTCTGACCTACTCGTACTTAAACTGTCACCACGGTCAAACAAAGAGGAGTTTGGTTCTGAAAATTGGTCAGACTCTAGGGGACACATATACGGAGCCATGGCCACTGGTCTTACCCCATTTCAGTTTGTATAGAGGTCGTGACGACTGAACGAAATCAGCCCTTGTTTCAAACCCTAGTCTTGACTTAAAACTTACTTTACACTTTTTGTTTAATGATGAATGATGATGTTACTTAAGACCTAATTTACATACTTTTAAACCTTTGGGAATAATTTACTGACTTAGTAACTTTTGACTTAGGTTGAGGACCTTTCGGACCAACCACTTGCTTACTATTCCTGCGTATCGACTTTTACTACTTTCCACTGTGAGTTATAGCATTCCTTTTTACTTTACCTATTTTGGGAACTGAGAATACATGGGCATTTTACATTTTACATACTAGGCATGAGTACTTAAACTTTATATATGTGTGGGTTATACAACAACATAAATTTTCCCCTTAGCTCGATAACGTTTAGTCATTGGTCTTTGAATCGGTGAACACGAATCTTAGATATGGATCCATAGGGTTTGACATCCCCACTCGGGCTAGTAGCGCTAGCATTTAATGGGTGTTTAATACTTCGTAAACTTACGCACTCGCCAAGTGTACTTTTAGGGGGTGTTATTTACGTTAAGTTAGTTACCACTCGCCAACTGTTTTGAAATACTGAAATCTCGTTGCCTACCTTACATTATTGTTATACTTAAACTATAGCTCACCAACCTTTGTGTTGACATTTTTAAGCATTTTTTCTCAGGTGCTTAAGGTTTGATTGCTTCCGCTGTAGTTGCCATGCTTTGTAGACTCCCGCTGCGCTTATTAGAGATGTCTTCGCATGAAACGTTTATTTTGCATTCAAACTTTATTACTTTTGAATAATGAATTTGTAACGACCTATGGGTCACGTACTATTATTATCGCTTTCTATTCGTAGAAGCACACTATCGGTTGTTAAACATTTGACGTTGGTTATGATGTCACCTTTTCTTATGAATGCAAACTTATTTTGAAACAGCATATAGTATTTGACCTTGTAATGATCCTGTTGTTGATGATTCGTACACGATGGTTTTGTACGGGGCATCACATTTGGTATCAGAGCCAGGTTGTAGGGAATTAGGTTGCATTAGTGAGTCTAGACCGGACCTAGTATGATTCACTAATAGGACTAATCTACAACTTGCTAGTTTACTTGTTTTTGCGGAACTTGCTGCATGCTGCTGCTTACTTTTACTGCTATATGTCGTATACTGTTACTTGCTTTCACTACTGCATGCTATTATTTGTTTTTGATTGCATGATACTTGTCATTATTTCCATGCTACTTACTGCTATAGATGATCTAGACTGTCGTAGTTACTTTGCCTAATACGTGCTTGCTTTATGACTTACTGACATGGAAAAAGTTATTTTTCCTTGTTCAGATGTCGGATATTCCACCTGTTATCATTTTGGAGGGCGACTCAGACTCATCCGCCACCTCGCCTGTCATTGTTGCCGATTCACAGATCCCGTCCTCTTTACCCTCCAGCGACTCCGGCGCTTCGTCCTCTGGAGCCAGTAGCCACACACCCGACCCAGTGATCATCTCAGATGGACACGAGGATCCACCGGAGATTCTAGTTCCACTTATCCAGGACCGTCGGAGCCACATCACCTTTCCGGTGGTGCTGTGATTCCTGGGTAATATGGGGACGTTCCTTTCCGGAATGAGCATAATCATTGGGCTAGATGCCTTCCTGATGGACGTGTTGTGCCGATTCCACCCAGCAGATACCGACTGATGACTATCGACCGTGCAAATCCACCTTCCAATGATTCCGACGACTCATCATCTGATAACTCAACATCTGACGATTTCAGCGACGATGATTCCGACGAGGACCCTGAGGAGGCACCCGTGCAGCCACCCTCTACCCTGCCGAAGAAGCGGTATTGTTTTGATGGTACTGTTATTCCAGGGGTTAACGGAGGTAGGTCATTCGTTAACGCTCGTGGATTGAAGGTTAGAGTTACCGCCCGCAAGCGGCTTGTGCCATATCCTGCTGATCCATTCATACGTAAGGCTCCCCGTTACGCAGCATCTACTTCTGGTGCTGGACCGTTTGCACCACCAGCTCCACCAGCATCATCTGCACCACCGGCACCACCTGCACCATCAGCACCGCCAGCTCTACCAGCCTCTCCCTCTGTCAAGGAACTGACGAGGGAGGTGGATACCCTCTGTGCTCGGGTAACTGAGCTCGAGGACTTGGTGTCCCACATGATGGACATCCTTTAACCACCGTCACCATAGGGCTTTTGTATTAGGTTTCTTTATGTAATCCCGCTTGTAGTTTCATGTTTCACTCATGTATTGTACTAATCTTATGCGAATGTATGCAACTTTTATTAATGAATGGAACTTTGCGTTGTTTAATTTTTGTACGGTGTTCTATTTACATTACTGTATGATGATTTTGTGGTATCTGAATCTATTTGCGTTACTTAATTAACATGTGTTGTGTTGATCCCATGTTGGTTACCATATACTATATTATTATTTGAATACTGGATTTTGACTTGAGTCAAAAATTTTGTTTAGAACATCAATGGCCAACGGAAGATCAACGCCTACAGCAGCACAGATCGAAGAAATGATCACTGAACAAGTAGCCGCAGCTTTAGCGGAAATGAACCCCCATGCCCTACCAGTTAACCAGCCCATTCGTAATGGGTGTACTTATAAGGAATTCCAAAGCTGCAAGCCCCACAACTTTAGTGGTACTGAGGGGCCAGTTGGTCTCACTAGGTGGTTTGAGAAATTAGAATCTGTGTTCTGTGTAAGCAACTGCTCAGAGATGAACAAAACAAAGTATGCCTCATGTACGCTGTCAGACGGTGCACTAACCTGGTGGAACACACTTGCTCAGGCCAAGGGTATTGACGAGGCATATGCCACTCCGTGGGAAGAATTTAAAGGGGCCATGATTGAGGAGTATTTCCCCATGACAAAGATACAGAAAATGGAGGCCGAGTTTTGGCAGTTGAAGGTTGTGGGAAATGTTCTTGTTGGTTAAAACCGTAGGTATCTGGAATTAGCTATGATGTATCCTACGATGGTTACCCCGGAGTTTAAGCGAATGGAAAGGTACTTGTGGGGACTTCCTAAGACCATTAAGAGAAATGTCACCTCTTCAAAACCAGCTGCCGTCCCAGAAGCTATGCGCATGGCGCACACCTTAATGAACCAAATTATCAGCGATGAACCGGAAAAGGCTAAATCCGAATCGGGTAGTAGTGAGAAGCGTAAGTGGGACAACAACAAGGGGAGAGTCTATGATCAAAACCCGGCTAAGCGACATGAAGCTTTCAAGGGAAACAACCCCAACCCGAACACTAGCTCGAACTCTAACTACAAGGGTAGTCTGCTGCAGTGCAAGAGGTGCTACAAGCATCACACCGGGTACTGCAACGTGGTCTGCAAAAAATGTAAAAGGACTGGGCATATTGGTAAAGACTGCAAGATCGCCACCCTAAATGTGAAGATAAATCCTACTGGATCTAGAAAGTGCTATGAATGTGGACAGACGGGCCACTTCAGAAATGAGTGTCCCAACAAGCGAAAGGACGGCGGACCACCGCATGGCAGAGCTTTCAACGTAAATGCAAGGGATGCCCTTGAGAACCCCGAATTGGTCACAGGTATATTAACTATCAACAATCTATTAGCTTCTGTTCTGTTTGATACTGGTGCCGATAGAAGTTATGTATGTAGACACTTTTGCTCTAAGATAAATTGGTCGTTAGTTCCTTTAAAGGAGAGTATGCTTGTAGAGGTATCCAATGAAAAACTTGAGAAAGTTGACCAAATTAGCCGAGGAGCCATTATCAACATAGCTGGCGTAGATTTCGAGATTAACTTGATACCCATTAAATTGGGAAGCTTTGATGTTATTGTCGGTATGGAATGGTTGACCAAGATAAGGGCTGGCATTATCTGTGGAGATAAAGCTCTTCGTATACCACACGAAGACGGTGAGCCACTGATTATTTACAGAGAGAGATGTAGCTCGCAACTGAATCTCATTAGTTGCATGAAAGCGCAAAAGATCATGAAGAAAGGACGTCTTTCTGTTTTAGCACATGTGAAAGCGTTAGAAACCGAAGTGAAGAGCGTGGGTGATGTATGAATTGTGAACGAATTTTCTGATGTCTTTCCGGAAGAATTACCTGGATTACCGCCACCGAGAGAAGTCGAGTTTCAGATCGATTTAGTGCCAGTAGCTGCACCTGTAGCTCGCGCACCTTATCGACTCACACCTTCCGAGATGCAAGAGTTGCAGAGCCAATTACAAGAACTGCTAGGCCGTGGATTTATCCAACCAATTTTCTCGCCTTGGGGCGCACCTGTTTTATTTGTGAAGAAGAAGGACGGATCATTCCGCATGTGTATCGACTACCGTGAACTCAAAAAATTGACGATCAAGAATCGGTATCCTCTTCCCCGAATTGACGATCTTTTCGATCAGCTACAAGGATCAAGCGTTTACTCTAAGATTGATTTGCGATCCGGTTATCACCAGTTGAGGGTGAAAGAGAGCGACGTGATGAAGACTGCATTCAGAACTCGTTATGGTCATTATGAGTTTCTCGTGATGCCATTTGGTTTAACCAATGCACCTGCTGTTCATGGATCTCATGAATCATGTATGCAAGCCATACTTGGATAAGTTCGTTATCGTCTTCATAGATTATATCCTCATCTACTCCAAAAGCGAAGAAGAACATGAGCAACATCTTCGACTAGTGTTGGAACTCTTGAGACAAGAGCAACTTTATGCAAAATTCTCCAAGTGTGAGTTTTGGTTGAAGGAAATCCAATTTCTGGGTCACGTTGTGAGTGATCAAGGTATCAAAGTTGATCCCGCAAAGATTGAAGCTATCAGCAAGTGAGAAACCCCCACTACTCCGACTCATATCCGCCAATTTTTAGGCCTTGCAGGTTACTATCGAAGGTTTATTGAAGGTTTCTCTCTGATTGCGCGTCCTTTGTCCGCGCTGACTCAAAAATGGAAGAAGTTCATTTGGGAACCTGAACAGGAATCATCATTTCAAACCTTGAAAAGGAAGTTAACCACCGCACCTATCTTATCACTTCTTAAAGGCAGTGACGATTTCGTCATTTATTGCGATGCTTCGAAAAGTGGTTTTGGTTGTGTACTGATGCAACAAATAAAGGTTATCGCTTACACCTCCCGACAATTGAAGATTCACGAGCAAAATTACACAACGCACGATCTCTAGCTTGGAGCCGTTGTCTTTGCATTAAAGCTGTGGAGACACTATCTTTATGGAACTAAGAGCACTATTTTTACCGATCATAAAAGCCTCCAACACATCTTCGATCAGAAGCAACTGAATATGAGACAACGTCGATGGATCGAGACGTTGAACGACTATGATTGTGAACTTCGTTATCACCCTGGCAAGGCCAATGTTGTAGCTGACGCTTTGAGCCGAAAGGAGAGGATGGAACCTCTTCGTGTTCGGGCACTGAACATCACCATTCATTCGAACCACAACAGCCAGATCCGAGCAGCCCAAGATGAGGCTCTCAAGGAGGAGAATATATCTCATGAATACTTGAACATTCTCGTCTCTCGATTCGAAGTTAAGGAGACTGGACTCCGATGATATGCCGGAAGAATTTGGGTACCTCGTTATGAAAATCTACAGAACCTTATACTAGATAAAGCCCACAAGTTGAGATATTCGATTCATCCTGGAGCCGGTAAAATGTACCATGATCTTAAGGAACAGTATTGTTGGCCTAATCTTAAGAAGGACGTTGCAACTTATATTGGGAAGTGTTTGACTTGCTCGAAAGTTAAGGCCGAACATCAGAAGCCTTCTGGATTACTTCAACAACCGGAAATCCTGCAATAGAAGTGGGAAAGGATAACAATGGATTTCATTACGAAGTTACCAAAGACGGTGGGCGGATACGATACCATCTGGGTTATCGTTGACCGTCTTACCAAGTCTGCACACTTCTTAGCCATGAAAGAAACTGATACGATGGAGAGACTCGTTCAACTATACATAAAAGAGGTTGTATCTCGTCATGGTGTGCCCTTATCGATCATCTCATATCGCGATTCCCGTTTTGCTTTCAGATTTTGGCATTCTTTGCAAGAAGCCTTGGGGACCCGTCTCGACATGAGTACTGTGTATCACCCACAGACCGACGGACAAAGCAAACGCACGATTCAGACTTTGGAAGACATGTTGCGTGCATGTGTCATTGATTTCGGAAAGACTTGGGAAAGGCATTTTTCGCTAGCCGAGTTCTCTTACAACAACAGTTATCATTCGAGTATTAATGCCGCACCTTTTGAAGCGTTGTATGGCCGCAAATGCCGATCTCCTATTTGTTGCACCGAGGTAGGCGAAACGCAAATCACCGGACCCGAGATAGTCCATGAAACAACTGAGAAGATTGTCCAAATTCAAGCGAGACTCAAGACGGCTCGTGATCACCAAAAGAGTTATGCCGACCTTAAACGTAAAGACTTTAAATTCAACGTGGGTGACCGTGTAATGTTGAAAGTCACACCTTGGAAAGGTGTCATTCGTTTTGGAAAACGTGGAAAGTTAAACCCGCGGTACATTGGTCCTTTTGAAATCTTGGAGCGTGTTGGACCCGTTGCTTACCGTTTGGATCTTCCAACTCAATTGAGCTCAGTTCATCCTACCTTTCATGTATCGAATTTGAAGAAGTGTCATGCTGAACCGGAACATGTCATACCATTGGAGGAACTTACAATTGATGAAAAGCTCCACTTCATGAAAGAACCCGTCGAACTTATGGACCGTGAGGTCAAAACTTTGAAACCATCCGAGTTCAATGGAATGCCAAACGAGGACCTGAGTTTACCTGGGAGCGAGAGGATCAAATGATGCAGAAGTATCCTCACCTTTTCCCAACTCCTCCATCTACCCCAGCTTAAAATTTCGGGATGAAATTTTCTTTAACAGGTGGGTAATGTAACGACCCTGGTTTTTCCAACGTTTAATTATTAATAATTTATAATTAATGCTTGTGTTTTAATAAACGTGTTCTTATACGTGTTACTTGTTATCGTATTTAACTTTTCATGGCCCGACTTGTCTTAGTGACACACGTACTTTACACGAATAATATTTTGAATATTATTTACGTACATGATTAATTATTATTAATCATTTTTAATTAACTAATGTTAGTAGTTAATTACTTGGGCCTTACTTATTTAATTTGTTACATACTTGGGCTTTTATTAATAGACTTGAACTTGGAAGCCCACCCTACACACTTAATGGACTAGTAAGCCCACTTTTATTACTAGTAACTTATTAATGTTAACCTTAGATCAATTAAGTTAATGATGAGAAGACTTGTGCAAGCATGCTAGAAACTCTTCCCCATACATCTAACTTTATCTATTCTAAGCTTTCACCATTCTCCCACATTGGAAAGTTGAGTTTTGGCTTGCCTTTTTTGACACCCAAACCGTCGGCCTTAGGAGTCTTGGAGGGAGTTCAAGTTTCTTTTTTTTGTTACATATTTGCAAGTATTACTTCACTTTTACACACACATTCAAACACCATTTCATTTTCTCTCTTTTTCACTCAAAACTTGTAAGTAACAAGACTTTATTTCTCTTCTTTTCTTTCTCTAAAAACCACCAATCTTCATCATCATTTACTTGATCTTTGTTGTCGTTTACTTACTTGTTACTTGTTTATGTTAAAGATCAAGTTTTCTAACTTGTATCTTCATGTAATCTTGGTTACTTTCATCTTTGTTTGATGAAGAACCAAGAACAAGGATCTAAGTTTATAACTTATGGTTCTACATTTAAATTTTTTCAAGATTTAAAGTTCATAAGTTTCTTAAACATACTTGTGTTCATGTTTTGTAGACTTAAATCCTAAGATCCAAACTTTGATTTGAATCTTCCTAAGTATGAAACAAACATGAACAAAATACTTGTACTTTAGTTTAATTCTTTCTTTTGTAAGTACTTTAAAGTTGTGATGTTGTTAATTTGGTCAAGTATTACTAGTTAATCTTGATCTCATTTTTCTTGAACTAAAAGTTAACTTTGTAAGTTCAAGAACATGGAAGTATAACTTTCTAGTTATAACTTCATACACTTGTGTTGGATCTAAGTTTCTATAGCTTATGGTCTTCTAAATTTGTTGTAAACAAGAGCTTATAATCTTATATACATTTTACTAGTTGAAAATCTAAGTTTCATAACTTATGGTTTCATTAAAGTGAAGATCCAAGTTCTATAACTTAGGATCTAACTTAAGAACACTAGATCTAGACTTTCTAGTCTAGGATCTTTAAGATCTAACCAAGATCTAAGTTCTACAACTTAAGATCTTATTTATTTAGTTTACTTTCAAGTTTGTAGCTTAATATTACTAGTAGAACTCATGTATGTGTCGGATCTAAGATCTTGATGTAACTTTGGTTCATCAAACTACATACAACTCTTAAGTGAGTTGTGCTACATATCTTAGACTTACACTAGTGTTATGATGGTCAAACCTTGGTTAAGATGATGCAAACCCATCAACGAGTTGTACACTTGAAGCTATACGCATCAAGGATGAGAACCGTGATGAGCATCAAGCACCAAGAACCCACCGGAACACCTTTACTTACTGTTTATGGAACTGATCAGACTACCTGGTCTACTGGAAAGTTTATTTTCAGTTAGTTCGGTTCTATTAGATGATTTTACGTTTAGACCTCGTCTTAATCCGAGTTACGGTTTAGGATCTATGGCCTCCCGAAAGTCACTACACCCTATTAACGTTGTGCTGAAATTTCTGACCTACTCGCACTTAAACCGTCACCACGGTCAAACGAAGACGATTTTGGTTCTGGAAATTGGTCAGCATCTAGGGGACTCGTATACGGAGCCAAGTCCACTGGTCTCCCCCCATTTCAGTTTGTATAGAGGTCGTGGCGACTGAACGAAGTCAGCCCTTGTTTCAAACCCTAGTCTTGACTTAAAACTTACTTTACACTTTTTGTTTAATGATGAATGATGATGGTAATTAAGACCTAATTTACATTCTTTTAAACCTTTGGGAACGATTTACTGACTTAGTAACTTTTGACTTAGGTTGAGGACCTTTCGGACCAACCACTTGCTTACTATTCCAGCGTATCGACTTTTACTACTTTCTACTGTGAGTTATAGCATCCCTTTTTACTTTAACTATTTTGGGAACTGAGAATACATGCGCATTTTACGTTTTACATACTCGGAACGCGTACTTAAACTTTATATATATGTGGGTTATACAACGGCATAAACTTTCCCCTTAGCTCGGTAACGTTTAGTCATTGGTCTTTAAATCGGTGAACGCGAATCTTAGATATGGATCCATAGGGTTTGACATCCCCACTCAGGCTAGTAGCGCTAGCATTTAACAGGTGTTTAATACTTTGTAAACTTACGAACTAACCAAGTGTACTTTTAGGAGGTGTTATTTACGTTAAGTTAGTTACCAAGTTCCTACGGTTATACATATACTTTTCATACTGTTTTGAAATTCTGAAATCTCATGGCCTACCTTACATTACTGTTATACTTAAATTATAGCTCACCAACCTTTATGTTGACATTTTTAAGCATGTTTGTCTCAGGTCCTTAAGGTTTGATTGCTTCCACTGTAGTTGCCATGCTTTGTAGACTCCCGCTGCCCTTATTAGAGATGTCTTCGCATGAAACGTTTATTTTGCATTCAAAATTTATTACTTTTGAACAATGAATTTGTAACGACCTATGGGTCACGTACTATTATTATCGCTTTCTATTCGTAGAAGCACACTATCGGTTGTTAAACATTTGACGTTGGTTATGACGTCACCTTTTCTTATGAATGCAAACTTATTTTGAAATAGCATATAGTATTTGACCTTGTAATGATCCTGTTGTTGATGATTCGTACACGATGGTTTTGTACGGGGCATCACATGAAAGTTGTTGATGATCCAATTAAAGATAATAATGACGTTAATCACAATTTCAACACCACAGCTAACTAAGTTTGGGGAGAATCAAGTCTTTTTAAGGATAATATGAATTTCTGTTAGAGTTAGATATTCTGTTTTCGTGTAGTTTTCAAAAATGGAATCCGCATGGTCTTTCCCTAGCAGACCCTAAAGAACTAGTATTCTCCCTCCATTCCGAATTTTTATTTTTTTTAGGTTTTACGAGATGAAGAATTCCTTTTATCTGAACCATGGTCTACTACTACACGCTATGATTACTAAACGTAATAATAACATCTTCCCGAGTGAACTGGTATCATTCATAAGAGGCAAAATGGACGAAGTGAGGAAAGAACTCAGGAAAGATCATCATAAAACATATTTTGGTAAAGGAAAATCAAAATCCGCAACAAAAAGAAGAGCACGACACCTTAAAAGATGTCATAAATGCGAAAAATGGTCACACGAAGGTAAATGTTTGAACAATCAAACATATTCAAATACCGAATTTGTTACTCTATGCAGAGAAGGACCGTTCATATGTTTAGAAGAAAAGTTATTGAAGAATCGAGGTTACGCTTATGTAGCTATGGAAAACCAAATCACACGAATCTCCTATGAGTCGGCTAAAGCAGGTCTCTGAGAATTCTATCTCACAGGTAAGTATGTACAGTTTTTATTTTATTTTTATTGCTTTTAACCTTTTGATAATAAACGTTGAATCGTTCACTATAAAGTATTAAATTGATATTCAATAAAATTAGGTATGCGAAACCAAAATTATTGATATCATACAAAAATTTATTACATCACTGCGAAATTTACCGTTTATTCTTAAGGTATAAATATCTTTAATCAATCAATCCAAAATATTTCAGAAATTCGTCAGGAGTTAAACTAGGTAAAATAGCCGAAATTACTTTACTCAAAAGAGGGGCGTATATTTTTGATAATATTTGATTGATTAAAGTGGGATAAAAGACCAAAAAAAATTTTAATTTTAATTTTTACCTTGTTTTTAAATTAATATTAAATTATTATTGTAAATTTTTAAAACCAATATAATTAAGTTTGTAAATATTTAAAACTAATATTTTTAATATAAGTTTGTAAAATTAATGTATAAAAATATTAATGATATTTATATGAATTTTTAATTTTATGCATTTTAAATTTAAGTTTGGTGTGAATTTAAAAAACAAAAATGTACTTTATTTCATTAAGTTAAAATTTTGATATTTAAAATTCGTTGTGAGTTGAAAACTAGGTCGTTGAACTGAAATTGCTTTACCTGACGGCGGGATGAGAAATTTTATTATCATTATTTTTAATTTTAACGATCTAAAGTATGCCAAAAACATTAAAAAATCCAAAAACCTTAGCTTTTAAAACAACGCTTTAAAAAGACAAATTTTTAAAATTTTGTCAAGGGACGAACTAGGTCAACGTACTGAAACGCCCTCAATATAAAAGGAAACAAAATTTTAAATTTATTTCCTTTTTGTTTTTATAAGTCAAAGGTTTTAAATAAAATAAAATAAAATAAAAGGGTCAGGACCCCATGCGATCGCATGGGATATACCCTACAGATCCATGCGATCGCATGGGAGTAAAAAACTGGGCAGATTACAAACCCCATCGACCTGCTTCTGTCTTCCACTTCAACACACACACACATACACGAAAACCCTCTCAAATCCTCTCTAAAATAATCATTTTTTTCACCAAAATTCACCAATTTTCTTGCTATAATCTGCTCTAATCATGCGTTTGTTCAAAAGTTTTTCAAAGAAGGTAACGATTTCACCCCTAAAACTCTTTAAATTCGATTTTTAGTGTTCTTGAGCTAAAGTTTACCTAATTTAATTTTGATAATTTCTAGTGTAATTAGAGTTAAATTATTAGTATATTATGCATGTATAACGTAGATTGATGCTATTTAACATGATTTGAAGCCTTAAACTTCAAAAATTTTAGAAATCTAGAGTTTGTGTTCATGAGCAATTTGGGGCTTTTTGATATAAACAGGTTATAGCAGATTTTTGTCATGAATTATTACTAAATTAAGTAGTGTAACATGTTTAGGTTGCTAAATGATCCAAACATTGATTCTAAACATGATTTTTGAGAATTAAAGTAGACTTTTTAAGTCTAAAATTCATGAACTTGATTAATTTGATATAAATGCCATTTGAAACTTGTTTAATTGCTAGTAATGATTATTTTGACATGTTATTTGAGATAAAAGCTTATAAACTTTGTAAACATTTTCATATATGATTATTTGAAAATGTGTAGAATTGATAAAAATATGAAAATGAGTATAATTTTAATATGGATTAAACATGTTATTGTAATTGTTTTAATTTGTTATTTTGCTAACACTAATGCATATTTGGATGCACAAATTTTGTGTTTAATGTGTTTTGCAGAGAAATACATATACGGACAGTGCATCATCGTCTAGGCAACCTGATCCGAAACTACAGCAAGAGATGCAATATCACGAACCGGAACAACAACCTGAACAACAACAACATTATGATCAACACGTGTCATACAATGAACCCGAACCACAATTCTTTATTGCCTATGTAGTATTTCCCGTTCACCATATAATAGAACACCTAACAATTCATGAAGAACAGTTGCATCCCAATTTAAGATTTGATAGAAGTTAGAGAGATTACCCTACGTACCAAAGTAACAAATTTAAGCTTTGGACCAAAAATGTAGAAATACCAAGGGTAATAGATTGGGAGCCTTTGGAAAGGGTCCACCTAGCTAACCCAGTTAGGCAGCATCTAATCCAAGGGTATGGCAGCTCTTCTTTTTCCGATTGGGAACGTTTATTTACCACTCGTAGGCCTGTATATAAAGAGTGGTGTGTTGAGCTAATGAGTACTATAGCTTTAAATAAGGATGTAGATATGTTAGACGATAAGAGTTTTCTTAGATTTTTACTTGGCCTTAGGATGTACCGGATGTCCGTGCTGGACATGGCCAGGGCTTTACAGATTTACACTCCCGCTGAATTACTATCACCTGATTGTACAAATTTGATTTATCATGGTGAGAGGGTAGATAGAAATTTTGACGCTAACGCCATCTGGAGGCGTATGTCAAATTTTAATGTGTTTACGCTGGGAGGAAGACACTCCTATTTAGATATTAATAAAGCCGAGCTTCGTATAACACATAGATTCTTAGCAAACTCGATTACACAAAGAGGTAACAACAAGGAGAAAATGACCTTACACAATTTATTTTACCTTAAGTGCATTCGAGACGCTAGAGGCTTTGTTAATATCCCCTACTGTGTTGGTTTTTATCTGTCCAAAATGGTGGAAGGTATACAGGACGGGGGAATAATAGGAAGAGGTATTTTTGTTACTCTCATTGGAGAGTATTTAGGTGTAGATAGGGAACAAGGGGGTCCAATGATGGTGGTTAGGGAACAAGACGAGACTTTAGGTTTGCAAGTCTATCAAGGTGCAAAGGTATTGACTAGGAGACGCAATCAGGAAATCCCATATCAGGGCCACCATCCACAGGTAGAGAGGGGTTCGAATGAGGAGATGGAGGAAGCGAATGACATTAGGGATGTCATTAGGGATAGTGCTACTGACGTTTTCCAGCGTATAGATGAGCTAGAAATGACTAACGAGGCTAGGCATCGTCAGTATGAGCAGTGGCACACCGAGAATGTGTACGAGAACTCCAGGCGACGCCAGCATGATAGATGGCACTATCATCAGCATCAGATCATAAGCCAGCTATCATATCAGGTATCGCATAACTACGTCCCGACTCGACCTGCTTACTATCCGCCACATCAGCCCGATATGCGACCACCCTTTACCTTGTACGACCCTAACCAAGCCTATTAGGACACCTATCACCAACCATGGAACCCGAGTGATGACATGAACTGGAACCCCTATCCAGATTGATATAGTTCCGTTGGTGATTTCTATATTTTTATTGTTTTTATCTACTTATGTCCAAACATATAATATTGTTATACTTTTATGAAATTTTTCACATTTTTATTATTTTGTACTAATATCTCATATTTGATTTGAAAGTGGGATATTAAGTCCCATTTCAAATTATCATGCATGTTTATATTTGTATAGTATGTATTTTATCTCATGTACACAACAGGGTAAAACAGCGCATTTTCAAAGACTGGCATTAAGTTCAGCAAAAGCTACTAATTTTGACGACAAAATGAAAAACAAATGTGATGTAACAATAGACGAAATGAACAAATAAAGTGCACCATTTATCATTCAAAGCATACTACAATATGTTTGGAGACTTTGGTAAAATCTTAATCATCTTGTTACACTAATCACCCTCAATAATTTAAATTATTAATGATTTCTTGCAAATGAGGGCATTGCAAGATCTTAAGTGTGGGAATGGGTTAAATTCTTTCGGATTTTTAAAAAAAATTTAATTTAAACACTTGGTTACCATTAAAAATACTAGTAACTGTCACACCCCCAAATAGGGCCTGGAGTATTTGTGACTAATTATATCGAATCATAGTTGTATAAACGAGAACGACTCTATATGAGACGTTTTATTGAGTTTTGCAGCGGAAGATAAATAGATTACATTGTATTTAGAGCATTAAATATCTTTAATTGATATGATATGTAATGAAGACTCCAAGCATAGCAAGCAATCATCATCAAAGCAGCAAATATACAGCGGAAGCAATATTTAAGTACCTGAGAATAAACATGCTTTAAAAAGTCAACACAAGGTTGAGTGAGTTCATAAGTTTGTCATAAATAATAATATCATTAATAGATATAGACCACAAGATTTAGTTTAAAGTTGATTGATACCCATCATATCAATCTAGAAAGAGTTGTTGTAGTTTGTAATATCGCGACTAAACAGAATTTTACCCCGAGACACCTTGAACAGTCAGTGTCAGTTTGAATCATTATTATGTAACCAAAGACCAGAGGTCAAATGATTAGAGATGTTATGTTCAATAGCGCTATTCATAATAACTAAGTTTGCGTTCACCAAGCAATTAATGATATTACGGCAGGGATTTAGCATGACAAAGCACATATTCAGTATAAAAGTTTGAGTACTTGTGTCTAACGTAAAACAGTTATAAAAGTTGCGCATGTATTCTCAACCCAAAAATATGTATAAAAAGGGAGCAGAAGAACTCACGATATGATACAATAGTTTGTAGTAATTATGCGTTTGATGGCACTGAACAAGTGTAGGGTTGTCCTTAGATTAACGAACCTATATCAAGTATATATGTATTCATACATATAATCGTAATCGAATAAGTTTATATATGTATTGTATCTTAAATTATATATCTTATATATTTAATTTGTATATACAAAAATGGTTAATATTTATATGGTTATGTTAATATATATATATATACATATATATTTGATTAGTATCATATTAAAAATACCTAACTTGTTATATTTGGATGTTTATATACAAATTGTTAATGTGATTATTACATACTTTTATGTAATATTACTTATGAATATATACAGAATATTTATTTGGTAAGATACTGTTAATAATGGTAGATAAAAGTTGTATTTGATTTTAATGATAATATTAATGATTATAACACTGATGTAATAGTCATAATAGAAATAATAATAATAATGATGCTAGTGGTAAAAATAATAATAATAATAATATAGTTTTAATGATAGAAAAGAAATTTTTGTAAAAATGATAATAATACTACTAATGATACTAGTAATAATAATATTTTTTGGTAGTAACAATAATAATAGTAATATAAATTTTTAATTTTAATTATGTTAATAATAATAATACATGGTAACTTTTATTAGTAATAATAATAATTATAATAGTTATGATACTAATAATAATAATAATTAAAATCATAATAATAATAGTGATCATAATTATAATTCTAATAATAATAACAATAATAATAATAATAATAATTTTGATAAAGAAAGCTACCTTTAAAAGCTTTTCTAAAACAAATATGCCCAAGACGGGACTCGAACCCGAGACCTCTCGGTTATAAAAAACACCCAAGACCACTACTCCATTCATTTTATTTCTGTTTTATAACACCAACATAAACATATAACCCGTTCAACAACTGTTCTTCTCCTCCTTCTTCTTTTCCGTTTCACAGTCGACCAGGGATCCAGGGTGTTTTATTTAATTCAGTGTTTTAACATAAAAATAACAAATTAATATTAAATTTAAATGTTATGTTAATTGAAAAAAAAAATATATAGATATCATAACAGCTTGCTGTTCGACGCAGAACAAGAAGGAAAAAAAATACTTGATTTTGATATAGCAAATGTTTTGGATCATGATTCCTAAATGAAAAAGGTTTTAATTCACTCATAGAAACTTTTAAAATTATCAATTTAACTGAAACATTAAAAATGAACTCGAATTTCTTGATTGAACAATCGTTTGACTTTTTACAATTAACTTTGACTTAGAAAATTACAACTTGATAGAAAGAATTGGCATTTGAAACTTTGCAGGTTGTTTGAGTGAATGATTTCTAACAAAATTGCATTATTACATTTTTGAATTTGATTTGATTTCGGGATATGGCTTAGAAGTTGAAAAACAGAGGTATCGATGAAAAAGAAACTATTTTCTGTTTGATCTTCGATGGGCAGCAGCTTACTATCAATTTATAACGAGTTTGATGGTGTAAATCAAATGTGTAAAGCAAACTATGGATCATTGTTTATTGATATTGGGTGATCACGATTATAAAAAAAAATAAAGCAGGTTATACCTAAATTAGGTATCTGATAATTGAGTGTCGACTGGATTCCAGATAACAAAAAATTCGAAAACAGCTACATATTTTAGGTATTTGTTTGATTACTTATTAATTTAATTTATATATTAATAATAATAATTATATTTATAATTATATTTATAATAATAATTAATAATAATAATAATAATACTTATAATAATAATAATTATATTTATAATAATAATTATTAATAATAATAATATTTAACATTAATATTCACTAGTGGCAATAATATGAGTGTATCAAGTTTAACAAATTATATATATATTGAAAATAATAATATTACTAATACTAATATTAATATTAATATTAATGTTAATATTAATAATAGTAATAATATATCAATTATTGTATATTTTACATATTTAATTATAATTAAATCGTATCTTAATTTATATTTCAGATTATTATATGTATATATATACACATATTTATTTTCAATTATTTGTTCGTGAATTGTTGGGAAACAGTTAAAGTTAAGTTTAAATTTAATCAAAAATTTTCCGGGTAGTTATAGTACCTACCCGTTAAAAGAAATTTCGTCCCGAAATTTAGTTGTTGCCATCAGTCGGCGTTGTTTGTAAACAGGTGAGTATATTTTCGTTTTATTTGGTCTTCACGTTTCCAGGTATACTCGGGGCCTTGCGTGAATTCCAACGGATAGAATATTGTTTTTTTCGAGTCTTTAAATCTTACGATCCATAAATTTTACGAAGTGCATTTTATTATTAATGCGGAGGTTATCTAAAGGATTTAACAAGAGTGTCATTTATTAGGTTTTCTCGGAAAGAGATGATGATGCTATACAAGCATTTCAGTACATATGAAATGTGTTAAGAATAATATTGAGCTTATTTAAATCTTGAGCGTTTATGCCACAATATTAGGGTAGACAAAACAGAGTGGAGTTCGTGAAAATCATAGTCAGGAAGTTTGATAGAGATTGTCATTCTTTACAACAAGAATGATGAATATGAGTTGAAAATTAGAGTTTTATCGACATTAAATAATATGGATAAAATGATTCGATTATAGAAAGAGTATAAGTGAAGCTATCACGAAAGAGTGAAATGAGGAAATTAAATGTTCGCCTTAACTTTTTGACATAGTCACGATTGGTTTCCAGAATTCAAGGGATTAAAGGAAATCTTCGTAATCTATAAGATTTGATTCTCCGGTAATTAAGGAAATTAGGATTTTCTTTAATTGAATGCGGTGAATTGCCTCGATTGCTGTGTCTAGAATTTCGCTATAAATTAGCTTCTTCCTTTTCATTATCTTCACCACTTCTATACTTTCTTTCCTCAATTCATACTTCCAAAAGATTTGTTAATATGCTCAATCCAGTTCTTGTTCTTGACCTTATATTGGTTATCGCCACAATCTTCCTTCTTTTCCAACTCCTACCAGAGGAGTCTGTTTACTTCTATTATGCTCTAGGATTTATTGTATTTTTAGTTCTCCCGTGTCTTTATATTGCTATACGCATTGATATACACGGTTTGTAATTTCTGTGTCGTTATCGGGCTTTATATTTTCCCTTATATGTCGAAGCGTCATGCTTTTGTAAAGCAAGTAACGGTCCAGAATTCGTAGTTATGAAGTTTCAAATGAACCTAGTGTTCTAAGCAGGAAGGAATCGAAATATCACGATTGATTTGTTAAATTACTAGAATTACTGAGGATAGAACTATCAAGAATATATGTTCTTGATATGTTCAGAGATTAAGTAGAATGTAAGAGTCATGTAGCATGGCAAATGATGATTATAAAGTCTATGAATCATCATCTTCCATTAAAAATTTAGCATGACTTACTGTAATATAATCACGTTGGCCTGACGTCATTATATTATACTATCTCATGCTTCAATTCCCAACACTTCTCCAAAAATCATTCATATTTTGAATTTTAAATTTTACAACAGTTTCCTTTATGATGTGATAAAGATATCGCAAAGAGATAATTAATTGCGAACAAGAATCGTTATGAAGATATCTCCAGAAATATAGAGGATATTTGTAACGAAAGATACAGTGATTTCTTAGAATTTTCTAAGATCCAATGATGAGGAAAATTCTTCTGTTTTCTCTGCATTTAATGCTACCATATCTGAATCATTGGTTATTAATCTGAGATGGTTTCAAGAAATTTTATTTTTAGATGATTAAACGCTGATTGTAATCGTCAACAGATCTAATGGTTGACGAATAGGCGTTGTTGATTTCAAAAGTAATGAATGATAATTTCGATGGTTTGACGTGATAATTCATCACAGAAAATGAATGAATATAATTCATAAATGTAATGATCTTTAGGAAGATAACACCTGCTAAAGCTTTACTTGTCAAAATCAGAATATATAATTGAATTTGTATGAAGATGGTTGTTCTTTAGTGAACGAATACATATATCTTGTGGATGTATAGTTACTGATTATCGAATTAGAATTTGTAGAGTGTACGATGTAATATATTAATGTGAAATCTAAATATTTCTTAGGTATTACCTACCCGTTAATATATTTTCACAATTAACATTTCTATGACAGCAGAAATATTATGAAATGAAGTTTACTGTGTTGAAGCAGTGATTAATGATTGCTAAGTCATTAACGAAGGATGTACATTGTAGCATATTAATGATATGAATTAACCAAGTAGTTAAGATTTACACATAATAGCTTAGTACGAAAAGATTTATTATTGTTCCAAATCATATATATATATATATATATATATATATATATATATATATATATATATATAAAGTATACACATATAATTCTTCAGGAAAAATGAGTCAATACATCTTAACTCATTATTACTAATATTCCTTGGTATCTATGGGGCGTATGATGTTGATGTTTGAGGTACTAAGTGAGATGCGGATGTTGTTGTTGATGAAGCTGATGCTGTTGGTGGTGATGCTGTTGCTGTTGGTATTGCTTGTGGTGTTGATGACTCTGATGGTACTGGTGGTGCTGGTTATGCTGCTGGTGCTGCTGATGCTTGTAGGTATCGCACCGTATTCTCCAGTTCCACCACTCGAGTGCGAAGCTTGTTGATTTCTTGTATTATTCTGGGATGATTGGCGGTTGGAACAAAGGGATGAATAAGATCTAAAATCTTCGATATTATATATTCGTGACGGGATACCCTGGAAAGAAGAGAGAAAATGGTGTTTCAGACTGGTTCGTCGGTAAGCGCTTCAGGTTCTTCACCAAGAGGTGAATTCGCTTGGTGGAAGGGATCACCTTCTTCTTGTCTCCATTGATTAAGTCAACTACGAACCCAACCCCAATTCATCCAAAATAGATGATGGCTGATTGGTTCCTTTGTTCCGGTTGGGCTGCCATTGGAGCTCGAGGAGTTCGAGGAATCCATATTATGTGTTTTGGAATAGGTTTTGATATGAAATGGGTGTTGGATATTGAATGATATATTCGTTTCCTTGAATACGTATATATAGCAAAAGATTTCCGTAATTTACAGAGGAAATTTAGGAAAAATGTTAGACAAAGTCTATTGGGATAGATATGATAAGATATGATAATATATGATGTGTTTATACTCCATTTATGGAATAATGGCAGTATGACGTGTCGAGATTTAAAAATGATAAGTATGTAATCAGATATACTTTCGATTAAAGACTTTCAATTCGTAATGGCCTATTCAGGTCTAGGGGCTTGAGCTATAGGATCCTTTAAATCGGTAATCCAAACCCTTCCATTCTAGAGTTTCGTAGACGCCACTCGTCAAGAAAGTTCAATGATCAAAATAACGAGAAAGCAAAGATTTTTAAAAGTAATGAATATGATTAGTAGAGATTTCAAGAATCATGGTTAACCTTTCATGGATTACGTATGTAATACACAAAACCATGATAGATGACAAAAGAATGTCGAGAATTTCAATAATCATGAGTGACAGCCCTCGGTGTTTGTAATGATAGGGTTCATGCTAGTCATCATAAAAGAATGAGAGAAGGACGGTTACAAGCATTCTAAGGAAGACGTAAGGCAGCAGGTAAAAGTATAGATAACAGATAGCAAGATAATAAGAGACAGGCAATTAAAACTAAGGCAGGAAAGGCTATAGTCCTAAAGATTGCTAAGGCACCCTAGCTAACACATAAGGCACACATAAAATGCAATCCTGGTACTTTATAACAGCCTGCTCTGATACCAATCTGTCACACCCCCAAATAGGGCCTGGGGTATTTGTGACTAATTATATCGAAGCATAGTTGTATAAACGAGAACGACTCTATATGAGACGCTTTATTGAGTTTTGCAGCGAAAGATAAATAGATTACATTGTATTTAGAGCATTAAATATCTTTAATTGATATGATATGTAATGAAGACTCCAAGCATAGCAAGCAATCATCATCAAAGCAGCAGATATACAGCGGAAGCAATATTTAAGTACCTGAGAATAAACATGCTTTAAAAAGTCAACACGAGGTTGAGTGAGTTCATAAGTTTGTCATAAATAATAATTTCAGTAATAGATATAGACCACAAGATTTAGTTTAAAGTTGATTGATACCCATCATATCAATCTAGAAAGAGTTGCTGTAGTTTGTAATATCGCGACTAAACAGAATTTTACTCCGAGACACCTTGAACAGTCAGTGTCAGTTTGAATCATTATTATGTAACCAAAGACCAGAGGTGATATGATTAGAGACGTTACTCTCAATAGCGCTATTCATAATAACTAAGTTTGCGTTCACCAAGCAATTAACGATATTACGGCATGGATTTAGCAAGACAAAGCACGTATTCAGCATAAAAGTTTGAGTACTTGTGTCTAACGTAAAACAGTTATAAAAGTTGCGCATGTATTCTCAGCCCAAAAATATATATAAAAAGGGAGCAGATGAACTCACGATACGATATGATAGTTTGTAGTAATTATGCGTTTGATGGCACTGAACAAGTGTACGGTTGTCCTTGGATTAACAAACCTATATCAAGTATATATGTATTAATACATATAATCGTAATCGAATAAGTTTATATATATTGTATCTTAAATTATATGTCTTATATATTTAATTTGTATATACAAAAATGATTAATATTTATATGGTTATGTTAATATATATATACATATATATTTGATTAGTATCATATTAAAAATACCTGACTTGTTATATTTGGATGTTTATATAAATATTGTTAATGTGATTATTACATACTTTTATGTAATATTACTTATGAATATATACATAATATTTATTTGGTAAGATACTGTTAATAATGGTAGATAAAAGTTGTATTTGATTTTAATGATAATATTAATGATTACAACACTGATGTAATAGTCATAATAGAAATAATAATAATAATGATACTAGTGGTAAATATAATAATAAAAATATAGTTTTAATGATAGAAAAGAAATTTTTGTAAAAATGATAATAATACTACAAATGATACTAGTAATAATAATATTTTTTGGTAGTAACAATAATAATAGTAATTTAAATTTTTAATTTTAATTATGTTAATAATAATAATACATGGTAACTTTTATTAGTAATAATAATAATTATAATAGTTATGATACTAATAATAATAATAATTAAAATCATAATAATAATAGTGATCATAATTATAATTCTAATAATAATAACAATAATAATAATAAAAATTTTGATAAAGAAAGCTACCTTTAAAAGCTTTTCTAAAAAAAATATGCGCAAGACGGGACTCGAACCCGAGACCTCTCGGTTACACAAAACACCCAAGACCACTACTCCATCCGTTTTATTTCTGTTTTATAACACCAACATAAACATATAACCCGTTTAACAACTGTTCTTCTCCTCCTTCTTCTTTTCCGTTTCACAGTCGACCAGGGATCCAGGGGTGTTTTATTTAATTCAGTGTTTTAACATAATAATAACAAATTAATATTAAATTTAAATGTTATGTTAATTGAAAAAATATATATATAGATATCATAATGTAACGACCCGAACTAAAACACAAACGAACCCGCGGAAAATATCAAATAAAAAAAAATTGCTGGAACAGCATATGGCGCGGCACGCCAGAAGGCCGCGCGGCGCGCCATTCTGGTCTGTCCAAAAAGTCTTGAAATGCTAAAAAGATTGGCCACTTCCCGACATAATTAGACAAAACGCTTTTAACAACATATTCAAATATGTAAAACTAACACATTCCATTAATAAAAATGAGTTTTACGAAGCGGGGCCTACATCGGCCGTTTTACGAGTTTAATTCAAAATATGAGTTTCGACCATCAAAAGTTTAAGTACCAAACTACACTACGAGCATGGTGTTTGGGATTAAACTACCCAAGTCTCGGTCAATACTCCAAAAGCTAAATAGCCCAAAAGCATTCTCTAGCAATGACGGGATCTCTAATCCAAGATGATGCCATTACCCTTGTCCACAACCGAACCTATAAAAAGGTAAACAATGAGAGGGCAAGCAAAGCTTAGTGAATACAATAATTATACACATACATATATAATATACCTACTTGCAAATCACTTACTCAAACTCCACATACATGCTAGCAACACAATTAGCTTATAATCTCGAATACAAGCTAGAAATCTCCAATACCACAAGCTAGCATATGCAACGCATGTAATATAATTCGAATAATATATTATGCTTACACTTACAACACAAATAACCATGGTTTACCAATCGTACAAGGGAATGGCGCTCGCGAAAACGCCATCGGTGTTCATAACATCCGTTAGGGTACTTAACACCTCGTATCACTAACCCCTAGGGTGGCACCTTAACACCTCGGCACTTCACCCCGAGTGCCATCTTAACACCTCGATGCTTCACTCATTATTTTATGGAGTGGTGTCTTAACACCTCGACACTACACTCCTAGGTGGCACCTTAACACCTCGATGCTTCACCCCAAGTGGCATCTTAACACCTCGATGCTTCACTCATCACGTGAAACGTGGTGTCTTAGCACCTCGACACTACACATTTCACGCTACAACAAATAGATACATTATATACCTACACATATAATTATTCCACTCACCTTACGCCTTCGGTGAAAGATAATCAAGTCCGAGAACCTTCAATGTAACGTACCTATTACATTATACAAAATATCAATCATAAACTCAAGTTGGTCAACCCACTAAAACTCCATTCTAGGGTTATCTTGACCCATGGTGCAATTTTGACCCATTTGCAACCCTAACCCTAATATTTGGGTTAACATCCCTAAAACCCTAATCATTATCCAAGTTAGGTCCTAAGACACTTTCCAATACAAGGTTTATGCATCAAACACATACATTTACCCACTTAGGTCCATCATGACCCATTTGACCATTTAAAGTCAATACCCCTATTTCGGGTCATCCACTAACCCACTTAACACCCATTTACATAAATATTGGTGTTCTAGCAATTTACTAACTAATTAAGGTTTATTAACAACAATTAATACTTGAAAAACCCTAATTAGTCATCTTTGAGTCAACATAACCCAAATTCACCCAAAACACCCAATTCACTAACAAATGGGTCTTATTGTTCATCACTCACACTAACCCTAACTCTTTACAATTAAAACAAGGAAGTTAGGTTTAGGGCTTACCACAACTATCAAAATGTAGCAAATAAGGAGATGAACAACTTTAGTGCTTGCACTTTGACCCGATTCGAGCTTCTTCTTCCTTAATTTGAGCTCTCTCACTCTAGAATCTAACTCTCTCTCTAGAATTGATTGGAAGATGATAAGGAAGGTGAATATGGAGTAAATGACACTCCAAACAACTGATCCAAGCCTTAAAGTCAGACCTTAAGTGGTTTTACCAAAATACCCTCAAAATATCTTGATTAAAAACAAAGTGAGCTGTCAGCCCGTAATGGTGCGGCGCGCCAAATGCCCAGTTCAGCTTCTTTTGCCTTTTAATTAAATACAACCTAAACCCCACAATTTGAATAACTTATATACACATATGTACAATAAAATATTCGGGTCTTACAACTCTCCCCCACTTAGAATCGATCACGTCCTCGTGATCCTCGTCACTTAACCACCCGGAACCGCACTCTATGGTCCTCAACAACCGTTACAATCCGAATTCCACCACATTACACATTAACCAGAAGATTAATCCAAACTAAGTACACATTTGCACGCATTCCGAAATGTGTAATACACACAACATTCGAAGTCTATAACGATCACTTAGAATACGCGAAATCGCCACGTATTCTTCCAACTTCTCTAGGAAATCCTTCTCTAATAGTCACCATTAATAACCAAATCGTCACCCGTGATTTATTAAAATTCACAAATCCGAGCACAAGAATTTGCTCAATCCCTCCAATCGGGAAAAACTCAATCGACCTCGTACAGAGATATCAATCCCTGAGCGTACCCTTACCAAGTACAATGCTAAAAACAACCAAGTCTCAACCTAAAGTCAACAACTCAAAATGATGAAAACCGGACAAAAGCAAATCCTTACGGATTAAACTTATTACCTAACTTCCTTAGTAGTGCGCAAACACTGCTAGTACGCAGCTATCGTAATATCGTAAGCAAGCGACCAAAACCGCTAACGTCCAAATCGACTATGGCAACACAAAACACAATGTGTACAAAATGGCTGCTGCCACCCCTTAACAACATGTGAGCGAAACACGGCTATCGCATCACTAATCACAGAACATGGTCCTCCCGAACCCACCATTTGCGTATAAAACAACCAATAGTTCTCAATACTAAATGCATGAAGGTTATTTCACACAAAACTCAAGTGTCCAAAAACGGCTATTACTCACCACCATGTGCACAAAACGGCTATGTGCACAATTTATATGGGCAATTAATCATCATAAACCTACAAATAATGGTTCTTTCCAGAACCGCTCACCATCAATCACAACCAAAAGTGGTTAACGAAGAGCTAATCCTTTCGGATATCACTCATCACCTATCATAAGTCAAACGCAGTCAACATAGAGATAAACCCAAATAAACATACACTAAATCACCTCGTAGTACCCAAAATCAAAGCAATCACACCATCGGAGTCAAAAGTTGCACTAGCAGGTATAAGAAGGCACCTGACGTTGCGTTGTCCAACTCCAATTACTAACACCGAGCCTCCAAAGACTCGACCCATACGGGGTCTACTCCTGGTGTCCCACGCCAACCGACTACACGCAGTCACACAAATCTAAAGAATGTTACGGCTCAACGCCCATGACTTCTAGCGACACCAAGGCTTACACCTTTCTAGCTTCGTCATAACCATTAAACCGGTTACCTACATACATAAGGATAGTTAACCACCACGACCCTACTCGCACACGAACGGGGTTAACGGGAATGCTTCTCGAACGGCATACCGCGTGCGCCCCCAAATTCCTAGAAGGAAAGAGTGGCCATCAAGAGCGCACAACACTCGCCAAATAATCACAAAACCGCCACCGAAATCGAATCGTCAATTAACATGTATACAAATACATCATAATACGTTATTATCGTTAAACGTACCACCATACTCTGGTTACGGCCTAATTGGTTTCACCATAAAGCTCAACACAACAATTGGGACTACGCCCTACACGGTCTCATCACTACACGCTCGGTTAAGCTCTCGCGGCTACACCAAATCAAAACACAACACTATCGATAAGACGTTTACACGTCACGTACTCTCACATGGTGATATAACACCCGGTGCATACTAAACTAATAACACTCGCACACAAGCAACTAGTTGTTAACTCACATACGAGCAACAATACACACACAATCTACAAAGCCTACGGGTCTCACTCGAACGAGCTTAATGACCCCAAAACCACAACGCAATAAGCCTAGACAACAGAAGACTCAAGCAACAGAGTCAAGGCACAACACACCGACCTATCCAACTAATCTCCTCATCGATCATAATCCACAATCCCTCGCGAATTCATTTCACCATAAAACCGCCGCCCACTTTCTTCCGTTGTCATCAATTAAACAATGACCTAACGCTAACATAACTCGTACCTTGTATATCAAGAATGCCGCTACCCGCAGGGTAGGCCTTTCCAACCAGTGGGTTCACTCGACCCGTTGTACCCGAATTTTTTTTTTTTTACTACCAACAACACAGCTATTCTTACCTTCCGGAAAGAGAGTGAACAAAGTTATCATAACAATTGCGTTACACACATCCTTGCCATCAAACAACGTCCTTGACTTGTTCACGTCAAGTCCGTATCCGCATCCCCGACAATCTTGCACATCCATCTCGTTAGGGAGATGAAATTTACCAGTCTAGTATCTCACGATTCGTACGTCACCTCACACTGTTCCATTCGTCCGATGCCACCAATCTCACGACTAATTGACTTCAGTCATATCCAACCTATGAACCTTACGGTTCTCTAACTTTCGACACCAAAATGAACACGCGTTATTAACTAATACTAAAGCCCAATTATATAGGTTGGTAAAACCAAACCCCTCACTCCATCCTAGGAATGCTTAGAAACTTAAGTCCCTCATCCGTCAACCCAAATATCAATATAGGGTAATTCCATTAGGAATGCTACCCCTAACAATACCCCGTATTTACACGAATGCGTTCGCCCCCAAGTAGCATTCTCATAAGTCAATGACTCAAGCGCTACCCTAGTGCACTATCGTTAATAGCACCAACAAACCGAATCTTCACCGAGTTCACTTTAGTCTAATTAGATCCCGAATCAAAGTTTAAGTCTCTAATACATACACGAATCCATCGGCACACAACAACAATAAGGCATATTTGTACCAAAGATGAAAATACCTGAAACACCATCGTTGGACCCTTGCACTTCACTGATCATCAGGTAGTCACGCTCTAACCTTCTAACTCGATCGACAAACGATTCGGAACACTCTGACTTTCGGTGTCCCTTCTTTTGGCAAATAAAGCACTTGATCGCGCTTAAAGGTACACTCGTACAATCCCGTGCCCAATGACCTCATCCTCCACACCTAAAGCACGTAGGCCCATAACCTCTCTTACTCATCTTCTTCACTTTTTCAAAACCTTCGGGCGTACTTCTCGCCCTTTTACTAGGAGCACCTCTTGATTCGAACTTTCTCTTACCCAAAGAGTGATCAGCAAATTTTGAAGCATGAGATTCAATCCCCATAGTTTCTCCTTTGTCACAGTCACCTTGAGGTTTAGGAAATCTCTTTTCTAACTCTTCCTTCACGACCTTAGGCACTTGGTCTCGGACCATCTCGGTCACTATTCCCTCGAACGACTCTTGGAGAACTTGCTTAACCTTGTCGGCGAAAATCAAAATATAGCGTTCGAACTCCGCATCAATCCTTAAGGTTAACTCATCCTTCCCCTCATGAATAGGCCCGTCCATTCCATATCCCTCTTCCGTCTTCATTCTAAAGAATGCAATCGATTAGGCAACGAACGAGTACAATCCTACGTACAATCCCGACTCATCTTGCTCGACAATCATCTTACATCACTTGTCAAATACGATTTGCACTCGTAAAAATGGTAGCTAATCATTATTACGCGTACACGTCGTATTTACTCGTTAGTACCACGACTGCTTTGCTCGATGATATAACCCAACACAAATACAAAATATATTAATAATATCCGCATATTAAAATATACGCTAGTCCACCCATAAACAAGGACACTATCCGAATTCCTGTTCTGACCCGAAATCCTACAAGTCCCGCACAAATAAGCACACACAAAAGTCTAAATCTAGGCACCTATCTCAAGTCACCTAAATCCCTTAGACCATGCTCTGATACCACTTGTAACGACCCAAACCAAAACACAAACGAACCCGCGGAAAATATCAAATAAAAAAAAATTGCTGGAACAGCATATGGCGCGGCGCGCCAGAAGGCCGCGCGGCGCGCCTTTCTGGTCTGTCCAAAAAGTCTTGAAATACTAAAAAGATTGGCCACTTCCCGACATAATTAGACAAAACGCTTTTAACAACATATTCAAATATGTAAAACTAACACATTCCATTAATAAAAATGAGTTTTAAGAAGCGGGGCCCACGTCGGCCGTTTTACAAGTTTAATTCAAAATATGAGTTTCGACCATCAAAAGTTTAAGTACCAAACTACACTACGAGCATGGTGTTTGGGATTAAACTACCCAAGTCTCGGTCAATACTCCAAAAGCTAAATAGCCCAAAAGCATTCTCTAGCAACGACGGGATCTCTAATCCAAGATGATACCCTAACCTTTATCCATAACCGAACCTATAAAAAGGTAAACAACGAGAGGGTAAGCAAAGTTTAGTGAATGCAATAATTATACACATACATATATAATATACCTACTTGCAAATCACTTACTCAAACTCCGCATACATGCTAGCAACATAATTAGCTTATAATCTCGAATACAAGCTAGAAATCTCCAATACCACAAGCTAGCATATGCAACGCATGTAATATAATTCGAATAATATATTATACTTACACTTACAACACAAATAACCATGGTTAACCAATCGTACAAGGGAATGGCGCTCGCGAAAATGCCGTCGGTGTTCATAACATCCGTTAGGGTACTTAACACCTCGTATCACTAACCCCTAGGGTGGCACCTTAACACCTCGGCACTTCACCCCGAGTGGTATTTTAACACCTCGATGCTTCACTCATTATTTTACGGAGTGGTGTCTTAACACCTCGACACTACACCCCTAGGTGGCACCTTAACACCTCGATGCTTCACCCCGAGTGGCATCTTAACACCTCGATGCTTCACTCATCATGTGAAACGTGGTGTCTTAGCACCTCGACACTACACATTTCACGCTACAACAAATAGATACATTATATACCTACACATATAATTATTCCACTCACCTTACGCCTTCGGTGAAAGATAATCAAGTCCGAGAACCTTTAATGTAACGTACCTATTACATTATACATAATATCAATCACAAACTAAAGTTGGTCAACCCACTAAAACTCCATTCTAGGGTTATCTTGACCCATGGTGCAATTTTGATCCATTTGCAACCCTAACCCTAATATTTGGGTTAACATCCCTAAAATCCTAATCATTATCCAAGTTAGGTCCTAAGACACTTTTCAATACAAGGTTTATGCATCAAACACATACATTTACCCACTTAGGTCCATCATGACACATTTGACCATTTAAAGTCAATACCCCCATTTCGGGTCATCCACTAACCTACTTAACACCCATTTACATAAATATTGGTGTTCTAGCAATTTACTAACTAATTAAGGTTTATTAAAAACAATTAATACTTAAAAAACCCTAGTTAGCCATCTTTGAGTCAACATAACCCACATTCACCTAAAACACCCAATTCACTAACAAATGGGTCTTATTGTTCATCACTCACACAAACCCTAACTCTTTAACAATTAAAACAAGGAAGTTAGGTTTAGGGCTTACCACAACTATCAAAACGTAGCAAATAAGTAGATGAACAACTTTAGTGCTTGCACTTTGACCCGATTCGAGCTTCTTCTTCCTTAATTTGAGCTCTCTCACTCTAGAATCTAACTCTCTCTCTAGAATTGATTGGAAGATGATAAGGAAGGTGAATATGGAGTAAATGACACTCCAAACAACTGATCCAAGCCTTAAAGTCGGACCTTAAGTGGTTTTACCAAAATGCCCTCAAAATATCTTGATTAAAAACAAAGTGAGCTGTCAGCCCGTAATGGCGCGGCGCGCCATAAGGCCGCGCGGCGCGCCAAATGCCCAGTTCAGCTTCTTTTGCCTTTTAATTAAATACAACCTAAACCCCACAACTTGAATAACTTATACACACATATGTACAATAAAATATTCGGGTCTTACACATAACAGCTTGCTGTTTCAACGCAGACCAAGAAGGAAAAAAAATACTTGATTTTGATTTAGCAAACGTTTTGGATCATGATTCCTAAATGAAAAAGGTTTTAATTCACTCATAGAAACTTTTAAAATTATCAATTTAACTGAAACATTAAAAACGAACTCGAATTTCTTGATTGAATAATCGTTTGACTTTTTACAATTAACTTTGACTTCGAAAATTACAACTTGATAGAAAGAATTGGCATTTGAAACTTTGCAGGTTGTTTGAGTGAATGATTTCTAACAAAATTACATTATTACATTTTTGAATTTGATTTGATTTCGGGATATGGCTTAGAAGTTGAAAAACAGAGGTATCGATGAAAAAGAAAATATTTTCTGTTTGATCTTCGATGGGCAGCAGCTTACTATCAATTTATAACGAGTTTGATGGTGTAAATCAAATGTGTAAAGCAAACTATGGATCATTGTTTATTGATATTGGGTGATCACGATTATAAAAAAAAAATATAAAGCAGGTTATACCTAAATTAGGTATCTGATAATTAAGTGTCGACTGGATTCCAGATAACAAAAAATTCAAAAACATCTACATATTTTAGGTATTTGTTTGATTACTTATTAATTTAATTTATATATTAATAATAATAATTATATTTATAATAATAATTAATAATAATAATAATAATAATAATAATACTTATATTAATAATAATTATATTTATAATAATAATAATATTTAACATTAATATTCACTAGTGGCAATAATATGAGTGTATCAAGTTTAACAAATTATATATATATATATATATATATATATATATATATATATATATATATATATATATATATATATATATATATATATATATATATTGAAAATAATAATATTACTAATACTAATATTAATATTAATATTAATATTAATAATAGTAATAATATAATAATTATTGTATATTTTACATATTTAATTATAATTAAATCGTATCTTAATTTATATTTCATGTTATTATATGTATATATATACATATTTATTTTCAATTATTTGTTCATGAATTGTTGGGAAACAGTTGAAGTTAAGTTTAAATTTAATCGGAAATTTTCCGGGTTGTTATAGTAACGCATTAGTTGTATTAGAATCTAGTGCTCTCTGATAATAAAGAACAGCCCTAGTCTTATATACTGACTACCCAATTCTAGTAAAATTTTTAAAAATTTTCAAATAAATGAATTCAAAATCATGTTTATACATATTTATGAACGATAAAACTAGGTGTTAACACCGAAATTATTGTTACCTCGGAAAGGACATAAATTGAGAAACAACCCAAAATGCTTAAATTCATTTAAAAATGGAATACAGGAAAATAAAAAGGCAAAGAAAGGAAAATAAAAGCCAAGTGTGGGAAAAATTTACCAAATTATTCAAATTACATATATCACATATTTTTGTACAAATAATTGAAGATACTTTTGTTTTGAACGATTTAATCAGTTTTACCAGATTTTTTTATAATATATTTGAAAGAAATGTGCCACTTGATTTAAAAGGAAGTAAAGTCTTCCGAGAAAAAGACACGCACTTCTTGATTTAGGTCAGAAAGTTGTCGTCCAGACCAGTTGTAGAGTCTACGAAAAACCTTGAAAAGTTTTCTCGAAAATCAACTGGAAATCCACGGACCTCAGTATCAAACAGGGTCGCCAAGTGGTCAGACTTATCCTAACCATGAGAGGATCTGTCTCGTACAATGTGGGTACCGTGCAAATTAGCTTATAAGACTAATGAATCAGATCCCCAGAAAGGATAATCTCCTTAAAAGATCAAAAATCAGCTTTTAAGACTGATATTACTCAATCCTAGAGATTGACTTTTAAAGATTGGGAATTACAAACTCATGGAATTCGATAATATCTAAACTCGAGCTTGAACGAGAAAATATTTTGATCAAAATTACAAACCGATTTGTTTTCTGAAAAACCCATTTTTAATGCGTTCATTACCATTGAACGTAAAATCCTAAGAATTCACCTGGAATTCATTAGGTCACCTGAACCAAATTGAGTATCAACCGTAAGAACGGTGGTTGCATAGCATGGTCAAAGACAGGACCTTGTGCCAGACCGAGAAACTATAGGGTGATCTTTACTATTGCTCCTACAAAGGATAGTAATTGCATCCGACACGTTATAGACCATAATTAAAAGCATGTCACGGGACATTGCCTTAACAGTTGCTTGTTCAACGCTTTCCTTTACAACCGGACTGTAGTTTACTAAAAGGTAATATACGGAGCAAGTATACTGGACGTGTTGCTTTCCTAATACAAGGTTAGCAAGTGGGTGACACAAAACCGCAAGTTTTGAGCTAAAAATTTCAAATCTGAAACCCACAAAACCCACAAAAACAATTTTGCAAACACCGGTGAAGGGTTATTCCGGAAAACTTATCTAGGGTAAAAGCTAGATTGAATTTACAAAAGATAAAATGTTTTCATAAAGATCCAATTTCCTAAAGGATCTAAATTTTCATAGTCATGTGGGACTGTAAACCACATCGTTACTACCATTGTTCATACCGCCGTATAGAAATCACTGATGTACAAAGTGTGAAGAATAAAGAAGTGATTCAAGTATGTTTTTATTCAAGTTCTATATTGCTTGAGGATAAGCAATGCTCAAGTGTGGGAATATTTGATAATGCTAAAAACAAACATATATTTCATAGCATTATCCTTCAAGAAAGACAAGTTTTTAGTTGCAATTGTTCAATTTACAAGTGATATTCGTTTAAATAATAAAAGGTGAAGACAAAAGACAGATTCGACGAATTGAAGACGCAAATGACCAAAAAGCTAAAAAGTACAAAGTACAATCCAAGTGGTTCAAATTATTGATGAGAAACGTCTAAAAATTACAAGAGTACAAGCCGTGAAACGCAAAGTACAAGATATTAAATCGTACGAAAAGGCGTTCGAAAATCCGGAACCGAGACATGAACCAACTTTCAGCGCGCGACGCAACGGACCAAAAATTACAAGTCAACTATGCACAAGAATATAATATAATATATAATTAATTATATATATTATTATATATTATATTTTTAAGCAGCCCACGTTTTTAATCAAGAGATGAGCTGGAATCCAATGCTCCGCGACTGCGAAGCTGTGAAGAAGAGAAGTACCGCACTCGCGGAGTTCAACAGTTCAAAGTGGGCCTATAAAAGGCCGTGCATTCTGATCGATTTCATATCCCTTTTCTTTCTTTCTATCTACGTAAAATATATATATATATATATATATATATATATATATATATATATAAATTTTAATTTAAGTTTAATAATAATAAGGTTATAGTGGCAAATGTTTTACGTTTGTAAGTCGAAACTCTGTCCGTGTAATGCTACGCTATTAATACTCATTGTAAGTTATGCTCAACCTTTTTAAATTAATGTCTAGTAGCTAAGTTATTATTATGCTTATTTAAATCGAAGTAATCGTGATGTTGGGCTAAATATTAAAGACAGGGTTATTGGGCTTTGTACCATAATTGGGGTTTGGACAAAAGATCGACACTTGTGGAAATTGGACTATGAATTATTAATGGGCTTTATATTAATTAAATGATATCTCGTTGATTTAATATAGAGATTTATAATTTGACCTATTTATATTTAACCACATACACTTGACTGGGTACGGTGAGCGGGATATTTATAAATACTAATTATTGTTCATTTGACCGGACACAGGATGGATTAATAGTCAATGGACTCGTTGAAACAGGGGTGGATTACATTCAAGGGTAATTGGTGTAATTGTTAACAAAGTATTAAAACCTTGGACTACACGCAGTCGATAACCTGGTGTATTCATTAAACAAAGTATTAAGACCTTGTTACAGTTCGAATCCCCAATTAGTTAGAATATTTGACTTCGGGTATAAGGATAATTTGACGAAGACTCTCGCACTTTATAATTATGACTGGTGGACTATTATGGACAAAACCGTATGGACATATCGAATAATCCAGGACAAAGGACAATTAACCCATGATAATAAATTAAAATCAACACGTCGAACATCATGATTACGGAAGTTTAAATAAGCATAATTCCTTTATTTTATATCTTATCACACTTTTAATTATCGTACTTTTAAATTATCGCAATTTTATTTACCGTCATTTTATTTATCGCACTTTAATTATCGTCATTTACTTTACGCTTTAAATTAAGTTATATTTTGCATTAGGTTTTAATTGTGACTAAAGTTTTAAAATCGACAAACCGGTCATTAAACAGTAAAATCCCCTTTTATAATAATAATAATATTACTTATATATATATTTATACAAATATAGTTTTAAAAATATAGCGTTAAACTTGGCTAGCTCCCTGCGGAACGAACCGGACTTACTAAAAACTACACTACTCTACGATTAGGTACACGGCCTATAAGTGTTGTAGCAAGGTTTAGGTATATCCCATTCAATAAATAAGCAAATAACTTGTGTAAAATTGTAGCGTATTTAATAGTATTTCGCAATAAAAATATAACTATTTTGTATACACCTCGCATAACATCAGAGGTATTTGACCTCTATATGATACATTTTACAAACATTGCATTCGTTTTAAAAGACAAACTTTCATTACATCGAAAGTTGACAGACATGCATACCATTTCATAATATCCAACTATAAATGATCTAATCTGTCATTTACTTAATCATAATCTTTACTGAACTCAACGACTTGAATGCAACGTCTTTTGAAATATGTCATGAATGACTCCAAGTAATATCTTTAAATTGAGCAAATGCACAGCGGAAGATTTCTTTCAATCCTGAGAATAAACATGCTTTAAAGTGCCAACCAAAAGGTTGGTGAGTTCATTAATTTATCATAATCGATCAATTCCATAATTTTAATAGACCAAAAGATTTCTATATTTATAAGCAGAACCTCTCGTCTGCATAAAGATAAAATCATTCATATGAATTGAACACCTGGTAACCGACATTAACTTTAATGCATAGAATATCCCCAAACAGAATCTCTCGTCTGTATAATAATAATCTCGAAGTACTAAAGCCATCCATAACCTGAATGGGGGTTGTTAGGCCCAATAGATCTATCCTTAGGATTCGCGTCAATTAGGAACCGAACCTCTCGTCTGCCTAATTATTAGGTTACCAAGCTAAAAGGGGTGATATTCGGTTTAATAATCCAACCATAGAATGTAGTTTCGAGTACTTGTGTCTATTTTGTAAAACATTTAAAAAAACAGCGCATGTATTCTCAGTCCCAAAAATATATATTGCAAAAGCAATTAAAAAGGGAGCAAATAAAACTCACAATACTGTATTTCGTAGTAAAAATACATATGACGGCATTGAACAAGTGCAAGGTTGGCCTCGGATTCACGAACCTATATTAAGTGTATATATATATTTATACGTCGGTCAAAATCTGTCTAACAATTTAGGTCAAGTCGTAGTGTATCACAATCCTAATGCTCGAGATTATCATGCAAAAGTCAACAAAAGTCATCTAATCCAAAAATGACTTCCAAAATCTATTTATCTTTATTATATAACCTAAATATAGTCGTTTTATATATATTTAAATATATTTATCAGATTTTATTAGAGTAAATAATACAAGTCATCTATTAATAAAATTTATACTAAAATTTATATATGATAAAAATATACTTTTATATATTTCCAGTAATAAAATTTATAAAGTTCACTTAATAAAAATATAGTGGTATGTATTATTAATATAATTATATTACGTGTGGTAAAAATATATTTGTATCACATATCTATTTGATAAAATAATATTGATAATAATAATAAGTAAAAGTTGTATAATTTTGTAGTAATAATAATTATTATTAATCTATTAATAATAATAACAATATTTATATTTAATAATAATGATATTAATTATGATAAAATGATAATTTTTAATAATACTAAAATGCTACTAATAATGATATTTTATAATAACAATGATATTTCTATTAAAAATGATAATTTTAATAAAAATGATAGTTTTAATATTAATAATACTTTTAATAATACTAATAATAATAAAATAATGAAAACGGTATTTTTATCTAAATCAATACCTTTTAATATTTTAATTTCATCATGATACTTATACTCATTATTTCCTAATCAATTTTTTAATAACTTTTAGTCGTTTTTTTTATATCGCGTTCATAATATTGATAATAATAGTAATCATAATAATTAGATGATACTAATATTAGTTTTACTTATAATAATACTAATAATAATAGATATTAAGATAATATTAATGATAATACTAATAACTATTTTAATAATAAATAATAATACTAATTATAGCCTTAACGATAATAACGATAGTAATAATAATAAAAATAACAATTTTAATGGTAATACATTTTATTAATAACGATAATGATGATGATGATGATAATAATAATAATAATAATAATAATAATAATAATAATAATAATAATAATAATAATAATAATAATAATAATAATAATAATAATAATAATAATAATAATAATAATAATTAGATAGTAATTATAACGACGATAATACTGACAATAGTAATAATAATCATTTTAACAATAATTATACTAAAAGTAATAATAATTCAGTTGACTATATATTTTAATCCGTTCATCGAAATCACACGAGTTCTAAATGAAAAGTTATTAATTTTTCGCCAGCTTTTCAACGACATGCATATCATATACCTTATCTCAGTAGCATATGTATCAAACTCATGATTCATCAAAACTATCTACTACAAAATTTAACATAAAAGCATGCATAATCCTATCCACTCGAGCACTAGTCAGGGATACACTATTAATATATAAAAGTTAAGTTATGAGTGCTCACGTATCAATATTGAGATTCAATATTGCAGGAAAATATGTAGACGCGACGGAGATGATAAACACTAGATTGATCTCACGAGCATACCCCTGATCCATACCCATAACCTCCATAGCTATAACCCATAATTTCCTTAGCTCTATCCCGCTCAAAAAACTCGTTTAGAAATCGCTCGCTCATAACCTTGTCGTAGTATTTTATGTGTAATAATTAATAATAATACCACTAATAATAAGATTAATAATAATATTAATCTTAATAATAATAATAATAATAATAATAATAATAATAATAATAATAATAATAATAATAATAATAATAATAATAATAATAATAATAATAATAATAATAATAATAATATAAATTAAATATATAATATGGAGTAATCATAGAGAAAGAGAGATTGAGAATGAATGAAACACAAAACAGCTCGAACTCGTTTTATAAGCAAACTTATCCCACCTAACCACCTCATGCGATCGCATGAGGATTGTGTGGAGATCTCATACGATCGCATGACACATAAATCCAATTCATATTCGTAACTCTTATGCATCGACACATTATATATAAATATTCAATATATAATATATAATATATAATATATTTAATCTTTAGAATTAATTAAATATTATATTATATTCTCGTGCATAGTTGATTTGTAATTTTAGCGCAGATGAATTGTACGTTGACGCTCGACTTACGTACCAGTTCTGTTTTTTCGAACGTCCTTTCGTACGCTTAGAAAACTTGTACTTTACGTTTCGTGACACATACCTTATCAATAACTAGACTTATTTCACCAATAATTATACCAATTGAAATGTAACTTATTCATTTGAGTGTTTTGATCATTTGCTTCTTTAAATCAATGTCTCGTTGTATGTACATATGTATATATATATATATATATATATATATATATATATATATATATATATATATATATATATATATATATATATATATATATATATATATATATATATATATATATATATATATATATATTCGAAATATATATATGTTTTTGAAATATTTAATAATATAATATATAATTTTTCCAAACTAACTATATTTCAAAGTTCTTTATATCATTTAAAATCGTTTCGAAATTATTTAGTAATATCTTTATCTTTTTGAAACAATAAAATATATTTGTAAATTTATAACACCAAGCTTTAATTAAGTTCTTCAAATTTTTATATACATAGACAAGTTACTTTATAAAATGTTTTAAATAAAAAGTTCTTTTTAACTTAAAACGTTGTTAGTACGTTTGAAACTAAATCAAATAATTATGAAACTTTTGTTTTCTCACAACTAAATATATTTAAGAATCATTTTGTCAAAAGGTTAAAATAATGGAAATCATTATATCATAAAATGTTTTTTAGAAAAGTAAAATTATATATACTCGTAATAGGTTTTAAATTACCATTTATCGATGAAGCGTGAGGTAAGGTCGAATGGTATGTAATCATCTTAATGTAAAACGTCGCTTTATTTATCTTGTCGATATCTAACTTCTAAGTTATTTACATTCCCTAATTTCACTTTCATGTTAAATAATATGAAAACTAAATTGTTATCTTAACAAAAGTCACGAGTGAAATATAATAAAGCATGTATTGGAAATCAAACAAGAATCTCTACTAACTTTTATCTAACTCTTGTTAAGTGCACTTTGTTCTTACTTATAATCACTTTACCATTTATTCTGAATACCGTAAAAAAATGAACGATTTCTCAAATCAACGTTGGAAAGCTGGCGAAAAATTAATAACTTTTCATTTAGAAAGCGTATGGTTTCGATGAACGGATTAAAAGATATAGTCAATTGAATTATCTATAATTTTAAGTATTATTGTTAAAATGATTATTATTATTACTATCGTCGTTATTATTATTATCTAATTATTATTATTATTATTATTATTATTATTATTATTATTATTATTATTATTATTATTATTATTATTATCATTAATATTATTATAATATTAAAGCTAATATTAGTATCATATAATTATTATGATTACTATTATTATCATTATTATGAATGCGATATAAAAGATGACTAAAAGCTAGTAAACAAATCGATTAGAAAATAATGAGTATGTGTATCATGATGAAATTAAAATATTGTAAGATATTGATTTAAGAGAAAAATATCGATTTCATTATTTTTATCATTATTATTATTAAAAATATCATTTATATTAAAACTATCATTTTTATTAAAATTATCATTTTTAATAGAAATATCATTGTTATTATAAAATATCATTATTATTATCATTTTAGTATTATTAATAAAATTATTATTACTATTATTATCAAGAATATTAGAAAGTATCGTTATTATTAAGATTATCATATTTGTTAGAAAATGTATTCATTAAAATTATCATTTTATGAATATTATTAGAAATGGGGGTTTTGGGTTTGGTCCTAGAAATGAAGAAGGGAGCTCAATCCTTGAGTTTTCCATTGCCCACGAGTTGGTTGTAGCTAACTCTTTTTTCAAGAAGAGGGATGCTCAGTTAGCCACTTTTTATAGCCGGGGCCGTTGCACCCAGATTGACTTTTTGCTCCTTCGTAAAGGGGAACTTAGGACATGTAGGGACTGTAAGGTCCTTCCAGCATATACGTGCTCCTCCCAGCACAGATTGTTGATCAATGACCTAGTTACCCGGGGAAGAGTTCGTAGGAGGGCTAAGGTTGTGCAACATAGAATCCTTTGGAAGAGGCTACATGGAGCGAAGGCAGAGACTTTTAGAACGACTGTTGCCGATAGATTAAGTGTAGAAGGGGATAACGTAGCCCCTGCTCACGTTGACCAGTTATGGAACCGTATGGCGTCCACTATTAGAGAGGTGGTAAAAGAAGCTTTAGGGGTGGCATTAGGGACATCGAGAGCCCATAAGAGCAATAGAGAATCGTGGTGGCTTAGTGACGATGTCCAAACGAAAGTCGCCTTAAAGCAGACGAGGTTTAAGGAGCTTATTACTTTTAGAGCAGGGACACCTACAGAGAGAACTAGAGTAGAAGAAAGATATAAAGAAGCTAAAAGAGAAGCAAAGAAGGCCGTAGCAATTGCAAAAGACAAAGCTTATGAAGATTTATATAGGAAGCTAGACTCTAAAGAGGGAGCCAATGACATATATAGAATAGCTAAATCTAGGGAGCGAAGAGGCAGGGACTTAGTTAGCGTCAAATATATCAAGGATGAAGCAGGTCAAAGTATAGTGAGAGAAGACCTTATTAAGAAAAGATGGGAAGAGTATTTTGCATCCCTTTTTGGTAGGGAAAGAACAGAGCGGAACGGGGAACTCCACGAGGTTCGTGAATACCAAAACAACTATTTCTGCACGAGGATTAACCAGGAGGAAGTTAGATCAGCCCTACGAAAGATGGGGAGAAACAAAACAGTAGGACCAGACCAAATCCCGATTGAGGCGTGGAGGTGCCTAGGAGGCGATGGGTTAGATGGTTGACAAACCTTTTCAACACGACGTTTAGAAGAGCAAAGATGCCTATGGAATGGAGACTCAGTGAGGTCATACCCATTTACAAGAACAAGGGAGATGCACAAATATGTAGTAATTACAGAGGCATAAAGTTACTTAGTCATACTATGAAGCTTTGGGAGAGAGTGATTGAGACGAGGCTCTGACGCGAGACAAAGGTTTCAGAGAACCAATTCAGTTTCATGCCAGGACGCTCGTCAATGGAGGCAATTCACATCGTTACAAGCCTTATGGATAAGTATAGATAAAAGCAAAAGAACCTACACATGGCGTTCTTAGACCTGGAAAAGGCTTATGACTGTGTCCCGCGCGAGCTGATTTGGAAGACTCTTAATGCTAAGGGTGTCCCAAGTAGATATATAAGAACTATTAGAGATATGTACGACGGGGCGAAGACTCGCGTATGCATGACAGTAGGAAACACAGAGTTTTTCCTGTAGAGGTAGTTCTACATCAGGGATCGGCACTTAGCCCATATCTTTTCGCTTTGATCCTATACGAACTAACTAAGAGGATATAAGAGGACATCCCATGGTGCATAATATTCGCCGACGATATTGTTTTAGTTTCGGATTCCCAGGATGTGCTTAACAGAAGGCTAGAGCAATAGAGGACTGCACTAGAAACAAATGGCCTACGGATTAGCAGACCTAAATCGGAGTACCTTAGATGCGATTTCAAGGCGAGCGAAGAAGAACAAGAGGATTTAGTGGATGTCAGAATTGAGGATCAGATTTTACCTCCTGAATAGTCCTTTAGATATTTAGGCTCGATGCTTCACAAATCGGGAAGGATAGATGAGGACGTGACGCATCGTATATGAGTAGGATGGTTAAAGTGGAGGGCAGCGAAAGGGGTGTTGTGCGACAAGAAGGTACCCCTTAAATTGAAAAGGAAATTTTTAAAGGTGGCAATCAGACCGGCCATGTTGTACGGATCAGAGTGTTGGCCAATGACGAAAGCCCAAGAGAGGAGAATGGAGGTGGCAGAAATGAGGATGCTTAGGTGGACGTGTGGCAAGACCATGCTAAATATGATGCCAAATGAAGTTTTTAGGGAGAACTTGGAAGTTGGGAACATAACCAACAAGTTGAGAGAAGGACGACTTAGATGGTTCGGGCATGTTATGAGGCGCCCACTTTTAGCCCCAGTTAGGAGAGTCAAGACCCTCGTTGTTGGGGGCATAAGGAGAAGGGGTAGACCAAGATGTAGGTTGGAGGATAGAGTGAAGCTTGACATGAAGGAGCTCTTATTGACCGAGGACATGACTTCTGATAGGAATTTATGGAGGAGTAGAATTAGAATAGATGACTAGGTTCTACATATGGTTTTTTATTTTATATATTTATATTATATTTCTTGCCTACTTGCTTGTGTGCACTTCATATATGTTTTTTTTTTCGTGGGACTTTACGTATATATAATATATCTATACTTATTGTAGCTTATTCACATGCTTTATTGCACTTTATGGTTATATGTTTGTATTACATTATATAGCTATTAAATTATACGTACTTACATATCACATGTTTTTATGCTAACATAGTATACTTATTTGTCTATGCCTACATAGTATACCATCTATTTTATACTGCATATTATACCTACATGCTTCTTACCAACATGTTTACGTATACTTATTGTACTTACATGACTTGTTATACTTACTTATTTGACACTCACATATTTTACTTATATGCTATATTACATTATATTGTTATATGCTTTATTTACCTATACATATCGTATTGGAGTATACATTATTCATGGTGAAGTTTATATTTTATCAACTTTACTTGTTTATTTTTTATTTCACATATCGGTTTTCATGGTTCTTTCTGGTCGGAGGTCCCTAGGAAGCAGCCTCTCTACTCTACAGAATAGGGAGGGACGACTTGCTCTACCTGGGTATCAATAGGTATCCGTGGGTGGAGGAATGACTTCCCTTTTACTTTAGGGTAGAGAAAATGACTGTCTACATCTAACCTCCCCCATACTCCACTTCAGTGGAATTGGGTATTGTTGTTGTTGTTGTTGTTGTATTTATTGTTAAAATTATTATTATCATTAATAAAAATAAATAATTATTATTAAAATAATTAATATTATTATTATTACAAAATAATACAACTTTTGTTCATTAGTATTATTATCAATATTATTTTATCAAATAAATATGTGATACAAAGATATTTTTATCACACGTAATATAATTACATTAATAATACATACCACTATATTTTTATGATATTAAGTGAACTTAATAAATTTTATTACTTGAGATATATAAAAATATATTTTTATCATATATAAATTTTTATTTATTAATAAATGATTTGTATTATTTACTTTAATAAAATCGGATAAATATATTTAAATATATAAAACGACTATGTTTAAGTTATATAATAAACATGTATAGATTTTGAAAGTCATTTTGGGTCAAGGTAATTTTTTTGTTGATTTTTGCATATCGATCTCGAGCATTAGGATTGTGATACACTATGACCTGACCTAAATTGTTAGAAAGATATTGACCAACATATAAATATATATAATTAATATAGGTTCGTGAATCCGAGATCAACCCTGCACTTGTTCAGTGCCGTCATTTGCATTATTGCTACGAACTACAGTATTGTGAGTTTCATTTGCTCCCTTTTTAAATGCTTTTGCAATATATTTTTGGGACTGAGAATACATGCGCTGCTTTTATAAATGTTTTATGAAATAGACACAAGTAATCGAAACTACATTCTATGGTTGGATTATCGAAATCGAATATGCCCCTTTTTAGTCTGGTAATCTAAGAATTAGGGAACAGATACCCTAATTGACGCGAATCCTAAAGATAGATCTATCGGGCCCAACAAGCCCCATCCAAAGTAACGGATGCTTTAGTACTTCGAATTTATCATGTCCGAAGGGAGTCCCGGAATGATGTGGATATTTTATATGCATCTTGTTAAGGTCGATTACCAGGTGTTCACCATATGAATTATTTTTATCTCTATGCAGTTTGCGAAATGCCTGATATGAGATGTATAATTATGAGAAATGGAAATGAAAATCTTGTGGCCTATTAAAATTATAGAAATGATCGATTATCATAAACTAATGAACTCACCAACCTTTTGGTTGATACTTGAAAGCATGTTTATTCTCAGGATTGAAAGAAATCTTCCGCTGTGCATTTGCTCACTTTAAAGATATTACTTGGAGTCATTCATGGAATATTTCAAAAGATGTTGCATTCAAGTCGTTGAGTTCAATAAAGATTATTATTAAATAAATGGCAGATTAGGTCATTTATAGTTTGGATATTATGAAATGGTATGCATGCCTGTCAACTTTCGATGTAATGAAAGTTTGTCTTTTATAAACGAATGCAATGTTTGTAAAATGTATCATATAGAGGTCAAATACCTCGCAATGTATCCATATGTTATTGTATTCATCCTTATGGATTATGACGGGTCGTCTCAAATGACATAGCACTATACCAAGGCTATGTAAGTTTACTTGCAATGTGGCTTTTGCAAGATTAATGTATAAGTATACATTAATGTCCAACACATGTACAAGAAAGGAGCAACTCTTGGTTGGACTTGATGACCATCTTAAGTATGTCTAAATACATTTTAGGAGCATAAGTTATCCTGTACACTTATGTGTTATCCTTAATCAAGGCTAAAACGTCATTAAGGTGTCATCAGGTGTGATAACGCTCAAAAAGTCACTTTTTTACCCCCGATATTAAGCCCAAAAACCATAAAGGTTCAAACTTTATAGCCAAAAGTGGCAACTATTTGCTTCATTTTGTAGGTTTATTAATTACGAAGGCAATGCAAAAAGAATCGAAGAAAACGGACTTAAAACGAAGAATCTAGAGCCAAAACGGCAAAATATCATAAGACACTAGAAAAACGTCATGCCAAAGTCCAAGAAAAACGGCCTTCCACAGTATGTGGACGGCCGGCCTGATTGAAGACGCCTGCCAATTAAACGGGCTAATTAAACGGGCCACTATAAAATTGGACGGCCCAACAGCCAATTAAACGGGCTAATCAAACGGCTAACCACAAAATTGGACGGCCTACCATGATTCTGGACGGCCTGCCATGGAAGGCCTGCCAGGCCAGAAAGCCCTATAAATAAGAGCCATTTCCACACATTGAAGACACACTCAATTTTACTTTTCAATAGTAGTTTAGTTAGTAGCTAGTTAGTTAGTTTTTACGGAGGAACTTCCGGAGTTGTAGCAATCTCGGGCGAATCTGTAATCAATTTTCAGGTTTTAATCTAAACGCTTTTCTTTTATATTTAAAATATGTTTTATTATTATCCATGTTTGAATATGCGATATGATATTACCATGATAGCTTAGAGTATTCGTATGTTGCTATGATAGAAACCTAGGCTAGAGTAGTTATGACTTTTTAGTGCGTTTACTGTTGTTAAGCTAAACCTCTGACTATAGTAAGGCTTGTATGCTAGTATCTTAGGGATTGACCAACCTAGATTGTGAATCAGACTTGTCCACACATATGAAATTAGCTACTTCCTAGGACTAAGACCCTCGTTTATTCTGTACCTGAAGCATCTATGAACTCGGTATGGCCGGTGTTCCCGAGAGGCCCGACCTTATGGGATACGGAACCTGGGAATTCAGACATGAATGACCTAGTATGCATGATAACTGACCCGAGGAGACCTCTTAGGGCCTGTTATGATCCACTTAGCTGTACCCAATTGTATGTTCCATCTCCCATTGCATGTTCTTGTTTGATTGTTGCTTTAGGGCTGGTCTTACTATACGTTGAGTGCATCTGGTAGATTTCTATCTATATCATTGTTAGCATAACACTGTAACACTGCATAATAAATAGTATAGTAGGATCTTTGTAGAATGATGATAGGTTAGTCAGTTTCTCCTGTTGTAGCCAACTTAGCCCAGTAGATCCCCTCCTATTGGGACTGTGTCCACTCGACACGGCATGTCGTTATTCAGTTACCTAACAGATAACTAGGGTTAGGATTAGAGCTCAACTTCTGACACGACCTAGTGCATAACTAAGGATAACCCCCTAGGTTTATAGTGCAACCCTAGTGACATGCCGGCCTTCACTCAAAGAGAACTGCGAGAGTTCAAAGACTGGTAGGACTGTACGATTGGCTCATCCGATCAGATCCATACTACCCTATTTAGAGGTTCATCCTCATTACTTCTTTTCCCTAGCCTAGACGTATATCATGGACAACATTTCCTTGATCTGCACACTCCGGTATTCCTCCACCTTTTTACTTTTCCAGTACTTAGGAACCAGTTAGATAAAAACTTAAACTACTCTTTTATCCAGACAGTTTAACCAAGAACAGTTATCCCTTTGAAATTCAATTCGTTAAACCATTCAAAAACACGACCCTAGGTCAACTTACTCTTTCTACCTTAAAAAGTGCTAATAAGATTTAGGCCCCCGCACTTAAAAAAAAAAAAAAAAAAAATTAGAACACTGTTGGGACCCACTTGTCTACCTCGTCCCACGAAAAACGTAACCGACTTTTTAAGCGATATCAAGGTGTGATTGACCAAGATTAGCGTTCTATTGACCAAAACTCCTTTGGATATGAAGAGGGCAACTATTCTAAGCATGTTGAAACAAGTTTCATGAATTATAGATACCCCGAAGCGGTTAATCTTTATTTGATCAAGAGATTTAGATAGAACATTCTACGATCAATCCACGGTCAGCCGTAGAGTCAACCGTGTACCTGGTTTCAAAAACCAAGGTACATGATTCCCACGGTCTGACCTGCGATCGATCGTGGACTAAACCGTGTGGCATCTGTTTATTTTAAGCTTCATTTGGTTTGGTCTTTGCTAGAGTAAGTGTGGATTATTGAACTTGTATATTTATGTCAAGATGTCTACCACCACTTTTGGTTATATGCATGAGTCATCATCAAAATACTTATTAACGTTGGTTAAGATTAATATTATCGTTAAACATAAACCAACATCCTTCCCCAACAGTATTGATTAGTATTGATTAATATTATCGTTAAATATAAACCAACATCCTTCCCCAACAGTATTGATTAGTTTTTTTTTTTTATATTTACATTTTTATTCTTAGGTTTTGAATGCAATTTTTTTGTATTTTGTGGTTTCATTTTATTTCTTTTGTAATTAAATAATCTTTTGTACTTTTCTAACGATAGTCCTACTACATTTGTTATCGTGCATAAATGATTAGTACATAGCGATTATTATTGGTTTTTGTTTAGCAATTACTCTTTTAAGCAATCATTTTAAACAACTAAATTATTTGGTTTTGACTGGTTAAATTATGGAAACTTATATTAATAATATTACAATTAAGCAAATCCAAAGTTACTATTCCTCAATAGTAACTTTTTTGTCCTTTTGTTTTATTTTCATCTCAAACTATTTTTGTCTTTGTTCCAACAACATCTAACCACCATACTTTCGGCAATACAACTTTTAGAACTTACCCACATAGCTTTTAGACCTAAAAAATCTCATAAACCCACCCCAAACTTTGAACGCAAATACTTTAATTTTCTAGCGAAATAAAAAGACACCACCTACACAAATTAACGCGCAGCATATTTTCGAACGTACAATTTTTACCAGCAATCGGTCTGAAGCGCACTGTCACACGCCACACACATAGGTCATCGGAAATTTCTCCCACCACTTTTTCTGAGTTTTTCCATGTAGTATAGATGTGTTCTTCAGTGGGAACAAAAGATATCAGCGACGAAAAAAGGAAAGAAAGAAGAAAAGTCTGGACGTTCGGAGGATACTAGAAACCGGAACGGAGCCGAAAAAATCAGGTTTTAGGCGAGACACATGAGAGAAGGCAGAGTCAACAAATATGTCGAGACTCATAGAGCAAATATTCAGAAGATATTGTAAATGGTTACCTGACTTTTTTTAATACTAGCTATATATAGATATAGCACTTGCTCCAATTAAAGACTTGGAGTCATTAATAAAATATTCCTTTAATGTGCAACACAAATTACATTACAATTACAATTATAAATTACATCAAAATTGGGTCATTCTTTTCTAACTTAAATTTTTTCAAACCTTATTAAATCATTCTTCTAATTTATACGGAGTAATTTTTATTACGTGTATATAAATTTATTTACGTGTTATATAGTAATTATTTATAACAATTAATTTGATACATCTCAAAAAAAATATTATACAATATAATTTGGACAGCTCAGGATAATTAATTTGTTACAATCCATATAGTAATATATGACACTATGTTTCTTTGCAATTGTATTAGATGTTTAATATGTTAAAACGAATTATTGTCTTATAAGTTACGTTAACTGTTTGTTTCAATATATTTTTATTAAAATATATGAAAAAAAGTTTTACGTAAACGAGGGGTGGTCGTCGCAACGCGCGGCTGACCACCCTGCTTGTTAATATGGATTTGGAAGCTTTAACTAGATTTTTTTGTTAATCCTAGTACGAGTAATATATTTTAATAAAAAAACATATAAGTTTGTATAATGATAATTAGCCCAATCGCCGCAACATGCAGATAACCTACACTGGTTATAAAATATTAGCCGAGGAAAATGCTGATCTATTGGGTCTTACTGTCCAATAATTAAAGCTTCCTTAAAAAGCCTAGTAGTAGGCTTTTGATGGGCCTGAGGATTTGGGCTTCGTATTGGAGGCTGAGTTCATAGCTCACTATCATCCAACATGATAACATGACTACTATTCTCATATTAAAACTTTAGCATAAATTATGTTTTATTGTTAAAAGTACGGATTTATGATTAACAATCATGTTTACATAAACTAATTTTTTTATTTCCAAATTAAAATTAATCGTAACATTCAGTATTTAATTTGTTAATATTTTTCTAATATTATTTTTTTAAATTGATTTAATAAAGAAACTCTTTCTTATAACACCCTCCTTATAAATTTAATCGGAAGTATGAATTTAGAAAAATGATAAACATAGTCCTTAAGGCTATGTTTAAGCATACTATATAAACTTAAGAAAGTTGATACTAAAAAAGGGATATTTATACTCTCTAATTAATTTAATGAAGTTTGTAAATTTAAAATGATAAGCTTAAACGTAGGCCTAAAAGTTACGTTTATAAAATCTTTATGTACGTGCTTCAATGAAGTTTAGGTAACTGGGTTTGTGTTTGAATTTAGGGTATCTTAAGTCAGCCCATATATATTAGGGCAGGTAATGTTCTTGATATCAACTTAAAATAAATGAATCGTTAATCATCAAATCAAATTATAATTGATATGTGAACGGAAACTCATCAAGTTTTTAATACTCCGTATTTCGTACACTCTGTCAAATAAATTTCGATGGATGGTCTAGTTTGAAATAGCTGTATCTAATTTAAGTTTTTGGTGACAACTAACGCGAATTTTGTGGGATTAAGAAAAACACGAATATTTTATACTTAGAATAAACACTACCTAAATAATTATACGGCCAATCCTAATATTATAAATACTTTATTTATTTATTTATATACGAAATTTAATACTGTAGCTAATCTTATACGGAGTACGTTAAAATGAAATGAATTTAATTAGTGAGTTGAACACCTGGACAGGTAAACACGTAGGGCAACTTTAAACGAATCTGAATGAGACACGTAACCAAACACCAGTTGAATATAAACACGTGCCACATGGGCCCAGTTAAAAGATCTATATAATGACGTGGGGGTTTCGATTTGTGAGCTGGATTTGCTGATGGGTCATGGGCCCAAGGTACTTAATTTATTATTTATACTGTGAACCAACTCATTCAGTGGACACGTCGATGGCCCGGACCACATCTTAAACCGACATCAGCAACGGTGTTTGTATGGTCCAACTAACGACTTCCAAGATGCCCTTTATTCATTTCTAAATTCTTTTCATCGTGGATTAATCTCGGTCGTCTCTCCTCCAGATCAGGGTCCCACGAGACTAGTGATTGCTTGTTGATATTTTAAAATATGTAAATGACCATTTATTATTAGAGAGATGGTCCTTACATCCAATTTTATGAAACATGTACGTCTAATAACATATTTTATACTTAATTATATTTATTTATTTTTTTTTTTTTGAAAAGCCAAATATATTATATATGCAAATAATTACAAACCAATGAGGTAAACGAAATGGCTACCCACATCAGACGCGTATGGTACAAATTCACGAAGCTATGGAAATCAACGCTACATTACAATACAAACTATAATAACTCAACCGGGGGCAAAATTGGTGTTCAACACGTTTGAAGATGACGGTTGAAGAAGCCATTGATGCCATGATGTGAAGAGTTTCTTCGACCGATTTTTAATCCATTCGAAAGATTGCACTTGAATCTCATTAATGATTTTCGGTGTGGCCCATGCCTCGTTTTTGAAGACCTTGAGATTTCGATTTTTCCAAATGATATAGCATGTTACCCACATCACCGCTTGCCACATTTTCGATAGTTTTGAGTCTAATGCAAATGAAATCGAACCTTTGAGTAGTTCATCAATCGTACATCCCGAGGGGAGGGAGAGATTCCACCATTTAATGATGCCCATCCAAACTTCTTGAGCGAATTTGCACGAGAAAATGGCGTGATCCACCGACTCCACCGCGTCGTTACATATAGGGCATAATAGTGTGTCCAAGTCGATCCCCCTCCGATCGAGTTCCTCTTTTACCGCTATTCTTTTCCTAAGAATTCTCCAAATAAGTATCCCGATCTTTAAAGGAACAAGATTGTTTCTCATAGTAGACGTCGGGTTGGATTCTTTTGGGATAAATTTGTCGTCGATTGCTTTAGCCATTGAGTTTGTAACGAACGTACCGCTTCTGTCCCCCAAGAACTTCCATTTGCAACCCCCGCTACCTGAGATCGAAACTTCACCGATATCGTTTACCATGGACTCTAACTCACCGTGTAGCCTGCCTGATAATTCTCGTGACCAATCCCAACTGAAATTACAAGTGTTGTTGTTTCGAATTACCCTCTCCTTGACTGAAATTAATGGCTGCCTTTCGAGCCGGAAAAGACGCTGGAATTTGTCTTTAAGTGGCCCGGAACCAGTCCATGTGTCGAACCAGAAACTGACCTCGCCACCATCTCCTATCTGGCGCTCGAATAATGCTTCAATGTTGATGCCGAGTTTTCGAAGTTCACCTCCAACTTTGACTATATTCTTCCAAACCGAGTTCTGTTTCACAATCTCATGTTCACGATTAGTATTTAACCCCCCGTCCCGCCCATAAATGCTCTTAATTGTTTTAGCCCAAAGTGAATCATTTTCGGTGTAAAATCGCCACCACCACTTGACAAGTAATGCCCAATTTTTTGCTTTAAGACTCCTAATGTTTAACCCGCCCTCTTTAAAAGGTAAAAGAACCGTTTCCCATTTAATCCAAGCAAGTTTAGTGTTATCCCCCGACCCGCCCCAAAAGAAGTTACGTCTCATACCTTCGAGTAGTTTAATGATGCAAGATGGAGCGCGAAACAACGAGAAGAAGTAGAGAGGGAGACTATTAAGTACCGCCTTTAAGAGGGTCAATCTACCACCGAAAGACATCGTTCTTGCTTTCCAATCCGACAAACGTTTATTAAATTTCTCAATAACGGGGTTCCATGCTTCTTTTTTATGCCACTTTTCGCCTATCGGCATCCCTAGATAAGTGAATGGTAGGGAGCCCGACAGACAACCCAATCTACTTAATTATATTTATAATAATAATATAAATTCCAACTCTCTGAAGCATAATTATAATTTTATGAGATAAAAGTATACATGGATCAAAAAGTGATGTGTGAAAATCACCTCCCTATTATAATGTACAAAGCTAATTATACTTTAAAGCATTGTACAGTAGAACATTGTAAAACATAATTAATTATGTACGTAATAAAAAAATTTGTATACATATCATCACGTTTATTTTAAACGCCAAATGATATATATCTCCTACTCCCTCCCTCCTATTTCAAATTACCAGTTTTTCCTTTTAAAGATGTCACAAATTAATTGTCCACTTCCGTAAATAAAAAAAATACTCCTGCCGTCCCATATCTATTGTGCATTTTTTTTTTAAGATGTCCCAAATTAATTGTTCATTTTTATAAATGGAAAAAGTATAATGTGATAAATTATTTTTGTTTATATATGTAAGACAAAAGGATTAATAAAAATTAATAAAAATTAATTAAAGGATAAGACTAAAAAGTTAACAAAAAAGTATATGTGTCGAGTATTTTTTCTTAACTGTGTAATTTTTTGTCTGTGGACAATAGATTTGGGACAAATGGAGTAATGTGATAAAGTTCTTATGTGCCCCTTAATTTATAAATATATGACCGAAAGATAGGTAAAAAGTAAGGGATAAAGCTGAAAAGTAAACAAAAAAGTTATGCGTCAGTCACATTTTCTTAAACCGTATTTTTGATTATTTTTTTTTGTGGGACTATAGATATGAGACGAATGTAATATTATATTTAAGTATGTAATATTTCTAATTAATTACTCCATGGTAGATCCACTTATATTTATGCATTACAATTATTATACCGTATAACAACTATTGCATAAAAAGTAAATATATAAAATGAATTTATCAGCACCCTTATTTATATTTATTATATCCATCATAATTAAACAATAATTAGTATAGTGGCGGAATTAGAATTTTTTTTTCCATTTGAGAGGGATTTTTTTTTTAAAGCGTAGCAACTTTTTTTGGACAAAATATGGAGGCTTTTGGGCATAATATTGAGGCTTTGAGAAAAATAAAGATGTTTTTGGGCAAAATATGAATGTTTTGGAAAAAAATGAAGGCTTTTGGACAAAATATGAAGACTTTTGGGCAAGGAAAAAATTTATTGGAAACAAAATAAAAAATCTAAAATTTTTGCATTAGAAATTTAAAATCGACTATGGGTGCCCCATATGCATTAGAAAAAAGAACTCAGCTATTTCAACACGAATTTTATAAAAGACGACACGAAAACCTTTTGGTACTTGAAGTAAAAAACCTTTTATATATATGTTTCAGAAATCTCAAGTCTTACATAAAAGGATTTTATGAAAATAATAGTGTAATTGTACATAAAACTTTATCTTCATGTTTATTCTATACCGTTACATAAATATACCAATGATAAATCCATCAAAAATTTCATGTATTACTTTATTGTATTGAATGTATATGTTTAAGAAGTTGTGATGTGGTTCAGCAGTTGGTGGCATACCTCTTTTAGAGGAGGTCGGGAGTTCGACCCCCGTTGGCTACATATTAAAAACACAATTTCATCTCTGCCATGAAGTATCCACCCATGACACCTTTCTCATATCGTTTGAGGGGTAAAGGGGATGGGGGTTTTACTTGGTCGTGCCCTTGGATCGGTTTCAAGGTTTCCTCCCGGGCAGCGATGGGGGCGTGGTTATTATCGTTGCATTGGCAGAGTCGAAACGGGAGATGATCGCAACAGGTGGTTTAGTCCCCTCGGGTAATTACAATCGCTGTTAAAAAAAAAAAAGAATGTATATGTTTAATGTATTTATCAAATAGTGTGTTGAAGATATAACAAACCGAAAAAATATGGTTTTATACACCAAAACAATCAAATGTGTGTAATCATATATGCAAAAACGTGTATAACATTAGTTTAAAAAATTTGCACTTAGTTTATTCCTTCATGTTGCCTCATAAAAAGATATAAATCTGGATATAACTGATCAATCCTAAATTAGATGCTAAAATCTAATTTAGGAATTGAGTGCAATGGGGGTGGATGGTGGTGTTGATAATGTTTTTGGGATCTTATGATCGTCTTTCACTTAGATTCAAGTGATCAATCACCATGTCCCAGTCTTGATCGTATTACCTTGGCTCGATTATGATTAATACTTGAGCGTAGTGACAAGTGAATCACAAAGACCAGAGCAATTGCACAAAATCAACAACCTAAAATGAGAGGCCAAGCTCCCTATTTATAGGCTTAGGTCGCGGAATCTATTAGGTACCCGAGAAGGAGTAAAACGTGTTTCCCTAGCCTTAAGGAGGATCCTTTGTACGAGGGCTATATAAAGGATTCAAGGCTCCCTAGATTAGTTAACAGTAGCCACCGATTTGTAATGTATTCAAGAGAGCCGTGGAATATAGTTGACTAGTTTGACTAATGATGTGACGCCCCGTACAAAATCATCGTGTACGGATCATCAACAACAGGATTATTACAAGGTCAAACACTATATGCTGTTTAAAAACCAGTTTTTGCATTCATGAAAAGATAACTTCAATTGTTTTACAAAAGATAACGTGCTTCCTACGAATAGAAGCATTAACATAAGTATGTGACCCAAAGGTCGTTACAAAGCCATTGTTTGAAAATAACGTAAGTTACGAATGCAAGATAAAAGTTCCATGATTGAGACATCTTTAAGTAATGCAGCGGAAGTCTAACACAGCAAGTTTGTAATGGCAAGTTTATAGCACCAAGACAGCAAGTCTAACAGCGGAAGCAACAACGTCTAAGCACCTGAGAAATACACGCTTAAAAAGTCAACGCGAATGTTGGTGAGCTATAGTTTGTTTGTAATCAGTAAAGTAATGTAGACCACGAGATTTCAGTGCTTCAACCAGCAGTTTAAATCAGTATGAAAAGTATATGCTTAACCATGGACACCCGGTAACTAGACTTAACGTATGTATATCACCCCCTAAAAGTGCACTTGGCGAGTGCGTTTGTCCTCGAAGTATTAAACACCCGTTGAATGCTAGCGCGACTAGCCCGAGTGGGGATGTCAAACCCTATAGATCCATATCTAAGATTCGCGTTCACGGTTAGGAAACTAATGATTAAACGTTACCGAGCTAAGGGGAATCTTTGTGCCGTTATGTTACCCACACATATGTAAAGTTTAAGTACTCGTGTCTAGTATGTAAAACGTAAAAAGCGCATGCATTCTCAGTTCCAAAAATAGTAAAAAGTAATAAGGGATGCTATAACTCACAGTGAATAAGCAGTAAAAGTTGATATGAAACGTATGCAAGTAGTAAGTCGGTCCGAAAGGTCATCAACCTAAGTCAAAGGTCACTAGGTCAGTATGTTGTCCCCATAAGTTTAAAAGTGCGTAAATTAAGTTTAAGTGTCATCCTCATCATCATCATTCATCAAAGCTAAAGTAAGTTTAACAAGAATAGAGATCGAAACAATAGGCTGACTTTGGACAGCTGTTACGACCTCTATACAAATCGAAAAGACGCGTAGTCAGTGGCCATGGCTCTGTATGTGAGTCCTCTAACCGGTTACCAATTTTCAGAACCTAACTATTCTTCATTTGACCGTGGCGACGGTTTAAGTGCGAGTAGGTCAGAAATTTCAGCACAACGTTACAAAGGCGTAGTGGTTTTAAAAAGACTATAAATCCTAAACCGTATATCGGATTTAGGTGAGTCTTAAACGAAAAGTTATCTACTCGAAACGAAATATCTGAAAATCAGCTTTACAGAAGCCTCAGGGGTCTGATCAGACCCCGAAAAATATTAAACAAGTGCTCCGGTGGGATTCTTGGTGCTTGATGCTCATCACGGTTCTCATCCTTGATGCTTGTAGCTTCAAGTGTACAACTCATTGATGTGTTAGCATCACTTTGACCAAGTTTCAACCATCAACACACAAAATGTCAAGACTAAGTAAGATTACAACTCACTTAAGAGTTTTAGAAGGATGATGAACCTAGATTACATCATGTTCTTAGTCTTAACACAAATACAAGTCCTATCTACAACAAAAGCTACAAACTTTCATTCAATCAAACAAGTATGAACATAAATTTGATCAAACAAAGTAATGGAACCCTAAGCTAGAAAGCTTGGATCCTTTTAACAAAAGTTATGAGATTGCAAAGCTAGAAAGCTTGAATCTTTTTTGTTATTGAAGATCTTGAATGCATAAAGCTAGATCTTCAAGTTCCATGAAGATCATAAACACAAGTTTTGATCTTTATAACAAAATAAGGAGATCATAAGCTAGAGAACTTAGATCTAACAAGTAAATGAAGATTCAAAGCTAGAAAGCTTGAATCTTGATTGTTCTTGAAGATCCTTGAAGCATGAAGCTAGATCTTCAAGTTACCTGAAGATCATAAACACAAGTTTTGATCTTTATAACAAAATAAAGAGATCATAAGCTAGAAATCTTAGATCTAACAAAGTAAGTGAAGATTCAAAGCTAGAAAGCCTGAATCTTCCATGTTCTTGAAGGATTCAAATTCAAGTTTGAATCTACAAGATGTAACAAGATCAAAAAGCTAAAAAGCTTGATCTTCACATGATGATGATGATTTCGTGACTAGGAGAAGAAGAAGAAGAGAAAGAAAATTTAATAGTTACACTTTTTAGAGTGAGAAAGACTAGAGAGAAAATAAGAGAGTAAGTGTGTGTAAATTATGAATGAGATCAAGTGTGAAATGGGTGAGCTAAGGCTTGTATTTATAGTGGAAATGGGTGTGGAGAGGTCCTTATGGCTGTAGCTTTTGGGGGGGACAAGTGGGGGGACAAGATTTACTTTTTGGTTAGTGGTTGTCTAAAGTTGGTGCTTATGTTAGGATCTCATGTAACATTAGTGATAATGGTTAACAAAAATGCTAGTATGTTGTCTCTCATAAATGGGAATTTTTCCTACATATAATTGGGTCATTAACCATTAATAATTGGGCTAATTAAATAGTCCACTAGCTAGAGTAGGGTGGGCTTTGAAGGTATTCGTATGCCCGAGAGATATATTAAATTAATGTGGCAAATATGTTATGATCCAAGTCGGGTCATACCCAATAACAAGCTTACCAACACCTTATACGTATTTAATCTTAACGATTGGTTCGTTAAATGAATACGCGACACTTGAACTTTAGAAAATCGGTTTTCTAATATCACTTGAAATAAATTATTTGGATAATTTATATTTAATTATTTATAGGTTTAAATAATTATGTTGTGTTATATTTTATAACTTAGTTTATAAAATATGTAAGTAACAAATGCAAGGAATTAGATATAACAAAGTTTATATTCTACAAGTTTTATAAAACAATGGTCTTTTATAAAAAAATAATACCCACTCATGTGCTGAATTTTGGAAGCCCCATGAGGACACACATGCAAGCATATTTGTAACTTTTAAGGTGACTCCATTCCAAATGTGCATGGGTGATTGAAAGACCAAGATATTCCTTGACTTCTACTTAGAAAAATACAACATTTCAAGTGTTAAAGAGGCTCACATTTTCTGTCCAATATTTGCTGCTGCTGTTCGATTTTTTGGGCAGCAAGAAAGGGTATTTGAGCTTGTTTTTTTGGTCATTCAAGTGTCTCTAAAGCCTAACCATATTAAGGAAGGTGTTGGTAATTGAAAGCTTGGGGTATGCTACACTTGAGGCTTCAAGTTAGAAGCTTATTTGCCATCATTTTCTTCATCATTTTCAGCTCACAAACTGCAGCTGCTGTCCGATTTTTACAAGGCAGAAAAGTGGTTTTTCAAGTTAGTTAACAAGGGTTTAAAGGTTCCAAAGTATAGCCAAGATTAAGGGTGGTGGTGGAGCACAAGAGCTTAGGGTTCTATACACTTGAAGGTTCAAGTTAGGGGCTCATTTCATCATCATCTCCTTCAAACTTTCTGCTCATTTTGGACAGCCCTTAAACTTAATTAAGGAGGTATAACACTCTATCTTTTCTTGTTAATTAGTAAGCATAATATTCACAACTTGATCCTTGTGGGATTTGGCTTTAATTGGTTTAAAGATGACAAGTAAAATTGATTAACACACGCTTCCGCTTATTATGATTCTTAAAAGGTTTTAAGATATATGAACTTGTTAAATCCCAACAATGGTATCTAGAGCCGAAGTTGTTGAAATATGCTTCTAGATGGTTATTAAACCCACTATAATTTTGCATTCTATGAACATGCATGAAGTAGAATGTAAAATTTTCGGTTTTGGGTGGTTGTCATTTTGGCCAAAATCACTTGTGATTCTGCATTCTGTACTGCCAATCACTTGTGATTCTGTACTGCAAATCACTTGTGATCCTGTACTGCCAATCACTTGTGATTCTGAACTGCCGATCACTTGTGATTCTGTACTGCCAATCACTTGTGATTCTGTATTGCCTATCTCTTATGTAGTTAAAGTTCACAATCTATGCCTTGACCTTGTGTTTGGTTGCATGCATGGTTGATTGATATTTATTCAATTGGTTTGTAATAATATTTATTCATTTGGCATGTAATAATTCATTTGGTTATGTAATTCATTTTATATTTGGTATGTAAAATAGAATAGGTTGTATTTTCATTTTCTAGATAAAAATGTATTAGGATACATATTTTGTAAAAATGAAGATACAAGATGATGAAGACTTGAAGAACACAAGGAGCATATGGATGCAAGAATAAGTGGGAGATTTGAAATCTCCTACTTTGTATGATTAACCCTTACCCGGTGACATTTGTTTTCGGCTAAACAAATGTCTACCAAAATGGCTAGATTGTGAACATACTTATTTTGCATGTGTGGTTGCTTGTATGTTTATTATGTTTGTGTGATTTGGATGATACAATTAATTACTAGATAACAACAAGCAAAACGACTATTTAATCGGTTAAATTAGACGTATTAAGGACATGCAAAACGGCAATTTAAATGGTTAAATTGAAAAGGCAACTAAAGACCTTAATAAATGGTTATTAGGAACAAGAAAAGGATAACAAATATAAATTGGTTTATATCAAGTAATTGGCTCAATTACAAGACATGAAATTGTTTTTTTTCATATGTACCATACACTAAATGCATGTTGGTGTATGACATAAAAGTTTTCTCAAACTAGAATTAACGAAAACTTAAAATCCCTTTTACTAAACAAGGCAACAAGTTTAACGCCATCCTTTTGTGTGACACTTAAGCATGTTAGGGAACTCATGATGGGATAAAGGTCACCTAACCATCATGAACAAACTAATGTGGTTAAGGTGAATTTGACATACTTGTGGGATAAAGGTCACCTAACCACTTGTATGTTAAATTTACACGTTTACACAAGTAGGACGACTTGATTTGGGAATCATGAACTTAGGGTCACCGAAGCATGAGGAACAAATAGGCGTTGATGGGATAAATATGCCATGCAAAAGGATTGCATGATCCCATACATTAGAAGTTGCAAAAGGATTGCAATTGTCATATAATGACTACCTAGCTAAATCAAACAACGGGATAAAGGTCACCTAACCGAAATTTGGTTTACCGTTGGATTCTAAAATTTAATATATCAATTGGATTAAAAGGGTATTGAATGTTAAATTAAAATCGATACTTAAACGAACTTTGTTAAATTTTGTAGATGGCCGCCAATAACAACAACATTCCAAACGCACCAATCCACTTTAATAACCTATCATTGAGGTCCATCCTCAGAAAAGAAAATAACTCCCAATCTGTTTCATCTAATGCACTAAAGATGAAAAGCCTCATTGATCGATTGCACCGTCTCAACAGTCCCGTGTCTAATGAATTAACCACGGACCTTATCCTCAACTCTTTGTCAAAAAGGTTTGACACATGCGTGTTGAATTACAGCATGAATGATTGGGATAAGAGCATTGACGATTTATATGTCATGCTAAGGACGGATGAATCAAGCATGGGTAAAAGGGCTTCACCCATGCTCATGATCAAAGAAGGTGGATCCAAGGATAAATCCTCTTCTAAGCCAAAGGTGGCTAAGAAGAAAGGACCCACCTACAAGGGCAAAGGAAAAGGGAAGATGGTTGCCCCAACCAACAACACTAAATGGCAAAAGGGTGCCAGACAAGCAAACCCCAAGGAAGATCCGTGCTTTGGTTGCGGTGTGATAGGTCACTGGAAACGCAACTGCCCGGTCTACCTAAAGGAGTTGAATGCAAAGAGGGATGCAGGGCAAACCTCAGGTAATGTATACATGATATACGTTGAGCTTAGTATTACTTCTTCTAATACATGGGTACTAGACACAGGATGTGGAACTCATATTTGCAATTCATTGCAAGGGTTCAAAAGAAGTAAACTAAATGCGGGAACAACAAGTCTCTACATGGGAAATGGTGCAAAGGTGCACGTAAAAGCTCAAGGAGACTTTGTTTTAAAGCTACCAAGTGGTTTGGAGCTTATATTGAAAAATGTTTTGTATGCACCTGATTTAACACGAAACATTATTTCTGTTTCCCGTTTAAGACATTGAGGTTTTAATCTTAATTTTATTAATGATGATATCCATGTCTTTTTGAATGATATGTTCTATTTTAAGGCCTCGCCTTTGAATGGTATTTATGAATTGGTTCATGATAACACATCGTTCGATAGCTCAATATACCAAGCAAGCACCAAGAAACTCAAAAGGGATTTGAGTGATTCCTACTTATGGCATTGTCGCCTTGGTCACATAAACAAGAATCGAATGCATACACTTCAAAAGAGTGGCCTTTTGAAATCAAATGAACTAGACTCATTTGATGTATGTGAATCTTGTTTACAAGGCAAAATGACTAAAGCACCTTTCAAAGGGACCTATGAAAGGGCTAAGGACTTATTGGGATTAATACATTCGGATGTATGTAGACCCTTTAAGTCCATGACTAGGAATGGTGAAGGATACTTCATTATTTTCATTGATAACTTCAGTCATTTCTGATATGTCTACTTATTAAGACACAAGGACGAAACATTTGAAGCATTCAAAGTATATCAAATGAAGTACTTAATCAACTCAACAATATATTTTGGGGTTATTGTCTATGCTCCGTGGCTCGTATTCTAAATATGGCTCCAACCAAGAAAATGGAACGAACACCTCATGAGATATGGTTTGGTAAACCTCCATCTCTATCATACTTAAAGGTATGGGGATGTGAAGCTTATCCTAAGCATTACGTCCCTAATAAGTTGAATGCTCGATCCACGAAGTGTATCTTCATAGGATATCCCAAGGATGATATGGGATATTATTTCTATGATCCATCCGAGCAGAATGTATTTGTTGCTCGGAAGGCTGAATTCCTTGAAACTAAGTTCCTTCTGGAAGGAAATAGTGAAAGGAAGATAGATCTTGAAGAGGTTCAAGATCAAGTGGATGATACACAATTGGTTGACACTAGCACTCAATATGAAAATGTTGAGAATGATCACATGGGTGATCAAGGTATACAAAACATTCGTAGATCTGGTAGAATTAGTAACCCTCCTGAGAGATATGGGTATCTCATAGATGGTTGCTATACGGTTGATTTGGATGAACCAACAAACTACCAAGATGCTTTATCACGGATTGATAAAGATAAATGGCAGGAAGCCATGAAAGCTGAAATGCAATCCATGTATGACAACCAAGTTTGGGAATTGGTTATACAACCTACTAGCTCTAAGTTAGTTGATTGTAAATGGATTTTAAGAAGAAAACCGACATACATGGAAACTTAGATACATACAAAGCTAGACTTGTAGCAAAAGGTTTCACTCAAACTCAAGGGGTTGATTATGATGAAACTTTTTCACCTGTAGTAATGCTAAAGTCTATCAGGATATTATTTACCATTGCTGCACATTATGATTATGAGATATGGCAAATGGATGTCAAAACCGCTTTCCTAAATGGATATCTTGAGGAAGATGTCTATATGGTTCAGCCTGAAGGTTTTATCGATCCAAAACATCCTGACAAAGTATGTAAACTAAAGAAGTCAATCTACAGACTGAAACAAGCTTCTAGAATGTGGAATCATCGTTTTAATGAGGAAGCCAAGAAATTTGGCTTCATTAAAAATGGAGATGAAGCTTGTGTATACAAGAAAGCTAGTGGGAGCTCTATCATATTCCTTGTACTATATGTGGATGATATATTATTATTTGGAAATGATATTCCGCAAATGCAAGGAGTTAAGACTTGGCTAAATAGTTGCTTCTCCATTAAGGATATTGGAGATGCAAAATACATTTTGGGGATTGGGATCTACATGGATAGATCCAAGAAATTGATAGGTTTGTATCAAAGCGCATACATTAAAGAGGGCTTGAAAAGGTTCAAGTTGGAAACTCTTAGAAAGGTTTGGTACCTATTCAAAGAGGAACACTTCTCAGTTCATCTCAGTGCCCTACCACAAAAGATGAACAAGTGAGAATGAAGAATGTCCCATACGCGTCTGCCATTGGGTCAATCATGTATGCAATGATATGCACTAGACCGGATGTGTCATGCGCTCTTAGCTTGACAAGTATATACCAGTATAACCCAGGAAACAGTCATTGGATTGCTGTTAAAAGTATATTGAAATACCTTAGAATGACTAAGGATATGTTTCATATGTACGGGTCTGGTGAGGAGGAACTCGCTGTAAAAGGTTACGTGGACGCGAGCTTCCAAACTTATTGAGATGGATCTTGGTCACAATCCGGTTATGTCTTCATTTTAAATGAAGATGCGGTCTCTTGGAAGAGTTAAAACCAGGATGTTGTTGCTTTATCCACTACAGAATCAGAGTACATCACCGCCTCATTGGCAGCTAAGGAAGCTGCAAGGATGAAGAAATTCATCGACGACTTAGGAGTGGTCCCTACCATTCAGGACACTCTTGAGATCTTTTGTGATAACGAAGGTGTGATTGTTCAAATCAAGGAACCTCGTGCTCATCAAAAGACCCGTCACATTGAGCGGAGATTCAACTACATAAGGGATGAAGTTGAAAAAGGAAAGATATGTATCCACAAAGTTCACACAGATCATATTATAGCGGATCCACTCACGAAGCTCTTACATGGGCCAAAACATGAGGAACGTGTTTGTGCATTAGGGCTTCGATATTCTAGTGATTGGTCATGGTCTGTTATAAGTATTGTACCGGAACGAAATTATTCAAACTCATTAATATAACTATGGTGTTAATTTATTTGAGTTATGTTCCTATTTTGCATATTTCATCCATGAATAAGCAATTATTCTAAATTTCCGTAGTCGATCACATTTGTGGGAACAAGTGTGAGGTTTAGGCTATTATGAACTTGGATTGGTATACATTCACGGACTGAATGTGGGGCAAGGTTGCTACCAAGGTTCATAGATATTTGTAGGACACAAATATTGGAAGACCCGCTCTCAAGATTTACTAAATGGAGCCTTTGTGGTTGATCACATGTAATCTTGAGTAAAGGCGAATATCATTGTATCCTCTGACCTGAGATACATATTGGGTTCGGATATTCACTAAGTATTGTGCCTTGATTCTTTCCTTCGCTATTCTGAAATATGGTAGTACATAAGGAAGAGCTCAGGTATAATGCAAAATGTATATCTAGGACGTATGTAGTCAAGATGGAATTTGTCCCTCTTATTTGTTGAGAGTCAGATGTCTAAGGCCTGATAAAGTTAAATCTATAAGAGAGTGATCACTCTGTATCTCTTGGATTTAACATGACATCTAGGACGAAAGGATATAATGAAAGATTCACCTATTCATATTCGAGATGGGACTCGAAAGGGATGATGTTATTGAATGGCACAAAGTCATAACATATTGGGGGTGATGGACGGTGTGTTAGGCTGTATCCATCACTTGCATTAATTTCTTATGTTTCTCGTGCAAGTGGGAGATTGAAGGTATTCGTATGCCCGAGAGATATATTAAATTAATGTGGCAAATATGTTATGATCCAAGTCGGGTCATACCCAATAACAAGCTTACCAACACCTTATACGTATTTAATCTTAACGATTGGTTCGTTAAATGAATACGCGACACTTGAACTTTAGAAAATCGGTTTTCTAATATCACTTGAAATAAATTATTTGGATAATTTATATTTAATTATTTATAGGTTTAAATAATTATGTTGTGTTATATTTTATAACTTAGTTTATAAAATATGTAAGTAACAAATGCAAGGAATTAGATATAACAAAGTTTATATTCTACAAGTTTTATAAAACAATGGTCTTTTATAAAAAAATAATACCCACTCATGTGCTGAATTTTGGAAGCCCCATGAGGACACACATGCAAGCATATTTGTAACTTTTAAGGTGACTCCATTCCAAATGTGCATGGGTGATTGAAAGACCAAGATATTCCTTGACTTCTACTTAGAAAAATACAACATTTCAAGTGTTAAAGAGGCTCACATTTTCTGTCCAATATTTGCTGCTGCTGTTCGATTTTTTGGGCAGCAAGAAAGGGTATTTGAGCTTGTTTTTTTTGGTCATTCAAGTGTCTCTAAAGCCTAACCATATTAAGGAAGGTGTTGGTAATTGAAAGCTTGGGGTATGCTACACTTGAGGCTTCAAGTTAGAAGCTTATTTGCCATCATTTTCTTCATCATTTTCAGCTCACAAACTGCAGCTGCTGTCCGATTTTTACAAGGCAGAAAAGTGGTTTTTCAAGTTAGTTAACAAGGGTTTAAAGGTTCCAAAGTATAGCCAAGATTAAGGGTGGTGGTGGAGCACAAGAGCTTAGGGTTCTATACACTTGAAGGTTCAAGTTAGGGGCTCATTTCATCATCATCTCCTTCAAACTTTCTGCTCATTTTGGACAGCCCTTAAACTTAATTAAGGAGGTATAACACTCTATCTTTTCTTGTTAATTAGTAAGCATAATATTCACAACTTGATCCTTGTGGGATTTGGCTTTAATTGGTTTAAAGATGACAAGTAAAATTGATTAACACACGCTTCCGCTTATTATGATTCTTAAAAGGTTTTAAGATATATGAACTTGTTAAATCCCAACAGGCTTAAGTCCAAGAAGGTAGAAAGTCCAACAAGACTAACTAGTGTGTTCTAGTAAATCACTAAGTGTAGTTAAGCATCCAAAAACCAAGTAATTGTTATTATAAAATAACAATTAGTATTTCGTAATCATAATATTCCGATTATGACCAAAGTTAAACGTGTACACAGTACATAGCTCATTTCAAATGTCAAGTGACACCAACGGTCGTAAAAGCATTCGGGGATCAAGTTAAGTGATTACACACTTAATAGCACGTTTTAAGATATAAATGAAAGTAATTAATCATTAAATAAGATCCCAGAGCATAAACTAGCTTAGTACGCACATATACGCAGTTTCGTGAAAGCACAAAGCACAAAAGCAAGTTGAAAAAGCCGGGTCGTTACATTACCCACCCGTTAAAGAAAATTTCGTCCCGAAATTTTGAGGAGTGACCAACAATGGTACCGTTTTTGAATAAGAATGAGCGTATCAAAGTTCCGAGGGACTCGTGGGCTCAGAAGTGAGCTATTTATCTTGAAAGGTGTTTGGGTGTATAAAAGTAAGAATAGTATATGCCATTAATTAAGTCTCTTGTCCTAAGATATCAACAAATTTATTTTGTTTCTTGCTAACACGAATATGTCATCTGAATATATACCCACAAAAAGAAAGATGATGTTTTTAGCCTACAGGCATCCTCAATAAGCTAGATGTATGAAATGCATCATGAATGTTACCAAACTCTTCTAAAACATTGAGCGCTTATGTCGCAATACAAAGCTGACAGGTAGAATGGAAAACATGGTGCTCTCAACCATGCGATTTGATGTCTGGATAGTGTTAGCCACAAATTTTACTAACCCCCCCTTAATTTCGGAAGAAGACTATAGGTATAAAGAACCCGATATTTAAGAAATGTTTGATTCGAATAAATGAATTGAAATTTTTTTGCTGAAAGTGACTAATCAGACTTACATGTAATGCAAGCCATAATTATTTATAGTGTCTTCAGGACGGTCTGAACGAACAATGAAGGATATCACCCAGTTTAACGTACTGGATGTGAACTTATCCTTAGATGGGATGAAAGCACAGTTCCATAATGTATGCTTTCAGTTACATGCTGAAGTTAGGGTTATCATCGACTAGAATAACATATAGTTGCAACCAACGAAGGAAGAAATATATAAAGTAACCGTATCAGTGTTATAGATGTTTTAAGCAGTCCCTTCCAAGAGGACAAGATTCATAGATTTCTAAAGTAGTTTACATTACATTTCTGAAAGAAAATCGCACGAAAGGTGGGGTCTTTGAACGAGAGTGAACTCTTCGAGCGGGTTGTTCTGAATTTAGCCTTATACTTAAGGGGATGCGCGAATGAGAAGATACGTGAACCCTTGGTCATAAAGAATGGTTTACTCTAAGTGAAAGGAATCTCAAAAATGATTCCTTGTACCTCAACCTACTGATTCACAGAGATGACGTTTACGAGGGTGTTGCAATTTAGCCGTGAAACATTGAGAGTAAAAACCCGCCTAGTGCCTTTTCTACGATAGGGTGACCACTGAGTGTTTCCCAGAAAACTGATTTATCTTCTCGCGTTTTTGCCAAGTCTAACCTTAAAAGGAACATTTTCGAGTGCAAAGACTTCCCAATAAATTTTATAAATCTGCCATCCAAAGTGGCTCAAGATTTTTTAACAAAGATTTTAATAGTAAGCTTCATCCCTAACGGAGGGCGAGAAGAAATGTGATCCATACATGGTGTAGTCTAATACGAAAACCTTTAATAAAATCAACCAAGGAAGTTTTGAAAAACCTTTAAATGTTTGGGCTAATTGAATCTGATCTGGCCTGTTTTCTTATTTGGGCTAACCGAATCTATAAGCCCAATAGCAAAAAATGTCAGATTATGATGAATTTTCACATTTAGTCTATGACATGTTTCAAGGTTTTACAAGACCAGTCCTTTACCGAATCTGACAGTCTTTTTGACAGTTTTGGCCCCTGCAGTTCATCAGATTTTTTAAGAATGGTCCTTTACCGAATCTGGACCTCCAAAGCTTATTTTTCTACTACTTTTGAGGCTCGAATTCACACGGCTTTTCTCATACGCGTTCTTTACGATATTTTGGAGATTTTCTGCGCATGTCAACCATTTTAAACAATGACGCTTTTATTTTATGCAAGCATCATTGTGGGGGAGATATGGATATGGTTGATGTGAATGTGACTTCTATACATGTACGGTATAGGACTCGGACTTCAAAGAAAGAATTGTTTGTTTGGGGGGGAGCTAGAGACTTGATGAAGATCCTACATCATATGGGGAGTTTTCTTATAACTAGTATCGAAAGTACACTTTGGAACAATGAAAGTTCAAGAGGCGTGTCTCGGTATTGAAACCGACGGTATTTACTTCATGACACTTTGATGAGAGCCCATGTACTTTGAGGGAGGAGCTTCTAAAGTTTCGAAACGACTTCTCAATACAAGAAAATTCTAAAGACACATCACAACTAAGTCAAGGGAGGGATTGATGGTAACATATTTAGTTTGTGATGTGTTCTTCAATGCGCATTCCGCTGTGCACACTCAAAGACCGTTGAAAGAACAATGACATCAAGTTTGGAAGATTTCAAGATCTTCATCAAAGGCCGTACATCATTCGGGGGGGGGGGGGAGTTAGTTAGCAATAGTTGATTCTTTCCTTGTAATGTTGTGTTGTAACGACCCGACTTTTTCGACTTCCTTTTGTGCTTTGTGCTTTCACGAAACTGCGTATTTGTGCGTACTGAGCTATATTATACTGTGGGATCTTACTACATGTGGATTACTTTCTTTTATATGTTTAAACGTGCCTTTAAGTACGTAGGTTACTTAACTTGATCCCCGGAAGCCTTTATGACCGTTAGTGTCACTTGACGTTTATAACGAACTGCGTACTATGTACACGTTTAACTTTTGTCGTAATCGGAATATTATGACTATGAAACACTAATTGTTATTTTATAATAACAATTACTTGGGTTTTTGAGTGCTTAATTACGCTTAGTAATTTACTAGAGCACACTAGTTAGTCTTGTTGGACTTTCTACCTTGTTGGACTTAAGCCCACCCTACTCTAGCTAGTGGACTATTTAATTAGCCCAATTGTTAATAACTAGTGACCCAATTATATGTAAGATAAATGCCCATTTATTAGAGGGAACATACTAGCATTTTTGTTAACCATTATCCTTAATGTTACATGGGATCCTAACATAAGCACCAACTTTAGACAACTATTAACCAAAAAGCAAAAAAGGTGTCCCCCTTGTCCCCTCCCCAACCCCACGGTCACCACCAACTCCCCACACCCTCACCTTCTATAAATACCAAGCTTATTCATCCCATTTCACACTTGATCTCATTCACAAATTACACACACATACTCTCTAATTCTCTCTCTAGCCTTTCTCACTCTAAAAAGTCTAAGTTTTAAACTTTATTCTTCTTCTTCTTCCCTTCTCATTCACGACATCATCATCATCAAAGGGTCTAGCTCTTTAGCTTTTAGATCTTATTATATCTTGTAGATTCAAACTTGGATTTGAATCCTTCAAGAACATGAAAGATTCAAGCTTCCTAGCTTTGAATCTTCACTTATTTTATTAGATCTAAATCTTGTAGCTTTTAATCTCTTTATTTTGTTGTAAAGATTCAAACTTGTGTTTGTAATCTTCATGTAACTTGAAGATCTAGCTTCATGCTTCAAGGATCTTCAAGAACAATCAAGATTCAAACTTTCTAGCTTTAAATCTTCATTTCTTTTGTTAGATCTAAGTTTTCTAACTTATGATCTCATTATTTTGTTATAAAGATCAAAACTTGTGTTTATGATCTTCATGTAACTTGAAGATCTAAGCTTTATGCTTCAAGATCTTCAAGAACACCAAAGATTCAAGCTTTCTTGCTTTGTAATCTCATAACTTGTGTGAAAGGATCCAAGCTCTCTAGCTTAGGGTTTCATTACTTTATTTGATCAAGATTGTGTTCATACTTGTTTAATTGGAGGAAAGTTTGTAGCTTTAGTTGTAAATAGAACTTGTATTTGTGTTAAGACTAAGAATATGATGTAACCTTGATTCATCATCCTTCTAAAACTCTTAAGTGAGTTGTATTCTTACTTGGTCTTAACATATTGTGTGTTGATGGTTGAATCTTGGTCAAAGTGATGCTAACACATCAATGAGTTATACACTTGAAGTTACAAGCATCAAGGATGAGAACCGTGATGAGCATCAAGCACCAAGAATCCCACCGGAGCACTTGTTTACTATTTTTTGGGGTCTGATCAGACTCTCTGGGCTTCTGGAAATTTTATTTTCAGATAGTTCGTTTCGAGTAGATGACTTTTCGTCTAGGCCTCGCCTAAATCCGATATACGGTTTAGGATTTATACTTGCACTTAAACCGTCGCCACGGTCAAACGAAGACGAGTTAGGTTCTGAAAATTGGTTAACGGTTAGAGGACTCACATGCGGAGCCATGGCCACTGACTACGCGTCTTTTCAATTTGTATAGAGGTCGTAACAGCTGTCCAAAATCAGCCTTTTGTTTCGATCTCTATTCTTGTTAAACTTACCTTAGCTTTGATGAATGATGATGATGTTGATGATGACACTTAAACTTAATTTATTCACTTTTAAACTTTTGGGAAAAACATACTGACCTAGTGACCTTTGACTTAGGTTGAAGACCTTTCGGACCGACTTACTACCTGCATACGTTTCATATCGACTTTTCTGCTTATTCACTGTGAGTTATAGCATCCCTTACTACTTTTTTTTACTATTTTTGGGACTGAGAATACATGCGCTTTTTACGTTTTACATACTAGACACGAGTACTTAAACTTTATATATGTGTGGGTTACAAAACGACACAAAGATTCCCCTTAGCTAGGTAACGTTTAATCATTGGTTTCCTATCCATGAACGCGAATCTTAGATATGAATCCATAGGGTTTGACAACCCCACTTGGGCTATTCGCGCTAGTAGACAACGGGTGTTTAATACTTCGAGGACAAACGCACTTGCCAAGTGAACTTTTAGGGGGTGATATACATATGTTAAGTCTAGTTACCGGGTGCCCACGGTTAAGCATATAATTTTCATATAGATTTAAACTGCTGATTGAAGCACTGAAATCTCGTGGTCTACATTACTTTACTGATTACAAACTATAGCTCACCAACAGTGTTGACTTTTAAGTGTGTATTTCTCAGGTGCTTAGATGATGTTGCTTCCGCTGTTAGACTTACTGTCTTGGTGTTATAGACTTGCTGTTATGGACCTGCTGTGTTAGATTTCCCCTGCATTACTTAGAGATGTCTCAATCATGAAACTTTTATTTTGCATTCGTAACTTATGTTATTTTCAAACAAAGGCTTTGTAACGACCATTGGGTCACATACTTATGTTAACGCTTTTATTCATAGGAAGCACGTTATCTTTTGTAAATCGCTATCTTTTATGAATGCAAAACTGGTTTTCAAATAGCATGTAGTGTTGGACCTTGTAATGATCCTGTTGTTGATGAACCGTACATGATGGTTTTGTACGGGGCGTCACATGGATGTTTACTAGGGAGTTAGTTTTTGGAAACCCGGCTCACTCCTGGGGGGAGATTGTTAGGTACCCGAGAAGGAGTAAAACGTGTTTTCCTAGCCTTAAGGAGGATCCTTTATACGAGGGCTATATAAAGGATCCAAGGCTCCCTAAATTAGTTAACATTAGCCACCGATTTGTAATGTATTCAAGAGAGCCGTGGAATATAGTTGACTAGTTTGACTAATTCTCTCTACATTCATGTGATTAATTCTTCACATTCATGGTATTCATAAGATCTAGGATCCTACAGAATCAATGTTCGCGCACACTTTGCAAATCCGTAATGTTTATGCGGGACATCTTCGCAATCTCAAGTTATGCGGGCATCTGCAATGTTACAACGCTTTTGGCAATTGCTTTTTACCTTCGCAGTTTTGTTTGCATTTGCTCTTGAATTGCCTTTTGCACTTAAAATGTACATATACATGCCTATGTATATGATCAAGTCCCCCCAGTTTATTGTGTTATATTTACGCAGAAAAATATAACATAATAAACTCTAAAAAATGTAGTCAAATATATATATTTTCAAACGGTTCGCAAAAGAAAATCCGATACGCATAAAATAATGCGTCTGACAGACAGTGCGTGTCCCATCAGCGCCTTCTAACGGCTCTTTTCTAGCCGTTGATATAATTCTGCAAACTTATAGCCGTTGATTGTAATCATTGCGAATAATTTTTAACACTTCAATTAACAATATAAATAGGATCGATTTCCACTCAATTTCATTTTAATCATTCGCATTCATCTTTCATTCCATTAAAACGCTTTCGCTATTCCAACGCCGATTAACACTTCATCTACTTTGCTATTGCAACTCACACTTGATCACTTTTTCTTTTAGATTCTTTAATTTCAATTCTTTCTTAATTGACCATGGCTTCCCCTTCTACACCTCAATCTTCAACCGCAACAACTGCGAATAAGTTCTCATCATATATGACGGATGAGAAAATTGACCAATTGAATGTCAACTATCCATTATTGGATCAGTTCTGCCCAATCGCTCCTTCTGAGGATGAAAGGGCAAACAATCCTCCACATGGGGTAATTGAGGTTTACGAAACCGTGATGTATCAAGGAAATCTCAGATTTTCGCTGAACGACTTCTTCTTGGGCGTATGAGATGCATATAACATCGGCATCGCTCAATTGCACCCAGTTGCTAAAGTAGTATTGTTTGAAATGTACTGCAGGGTTATTAACAAGCAACCTTTAATTGAGGTGTTTCGCAGTTGTAAAATATCACGCCAACTGATAGCGGATGGTTCTCATTCAAATCACGCCAAGGCATCATTACAACTCCCAAGGCCTCCATTGGGAATTGGCGCATCTCCTTCTTTTTCATTAAGGGTGAAACTGTGCGTGAGCACGAGGACAGAGTCTCCTGGGCAATGGAGCTTGGCCAGAGTGCCTTTGAACGCATCACGCTTAACGAGATTGGTGAAGAACTTCTTGTAGACATCAAGAATTTTCACTTAGCGGTCCGCCCATATGGCCATGTTCCGCTATATATGGGACAAGTTTATACGTATTGGCCATGGAGCAATTTAACGCTGTTTTGCTTGACGCAAATAATCAAGGTATGCAATAAACCTTTAAGTTGTATAAAAAGTTCATTCGTGTATGCGTATGTCATACTAACCATCATTACTTTTCGCAGAAATTTTGCTCGTTGACTTAATGCGGTTAGAAGATGTCACTGGCGTTAAAGCCATTCGCCGCCCAAAAGAAAGTGGCAGCACTTCTGTAGATATTGAAGAGCCATTACTCAACTCGAAAATCATCCAAAAGGCGCCGACAAGGGCAAACACAAAAATACTACCACAAGTGAGCCTATTGCGCAAGAAAGTAGATGCAAGCATCCACGCGTTTCTCCTATAGCAGAAGAAGTCTCTGGAAAAGGCAAAGAGAAAGGTACATTACAGTTTTGCGTAATAATTACACGCAATAACTTCTGCCATTGTCCTGCCATTTACTAAATATTCTTTTATGCATTGCAGCTGATACTGTTGATCTGACAGCGGATACAGAGGAAAATGAAGAGGGATTCCTTAATCAAAGTCTCCCACTAGGGGATGAGTTTAGCGACTCCAATTTTCAAAATTTATTCATATCGCCGAACAATCGCGTTCAGTCAATTCTTATTGACAATTTTGCTGCTATCTTGAATGTTAGCAATGCCACAGCTGAAGATCAATTTAAAAATCTTCGCAAAGCGGTACCCAAAGACATTCGCAATGAATATCGCAAACTCAGCGATATTGCCGCAGAAAATTTCAGTATACAAAGCTGCTTTAATGCAGTTTGTTCTTTGATAGATGGCGTTAAACACCGTAAAGCACTCGCTACAGCAATTGGCGCTGAAAGAGCAGCAAATGACGGCCTGCAAGCAAAAATTCTTAGACTTGAACAAGATAATCCGCAGTTATCTTTGGAGCTTAAGGACGCACGAACTGCTCTCAAAGAATTGGGTGCAATGAGGGGTGGATGGTGGTCTTGATAATGTTTTTGGGACCTTATGATCATCTTTCACTTAGATTCAAGTGATCAATCACCATGTCCCGGTCTTGATCGCATTACCTTGGCACGATTATGATTAATACTTGGGCGTAGTCACAAGTGAATCACAAAGACCAGAGCAATTACACAAAATCAGCAACCTAAAATGAGAGGCCAAACTTCCTATTTATAGGCTTAGGATATTAGGGGAATCAATGTTCACTCACACTTTGCAAATCAGCAATGTTTATGCGGGACATCTTCGCAATCTCAAGTTATGCGGGCATCCGCAATGTTACAGCACTTTTGGCAATTGCTTTTTACCTTCGCAGTTCTGTTTGCATTTGCTCTTAAATTGCCTTTTGTACTTAAAATGTACATATACATCTCTATGTATATGATCAATAATAGCACTAAGTGTGAGATTTTCAACAAGCATTGAAAACTCTTTAGAGTTTAGACCTTATTCTGTGATGCCTTATATATACTTTGTTGTATGACAGGAAGCTGGCAACCGCCACTTATGTGTAGGGTTGGAAATTACCACCCGATTCAGTGGATATTCACCCGCTTCGTGATGAATATGGATGAACCTAAATGGATATGGATACGGATATGGATGAACCTAAATGGATATGGATATGGACATAGATGAAAAAGTTTCATCCATAGATATATCTATTAATACCCGAAATAAATATATAAATACATGAATATAGATATATGCTTACATAGTTACTATGATAAATATATTTAACGTTAGATTTACATCCTGCTTTCAACCTATTAATGAAATAACTATGATATTTTCCGATAGAACACGTATATATAACAATATAAAATACAAATTACATATTTAATTATTAATAATTTATGTTTGTTAGAAAATTTAACAAATTGTGTTCTATCTTCAATAAATATAACACATTCTTGTGGATAGATTTTAATTATGTCATGTTATATTTATTTTCGTTATACTACGTTTTCGTTTTGATCGCATGATAGAAAATATTATAAAATTTTCTTAATATCCATTGGATATCCATTAACTCGCTTAATTCATTAGATATGGATATGGATGGATAAATTGAAATTAAATGAGTATGGAATGGATGAACAGAAACTAAATGGATATGGATATGGATACGGCATCACCTGGTCCATATTCGATCCATTTCCATCCCTACTTATGGGGCGTGGAAACAAAAAATGTGGTGGGCGTGGTAGGTACATCGAAAATGAACAATAGAACAAAATACACTTTGATTCGCTATATTAATTTCAACAGATTAATCCTTTATCAATTCTCTCATCAAACTACCAATTATATTTTACAACAATTCACACAACACTCCTTCACAACACTACCATGCAAATCTCATTTCCCACAACATTCTTACGTCAACACAATTTCCCCTAAAACACCACAACACTCACTTCACTTTAGGAAATGGTCTTTATGTAGGCCATTGTGAGCAAGATTTATTCCGGACATGGTTAATTTATAACGCGAAATAAATAAGGTATTCGTCAAATTATTGTTAACTTGTTATTTTAATCTTCCCACTCAACTCCTAATTAAATATTAAATACTGATATTAAATTATTAATTTCTTTACCGACATACATGCGCGCACACATACACATATAAGATCTAATGATCCATTGAGTTACACGTGTGACAAATCAGATGATCTGAATGAATCTACTATGCGTTCTACTCAACGTTAAATTGCAATTACACACCCCAACAAGTAGAAACTAAGCCACAAACATAACTAATCATACAAATCGTGTAACAAACTACCAACAATAGAGCTAAATCTAAACAACATAATCGAGCATTGATATTGCACATTTCTCATATATTTATCATGCTAATATCCGTCATTTTTAGTCCATTCGAATACGGTTCTAGTTATTATTCGCGATTATTTGTAAGTTTATGATTTGAGAGCCAAGAAGTGTTATTTGATTGATTTATGGTGTTTATGGCGCGTTTACAGCAGTTTCTATGTTATCGGGCGATTTTGGTTGTGATTTATTCAAGTTATAAGTAAAAATAGAGCAGAGTTGCTGTGTTCAGGTATGCGCGCTGTGCATCAGGCTGTGCACCGCACAGTTCTACTTCAAAACAGATCAGGAGCTTTCAATTTTCGAGCACCATAATTTATGTGGAAGTGCGCGCCGCGCGGAAGGATGCGCACCGCGCAAATGTACTTCGAATCAGATCAGGGATTTATTAATTTTGTCCTGGGTGTTTTATTTAGATGTGCGCGCCGGGCACTTATTTGCGCACCGCGCGGAATAGGTCTGCCAGAAATTAGATTTTATAAATAGGGAGCATTTTTTATCATGCGGGGTTATCTTTTTTGGCAGCCGTTTTCTTCAGCTCTTAGGGCAATTTTTGGGCACTTTTGGGGAATTCCAAGGTTACTCTAACCCTCTAATCATTCCGCTATCAAGAATCAATTCAAGCAATAATCAAGATTCATTATGTTAGGTTGATTCTTACTTATCATACAATGTTTACTCTATTATTTATTACTTTGATTTCTGTTGTTGCCATGGTTATTGGCTAAGTTATTTAATGTTTGTCTAGACTTATAAACCTTTGTATTGGATGTTACTTATCAGTTATTCTTTTAATTAATGATGATTTGATGTTTGAATTAAAGAACGATTCTTATTAAAGCTAGACTTTTCGATTCAATTGTGTAACGACCCGGCTTTTTCGACTTGCTTTTGTGCCTTGTGTTTTTGCGAAACTGCGTATTTGTGCGTACTGTGTTACTTTATACTCTGGAAACTTGATTTACGTGGTTTACTTCCATTTATATGTTAAAACGTGCCTTAGAGTACGTAGGATACATAACTTGATCATTGGAAGCCTTTATAACCGTTAGTGTTATTTGACGTTTCGAATAAACCGCGAACTTGCGCGCACGTTTAACTTTTGTCATAATCGGAATATTATGACTGCGAAATATTAATTATTATTTTATAATAATAATTACCTGGGTTTTTGGATGCTTAATTACGCGTAGTAATTTAATTATGCACAATAGTTAGTCTTGTTGGACTTTCTACCTTGTTGGGCTCAAGCCCACCCTACTCTAGCTAGTGACCCAATTAATTAGCCCTTGTCCATGTCATCAATCCTTGTCAAATTCCTTGCTTATAAATACTAGCCCTTGTCCATGTCATTAATCCTTGTCAAATTCCTTGCTTATAAATACTAGCCCTTGTCCATGTCATCAATCCTTGTCAAATTCCTTGCTTATAAATACTAGCTATTTACCTCTCATTCAAATCACTTGCTCATTTGGTTTTCACACACACTTGTTCTTTCTTTCTTTCCTTTCTAGTATTGCTTGTAAGTCTTCTTTTTCTTCTTCGTTTCCTTTCATTTTTGTGGCCATCATCATCATATTATGGAGATCAAAGTTCCTTTTAGCTTTGATCTTGCTTATATCTTGTTGATTCAAGCATGAATCTTTCAAGAACATGGAAGATTCAAGCTTTCTAGCTTTGAATCTTCACCAACTTTGTAGATTCATCTTTCTTTTACTTTAATCTTGTTATTTTGTTATAAAGATTCAAACTTTTGTTTGTTATCTTCATATATCTTAAAGATCCAAGCTTTATGCTTCAAGATCTTCAAGAACACTAAAGGTTCAAGCTTTCTAGCTTTGTGACCTTATAAATTGTGTGAAAGGGATCCAAGCTCTCTAGCTTAGGGTTCCATCACCTTTTTTGACTTGGATCATGTTCATACTTGTTTGATTGATGTAAAGTTTGTAACTTTGTTTGTAAATAGTACTTGTAATTGTGTTAAGACTAAGGATATGATGTAACCTTGGTTCATCATCCATCTAAGACTCTTAAATGAGTTGTGTTACCATTTGGTCTTAAAATATTGTGTATTGATGGTAGAATCTTGGTCAAAAGTAATGCTAAACCATCAACGAGTTGTACACTTGAAGCTACAAGCATCAAGGATGAGAACCGTGATGAGCATCAAGCACCAAGAACCTCACCGGAGCACTTGTCCACTGATTTTCGTATCTGATCAGACCACCTGGGCTACTGGAAAGTTAATTTTCAGTTAGTTCGGTTCGATTAGATGATTTTCCGTTTAGGCCTCGTCTTAATCCGAGTTACGGTTTAGGATTTATGGCCCTCCGAGAGTCACTACACCCTATTAACGTTGTGATGAAATTTATGACCTACTCGCACTTAAACCATCGCCACGGTCAAACGAAGACGAGTTAGGTTCTGAAAATTGGTCAGCGGTTAGGGGACTCAAATACGGAGCCATAGCCACTGACTATGCATCTTTTCAATTTACGTAGAGGTCGCAGCAGCTGACTGAAGTCAGCCTATTGTTTCGATCTCTATTCTTGTCGAACTTACCTAGCTTTTATGATGATGAATGATGATGATGATGACACTTAAACTTATTTTATGCACTATTAGAATTTATAAAGACAACCTACTGACCTAGTAACCCTTGATTTAGGTTGACAACCTTTCGGACCGACTTACTACTTGCGTACTTTCATTACCGACTTTACCGCTTTTATCAATGTGAGTTATAGCATTCCCTTTTTACTTTAACTTATTTTGGGAACTGAGAATACATGCGGATTTTATGTTTTACATACTAGGCACAAGTACTTAAACTTATATATGTGTAGGTTATATAACGGCAGAAACATTCCCTTTAGCTCGGCAACGTTTAGTCATTGGTTTTTGAACCGGTGAACGCGAATCTTAGATATGGATCCATAGGGTTTGACATCCCCACTCGGGCTAGTCGCGCTAGCATTTAACGAGTGTTTAATACTTCGTAGACATACGCACTTGCCAAGTGTACTTTCAGGGGTATAAACGTTAAGTTAGTTACCGAGTGCCCACGGTTATACATATACTTTATCATACTGATTTGAATTACTGATTTGAAATGGTTGTTTGAAGCACTGAAATCTCGTGGCCTACATTACATTACTGAATACAAACAAACTATAGCTCACCAACATTCGTGTTGACTTTTTAAGCATGTATTTCTCAGGTGTTTAGACATTGTTGCTTCTGCTGTTAGCCTTGCTGTTCTAGTCTTGGTGTATAGACTTGCTGTGTTAGACTTTCGCTGCATTACTTAGAGATGTCTCAAGCATGAAACTTTTACTTTGCATTCCCAACTTATGTTATTTTCAAAACAATAGCTTTGTAATGACCTTAGTATCATGTACTCATGTTAATGTTTCCTATTCATCTTTTGTAAAACGTTATCTGTTCATGAATGCAAAACTGGTTTTCAAACCGCATATAGTGTTTGACCTTGTAATGATCCTGTTGTTGATGTACCGTACACGATGATTTTGTACGGGGCATCACAGTTGGTATCAGAGCATTGGTTGTAGGGAATTAGGTTGCATTAGTGAGTCTAGGACCGACCCAAGTAGGATTCACTAATAGGACTAATCTACAATTTGCTAGTTTACTTGTTTCTGCGGAACTTGCTGCATGCTACCGTTTCCTTTTACTGTTATGTAAACTCGCTGCATGCTTTTGCTTATTCTAGCTACTGCATGCTACTATCTGCTTTCGATTGCATGTTACTTCTGTTTAGTACTGTTAATATTGCCATGCTATATACTACTGTAAACGAGCTAGGTTGCTGTAGTGCCTGATTACGTGCTTGCTTCATGCCTGCTATTCGCTGCACCGACTTGGAAAAACTTACCTTTCCTAGTTCAGATGTTCTTTTGAACCCATTTCCCACACGTCTAACCCTAAGGATTAGTATTGTAATCCACCTGTTACTACTGTTCCACCGTTCCAGGGATTGAAACTATTCTTCACGCAATCTAGGAGGAGTACCCCTCGAATTACACGCCCACTAAAGTCGATCCTCGGAGGAGGAGATATTGGAGGATTTTTCGGAGTAACCGCACCCCGAGCTCACTCTAAATAGCCACGTACGACGTGTGAACATTCGAAGGTTGTTCAGTTCCTGCAAGATGGCTCGTATCTCGTACGCTTTCATGACCGTCACTTATCTCTTTCGTTCTTCACCACTGCTCGACGATCTGACGACATTTCTGGATTTAGTACCCTAACACTCTTAGGCATTAGGGAAGTCGGGAGGACATCTCCTTTCATAAGGTCAGAGTGCCTTCTACTGATGCTCAACCATACCCAAAGACTTGGGAGTCGCCTCAAGACATATCGTACTACTACTTGCTACACATACAACTCGACTCGAGACCCAGATTGAATTTCTAGAAAGGAACCTAACGATGTTACCTGAACCTGAACATTTTGAAGAAATTTCAGGACATTTAGGCATTGGTGCATGACCTACGGAACTTACGCACCCACACCGAGAAACCGTGAGATTAATTATGTAGATTTTGTTTTGAGATAGCATAGATAAAGCACCGTTGGATGAAATTGAGTAGAACTGAAAGTAATCACGTTACATTGACCATATGGAGTGATATTGGAATGAACGTACGATTTAGTACAATATAATGACGCCAGGCCAGCGTAATTATATTGAAGTGAATTATGCAGAAGTCCCAATGTTACTACATAAGGAATATGAAGCGATTCAAAGGAAATTTTGGTAGGAACCACTTGAGTATACGCATTATGGTCTGATAAAGGCAGGAATAACCACTTAGTCTAGATACTGTACGAGAAGGGCCTGGACTGCAGAATTGATAACCCGAAAATTTGTTATAGATATAGACACCCTGGATACTTAAGGAAAAAGTTCTCAAATAGGAAAAAAAAAAACTTTAGACTCACATACGATAGAGCAATCGTTATCTCAGCTATGGAGACTCGCATGGATCCTGATTTTAGTTAGGGTACGTTTCTTCACAACGATTTATCGTCTCGGAATTGTTTAATACTAGAGTGATAGAAACCTTATATCTAAGAATCCTAGTGTGATGACTAATAAGCCATTAACAATCATGAGAGTTAAGTATTCTATAGGACAAGCTAATGGTAAGTTGGCAGAGATAGAGGAGTAATTTAAGATAGTACCTTAAAAATTAACAGGTGGGTCATTTGGAGATGACCTCATGCCAACAAAACTTGGAAGTTTTATAGTAGTAGTTGGAAAGGATTAGTTACCTGCGCACAAGCAGATGTTATTTGAGATGGTTGATAAAAATTTTCACGGCAGTATAATAAGATTTGGTTGGAATGGACCTTAAAATTAACTTAATACTCATCGAGTTAGAAAGCTTTGAGGAAATAGTTGGAACGGACTGACTTTCAAGGACGAAAGTGAAAGTTATTTATAGTAAGAAGATTATTCTTATACCTCGCGAGAATGGTGAGCCAAAAGCCATCCGGATTACTTCAACAACCCGAGATCCCACAATGGAAATGGGAAGGGATGACGATGGATTTCATTCTGAAACTACCGAAAACAGTCGGCAGTTATGACACTATCGGGGTTATCGTTGATCGCCTCACCAAATCTGCTCACTTTCTAGCCATGAAAGAAACCGATACAATGGACAACGATACATAAAGGAAATTGTGTCCCGTCACTTCAGCAATTCAAATACTATACTACCCAAGAATTGTATTTGATACTCATTCTTATGCGACACTGAATCCTAACTTATTCCGAGAGAATTCTTAATCAATGATAATCACACCATCACCCTTCTTACTTCGATATTAGTCATACCAGTTCGGAATTTCCAAAATCAATGGGTAGTTAATCCCCGTCCTCATACTCTCCCTTTCGTTTCTCACTTATAAGCAACAATTTTATACTTAAGCATTTTTGGTCGAAGGACTTATGCCCTACTAATAGTCATCAACCACATTAAAATTCAACAGTTTTCATTACCTCGTAACATTTTTGCTCAAATATCACCCGAGATTTTCAAAAGTCTTTTACTCTATTCTCATCAATCTTTTTTCAACTTGTAACCTCCGAAATATGAAAATTTTGTTTGCCAAAATTTTACTTACACTATTTTACTGTGCGATCCTCTCAAAACTTAATAAAAAGAAATTTATTTTATTTGCCATTCGTGCGAATTTTTGAAATCGTATACGTTATATAAAATAAAGTAAATAATTACTTCTTTTTGACAAATACATATGAAATTTTACTTTCACTTTTACAAATCAAATCTTTTATTCAAAGGATATTTTACCTTGAATGGTACGTGTTGTACATAACCCTAGTTTGCAAAGAACTTAATTTCTTTTCTTACATCGTCACCTTAAATGAATTCTATAAAATTTTCGTTGCTTGTCAATATAAAATTTTTTGTTGCTTATTCGTATCCAAGTCATCATGAAGACAGACAACTGTCGAAACTAAGAGATTCATGTGTGTGTATGTGATGAAGGCACTTACTACCACGTCATGCAGAGCCTTCGGGCATCCACAAACACTTAAACCATTCAAAATTACTGCGTTACCACAGGGATCTTATTCTTCACATCTGTCGGAGCGATGCTCTATCTTACATAACTCAAAGTCCTGACCTATTCCAAGGAAATTCTCATCTAGCAATATTAACATCATTAGTATTCCGACTTTAATATTAGCCATAACCTGTATGGCATTCTGCAAAGTCAAGAAGCGATTAACTTCTCATCCTCATGCTCTATCCTTCATACCTCACTTTTTAGCAACGGCTTCGGACGTAAACATTTTTGGGCCAAAGACTTAAGTTCGGATAATCATCAAAACTACATTTAATTCATTAGTTTTTATTACCTAGTAACATGTCAACCGATGATTCATAGATTTTTCACTTGACCTTTTCAACTCGTAACCTCTGAAATACGAAAAACTTTGTTTATCAAAAATTTTACACGTTGATTTACACGTTGCTTATTTGTGCGGTCCTCACGAGATTTATGGACAAATGAAAGTACTAAAAACTTTTCTATCACTTACGCGATTTATAAAATCATATATGTATAAATTTACCCTTACTTATTTTGGGTTAGTACATACTAAGTTATACCTTCAAGATGATTAAAAATCGCTCCTTTATTGAGTTGTTTTAAGTCAAATAATTTTGTGCAAATGGTACTTGTTATACATACTTCTAAATTTACCAAGAACTTCGTTCCATTTATGTTGTCGCATCAAACGTTTAAAGGTTTTTCAAAACTTCCTCGGTTGATTTTATTAAAGGTTTCCGTATTAGACTACACCATGTAGGGATCACACTTCTTCTCTCCCTCCGTTAGGGATGAAGCTTACTATTAAAATCCTTGTTAAAAACGCTTGAACCACTTTGGGTGGCAGATTTATAAAAAAAAATTTGTTAGGAAGTCTTTGTACTCGAAAAATGTTCCTTTTAAGGTTAAACATGGCAAAATCGCGGGCCGATAAATCAGTTTTCTGAGGTACACTCAATGGTCACCCCATTGTAGGAAGGGCACTAGGTGGGTTTCTATTCTCAATATTTCACGGCTAATCGCAACATCCTCGTAAAAATCATCTCTATGAATTAGTAGGTTGAGGTACAAGGAATCGTTTTGAGATTCTTTTCACTTAGAGTAAACCGTTCTTTACGACCAAGGGTCCACGTATCTTCTTGTCCGCGCATCTCCTTAAGTATAAGGATAAATTCAGAACAAACCGCTCGAAGAGTTCACCTTGGTTCAAAGATCACACCTTTCGTGCGATTCTCTTTCGAAAATGTAAAGTAACATACTTTAGGAATCTATGAATCTTGTTATCCTCTTGGAAGGGACTGCTTAAAACATTTGTAATACGGATATGGTTACTCTACACATTCCTTTCTTCGTTGGTTGCAACTATATGTTGTTCTAGTTAATGCTAACCCTAACTTCAACATGTAACTGAAAGGATAAAGTTACATTATGGAACTGTTCTTTCATTCCATCTAAGGATAAGTTCACCTGCAGTATGGTAAACTGGGTGATATCCTTCATTGTTCGTTCAGACCGTCCTGAAGGCACTATAGATAATTATGGCTTGCATTGCATATAAGTCCGATTATTCACTTTCAGCAAAAGTTTCAATTCATATAGTCAAATGAAACGTTCTTAAATATCGAGTTCTTTATGCCTATGGTCTCTTTCCGAAATCAAGGGGTTAGTAAAATCCGTGGCTAACACTATCCAGACATCAAATCGCATGGTTATGATCACCATGTTTTCCATCCTACCTGTCAGCTTTGTATTGCGACATAAGTGCTCAATGTTTTAGATGAGTTTAGTAACATTCATGATGTATTTCATGCATCCAGCTTACTAAAGATGCCTGTAAGGCTAAAAACATCATCTTTTCTTTTGTGGATATATTCAGACAACATACTCATGTTAACCAGAAACGAAATCAATTTTTTGATCTCCTAAGAGACTTAATTAATAGCATATACCTATTCTTACGTTTATACGCCAGAGTACCTTTCAAGGTAAATAGCTCACTTTTTAGCCCACGAATCTTTCGGAACTTTGATACGCTACTTCTTATTTAAATACGGTACCATTTTTTTTGTCACTCCTCAAATTTCGGGACGAAATTTCCATTAACAGGTGGGTAATGTAACGACCCGGCTTTTTCGACTTGCTTTTGTGCCTTATGTTTTTGCGAAACTGCGTATTTGTGCGTACTGTGTTACTTTATACTCTGAAAACTTGATTTACGTGGTTTACTTCCATTTATATGTTAAAATGTGCCTTAGAGTACGTAGGATACATAACTTGATCATTGGAAGCCTTTATAACCGTTAGTGTTATTTGACGTTTCGAATAAACCGCGAACTTGCGCGCACGTTTAACTTTTGTCATACTCGGAATATTATGACTGCGAAATATTAATTATTATTTTATAATAATAATTACCTGGGTTTTTGGATGCTTAATTACGCGTAGTAATTTAATTATGCACAATAGTTAGTCTTGTTGAACTTTCTACCTTGTTGGGCTCAAGCCCACCCTACTCTAGCTAGTGACCCAATTAATTAGCCCTTGTCCATGTCATCAATCCTTGTCAAATTCCTTGCTTATAAATACTAGCCCTTGTCCAATGCATTAATCCTTGTCAAATTCCTTGCTTATAAATACTAGCCCTTGTCCATGTCATCAATCCTTGTCAAATTCCTTGCTTATAAATACTAGCCATTTACCTCTCATTCAAATCACTTGCTCATTTGGTTTTCACACACACTTGTTCTTTCTTTCTTCCCTTTCTAGTATTGCTTGTAAGTCTTCTTTTTCTTCTTCTTTTCCTTTCATTTTTGTGGCCATCATCATCATATTATGGAGATCAAAGTTCCTTTTAGCTTTGATCTTGCTTATATCTTGTTGATTCAAGCATGAATCTTTCAAGAACATGGAAGATTCAAGCTTTCTAGCTTTGAATCTTCACCAACTTTGTAGATTCATCTTTCTTTTACTTTAATCTTGTTATTTTGTTATAAAGATTCAAACTTTTGTTTGTTATCTTCATATATCTTAAAGATCCAAGCTTTATGCTTCAAGATCTTCAAGAACACTAAAGGTTCAAGCTTTCTAGCTTTGTGACCTTATAAATTGTGTGAAAGGGATCCAAGCTCTCTAGCTTAGGGTTCCATCAACTTTTTTGACTTGGATCATGTTCATACTTGTTTGATTGATGTAAAGTTTGTAACTTTGTTTGTAAATAGGACTTGTAATTGTGTTAAGACTAAGGATATGATGTAACCTTGGTTCATCATCCATCTAAGACTCTTAAATGAGTTGTGTTACCATTTGGTCTTAACATATTGTGTATTGATGGTAGAATCTTGGTCAAAAGTGATGCTAAACCATCAACGAGTTGTACACTTGAAGCTACAAGCATCAAGGATGAGAACCGTGATGAGCATCAAGCACCAAGAACCTCACCGGAGCACTTGTCCACTGATTATAATATCTGATCAGACCACCTGGGCTACTGGAAAGTTGATTTTCAGTTAGTTCGGTTCGATTAGATGATTTTCCGTTTAGGCCTCATCTTAATCCGAGTTATGGTTTAGGATTTATGGCCCTCCGAGAGTCACTACACCCTATTAACGTTGTGCTGAAATTTCTGACCTACTCGCACTTAAACCATCGCCACGGTCAAACGAAGACGAGTTAGGTTCTGAAAATTGGTCAGAGGTTAGGGGACTCAAATACGGAGCCATAGCCACTGACTATGCATATTTTCGATTTACGTAGAGGTCGCAGCAGCTGACTGAAATCAGCCTATTGTTTCGATCTCTATTCTTGTCGAACTTACCTAGCTTTTATGATGATGAATGATGATGATGATGACACTTAAACTTATTTTATGCACTATTAGAATTTATAAAAACAACCTACTGACCTAGTAACCCTTGATTTAGGTTGACGACCTTTCGGACCGACTTACTACTTGCGTACTTTCATTACCGACTTTACCGCTTTTATCAATGTGAGTTATAGCATTCCCTTTTTACTTTAACTTATTTTGGGAACTGAGAATACATGCGGATTTTATGTTTTACATACTAGGCACGAGTACTTAAACTTATATATGTGTAGGTTATATAACGGCAGAAACATTCCCTTTAGCTCGGTAACGTTTAGTCATTGGTTTTTGAACCGGTGAACGCGAATCTTAGATATGGATCCATAGGGTTTGACATCCCCACTCGGGCTAGTCGCGCTAGCATTTAACGAGTGTTTAATACTTCGTAGACATACGCACTTGCCAAGTGTACTTTCAGGGGGTATAAACGTTAAGTTAGTTACCGAGTGCCCACGGTTATACATATACTTTATCATACTAATTTGAATTACTGATTTGAAACGCTTGTTTGAAGCACTGAAATCTCGTGGCCTACATTACATTACTGAATACAAACAAACTATAGCTCACCAACATTCGTGTTGACTTTTTAAGCATGTATTTCTCAGGTGTTTAGACATTGTTGCTTCTGCTGTTAGCCTTGCTGTTCTAGTCTTGGTGTATAGACTTGCTGTTACAGACTTGCTGTGTTAGACTTCCGCTGCATTACTTAGAGATGTCTCAAGCATGAAACTTTTACTTTGCATTCCCAACTTATGTTATTTTCAAAACAATAGCTTTGTAATGACCTTAGTATCATGTACTCATGTTAATGTTTCCTATTCATCTTTTGTAAAACGTTATCTGTTCATGAATGCAAAACTGGTTTTCAACAGCATATAGTGTTTGACCTTGTAATGATCCTGTTGTTGATGTACCGTACACGATGATTTTGTACGGGGCGTCACAAATTGGTTGTGTATTTGTTTGATAGGATGAGAGTTCATCAATTTAATGCATAAATTTACAATTGGTTTGTCTTAATTGATTGTTTGCTTACTCGGAGACGAGAGTAAATTGCATTCAAAAGGCTAGACGAAATAGGGGTGAATTATGCGCAACGAGAGTTGGTGTAATTGTAATTCGAGTCTTCATCTCAGTTGAGGTATTTGGTCACAATTAGGAGGTCATAGGCTACGGGGAATTCCGTGTCGTGTAATCTTAATTGAAGTGTTTGCGCTGGGGAATTCCAGGTGAACCGACTAGATAATTCACATAAGTTAGATAATAACTGGGGCTTAATCTAAATGCATCCAATATTAGGTGTAAAAGGTCTAGACAAGCATTCGTTCTCCTATTTGATTTCAACTATTTTATTTTTACTTGTCTGTTTGCTTTAAAACTTAAACTTAAAAATACCAAAAATATTGTTTTTCTTCGTTAATTAATTAAAGTTATCCTTGATTTGGCTAATCGTTAAATAGCCACCAACAAAACTATTTCGTACTTTCCATTTTCTTAGATTAACTTAGTTTACTTTTATTAGTTACAATCTTAATTCTCACGTTTAACTGTCCTTGGAACGAATACGGATTTACCAACTTTGTACTATTGCACGATCGGGTACACTGCCCATTAGTGTGTAGTAATACTTTTTACCGGTATTTTCGATTATAAATTATAGACGCGATTTTACACATCAAGTTTTTGGCGCCGCTGCCGGGGACAGTTGTGTCGAAAATTAAGATTGTTATCTAATTGTTCTTAGTTTAGTTTAATTATAGTTTATTATTATTATTATTAGTTTATTCTCAGTTTAATCGGTGCGTTTAATCAGTTGTTAGTTGTGATTTCGCAGATAACAGGTAGTGCATGCCACATACGCGTTCTTCAGATTCTCCTATTCTTCAACCATTTGACGAACCTGAAAGAGAGTTATTTAGAGTGTTAAGTCAAGAGAAACAGTCTACAGTGGATTCATCAGCTTCTTCAAGTGATAATTTAATTAATTTGGGTATTAGTGCTGAGACTGTGGTGCCCGATACACCACCTGAAATCCACGAAGCAGAAGACTCTTACGTTTCATTTGATACTTTCGATACTGAAGAGATGGCTGATCAACCACCTCGTCCTCAGACTATGGCTGATGTGTGCGAGGTGGTGTACAAAATAGTTACTACCTCCGTCCCATCACAAGTGTCCACATTTCTATTTTGGGATGTCCCATATCAAGTGTCCACTTTGTGTTTCAACCAATGAGAAGAGGTTATTCTGGAGAGAGAAGATTTCTGATTGGTGGAGAATGAAGTTAGTGGGATTTTCTAAAACTGTGTGCAAAAAGTAAGTGGACACTTGTAATGGGACGGAGGGAGTATATTTTTACTACGAAAAAACTATTAAATACGATACAATTTTATACAAGTTATTTATTTATTTATAGAGTGGATATACCTAAACCTTGCTACAACACTTATAGGCAGTGTACCTAATCGTACAGTAGCGTAGTTTTTAGTAAGTCCGGTTCGTTCCACAGGGATCTTAGCTAAGTTTAACGCTATATTAGTTTTAACTTATAATTGTAAAAATACAAAAATATATAAATAATATTATTATTATAAAAGGGGGATTTTACCGTTTAATGACCGGTTTGTCGATTTTAAAACTTTAGTCGCAGTTAAAACCTAATGTAAAATATTAAAAATAAATATAACTTAAATTAAAGCGTAAATTAAATAACGATAATGAAATTGCGATAAATAAAAGTGTGATAAAATAAAATTGCGATAATTAAAGAGTACGATAATTAATAGTGCAATTAAATAAAATGACAGTAAATAAAAGTGCGATAATTAAAAGTGCAATTAAATATGAAATAAAATAAATTATGCTTATTTAAACTTCCGTAATCATGATGTTTGACGTGTTGATTTTAGTTTATTACCATGGGTTAATTGTCCTTTGTCCTGGATTATTCAATATGTCCATCTGGTTTTTGTCCATAACAGTCCATCAGTCATAAATATAAAGTGCGAGTGTCCTCGTCAAATTATCCTTATATCCGAAGTCAAATATTCCAACTAATTGGGGACTTAAACTATAATTACACCAATTTTCCTTGTATATAATTCACCCCTGTTTTAATAAGTACATAGACTATTAATCCATTCCCGTGTCCGGTTAAATGAATATAAAATTTTTGTTTTTATTTAATTTTTATATATATTTTGTATAAATATAAATCACAAAACAGAAAATATATATATATATATATATATATATATATATATATAAGTACTCGGCCCAGAACTGTAGCAGCCCATACCTGGCCCGAAACCCTAATCCATGCGACCGCATGGATTTAAAATGCACAGACCATGCGATCGCATGGCCCTGTCTGACACGCCAGGTTTGACCTGATTATTATTATTATTAATTACGGAGTATATTATTATTATTATTATTAAAACCCTAATTAGGGTTTAGTTTTTAATTAATTAGTTTAGTTTTTATTATTAATTTGTATTTTTAGTTTAATTACTTTTATTAATATATAAAAATTAATACTTTTATAAATAAATAATATAAAAATAATATTTTTATAAAAATTGTGCTTTTTACAACTTTAAGTTTATTTTTATATTTTGTATCTTTTTATTTGTTTTAGCGTAATATTTGTATTTTTCGCTCGTATTTAGTTTTAAGTCATAGTTTTTGCCATAGTTATTTTTTTTTTTTTAGATTTTTAGGCTTTGCCGTAAAATCCCTTAAGTACTTTTTCTTTAGACTAAGATTTAGGTGCTTTAGAATTTTGCGACGCCGTTTTAATATTTTAGTACCTTTTTAAGTAATTACCGTTTTGGATATAGTATTTCTTTTAAGCTTTAATACCTTTAGACGCAACTTTTAATTCTTAGTTTTTAGACTTTTAAGTTTCGACGCGCTACGTTCTTTTTATTATTTTTTGACCTTTATTTTTCGACGTTTTTCGACGCGCTCTTTTTCATTCTTATTTTTTCGCCACTCTAGTTTTTAGGACATAGAATTTACTATTTCTTCTGTAAAATTTCTTTAAATTTTAACGAAAAATTATTTTAAGTGGTTAAATTGATAGACATCCAAATTTTCTGCTTCGTAGTAATAGTTGGATTTGTTAGTGGCTGAGTTGTGAGCTTCCGATTTAAAGGGTTCTGGCTCCCTGCTGCATCTATTGGCTATTCGAAACGTGGGCAAAAGCAGAAAAGTCTATTAATTTGATAACTTATATAATTTTTATATTTTATAACTAATAGGATATTCAGTGAATGCACCGAGCAAAACGTTCACTACCTTTTGTACGTTCACCACCTGTAACTCGATCAAGACATCTAGCCAATATTGTCGCCGTTGATTTTTCTTTAGAATCGTCATCCAGTTTAACCAAGTACTCCAATTCAAATTTCCGATAATCCATTTTTTGAACCCGACCTCATAATTGAGAATCCGGAGGATATTCAGGGACAATTCAGAGATCCTGAACCACTAATCTTTCCTCCGGAACCACCAATCATTCAAACAGAGATTGTCGAGGAACAACCCATTAAATCTGAATCCTCTAGTGATTCAGATTCAACAAATTCAATCATGGAGAATCTGGAACCTCTAAGTATGGAAGACCGAATGAGAGCTAAATGCACTGGCCAAGGTCACGCAATTACTCAACCTGACATTAATGCGCCAGATTATAAAATCAAAGGACAAATCCTACACATGGTAACTAATCAATGCCAATTTAGTGGTGCGCCAAAGGAAGATCCAAACGAATATCTTCGTAAGTTTAATAGGATCTGTACAATATATAAAATAAGAGAAGTGGAGGATGAACAGATATATCTCATGTTATTTCCCTGGACTTTAAAGGGAGAAGCCAAAGATTAGTTAGAATCGTTACCTGAAGGGGCGATTGATACATGGGATGTTTTAGTTGAAAAATTTCTTAAACAATTCTTTCCGGCATCTAAAGCCGTAAGACTTCAAGGAGAAATAGTTACGTTCACGCAAAAGCCAAATGAAACTCTATATGAGGCGTGGACCAGATTTGGAAAGTTATTGAGAGGATGTCCGCAACATGGTTTAGACACTTGTCAAATAGTACAAATATTCTACCAAGGATGCGACATCACTACAAGGAAAGACATCGATATAGCAGCTGGTGGTTCCATTATGAAGAAAACAGCAACTGACACTTACAAAATTATTGATAACACTGCTTCCCACTCACATGAGTGGCACCAAGAAAAAGATATCGTTAGATCATCTAAAGCAGCTAGAGCCGATTCTAGCCATGACTTCGATTCCATTTCCTCAAAGATAGATGATGTCGAGAGACGAATGGAAAAGATGACTAAAGATATTCACTCAATACGAATTAGTTGTGAGCAGTGTGGAGGACCACATTTGACAAAAGATTGTCTCAGTATTGAACTAACAATGGAACAAAGAGAGAATGTTTCATACATAAACCAAAGGCCTGGAAATAATTATCAGAATAATTATCAACCGCCAAGACCAATCTACAATCAAAATCAGAATTATAACCGAAATGTTCCATACAACAATCAACAAGATCCCAGCAATCAACAAGTATCCAACAATACTTACAATCAGCAAAGACCTAATTTTCAAACAAACCACCATAAACCGATGATAAAAAGCCAAATTTAGAAGATATGATGTCGAAGCTAGTTGAATCTGAAACTCAATTTTTCACATCTCAAAAACAAACCAATGAACAAAATGCTCAAACATTTAGAAATCAACAAGCTTCTATTCAATATTTTGAACAAGAAGTAAGCAACCTAGCAAGGTTAATAGGTGAAAGGAAATCGGGAAGTCTACCTAGTGATACAAATGCTAACCCCCGGAATGAAACAGCTAAAGCCATTACCACAAGAAGTGGTATTACACTTAAACCACCTGAAATGCCTGTAATTTCTGATGAAGCTATTCCTACTCCACAAGAACCACAATCTGAACAAGATAAGGAAACAGAATCGGTAGTTAAAAAGGTTAATGAAGATAACATAGTTAAGGCAAAACCTTATGTTAAACCATACCAACCACCACTTCCTTACCCGAGTAAAATGAGAAAAGGGAGACTTGAAGCCGAGCAATCCAAATTCTTGGATATGTTTAAACACATAAATGTCAATCTTCCTTTCATTGATGTGATTTCAGGAATGCCTAGATATGCTAAATTGTTGAAAGATCTAATCACAAATAGAAAGAAAATGGAAGAACTCTCGGCTGTTACTATGAATGCTAATTGTTCTGCAGTACTGTTGAATAAGATACCAGAAAAACTTTCAGATCCAGGAAGTTTCACAATTCCATGTTTTATGGGTAGTCTTAGTTCAATAGAAGCATTGGCAGGCTTAGGTGCTAGTATAAATCTAATTCTGTATTCACTATACGCTAAACTAGACCTTGGAGAATTGAAACCAACACGAATAAGCATACAACTAGCAGATCGATCAGTAAAATATCCTAGAGGGATAATGGAAAACATGCTAGTTAAAGCTGGTACTTTAGTATTTCTAGTAGATTTTGTTATTTTGGACATGGAAGAAGATTCTTGAGTTCCTCTCATATTAGGAAGACCATTCTTAAACACGGCCAAAGCAATAATAGACGTGTTTGGTAAGAAACTGACCCTAAGTATAGAGGACGAGATAGTTACCTTTTCTGTTGATAGAGCAATGCAACAACCGCAATCTGAAGATGATACATGTTATTATATTCAAACCATAGATTCACATGCAGAATTATTAGAAGAATTTCCAAAATTACAAGGAACAGGAGAGTGTTCTTTAGGAGAAGGAACTGAACCAATTGATTAAACTGAAATGTTATCTACACTTATGGCTAATGGATATGAACCAACAACAGAAGAAATTCAAATGCTAAAAGAAGAAGACAGATATCGATATAAATCATCGATAGAAGAACCACCGACATTAGAGTTAAAGCCACTTCCAAACCATTTGGAATATGCTTATTTACATGGTGAATCTGAATTACCTGTAATAATATCGTCTTCTCTTACTGAAAATGAAAAATCTCAACTCATTTCTGTGCTAAAAGCTCATAAACCAGCTATTGCATGGAAGATTTATGATATTAAAGGCATAAGTCCTTCGTATTGCACACATAAAATCCTTATGGAAGAAGGTCATAAAACGTATGTGCAACGCCAACGAAGACTAAATCCTCATATGCAAGATGTTGTTAAGAAAGAAATTATTAAACTACTTGATGCAGGTTTAATTTATTCAATCTCTGATAGTCCATGGGTAAGCCCAGTTCAATGCGTACCTAAGAAGGGTGGCATGACTGTCATCACAAATGAGAAAAATGAGCTTATTCCTACTAGAACTGTAACAGGATGGCGTGTTTGTATTGATTATAGAAAATTAAATGACGCTACCAGAAAAGATCACTTTCCCTTACCTTTCATTGATCAAATGTTGGAAAGATTAGCCGGAAACAGTTACTATTGTTTTCTTGATGGTTTTTCCGGATATTTTAAAATTCCAATAGCACCTGAGGACTAAGAGAAAACCACGTTCACATGCCCTTATGGTACTTTTGCTTATAAACGCATGCCATTTGGACTTTGCAACGCCCCTGCAACCTTTCAAAGGTGCATGATGGCGATTTTTCACGACATGATAGAAGAATGCATGGAAGTTTTCGTGAATGACTTTTCAGTCTTCGGTGATACATTTGAATCATGTCTAGTTAATCTTGAACGAATACTTATTAGATGTGAACAATCAAATCTAGTTCTTAATTGGGAGAAATGCCATTTCATGGTTAAAGAAGGCATCGTTCTTGGTCATAAAATTTCAAAGGAAGGAATTGAAGTGGATAGAGCTAAAGTAGATGTATTGGCTAAACTTCCACATCCCACCAATGTTAGAGGAGTTAGGAGTTTTCTAGGGCATGCCGGTTTTTACCGACGTTTCATAAAAGATTTTTCTAAAATTGCCACTCCTATGAATAAACTCCTAGAAAAGGATGCTCCATTCATCTTTTCAGATGAATGCATCAAATCTTTTAATATTCTTAAAGAAAAACTCACTAATGCACCGATCATGATAACTCCAAATTGGAATCTACCATTTGAACTCATGTGCGATGCAAGTGATTTTGCAATGGGAGCCGTTTTAGGACAAAGGATTGAAAAACGATTTCAACCTATTTATTATGCTAGTAAGACGTTACAAGGAGCACAAACAAATTACACAACTACTGAAAAAGAACTCCTTGCTATTGTCTTTGCTTTTGACAAATTTCGTTCATATCTCGTTCTAGCAAAAACGGTGGTCTATACCGACCATTCTGCTCTTAGATACCTATTTTCAAAACAAGATGCTAAACCACGATTAATCCGTTGGATCTTACTCTTACAAGAGTTCGATATTGAAATCCGAGATGAAAAGGGAGCAGAAAATCTCACCGCTGATCATCTTTCTCGTCTTGAAAATCCTGAATTAGAAATTCTAAATGAATCGGCCATACAAGACAACTTTCCTGATGAATATCTATTGAGGATAGATTATAGTGAAATTCCATGGTTTGCTGACTATGCAAACTACTTAGTATGTGGATTCCTTGAAAAAGGGTTGTCGTACAAAAAATGAAAGAAATTCTTTAGTGATATAAAACACTATTTCTGGGAAGATCCACATTTGTTTAAAAGTTGTCCCGATGGAATAATACGCCGATGTGTATTCGGGGATGAAGCTAGTAAAATCTTAAACCATTGTCACACAGGACCAACAGGAGGGCATTATGGGCCTCAACTCACAGCAAGAAAAGTTTACGATGCTGGATTCTATTGGCCTACAATTTTCAAAGACACACACCTTCTTTGCAAATCCTATGATGCTTGTCAAAGGGCCGGAAAAATAAGTCAACGTGATGAAATGCCACAAAATGTCATTCAAGTATGTGAAGTATTTGACATTTGGGGTATTGACTTTATGGGTCCATTTCCAAAATCTCATAATAATCTCTACATTCTCGTTGCCATTGATTATGTATCTAAATGGGCGAAAGCACAAGCTCTCCCAACTAACGATGCACGAGTTGTAGTCAACTTTTTAAAACATCTTTTTGCAAGCTTTGGAACACCGAAAGCTTTAATAAGTGATCGGGGTACTCATTTTTGTAACAATCAACTTGAGAAAGTTCTCAAAAGATATGGAGTAACTCATAAAATCTCAACTGCTTATCATCCACAAACAAGTGGACAAGTTAAAAATACCAACCGAGCTTTAAAACGTATTCTAGAGAAAACCGTAGGATCAAATCCGAAGGAATGGTCCATGAAATTGGAGGATGCACTATGGGCTTTTAGAACAGCCTACAAAACTCCAATTGAAACCACACCTTTTAGACTCGTTTACGGAAAAGCATGTCACCTTCCAGTAAAAATTGAACACAAAGCATTTTGGGCTTTGAAGACATGTAATCTTGATTTACATGAAGCTGGACGTCTACGATTAAGTCAACTAAATGAATTAGAAGTGTTAAGATATGAAGCATACGAAAATTCGTTAATCTATAAAGAAAGAACGAAGAAATGGCATGATAAAAGAATCAGAAGTTCAAAAGAATTTAAAGAAGGAGACAGAGTTCTTCTTTTCAATTCACAATTCAAGCTATTTCCTGGAAAATTGAAATCAAGATGGTCTGGACCATTCATAGTCAAAAGAGTTTTCCCGTACGGAACAATAGAGTTAATAAATTCAAATGGAATTGAATTTAAGGTTAATGGTCACAGAGTTAAACATTACATAGATAGTCCGATGGAAGTTGACAACGAAGTTAATCACAATTTCGACACCACAGCTAACTAAGTGTGGGGAGAATCTTTTTAGGGTTATATGTATTTATGTTAGAGTTAGATATTATGTTTTTGTGTAGTTACCGAGAATGGAATCCGAATGGTCTTTCCCTAGCAGACCCTAAAGAACTAGTCTTCTCCCCCCATTCTGAATTTTTATTTTTTTTAGGTTTTACGAGATGAAGAATTCCTGTGAACTAAACCATGGTCTAATGCTACACGCTTTGATCACTAAACGTAATAATGACACACTCCCGAGTGACCTGGTATCAGTAAGAAGAGCCATATTGGACGGAGTAAGAAAAGAACTCAGGAACGATCATAATAAGTTACTTTTTGGTAAAGGAAAATCAAAATCCGCAGCGAAAAGAAGAGCACGACACCTTGAAAGATGTCACAAATGCGAAAAATGGTCACACGAAGGAAAATGCTCGACGAATCAGACATATTCCAATACCGAGTTCATTACTTTATGCAGAGAAGGACCGTTCATATGTTTCGAAGAAAAATCGTTGAATGCTCGAGGTTATGCCTATGTAGCTATGGAAAACCAATTAGTCCGACTATCTTATGAGTGGGCTAAAGCAGCTCACTGAGAATTCTATCTTACAGGTAAGTTTGTACAGTTTTTATTTTTATTTTATTGCTTTTAACCTTTTGATAATAAACGCTAAATCGTTCGCTATAAAGTATTAAATTGATACTCAATAAAATTAGGTTTTGCGACCGAAATTATTGATATCATACAAAAATTTATTACATCACTGCGAAATTTACCGTTTATTCTTAAGGTATAAATATCTTTAATCAATCAACCCAAAATATTTCAAAAATTCGCCAGGAGTAAAACTAGGTAATATAGTCGAAATTACTTTACCGAAAAGAGGGGCGTATATTTTTGATAATATTTGATTGATTAAAGTGGGATAAAAGACCAAAAAGATTTTTAATTTTTATTTTTACTTTGTTTTTAAAATTAATATATTAATATTAAATTATTATTGTAAACTTTTTAAATCAATATATTTAAGTTTGTAAATATTTGAAAAATTTATGTTTTTAATATAAGTTTGTATGTATAAAAACAAAATTATAATATAGATTTGGTGTGAATTTTTAATAATATGAATTTTTAATTTTATGCATTTTAAATTTAAGTTTGGTGTGAATTTTAAAAACAAAAATTTACTTTATTTCACTAAGCTAAAAATTTGATTTTTAAAATTCGTCGTGAGTTGAAAACTAGGTCATTGAACCGAAATTGCTTTACCCAAGGGAGGGACGAGAACTTTTATTATCATTATTTTCAATCTTATTGAATTAAAGTAAGCCAAAAACATTAAAAAAAAACTCAAAAATCTTTACTTTTTAAAACCGCGCTTAAAAATGACAAATTTTAAAATTTTGTCGAGGGACGGACTAGGACAACGATCCGAAACGCCCTCATCCTAAAAAGAAACAAAATTTTAATTTTTAATTAATTATATGTTTTATTAGTATAAGGTTTTTATAAAAAAAAAAAATACAACTGTACCCGGACCCCATGCGATCGCATGGCATTTGGCCTTAGAATCCATGCGATCGCATGGAACTGGAAAAACGATCAGGAACTTAAAACTCAGCGAGCTGCTTCTGTCTCTACACTTCACACACACAAAACACATGAACACACACATAAACCCTCTCAAATTTCATCATTTTTTCACCAAAATTCACCAAATTTCTTGCTACAATCCGCTCTAAACATTAATTTGATAAGAAGTTTATCAAGAAGGGTAACAATTTCACTCCTAAACCTCTTTAAATTTGATTTTTAGTGTTCTTGAGCTATATTTTACCTAATTTGATTTTGTTAATTTCTAGTGTAATTAGAGTTAAATTGTTAGTATATTATGCATGTATAACCTAGATTGATGCTATTTAACATGATTTGAAGTCAAAAACTTCAAAATTTTTAGAAATCTAGGGTTTGTGTTCTTGATCAATTTGGGGCTTTTTGATATAAACAGGTTATGGCCGATTTTTGTCATGAATTATTGCTAAATTAAGTAATGTAACATGTTTAGGTAGCTAAATGATCCAAACTTTGATCCTAAACAAGATTTTTGAAAATTAAAGTGGACTTTTTAGGTATAAAATTCATGAACTTGATTAAATTGATGTAAATGCCATTTGAAACTTGTTTAATTGCTAGTAATGGTTGTTTTAACATGATATTTGAATTGAATGCTTATGAACTTTGTAAACATTTTTATATATGCTTATTTGAAAAAGTGTAGAATTGTAAAAATTGTGAAAATACGTATAAGTTTAATTTGATTTAACATGTTATTGTAATTGTGTTAATTTGTTATTTTGTTAACACTAATGCATATTTGGATGCACAAATTTTGTGTTTAATGTGTTTTGCAGAGATTTACTAATATTGAAACTGGAGGTGCATCATCATCATCTAGACAACCACAACTGGAACCTGAACCAGAAATGCAATATGAACCTGAACCGGAACAACAACAGGAACCACAACAACAACCTGATCAACATGTACCTTATTATGATCTGCTACAATTTGTTGATGCCTTTGTAGTATTTCCGATGCATCCGCCTGTAGAATACCCAACAATTCCTGAACACACGTTGCATCCTAATCTAAGATTTGATAGAAGCTGGAGAGATTACCCAACATATCAAAGTAACAAATTCAAACTGATACCAAAAAATGTAGAAGTGCCAAGGGTAATCGATTGGGAGCCTTTGGAAAGGGTCCAACTTGCTAACTCAGTTAGACAGCATTTGATCCAAAGGGTAAAACAACGCATTTTCAAAGACTGGCATTAAGTTCAGCAAAAGCTACTAGTTTTGACGACAAAACGAAAAACAAATGTGATGTAACAACAAGACGGAATGAACAAATGATGTGCACCATTTATCATTCAGCAAATAAACGCCAATATGTTTGGAAACTTTGGTAAAATTTAATCATTTTTCTACGCTAATCACCCTCAATAATTTAAAATTGTTACTGATTTCTTGCAAATGAGGGAATTGCAAGATCTTAAGTGTGGAAAGGGGTTAAATTCTTTCGGATTTTTAAAAATTTTCTGACTTATACACTTGGTTACCATTAAAAATACTAGTAAAGCAGTAGTTGTATTAGAATCTAGTGCTCTCTAATAATAAAGAACAGCCCTAGTCTTATATACTGACTACCCAATTCTAGTAAAAATTTTCAAAAATTTTCAAATAAATGAATTCAAAATCATGTTTATACATATTTATGAACGATAAAACTAGGTGTTAACACCGAAATTATTGTTACCTCGGAAAGGACATAAATTGAGAAACAACCCAAAATGTTAGAATTCATTTAAAATGGAATAGAGGACAATAAAAAGGAAAATAAAAGAAAAGTGTGGGAAAAATTTACCAAGTTATTTAAAACATATATCACATATTTTTGTACAAATAACTGAAGATACTTTTGTTTTGGACAAAATTTTATCAAGTTTTACCCAATTTTCTGTAATATATTTGAAAGAAAGATGGATCTACACGATGAATCAATTCCATCATTAAAAGGAAGTAAAGTCTTCCGAAAAAGACACGCGCTTCTTGATTTAGGTCAAGAAGTTGTCGTCCAGACCAGCTGTAGGTTGACGAAAAATCTAGAAAAGTCATCTCTAAAATCAGCAGGAAATCCACGGACCTCAGCGTTAAACAGGGTCGCCAATTGGTCAGACTTATCCTAACTATGAGAGGATCTATCTCGTAAAATGGGGAGGGCACCGTGCAAATTAGCTTGATAAGACTAATGAATCAGACCCCCAGAAAAGGATAATCTCCTTAAAGATTAAAAATCAGCATTTAATCCTGATATTACTCAATCCTTGAGATTGACTTTAAAGATTGAGAATTACAAACTCATGGAATTCGATGAAATCTAAACTCGAGCTTGAACGAGAAAATATTTTGATCAAATTAAAACCGATTTGTTTTCTGAACACCTATTTTTAATGCGTTCATTACCATTGAACGTAAAATCCTAGGAATTCACCTGGAATTCATTAGGTCACCTAAACCAAATCGGGTGTCAACCGTAAGAACGGTGGTTGCATAGCATGGTCGAAGACAGGACCTTATGCCAGACCGAAAAACCAAAGGGTGAGCTTTACTATTGCTCCTACAAAGGATAGTAATTGCATCCGACATGTTATAGACCATAATTAAAAGCATGTCAGGGGACATTGCCTTAACAATTGCTTGTTCAACGCTTTCCTTTACAACCGGACGGTAGTTTACCGAAAGGTAATATACGGAGCAAGTATACTGGACTTGTTGCTTTCCTAATACAAGGTTAGTAAGTGGGTGACACAAAACCGTAAGTTTTGAGCTAAAATTTTCAAATCTGAAACCCACCAATCCCACAAAAACAATTTGCAAACACCGGTGAAGGGTTATTTCGGAAAACTTATCTAGGGTAAAAGCTAGATTTAATTTTCAAAAAGATCAAATGTTTTTTATAAAGATCCAATTTCCTAAAGGATCTAAATTTTTATAGTCATGTGGGACTGTAAACCACATCGTTACTACCATTGTTCATACCGCCGTATAGAAATCACTGATGTACAAAGTGTGAAGAATAAAGAAGTGATTCTAGTATTTTTATTTCAAGACTATATTGTTTGAGGACAAGCAACGCTCAAGTGTGGGAATATTTGATAATGCTGAAAACGAACATATATTTCATAGCATTATCCCTCAAGAAAGACAAGCTTTTAGTTGCAATTGTTCTATTTACAAGTAATATTTGTTTAAATAATAAAAGGTGAAGACAAAATACAGATTCGACGAATTGAAGACGCAAACGACCAAAAAAGCTCAAAAGTACAAAGTACAATCAAAGTGGTTCAAATTATTGATAAGAAACATCTCAAAATTACAAGAGTACAAGACGTAAAACGCAAAATACAAGATATTAAATTGTACGCAAGGAC